>NW_027672700.1:0-614666 GCF_964165515.1 Mesoplodon bidens | reverse complement strand
ACTGCAGTACTGAACTGTTTATGGGTTCTGTCGAGTGACATTACACCTCCAGGTCTGAGGCGTAGATTTGACAGTCCTATGCCGCCATGGCCATTTTCACTGCCTCCTGCTATGGAACTACATAGACCAAAGGCGGCTGCCTTTAGGACAACATTTCTTTCTCCAATATAATTGACAAATCCAGTGTCAGCTTGGGTCCACATGTGAAGGGCGTCACTTGAGCCTACGGTAGACCATATGTGTCAGTGCCGACAAGTTCTATAAAACATGTTTTCCTTATAATTGAGTCTTTGTCTCAGTCAAGCCTGCTTGGGAAAAACTGTACCTGAAGAGTAAGGCAAGGTGGACGGCTGCCTGAGACTTTCCTGCCCTGTAAACTCCTGCACACTCTCAAGTCAAGTGCCAGGTAAAGGTCTCTGTATACTAAAGACCCTCCAGGTGCCTTATTCATTCCGCTCCAGGTATTGCTCAGTCACCTGCAACTCCCTAATGCCCCTTTTCTTTATATCAGACCTTTACTTAAGTGGCTCGAAAGAAACAGCCACTCTCCCACACCATAAGCTGCAGCCATCAGCCAACATCAAAGTATCTTATGGCTGGTGTACTGGGTTGGATGGTGGCCCCCAAAAGGATATATCCATGTCCTAAGCCTTGACTGTTACCTCATTTGAAAAAAAAAGGTTTTTGCAAACGTCATTAAGGATCTTGAGATGGGATTTCCATCCTATATTAGCTGGATGGGTCCTAAATAGAATGACAATTGTCCTTAATATACAAGAAGGGCAGAGGGATATTTGAGACACACAAAAGAGAAGATACAGACACAGAAAGGGGGTGATGTGAAGACACAGACCAAAACTGAGTGACGTGGCCTCAAGCCAAGGAAGCTGGCAACCACCAGAAGCTGAAAGAGGCAAGGGATAGAATCTCCCCTAGAGCATCAGTAGGGAGAGCAGCCTTGCTGACACCTTGACAGCACACTTCTGGCCTCTACAACTGTGAGATCGTAAATTTCTATTGTGTTCAGCCTCCAAGTTTATTAGTCTCCCAGCAAGCACGGCACATTTATACAGCATGCATTAAACGTTTTCTAAGCTTCAGCAGTTTACTGCACAAACCTAAATATTTTCAAACAGTCAAAGGTTTCAACATCCCACCATACATTAAAGACCAAGGCAGTAGACTACCTTCCTTGGCAGTAACAAAAGGTTTTCCACATGGACATTTTCCTCTCCAAAATGTCTGCTCCTTTCTTTTTATTTCTCAGTGTTCCCAGGTAATGCACCAAGTGTCAGGAACTTCTAATTACCTTTCAGCAAGTACAATGCCTTAATTCCATTTGGTTTGGAATAAATTAGGAAATAAGATAAAAGAGAAAAGATGGAGGGCCGAATATTCCTGTTACTCTTGATAACCCTGGCTTGAGAATCCAGTTTGAATGAAATGATCACATAACTGAACCGCAGAATTGGGCAGATTTACTAACTAGTAATACACAGAATGAGAGAAACAGAAGACACTCACACTCTCAAGGGAGAGAACAGAATTAGTCAAGGCAAGCATGCTCACTTAATTCTTTTCAAGCTTTCTATATAAGTCACTTGATCACCCTGGGGCAGAGTCAGTAAAGAAGCAGCGCTGATAGGACCCTACGAGCTCTCTTGACAGGACTGAAACATCAGGAGCAGGAAAGCAACATTCCCTCACTCCCCACCACCGCCACCCCCAGCAGTAAAAATATGATCATCCACATAGACAATGTAAAGAAATCAGAAACTACGCTAACTCTGATTCACTCTTAGTATACCAACAGCTAATCGGGAGCCTTGTGAAAAAACATCTTGATTAGTTGCTAATAAAACTCCTTAGGGGCCTGGGGGAAGATGGCGGAAGAGTAAGACACGGAGATCACCTTCCTCCCCACAGATACACCAGAAATACATCTACACCTGGAACAGCTCCTACAGACCACATTCTGAACGCTGGCAGAAGACCTCAGACCCCCCAAAAGGCAAGAAACTCCCCATGCACTCTGGGTAGGGCAAAAGAAAAAAGAATAAACAGACACAAAAGGATAGGGACGGGACCTGCACCAGTGGGAGGGAGCTGTGAGGCAGGAAAGGTTTCCACACACTAGGAAGCCCCTTCAAGGGCAGAGACTGCAGGTGGCAGAGGGGGAAAGCTTGGGAGTAGCGGAGGAGAGCACAGCAACAGGGGTGCGGAGGGCAAAGCGGAGAGATTCCCGCACAGAGGATGGGTGCCGACCGGCACTCACCAGCCGGAGGCTTGTCTGCTCGGCCACCGGCGCGGGCGGGGCTGTGAGCTGAGGCTCGGGTTTCAGGTTTCTGTCGGGAGCACAGGGAGAGGACTGGGGTTGGCAGCCTGAACACAGCCTGAAGGGGTAAGTGCACCACGGCTGGCCAGGAGGGAGTCCGGGAAAAAGTCTGGACCTGCCGAAGAGGCAAGAGACTTTTTCTTCCCTCTTTGTTTCCTGGTGCGTGAGGAGAGGGGATTAAGAGCGCTGCTTAAAGGAGCTCCAGAGACGGGCGCGAGCCGCGGCTAAAAGCGCGGACCCCAGAGGCGGGCGTGGGATGCTGGGGCTGCTGCTGCCACCGCCAAGAGGCCTGTGTGCGAGCGCAGGTCACTGTCCACACTCCCTTTCCGGGGAGGCTGTGCAGCCCGCCACTGCCGGGGTCCCGGGATCCAGGGACAGCTTCCCCGGGAGAGTGCACGGCACACCTCGGGCTGGTGCAACATCACGCCGGCCTCTGCCGCTGCAGCCTCGCCCCGCACTCCGTACCCCTCCCTCCCCCAGGCCTGAGTGAGTCAGAGTCCCCGAAGCAGCTGTTCCTTTAACCCCATCCTGTCTGAGCGAAGAACAGATGCCCTCCGGCGACCTACATGCAGAGGCGGGGCCAAATCCAAAGCTGAGCCCCGGGAGCTGTGCGAAGAAAGAAGAGAAAGGAAAATCCCTCCCAGCAGCCTCAGAAGCAGCGGATTAAAGCTCCACAATCAACTTGTATCCTGCATCTGTGGAATACATGAATAGACAAGGAATCATCCCAACTTGAGGAGGTGGACTTTGAGAGCAAGATTTATGATTTTCTCCTCTTTTCCTCTTTTTGAACAACACAATAAGTGAAATGAAAAATACTCTAGATTGGATCAATAGCAGAATAACTGAGGCAGAAGAACGGATAAGTGACCTGGAAGATAAAATAGTGGAAATAACTACTGCAGAGCAGAAGAAAGAAAAAAGAATGAAAAGAACTGAGGACAGTCTCAGAGACTCCTGAGACAACACTAAACGCACCAACATTCGAATTATAGGGGTTCCAGAAGAAGAAGAGAAAAAGAAAGGGACTGAGAAAATATTTGAAGTGATTATAGTTGAAAACTTCCCTAATATGGGAAAGGAAATAGTTAATCAAGTCCAGGACGCACAGAGCGTCCCATACAGGAAAAATCCAAGGAGAAACACGTCAAGACACATATTAATCAAACTGTCAAAAATTAAATATAAAGAAAACCTATTAAAAGCAGCAAGGGAAAAACAACAAATAACACACAAGGGAATCCCCATAACGTTAACAGCTGATCTCTCAGCAGAAACTCTGCAAGCAAGAGGGGACTGGCAGGACATATTTAAAATGATGAAGGAGAAAAACCTACAACCAAGATTACTCTACCCAGCAAGGAGCTCATTCAGATTTGATGGAGAAATTAAAACCTTTACAGACAAGCAAAAGCTGAGAGGGTTCAGCACCACCAAACCAGCTTTACAACAAATGCTAAAGGAATTTCTCTAGGCAAGAAACACAAGAGAAGGAAAAGAACTACAATAACGAACCCAAAACAATTAAGAAAATGGGAATAGGAACACACATATCGATAATTACCTTAAATGTAAATGGACTAAATGCTCCCACCAAAAGACACAGATTGGCTGAATGGATACAAAAACAAGACCCATATATATGATGTCTACAAGAGACCCACTTCAGACCTAGAGACACATACAGACTGAAAGTAAGGGGATGGAAAAAGATATTCCATGCAAATCGAAATCAAAAGAAAGCTGGAGTAGCAGTTCTCATATCAGTCAAAATAGACTTTAAAATAAAGACTATTAGAAGACACAAAGAAGGACACTACCTAATGATCAAGGGATCGATCCAAGAAGGAGATATAACAATTGTAAATATTTAGGCACCCAACATAGGAGCACCTCAATACATAAGGCAAATACTAACAGCCATAAAAGGGGAAATCGACAGTAGCACATTCATAGTAGGGGACTTTAACACCCCACTTTCACTAATGGACAGATCATCCAAAATGAAAATAAATAAGGAAACACAAGCTTTAAATAATACATTAAACAAGATGGACTTGATTGATATTTATAGGACATTCCATCCAAAAACAACAGAATACACATTTTTCTCAAGTGCTCATGGAACATTCTGCAGGATAGATCATATCTTGGGTCACAAATCAAGCCTTGGTAAACTTAAGAAAATTGAAATTGTATCAAGTATCTTTTCTGACCACAACGCTATGAGACTAGATATCAATTACAGGAAAAGATCTGTAAAAAATACAAACACATGGAGGCTAAACAATACACTACTTAATAATGAAGTGATCATTGAAGAAATCAAAGAGGAAATCAAAAAATACCTAGAAACAAATGACAATGGAGACACCACAACCCAAAACCTAGGAGAGGCAGCAAAAGCAGTTCTAAGAGGGAAGTTTATAGCAATACAATCCTACCTTAAGAAACAGGAAACATGTCGAATAAACAACCTAAACTTGCACCTAAAGCAATTAGAGAAAGAAGAAGAAGAACAACAAAAAAAACCCAAAGTTAGCAGAAGGAAAGAAATCATAAAAATCAGATCAGAAATAAATGAAAAAGAAATGAAGGAAACGATAGCAAAGATCAATAAAACTAAAAGCTGGTTCTTTGAGAAGATAAACAAAATTGATAAACCATTAGCCAGACTCATCAAGAAAAAAAGGGAGAAGACTCAAATCAATAGAATTAGAAATGAAAAAGGAAAAGTAACCACTGACACTGCAGAAATACAAAAGATCAGGAGAGATTACTACAAGCAACTCTATGCCAATAAAATGGACAACCTGGAAGAAATGGACAAATTCTTAGAAATGCACAACCTGCCAAGACTGAATCAGGAAGAAATAGAAAATATGAACAGACCAATCACAAGCACTGAAATTGAAACTGTGATTAAAAATCTTCCAACAAACAAAAACCCAGGACCAGATGGCTTCACAGGTGAATTCTATCAAACATTTAGAGAAGAGCTAACACCTATCCTTCTCAAACTCTTCCAAAATATAGCAGAAGGAGGAACACTCCCAAACTCATTCTACAAGGCCACCATCACCCTGATACCAAAACCAGACAAGGATGTCACAAAGAAAGAAAACTACAGGCCAATAACACTGATGAACATAGATGCAAAAATCCTCAACAAAATACTAGCAAACAGAATCCAACAGCACATTAAAAGGATCATACACCATGATCAAGTGGGGTTTATTCCAGGAATGCAAGCATTCTTCAATATACGCAAATCAATCAACGTGATATACCATATTAACAAATGGAAGGAGAAAAACCGTATGATCATCTCAATAGATGCAGAGAAAGCTTTTGACAAAATTCAACAACCATTTATGATAAAAAACCTGCAGAAAGCAGGCATAGAGGGAACTTTCCTCAACATAATAAAGGCCATATATGACAGACCCACAGCCAACATTGTCCTCAATGGTGAAAAACTGAAAGCATTTCCAATAAGATCAGGAACAAAACAAGGTTGCCCACTCTCACCACTCTTATTCAACATAGTTTTGAAAGTTTTAGCCACAGCAATCAGAGAAGAAAAGGAAATAAAAGGAATCCAAATCGGAAAAGAAGAAGTAAAGCTGTTACTGTTTGCAGATGACATGATACTATACATAGAGAATCCTAAAGATGCTACCAGAAAACTACTAGAGCTAATCAATGAATTTGGTAAAGTAGCAGGATACAAAATTAATGCACAGAAATCTCTGGCATTCCTATACACTAATGATGAAAAATCTGAAAGTGAAATCAAGAAAACACTCCCACTTACCACTGCAACAAAAAGAATAAAATTTCTAGGAATAAACCTACCTAAGGAGACAAAAGACCTGTATGCAGAAAATTATAAGACACTGATGAAAGAAATTAAAGATGATACAAATAGATGGAGAGATATACCATGTTCTTGGATGGCAAGAATCAACATTGTGAAAATGACTCTACTACCCAAAGCAATCTACAGATTCAATGCAATCCCTAACAAACTACCACTGGCATTTTTCACAGAACTAGAGCAACAAATATCACAATTTGTATGGAAACACAAAAGACCCCGAATAGCCAAGGCAATCTTGAGAACGTAAAACGGAGCTGGAGGAATCAGGCTCCCTGACTTCAGACTATACTACAAAGCTACAGTAATCAAGACAGTATGGTACTGGCAGAAAAACAGAAAGATAGATCAATGGAACAGGATAGAAAGCCCAGAGATAAACCCACACACATATGGTCACCTTATCTTTGATAAAGGAGGCAGGAATGTACAGTGGAGAAAGGACAGCCTCTTCAATAAGTGGTGCTGGGAAAACTGGACAGGGACATGTAAAAGTATGAGATTCGATCCCTCCCTAACACCATACATAATAGTAAGCTCAAAATGGATTAAAGATCTAAATGTAAGGCCAGAAACTATCAAACTCTTAGAGGAAAACATAGGCAGAACACTCCATGACATAAATCACAGCAAGATCCTTTTTGACCCACCTCCTAGAGAAATGGAAATCAAAACAAAAATAAACAAATGGGACCTAATGAAACTTCAAAGCTTTTGCACAGCAAAGGAAACCATAAACAAGACCAAAAGACAACCCACAGAATGGGAGAAAATATTTGCAAATGAAGCAACGGACAAAGGATTAATCTCCAAAATTTATAAGCAGCTCATGCAGCTCAATAACAAAAAAACAAACAACCCAATCCAAAAATGGGCAGAAGACCTAAATAGACATTTCTCCACAGAAGATATACAGACTGCCAACAAACACATGAAAGAATGCTCAACATTATTAATCATTAGAGAAATGCAACTCAAAACTACAATGAGATATCATCTCACACCAGTCAGAATGGCCATCATTAAGAAATCTAGAAACAATAAATGCTGGAGAGGGTGTGGAGAAAAGAGAACACTCTTGCACTGCTGGTGGGAATGTGAATTGGTACAGCCACTATGGAGAACAATATGGAGGTTCCTTAAAAAACTACAAATAGAACTACCATATGACCCAGCAATCCCATTACTGGGTATATACCCTGAGAAAACCATAATTCAAAAAGAGTGATGGGGCTTCTCTGGTGGCGCAGTGGTTGAGAGTCTGCCTGCTAATGCAGGGGACACGGGTTCGAGCCCTGGCCTGGGAAGATCCCACATGCCGCAGAGCGACTAGGCCCGTGAGCCACAACTACTGAGCCTGCGCGTCTGGAGCCTGTGCTCCGCAACGAGAGAGGCCGCTATAGTGAGAGGCCCGCGCACCGCGATGAAGAGTGGCCCCCGCTTGCCACAACTAGAGAAAGCCCTCGCACAGAAACGAAGACCCAACACAGCAAAAATAAATAAATAAATAAATTCCTACCCCCCCCCCCAACATCTTCTTTAAAAAAAAAAAAAAAAAAAAGAGTGATGTACCAAAATGTTCATTGCAGCTCTATTTACAATAGCCCGGAGATGGAAACAAGCTAAGTGTCTATCATCAGATGAATGGAAAAAGAAGATGTGGCACATATATACAATGGAATATTACTCAGCCATGAAAAGAAATGAAATTGAGTTATTTGTAGTGAGGTGGATGGACCTAGAGTCTGTCATACAGAGTGAAGTAAGTCAGAAAGAGAAAGACAAATACCGTATGCTAACACATATATATAGAATTTAAGAAAAAAAATGTGATGAAGAACCTAGAGGTAAGACAGGAATAAAGACACAGACCTGGGGCTTCCCTGGTGGCGCAGTGGTTGAGAGTCTGCCTGCCGATGCAGGGGACACGGGTTTGTGCCCAGGTCTAGGAAGATCCCACATGCCACGGAGCGGCTGGGACCGTGAGCCATGGCGGCTGAGCCGGCGCGTCCGGAGCCTGTGCTCCGCAACACGAGAGGCCACAACAGTGAGAGTCCCGCGTACCGCAAAAAAAAAAAAAAAAAAAAGACACAGACCTTCTAGAGAATGGACTTGAGGATATGGGGAGGGGGAAGGGTAAGCTGTGATACACTACCAAATATAAGGTCGCTAGCTAGTGGGAAGCAGCCGCATAGCACAGGGAGATCAGCTCGGGGCTTTGTGACCACCTGGAGGGGTGGGATAGGGAGGGTGGGAGGGAGGGAGACGCAAGAGGGAAGAGATATGGGAACATATGTTTATGTATAACTGATTCACTTTGTTATAAAACAGAAACTAACACACCATTGTAAAGCAATTATACTTCAATTAATATGTAAAAAAAAATGTCATGAAGAACCTAGGGGTAAGACAGGAATAAAGACACAGACCTACTCGAGAATGGACTTGAGGATATGGGGAAGGGGAAGGGGAAGCTGTGACAAAGCGAGAAAGTGCCATGGACATATATACACTACCAAACGTAAAATAGATAGCTAGTGGGAAGCAGCCACGTGGCACAGAGACATCAGCTCGGTGCTCTGTGACCACCTAGAGGGGTGGGATAGGGAGGGGGGGAGGGAGGGAGATGCAAGAGGGAAGAGATATGGGAACATGTGTGTATGTATGACTGATTCGCTTTGTTATAAATCAGAAACTAACACACCATTGTAAAGCAATTATATTCCAATAAAGATGTAAAAAAATATATAAATGGTTTAAAACAGCACGTAAATATCTATGTATTGCTAGGAAAGAGATAATTTAATGATGAGCTTTATTAGTCATATTTTATACTGTTAGAAGAATGAGACTGTCAACTGAATTCTGTTCCCCCAAAATTCATATATTCAAGCTCTAAGAAAGTGATGGTATTTGGAGATGGGGCCTTTGGCAGGTAATTAGATTAAATGATGTCATGAGGATTAGGCTCTATTAGTGCCCCTATAAGAAGAAACCAGAGAATTTTTTCTGTCTCTCTCCAACATGTGAGGACACAGTGAAAAGACAGTTGTCTGCAAGCCAGCAAGAGAGCCCTCACCAGGCACTGAATTGGCCAGCACCGTGATCTTAGACTTCCAAGCCTCTAGAACTGTGAGTTGTTAAAGTCACTAAGCCTATAGTATTATGTTATGGCAGCTTGAGCTATAAGAGTACTAAATGGAAGAGACACGGAGGAACCCTAAACGCATATTGCTAAATGAAAGATGCCAAACTGAAATGGATACATGCTGTATGATTTCAGCTATAGGACATCCTGGAAAACGGAGGGCACTTAACCTATTCTGTATGACACTGTAATGGTCAATGCTTGTCATACATTCGTCAAAACCCATAGGATATACAACAGAGTAAACTGTAATGTAAACTATGGATATTAGTTAATAATAATGTATGAACATTGGCTCATCAATTGTAAAAAAATGCCCCACACTAATGCAAGACGTTAATAATAGGGGAAAGTGTGGTTTGGGGAATAGATGTGAGGGGGTGTATGGGAACTCAATACTCTGCTCAAGAATTCTCTTTAAACTTAAAAGTACTGTAAATATAGTCTACCAATTTATTTAAACAAAATAAATCTAAGTTGCCTCATCATATTGTGAGGTTATTAACCATCTTATAGTTTTTCTATATTCTATTTCTATTTCTAAAGACCTACTTCTTTAATGTTCATTTCTATCTTCTTTTATCCTTGTAAAAAATATATCAAATGTTTTGTATTATTTCACCTCCCAGCCTATTATCTTTTTAGTTATATGTCTTTCACAAACATTCATTAGAAACTACATTAGATATCCTTGACTTATTACACTCTATGCCCATTACTATTTTCACCACCTCCCTCGTAATGCTTGAACCTTGGCTATGACCCATTGTCACCTCTGGACAAATCGTTTCTGCTCTATTTTCTGTCTTCTGTCCTTCTGGGCCACTTCTATCTACCATCATTACCCAAAGAACTGACTTTACAGATTCTATATGCCAGTGTGTAAGACTTGCAGTGTTTTAAGAAGTATCCCAACTTCATGATGGTGATTTGGGGTCATTACTAAAGCACTCGGGATCATACATATTCTTTTAAGGTAGTTTTACAGGACAACGCACATTGGTATTTTTCTCCTATTAACAGAGTAGGAAATTGTGGGTTGATGTGCAGTTATTTTGATTAAGAAAGCAAGATATGAACACTGCTTCTTTGCTGGGGTACTTGGCACTGCTCTTTCTCGTGCTGGGACATATTTTGCGCCTTTACAGCCTTGCATCTAGGCGTACTGATCAGACTAATGTTTGGCTTTATTGGATACGTTGACCAGTCTGATTGATATTCTGGTACATACAGGGTACTTGGTCATGGTTGCTCACCTCTGAACCTCAGCTTCATCACCTGCAAAGTTCAACTAATAGCATATCCGCTTTGTGGGGTTTTTAGGGATTTGGCAAGCGTCATAGTGCCTGGTACATGCTAGAGACTCAGGTGATGCAGTAATTACTCAAATGTGCATTTTCAGTGGATCCTTCCCACCTGGACAGGGTGACAACATAACAGCCTTGGGAGAGTAAGAGCAGGACAAACAGCAAGGGCAGCGTGGGCCAAGGGAAGGAGGTGAGAACTGACATGCAGGGAGCCCTCTTGCTGGTATCACCAGAGGGCCCATAGTGAGCCAGGATGTGGGGAGAGACTGGCCGCTCAGTAAGACCAGGCCAAGAAAGGCCGTGTGAGGGGGCTTAGCTTTTACCTTGTGGTAGAGGCCATCCAAAGGAGAAAGTGGAAGATGGGTAGGTATAGACTTCTCCCTTAGGAATTGTCCTCAGGGTCTGTTTATCTCCTGGCAGGGTGCGTTCAACGAGTTGGCCGCTCCAGCACATTCTAGAGAGGACTGGCCAGGTCTGACCTTCTGGAGATACAGCCCTGACCTCCTGGCCACCTCACTGAGGAGAGGGCTCATGGGGGAATCAGCTTCACTCTGCATCTGTCCACCAGTCCTGCACCCTGGACTCCAGGACCACTCACTTGCAAGAGGCACATCCAGCTGCCAGAGGAAGTGACATTTCCTGACTCATCTGGCTAAGAATGAGCAGAGTATCGCTGACCACTCCAGGGGAGTAGATGCCACAGAAGATCAGGATGCGGACAAGCCAGAGAAGATCAGAAGGAACAAAGGTCAGTCCACGTGGGAGTTCACATGGGTGCCTCACAGTCCCCAACAGGCCCTCGAGTTTCCCTTCCAGCCCAACACACACTCCACCTGCCCACAGTCACCTGTGCCACCATCACAGAGCCCCACAGAGCTCCAAACATCCTCAAACACACAAACTCCCTACTTATGAGCAAATGCCTGACTGTGTGCCCAGAACCCTCCTGCTCCAATATACATGCACTACAAACCCCAATAAAACCACAGCCACAGTCTTGAATACAAAATCACACCCCCAACGGCCCCTGATAATCAAACACCTAAATCCTCATACCCCACAAAAATCCACCCAACCCCATATAACCCCTCAATGCAAACACACAAACCCTTCAACAATAGCCAAATATATTCAAACCAAACTCACAGACTTCTTAATATAAGACACAACCCCCCAAATCCAAGTAGAACATATACAGTCCGCACACAGCTGTCAACATCCACGTATGTACAATGCCTCAGAAGCTGAGACAAACACAAAATACCATCAGAGAGACACAATGTTTCCAACCTTCTCCTAAATACTCCCCCCAGAACACATCATGACCTCACACCCCCAATACAAACACACACCCATCTCCCTCTTGAGATACTATAAACAGCCTCTGACACATCCCCTGATGATACACACACAGCTGGCGGCCCCAGTTTACACTGACAACCCCAATCTCTGCAAATTCCTCCACATCAAAAATACACTCCCTGGACTCTTACCCTACAGGATGAGCATGTGTATAACCCCTGCACTCTGAATACACACAGATCCAACACACAGAGCATTAAAATGCACACCCCTACCTCTTCTCAAATGCCTGCACACATAGCCTCAAAACAGCCAGAAGCAGCCCACCACCCAGCCACACCATGCTACACCAAACCGTACACTCACAAAGGCACTCATGCCCCTCATCTCTCCCCAGATCACACATACACAGTCTCTACACAGCTTTACTATTACCCCAAACCATCCTATGCCCTAAACATACATCCAAGAGTTCCCCACACAGCCCTAACCGATGATAGAGGCAGCTGTACCAGGGGCATCACGGTACCCTGAACGGGCAAATGCCGCTGAGGTAAGTGCCTCCTATGTTGCTGCATTTCTTGCTGCTGTTGCAAGTCATCCCTTGACCCCACCCAGGCTGACTGGGACACCCTAAACAGGAAGTGGCAGCGTATGAGTCAGGAAGAGGAAACTCCATTCCAGGTGTTCCCTGTCACCATCCATTGCACCAAAACATCAGATGACCAGCATGAACAAGAAACAGAGACATGTAACTATACCATGGTTGAAAGGCAAATTTTTCTAGAAAACATTTGTCCAAGGGAAGGGGGAGAAGGGTGCTCCCCCTAATTGTAGAGCCACGCTGTTACGATTCAAAGAAACGTCAGATACAGTCCAACAGGCGTGGGACTGCATCCATGTTGTAGCTGGATACGAAAAAGATAAGTTTTCGGAAGCCCCAAATCTCGCTTGCCAGTAAAGGCACATGGGCCCCGCTGCCCCATTGGCCAGGAACCCAGCAGAGGACCCTTAAGGGATATAGGGACTTCTGGGACCCTTACTGAGCTCCACCAAGGGGTGGTGCCATCACACAGCTCCATCCTTCATGAGATGACTAACAGACCTCCCTGTATTGGCAGCTCTGGAGATGGGGGTCCCTAATGATGTCAACTTGAGACCGCCCAAGCACAAGTTAGAAATTTTTGCTCAGGCGCTGCAGACTCTTCCGGAGACTGGAGTGATGGGTAGCCGTCACCTCTCCGAATACTGTACCCTGACCTCTGCCAACGCCTCTGCCTTAGGGACCTGGCAGATCCCTGGAGCGTGGCCTTCCTCTGGGACACTTGCCCATATACTTCTCTAATTTTCCTTGGGACACACATAAACAAATTTTCTTATGGCTCTCATTGACAACAGGAGCTCAAATTACAGTGCCTCCTGGGAACCCCTCCAATTATAAGCAAGGGCCACACTTTAGATTACAAGGCATAGTAGTCAGGGGAGTAGAAAGCATTCAACTTCCATTGAATGTCACTATTGAAACAATCTTTATTAAAAATCTTTTAGGGGTGGTAGCCCCTTTGGCCCTACCCTTTCCCGTTACAGCTATGGATGCCTTGATGTACTGCAACGCCATTTGGAACAAACCCAAATTCCTGGCCTTCCTGGTGGAAGCTGAAACTGGGAGCCCATAAGACTGCCACCTAAGACAGTAAATATCCCCCAATAACATGTATGACAGGGGGCTGTGGGATTGCAGCCCATAATTCAGAATTTATGAAAAGAAGAAGTCATTAAACACACCATTTCTCCTTTTCAATTTCCCCATTTGGCTGCTATTAATGAGTGGTGACTTATAATCAACTACTGAAATATAAGTGCTGCTACCCACTATTAAGGCTCCCATTTCCAACATTGTCCAGTTCATTAAGGATATCCAAAGGGCTCCAGGGAATTACTTTGCTGTGACAATCTAGCTGTTATGTTCTATTCAGTACCAGTTATTAAGGAGTCCCAGCTGCAGTCTACTTTTACTTCAGAAGGCACCCAGTATGTTTTAACCTGTCTGCCTACTGGCTATCTTAACAGCCCAGCTATTGCCCACAGTCTTTGCTGGCAAGACCTGGGGTCCCCTTGCACCGTCTGGCACTATACTGAGGTTCTAAGCCACAGCCCCTCAGGAGACTGGTGCACAAGGCCCTAACATGGTTGGTGACCCATCTATAACATACAGGTGGGCTATTTATTGCCCCACATAAAATTCAAGGGCTGTCCACAACTATTAAATTTCTGGGCATTAACTGATCCTCTAAAAGCCAGAAAATTCCTTTTGCAGCTAAACCTCAGCTGTTAACTATTCAGCCCCCCAACACACTATAGCAAGCCCAACACATCTTACTTAGGTCTCTCCACACTTTGGAGGCAACGAATACCACACTTGTCTATCATTCTTAGACCCATTTATGCAGCCACGTACAAACCCTCCATAGTTTACTGGCCAAGAGCTAAACAATAAGCTTTATAGCAGGCACAAAGCTCAATTAGTCAAGCCCTCCCACTGGTTCCCCCTGGCTGCTCCTTCTGGGCTGAGAATGGACTATGTGTCCCGGACCCTTTGGACTAACACAGTTCCTCCTAGCTGCCTGTGGGCTTCTGCACCAGACGGCTGCTCTCTACACCACTACACCCCCTCAGAACCGATTTGGGAACTGGTTCCTTGGTTTTGGTCTTGGTTTTGTGTGCACTGATGCCAGAATTTGTTTGCATCTTTTGCGTTTGGGTGTACAAAACGGGAAATACTCCATCAACCCTGAAGGAGAGCCCTTTGGGGCCTATAGTAGATAAATGGGTGTAACATAGCCCTGAGCCTATGACTAAGAAAGACATGTATACTATTGTAATAGGGTGTGGACCCAAAATATAGGATCACAAGGGCGGTAGCCCCTAAATGGCTCACTCAATTTTTATAGGATCTCGCAGTTAGAAGTGTTTTGCAAAACAGCAAGCTGCACCGGCAGTTGTTCCACCTGCCCACCCTCCCCCCATGCCGCCATCATATTCACCACCTCCTGTTTCCCCTACCCACGGGGATCAAATAGAAGTTTCTGTGTTAACCCCCAGAGGACAGGAGCCTGAATTAGTATCACCATCTAAGACTCCACAAGCCACCCAATTTGGACTGGGAGCCACATCCACAGCAGGGCAAGTTCCCTTGTGCGGACATCCTATAAGAGGCCAGGGGACTCCCTTGGCCTTGAGGCGTCCGATTCTAATTTCCCCACAGGAGCCCCAGGGAACTTTGACAGTGGGGAACGAGTTGATTGACTCTCCAATAGATACCACTCCCCAAACCCTCCCTGTTTATCTTAAGAGGCTTGTAAATATTAAACAAAGGGGAAACAAAGTCATCCTAGGAAAAACTTGCCTGTATCTTTGAGATGCAAATGTCCTTTCTGGTCTTCTCAGGAACTCTCATCTCTGCCATCTTTCTAAAATGCACCTTTTTGAAAGAGGGTAAAGTAATTTAGAAACTGACTTATCAAGGATAAATCAAAAACCTAAGTGTCTTTTCTGTAAAAATTCAGCCATCTAGACAAGTGAGTTGGATTTGTTCCATCTGCCAGAAACCTAATTTGAATCCAACCTCTTTTTGTAAACTGATGGGCTTCACATGGCTGTACCTGACTCAGTGCTGAAATTCTGAAATGACAACCATGACGTCTCTGTATGTTTGTGTCCTTGTATGTGTCTTTGTCTTTGGATAACATTGCTGAGGTTGATTTGTGGATGAGCTCTATTTAACTGGCTTAAAGAAAAGTAAGCACTTACACACCAAACTATTCTAAATACAAGAGAAACTGAGCTAAATGAGCTTCAGGTTCATGTGAACTGGGAAATAGTCAGTATTAATTAAGACCTGGTATTAACGTTCGTTTGTTGATCTAATTAATAGAGACATGCTGTTAGAGTCATCAACATTAAGTATAATACTTTTATTGTGCCTACGTTTAATATAAGCTAAATAAAATCTTGTTATATCTGTTGCAAATTTGTCAGCAAGGAAATAACTTGATGTGAAGAAACTTTTAAGGAAAGAAAATGCAAATGAGGTAAGAGCTTTAGGTGAACTTTTTAAAATACTTATCTTTTAGGAAGGTCTATCTAAAATTAATCTCTCCAGATATTTGAACACTTGAAAGTCAGAATTGTGCTAAAGTAAGTGACAGAAGGTTTATGGAAAGTGGACCCTGAAAAAAAGAGTTCTGTACGTGGTCAGGACTAAGTTTAAAATAAGTTTAATTGAGTAAATACGTTTTATAAGTAAGCTGGTGCACAACTTGAATTTCGCTTTTCTCTCTGTTAAGAAGACAAGGTTTCTTAAGATTTCGGACTGCCTTTGATACCAGATTTTAAGTTTTTCTACCTTTTAAGAGATCTGTTCTGTACTTGCCTTTGAAATCTTTTATTGTTACTTTGGCTAAGTGAATAACTATTGTTTCACAGTGACATGGGATCCTATCTGTTTTAAACCCTTTTCTTATTTTTTTGACAAAACTTCCCAAATCAAATTATAATGAAGTTCCTTTGACCTCTAGCTAACTTTGGGGTGCTTCAAAGGGCCCCTGAAACACCCCAAAGAGAGATATTAACTAATTAGGTTGAATGACACAGGAAGTGTTGTCAAATAAGCAATAAATCTTCTTAGGTTCTATTGTATGCCAAATGACACAGGTATTCTACAGATTATATGGAGTTCCTAAAATCTGGTATGTCCTGGTAAAATGTTACCAGTCAGAATTCTCTTTATTGTCTGAAAGTGTTGCATGTCACCGCAGTAACCACGTTACTTTCTCAATTGCACTGTAATCAGATTGAAACGTGCCTTCTTAAGTCTTTCACCATTGTACACAGTCATGGTTTCACTCTGATGCCTTTGCAAAAATGCTTCCTCTTCAAGAAGATTTATAGAAAGGACCTTTGCATAAATACAAGTTTCTGATTTTCAAACCATAAAGGTGAACTGGGTAAGAACTTGAAGAATTCTAATGGGAAACCTGATGGCTTCATAAAGCTGTTAACAAAAACGATTAGTTGCACATGCCTGGGTAAAAGGGTTATACTTATGGTTATAATTTTGGTTATAATTATGGTTATAATTTTTATGGTTTCTATCTGAAAAATGACTGTTTTAACTCTGTGTTTTCCAGGTGTAAGCAAAACGCTCCCCTTAAACTCATTATGATTTACAGTCATTTGTTAAATTATACCCTTATAAGCAGAATTGAAACATTTATCTTTTTCTCTCTACCTGGGTGATCCTGCCAGTAGCATATGCTTGTCCCAAAGATTAAGCCATGCACGTCTAAGTACGCACTGCTGGTACACTGAAACAGCGGATGGCTCACTAAATCAGTTATGGTACCTCTGGTCGCTCGCTATTGCAATTGGATTACAAGTAGTTATACTGATCATTGTTCTTTGTTTCCAGATTGTTTGCTCTTTGTGTCTCCCTGCTGTACTGTGTCTTTGTTAACATTACTAGCTGCATTACTTATATCCTGTCTACTTTATAAGACTGGCGTCTCTTACAGTACCCAGTATGGAACCAGGCCTCCAACAATACTTCAATGGCTAAACATCTTGAGAAAATAGACCACATTTATAACATGAAATAATTGTAATAGTGTGATTCTAGGTACAGGAGGAAGCAACAAGGGAAAATGTCTCCTGGATCATAATTAGATAGAGGATCCAGAAGATCTTTAATTAGCAATAGGGCCTAATCCAAAAACTAGCACCTGGAGTGGCATATCAAGAATTCTCCCCTGACCTGGGATGAGCCTCCCAGCGCCGTGGGACAAAATTTGATCCTGAAACGTCTTCCAAATATGGGTCAAAATCCTGACCAAGAGGAGAGGATCTGAGAAATGGAATATTTCCTGACACATTAGTGACTGCAGCCCCCCAACGTGAGCCGGTGAGCCCTGACAAAACTCAGGATATGAGAATATAGGATACAGGCCCCGGATAGCTGAGGCACATATCAAATGACTGACTTCAGTGAGCCCAGACTCTGGCATCTTCCCGTCCATAGAAAAGTGCTGAATTCCTTAACTTGAGATGCTGCCTCCCAGGCTTGAAGCCCTCAAAATTCCCATCAAAGAGGTCGTAACTCTCAACTTTTAGGCTGAGAATATTTTTTTAAGGCTACAGGTGTAAAGGACACACTTTCCAGAGAGGAACAAAAAAACCAAAAACCCAGCGTTTGGAACACCGGCACCAATGGTGGACACTCCCGGAAAGATCCATCTGATGAAGCAATTAGAAGGGCCGTCACCCCCTTTTATCCACAAGACTGTGGAATGGACATTGACAGTAGGGAATTGTAACAGGGAAGAGCCAAATCGGACTCCACATGGGATCTGTTCCTTTTACTTTAACCTTTGCCTTCTGCTGCTTTTGTTCACTACAAGGATACTGTCTGTACCTGTACATAATGGCCTGCCTCGGGGAACCCTGTCCCTCTGTCTGAATGTTAAACCAAAGTGCCTTTGTTCAGGGAAACATATGGACTCCTTCCACCTGTGGATGGCTACAATTAAGAAGAAATCAACACATCTCCTCCCCGAGGCTGGCCATTCCAGGGGCTATTCGCACAACTTATGGCCTTCTTACTTTACCTCCTCATCTCCTCCCCATCTCTGTATTATAAAAGAAACTGGCACCCAAACCCCGATAAGATGGTTATTTTGAGACTTTACTCTGCCATCTTCTCGGTCTGCTGGCTTTCTGAATAAAGTCATATTCCTTGCCTCAACACCTCATCTCCGATTTATGGCCTGTCGTGCGGCAAGCAGAGCAACCTTGGACTTGGTAACATGTTTACTCAGGACACGGTGTCACAAAACGGGACACTGTTTTCTGTTTGTTTTGTTTTTGTTTTGGGCCGCGCCATGTGGCTTGTGGGATCTTAGTTCCTCGACCAGAGATCCAACCCGCGCTCCCTGCAGTGGAAGCTCGGAGTCCTAACCAATGGACTACCAGGGAATTCCCATGGGACACTGTTACCTGGCAGTCACGGCCCTCACCTTTGTGAGGCAGAGGTAGTAGTGTAGCAGGACTGAGAACGGTGTGACGTTTAAAGATTAGGTGGTGAAAGCAGGATTTCACAGGAAGTTAATCCAGTGATACTTGCGGAGAAATGTTGTCAATTCAGCGTTAAGAAGACTGTGGACAAGGTGTGGAGTTTGCAAATAAACTTCATTTTCTAGAGTCAAATCTGCCAAGGCTTCCACTAAATTTGCAGTTGTGGCTATAACCTTAAGACACCTGAGACAGGCAAAAGCAACTGAATCAAGTTGTATGCTATAACAGGCAATAGGCCTGTGTTTACTACCATGCTCACACAGTTCTGCGCGGCCTGATTATGCCTTTCATGCACAAATAAAGTAAAAGGTTTTGAATAACCTAAAGTTAATCTATTAAGTAGAGATCTCTTTTCGAACTTAAAAGGGCTAATATACTTTGCCTCCAGTGGAGATCTCACCTTAAAGTATCCGGATCGGGCTTCCCTGGTGGCGCAGTGGTTGACAGTTCACCTGCCGATGCAGGGGACACGGGTTCGTGCCCCGATCCGGGAAGATCCCACATGCCGCAGAGCGGCTGGGCCCGTGAGCCATGGCCGCTGAGCTTGCGTGTCCGGAGCCTGTGCTCCGCAACGGGAGAGGCCACAACAGTGAGAGGCCCGCGTACCGCAAAAAAAAAAAAAAAAGTTTCCGGATCAACCTGAACCTGATCATTTGGGTAACCCTAAGGCAGGCAGTTCTTGCAGTGCTTGTTTTAGCCTTATAAAAACCTGCTTATGTTTATCTTCCCAAGCAAAGGATTCAGGAACTAAATCTTTAATAAGTTCACAGAGTGGAAGAGGTAACAGAAAAATTTGGAACCTAGAGCTTGCAATAACCAGCTAAACCTAGAAATCCACAATGCTAGCACTTAGTTGTGAGTCTAGGAAGTTCCTGTATCAGCCTAATTCTCTCTGGAGATAGCTGAATTCCTTCAGTGCTTAGATTACGTCCTAGGTAATGAACAGCGTCTACGGATAATTGTAATTTTTCCTTTGTTCTTTCTCAGCTAACTGTTGCAGCAAATAAATGGAATCTTTTATGAATGCCTTATGGAACCTTTACAGTAGCTGAGTACAGCACGAGGTTATCTCCATATGGTAAAAAGGCTGATTTCTCAGGGAACTAGAGGGTACTTAAATCTTGGTGAAGTACTTGGGAGGAAAAAAGAAGGAGTCCCAGTGAACCCTTGAGGCATAAAAGTGCAGGTATATTGTTGATTGTTCCAAGTAAAGCCATGTAGATATTGGCTGTTGGGTCTCCGGGATGCTGAAGAAAGGTGAACAAAGGTCTCCAACTGTAAACCATTTCAAGTCAGTTCAAGCTTGTGACACAAGGGTGGCTAGGTTTGGAACAACAGGAAAACAGGGAAAAACTATTTTTATTAACAGCTCCCAAGTCCTGGACAAATCGCCATCCTGCCAGGTTTCCAACCAGGCAAGATTGGCATGCTGCAGGGACGAGTACACGAATGATTACCTCCTGGGCAATTAGGTCTTCTACAATAGCTATGGGACCTTGTATGACCGCAGGCTTTAATAGCTCTTGAGGAAACCTAGGGAGAGGTTTAGCTACATCTATCTGAATCTTTATAGGTTTGCATTTTTTTATTCTTCTCATGTTAACACTGTCAGAAGTAGCCCCCAAATTTGCAGGCATCCTGTCAGAAGTAGCCCCCAAATTTGCAGGCATCTCCATCCAATTAGGGAACTTTTGTTGAACTTCCGCTTTTAGGTCGAGGACAGATTGTAAGGAACATAACTGATCAGGTTCACGTTGATCAGGAAATTTTAAGGTGAGATCTTCACTGGAGGCAAAATGTACTGGCCCTTTGAAGTTAGAAAAGAGATCTCTACTGAATAGATTAACTGGGGCTATACTGCATAGCAGAAAGGAATCTTGGTTGAGATAAAAATTCTCTCTGAACTGTATTAGGTACTCCCACTATGGAAACATCCTCTTTACTCAGAGGGACCTGTTGTTCTTTGAGGGTGGGATTTAGAGTAGAAAGCACAGCTCTGGTTAGGGCTAGGGGTAGGGTGTTAAAGTGTTAGGTAATTATGTTTACAGTTAGGGTTAGAGTTTAATGTAGATTTCAAAGTAAAATATGAGAGTGGGGTTTCAAGTAGAAAGCATAGCTCCAGTATCAACTAAAATTTGGCCGTTTTTCATTATATTTTCCTCTGGGCTGTTTAAGGTCATTGCTGCTAATAGTTTACCAGAGAACCTCTGGAGTTCTGCCAACTAGGGGAGAGGGTCATGGGGGGCCCTCCCTTTGAGACAGATACAAGAGCATTTGTGAAGAGTTTGCATAGGACTTTTGAGGACACCTCTTTTTCCAGTGTCCTCACTGATTACAAATGAAACATCAACTTTGGGTCATCAAATTGATCATGGACCCCTAGGAGGTTGTAATGGGGGAGGCCCAGGTGTCATTTTGTGTCCCTTGCCTTAGAGCTGTTGTAACTGTAAGGCTATGAGCTTGGTGGATTTCTGTTTGTGATCTTGCTCCAAGGTCCTTTCAAAATGCTCAGCTATAGTCATGAGTTCAGTCAGGCCTATAGCCTCCCACCCTCTTTTCTGCCCTTTTATCAATCCACTAATCTCAGAAGATAATCCACTTACAAAGAGGACAGTTAAAGCAGGCTGAGTGGCCTTTTTATTCCTTGGAACACCAACTGCTGTAAAAAGAGAGCTTCCAAACTGGTTCCAAAGTCTTCCACAGATTCACCCCTCTTTTGTTTGTACGAGTGAATAATACATCAATCATTATTAGGCCAATTAATAACAGACCAAGTGTGAGCAGGGAAGATTTTAGGAATAGCTTATAAAAGGTTAGTTGTTATTCTGCAAGCCTTTTTAGGTTGAGGATCTTGAATACCATCCTAGGGATTATGTCATTTTGCTTCCCACATCCATTCTGGGGCTTCCCCCAGTCCTACCAACATGTGTACAAGTGGATAAAGATCTAGCAGTTTGGGGACATACGCCCTGACAGTGACTCTAAGTTCTTTAAAAAATGTTGGGGGTTCCTCCAAGGTTTAGAGAATTCTTTGACTACAGCTCTCAGTTCAGTCTTTGACCAAGGGGTAAAGGACACCTGAGGGGGCTCACCTGCAACCTCAGGTAGTTTTACTTTAAATGGCAATTGTTAAATATTCTCTTTGGAATAGAGAAGTACTTCAGACAGGAAATGAGTAACACAAGAGTCCTCGGGTGACAACGGAAAGGGGGGGACAGTAGGAGGTACGTCTGCAGTCACATCCGTCCTACGGTCTTTTGTCTCAGGTACCTTTTGTCTCTTTAATTTTTCATTAGCTTTTTGTTCTAAGTCTCTAAACGAAGCTCTTTTGGAATCTTGAAACCGTCTGTAAACTTTTACATACCAAGTAAAGCAGGCATCTCATTCTCCCTGTGCAATCTGTGAACCCTTGCTCTCTAGTGTTTTCCTTAAATGTACAATCTTGTCTAACTGGAACATGCCCCACAATGACCACTGTAATTCTAGATCAATATTAGTATAATTTTTCCATCTTTCTAAATATCTACAACCTCCAGGACCATAGTTCTTAAATATAAAATAAGCAGGTGTGCCAGAAGCTGGCATTCTCAACTCTTGGGCGATAAAGGATCTCATTTCCTTAGCTAGCCTTTGTCAACCCAAAAGAACACACAAAAAACCTGCGCCTTAATATATCAGCAGTAACAAAGAGATGTTACTATGTCCTGGACAAAAGAAGGCCTGGTATGCACCACCACCGATTCCCAGGGATCCTTGGACTGAGGAAAAAGATCCAAACGGCAAATCCCAAGGAAGGGGGACTGCAAACTGATTCCAAACAAAATGGAGAACTATAGCCACCACCAACAGCTCCGAGCATGGAAACTGGGGGCTGATTCCAAACAGATGGGCAAGTGCAGACTACACTGTCAGCAGTGCCCAGTGTGGAATCCAGGGAACAATATTAGGGGCTATGGTTTACCACTCAAAAATATACTGGCAATAACCAAGAGATGTTACTGTGTCCTGGGAATTTCCATCTGAAAGGCTAGGGGTTTGGCCTCAAGGAGAATCCTCTACCAGCCAAACTGACCTGCCTTGTAAAGGAAAGCCAATTAGATTGGGAGCACAAACGCAAAGAGAATGGAGCTCAAACCAAGAGGAGCTTACCAACAACCTTCAGGAATGGCAAGAAAGACAGTGAACTCAAAGGAGTTGTGGGCACCACACCTGTTTCTCCTTGTCCCAAATGTTATCAGAAATTTGCTTCAGATCCCATCACTGCCACCAATGTATTTACCTTTTTCTTTTAAAAAAGATAAGCATTTAATCATAAAATCATCTTGTTAGCAGTAGCAATCATAAGAGTGGATTTTAGAAAAGTGCACATACATATTTTTATACAGAACATTTCTGGAGGGATACATACTAAACTGTTAGTGGCCACCTCTGCATGCCCCCAATGTATTAAAAAACAAAATTTAACGGAGTAAATTGGAAGATTTACTTTGAATTTTGAATAAATTGGCCTTATTAAACGATTCATGAATCAGGCAGCATCTCATCTGATAGAAAGGGAGATACTCCAACGGGTTACACAACATGGAAGGCTTTCTTTTGTTTTGGCCATGCCACATGGCATGTGGAAATCTTAGTTCCCCGACCAGGGATCGAACCCATGCCCCGTGCATTGGCAGGGCGGAGTCTTGGCTGCTGGACCACCAGGGAAGTCCCAGAAGACTTGTATAGTAAGGAGGGTGGGACAAGGAAAGAAAGTCATCATCAAGGGAAAAAATGAAAGTTCACTGGAGGAAAGTAAAACTTCAGGTGACAACGGCGTCTCATTGGCTAAACTGCGGAATTTTCTATTAGCTATTTCTATTTTCTATTTCTTGTTGCTGGCCAGGAAGGAAGTCTTCCCTCCTCCAGCTGGGGTAGTAAAGTGGTTGCACGTCCTCTTTGGGGTCAGTAAATGACCTCTTCCTGTTGGGGTAATTGATGATGAGTGGCACGGCATGAGAGCTCCCTCTACAGGCCTTCCAGACTCCAATTCTAGTGCAGGTTTCCTTTTGTTAACATTCACAGCATGTTTTATTGGCAGGAGGAGTCACAATGAGGGAGAAAAGGCCACAAGACTCACCATAAAGAAGGCTCAGAAATGCTTGGGTGGGTCCAAGGCAGGCACAAGGTGGCTGTGGGGTCAGCTGGTGGCTACAACGATCACATGGTTCCCTCTGATGGGTTTGCAGCTCGATGTGGAAGAGTGAATAAAAGGGTCAGTTCATGCTATCAGAGAAACATGAAACTGAGATAAGCTTCCCACTGCTAGAAGCATCTTGAGCCTTCAGAAAAGAACAGAGAACATGTCTAAAGGGTTTGGGAACATCAGAGCCACATCTCCTCAGAGTGGGACTCCCCAGGCTCTCCAGGTCTCAGTCCCCAACTCTCCCTCAGTGACAAAGCCTCCCTACCTCTGTCCTTGTCAGCTCAGTGATCCCTAGAGGTCCTGCCTATCCGTGAGGACTTAGGTTTCCATGAGACAGGTTGGTTGAGACCTAGTGATACAGTTGACCAGCCTGATATGCAACAGTTCCCACCACCCTGGGGCAGTTGGGCTCAGGGACACATGGCTCTGGACCCCATGTGGAGGGTGTCCTTGCACGTCCGCTGTGCCACAGAAGAGCCAGGAACGCCTGTAGCTGTCCAACTGATTCTCAGGGGGTTTTCCTGGGAGAGCCCTTGGTCATCTGACCTCCTATCCAGGAAGCCCCATGACTTTCTGATTGCTGCCTGTCATGCCAACAACACACCTGTGAAGGTTCTGCTCTGCATGGCCATCTGTCCGCCAGGCGCCCCCTTCTAGGGACCCAGATGCTAGGACCACACAAATGCTGAAGGAGTGTCCACCTGCCTAAGGTACAGACACCCCTGTATCCATCTGCATGATTTCTACTGGGAATCAACAACATTTGTGGGGATTCTCTGGCCCTAAAGAACAGACCAACCTGATAGGAGCAATGCAATGATTCACAATTACCAGGGTCAATGCACATATACAAGGGCCCATAGCCCCAGATGCCCCACTCACAATTCACGAGGGTCCCATACGTACCCACCGATGCCCAAATATTCTTGCTTCATACATACACAATCCAAACACGCACATCAGTGGTACGCTGCTAAGTGCTTGATAAAAAGCTCTCCGAGAAAGGCGGGAAAGACTTCACTTATGGTATCTACATGGTATAAATATTCCCAGCAGGACCAATTTCAAGCTACCCACCTGACATCACTAAACACACAGCTGGGAAGAGATATGCACCATTGACTCTCCCAAGACAGTATGAACCAGTTCCAGCACATCCCATAACTTTTCCTGTGAATATGTGCACAGAATCCACTTACACCCCAAGGAGAACTCTCAACTCCCACCACAGATATATAACCAAAAGGACACCACATACACATTTGTGTTTGTACATATATATATATATATATATATCTCCTGAACACACACCCTCACCCTGAATAAATACACAAACAGACCACCTCTTACTACCTAAATTTTTACAGATGAAACCTTACTCACCCTGAATATTCACATTCCACTCTCACAACTATATATACACACACAACATGGGCCTGAAAACAAACATGTGCAACCAATATGCCATCCAGATGTACACACTGAGTACCTAAGCACACAGGGTCACCAAGTACACAACTGTCTCATGTGCAACCCAAAAAAAGACCCATATGCAACCCCACAGCCCTAAAATACATAGACTGCAGGACTCCTGCACACACACATAACCTACACAGCCTACTGGTTTCCAAACACACAAACTAAACTCTCACGTCCCACAGAATACATACCCCAAAAGCCCCAGGAACTCAAAAACACACACAGACACAAATAATCTATACTTATCAAATACAGCTGACCCTTGAACAGCTTGGGGGTTAGGGCGCCAACCCTCCATGCAGTGGCTCTGCATCCATGGATCCTGTAGTAGTCCTGTAGTAGTTACTGAAAAAGAAATCCACTATAAGTGGACCCGTGTGGTTCAAACCCATGTTGTTCAAGGGTCAACTGTCCATATAAGTCCACCTCACTAATACTGAGAACACACATACAAGCAACACCACTAAATTCTTCAGGCATTACATTTTGAAATAGACACATAGAGGACTCGAAGCCTCCTGCTACACTCACAAATCACAAATACACACATCCACAAACTACTCATGAGTATACACCCCAAATGCTCAGACACACTCAAAACAGAAAAACACCGACAACCTCTGCAGTCTTACTAATATACATACACAATTCTCACACACCTATGGACACACACATGCAAATATTCCTAACCCCTGAACATATGGATCCCCTCCCAAACACTATACATTATGCTACCTCTCCAGAATACAAGCTCCCCACCACTACTCCAACATACAAACTGTATATGTGTGTGTGTGTGTGTATATACATTTCTACCCTCACCCTGAATATATAGACAGACCACCTCTTACTCCTACCAAACACATGTATAGACACCCTAGCGTTCTCCAAAGAAATACAGTTTGAATACTCCTAACAACTCCATACCTTATGAACAAACTCTGATAATGCATGCACCTGATGATGGACACACACACGGATTAGAATACACAAGTAAGATACATGGAAATATCTCCAGCAAACCATTTATGAAACAACTTCCATATATCAAATTATCCCTAGCTATCAGGAGCCAGCTCACACATATGCAAGTACTAACAAATACCCATATCACATATTTCTAATACATACAAATGCAATTGTCCATCTTCCCTGTAGAAACATAGAACCCCACCTCTCTATCAGATACACATATACTCACTTCCCAAAATACATAAGCCTAAGAGGCTCCTACTGAAAATTACAAATGCACAGCCTCAGCAAATATTCCTCCAAGTGGCCATGCCCCTTGAATACACACACAAACTCATTTAACACACAACTCTCCACAAGTCCCAAATAGAACCACGATTACCCAGTACACTACAAATAGACAATAATGTCACCCTATACGCCCTTTGTTCCAAATACACATACAGTACCACACTACTGGCGTATACATAACCCCATATTCCCAACCTCTCACACAGAATGAACTCTGCCATCTTGCAGAATACAGGATCATACAAACACAACATACCTACACATTCAACATCCACCAGCCCCATAAAATAGTCACAAACTTGCCCTCTACACATCCAAATATACATACACAGCTCCTGAAAATGCACACCCACAAACACCCCATAACCATACAACATGCCCTGAATACACAAATGATCAGCCTACATTCCCCAAATATACAAAATTAACAGACTGGACACCCAAAGTAATATACACCACTACTTTTCCTGACATGGCCCTTACGCATATGCAGATAATCCTTCCAAATCCACCATTACACACACACAAATCCCCAAATTCAGGGGTGAAAAAAACACATGTAAACATATTCCCCAAACACCAAATTACAAACACCTAACCACCAACTCCTTGAGTATGCCTGCGTCACATCTCAACACCCTCCAAATACAACACTCACTCTTACACACTCTCACAAAAACACAGGCATGACCTCCCTTCAAACACAAATATCCACGGACAAAACCAACCCACACATTTGACTACCTATCAGATTCCCACCAACCAATTAAGTATGTACAGACCCCATCTATGCTTGTAAATCAATCATGATTTGACACCAGACTACAAATACATGTTTATTACCACATTCAGCAAAGTTGCTCGCATCACCGACAAAAGAATGCAGTTTGAACCTAAGTGTTGACTGATGTTTTTATGATAAGAAGGAAGACACTAGTGAAACGATGAGTGTGTTCCTTCCATCTTCACTCATTTTCCAATCACCTGAGCTACACCTTCGGAACCAGATGAGGGTTTTCAACTCGCAAGAACTTCCCTCTAGCTTTTGTACTCTTCACAACGTGCAGACTAGAACGGCACCTGTTTAATAGCTCGCACACACTATTTAGCCCCCACTGTAGGCCCCGCAATCACTGAACCCTTCATGCAGCCGGCTCCCCAGTGGTGCCGATAATCCTGGGGTAAACATCTCAAGGGAATCGAGCTCTATGGGGGCGTGAATCCACATTGTGGGGAGTCTCCTTACATGGACAAGGGCACAAATAACCCACAGGGTGAACAACAGTGCAGAGCGGTGACACCTGAGGGGTGAAAAGTCCCCGTACCCCTTACCTCAGGATTCCTAGAATTGACTCTACAGGCCGCCATGGCAGGCCCCTCCCCCGCCGGACAGCCATTGGGGCCCCACCCTCCGCGCTCGCGCATGCGCTCCTGTCTTCCGGAGCAAACTGCCCCAGCAGACGCCGGGATCTGTTGGAGGACGGCGGTCCGCGTGCCCGAGAGACCCGCCCCAGTGGGCGTGCACAGGCATGCGCGGGCGTGCAGGCGCGGGGTGCGCGGGCCTAGGAGGTTTCTGCAGGAGAGGACAGAAATGGAGGGTCGGGCAAGCTGCGGAACTTCTCTGGCGACGCTCCTCGCTGGGAACCTCTTAAAGACGGTCTCTTCTTAAAACCAGCTCTTGTGAAATGTGCACTCGTGAGTTTTATATTGCACTCGTGAAACCCATGCACTTAGCTACAAAGAGTTCTGGAGAGCTCCGCTGTAAGCACAGTGGCCTCAAATTGGGGCAAGTACTTTCATGCCCTTTGGACTGCCGTTCCTTGGTTCTTGTTAATGCCTTTCAAAAAACAGTAGGTCCTTTTTCCTAGCACACCTGAAGTTTCCGTTAAAGAACAATGCTAGCAAAGAATTTCAGACCTGGGAAACACTCTTAAGATACTGTCTCCTGACTCCGTTCCTAGAGTTTTTCCAACGCATTTACTCTACTAGAATATTTTTTCTCCGTGTTCACAGGTGTTTCCTTTGTACGGTTTTGGGGTTTTTTTAAAAATAATTTTGAGAAAGAGTTGACAATCTGGGCCAATTTCAACAGGTAGTATGGGAACAATTTTATTTTCCCTCCCTCCTTTTTTATAATATCTTGCAGAATTTCAGTTGACAATAAAACAACAACAACAAAAATAGTAGCGGGATCAACTTACTGACCTGACTTTGTAATACTTCCCAAAGAAACTTCAATCATCAGATCCGCTTTCTGGTCAAATGCAAGATTAGAGCATTTCTCACTCAACAGGATGCCTCTGAAGACCCCTCACATGTAACAGCACTAAGCGCCTCCAAGTGCAGACTTGAAAACTCCACAAGACACAAACATGGTATCTCTTCGTTTCTTTAATGTTTCGTGATTGAGTGGAAGATGAACTGTCTTCTGAGGCTTGTGATGCATGTCCAGAGATGTTTTTTCTCAGTAGTCAATGCCCGCCCCCACCTTCTGTGCAGGAATAGTCAGAGATCATGATCCAAAGGACTTTTAGATACTCCCTTCTGTGACTGGTCTTCCCAAGTTACATTTGGGCTAATTTGATTATCTCTGTCTGTGGGGTGTAGGATTTTGAAGTATTACAAAAGTGATTGCAGTATTGGGACTGGCTAATTTTTGCACAGTGCAATTTTTGTATCAGTGGCCTTGAGAAGAGTCCTTCAAATACTGTATCAGAATTATGAGTGAGAATCTTGTAAATAATTGGTTGAATGACTGAACAAAGGGAGGAAGCAACAAGGAAGCCTGCCTTTCTCGAGTGCCTGGGTACAATATTTTGCCTCACCATTCCTCTAGTATGAAGTTATTGGTTGCAAATCATATAAGTTTTCCTTCATTATAAAAGCTCCAGGGCTTCCCTGGTGGCGCAGTGGTTGAGAGTCCGCCTGCCGATGCAGGGGACACGGGTTCGTGCCCCGGTCTGGGAAGATCCCCCATGCCGCGGAGCAGCTGGGACCGTGAGCCATGGCCGCTGAGCCTGCGCGCCCGGAGCCTGTGCTCCGCAACGGGAGAGGCCACAACAGTGAGAGGCCCGCGTACCGCAAAAACAAACAAACAAACAAAAAAAACCACCCAAAAACCTAGGTTGCTGGATAAAGACGTGAAAGGAAGGGACTGTCATGCTCAACCTCGGTGCCGTGAATCAAAACAACAGTTTATAAACTGCCTAAAGAGGCACACGCCAATTGTGTTGCCACTGTGGGAGGTGGAAGGAACTTCCGGTTCTTGCCTACCTGCCAGAGCCCTCGTGGAATGTCCCCCCAGCGCACGCCACCCCACCCCGACCCACGTGCCCTCTGCCCCTCCCCCACCGCAGAACGGTTCAGCCCGCATTTTCCGGTTTACTTTCAAACGTGTCCCTCGTTGACTTGGATCCCGAGCGTTTGCTGAAGCAGGTCGCTCTCTGGCTCCTGGTCTTGACTTTTCTCATTGAGGCTACCAGGCAGCAGTAGTCCGTGCCCAAGCCTACAGGATGGCTTCAATAGGAGGTAAGCCTATAGGCTGGGGGTGTGTTCTCAGAGACCCTGGCATCCTCACATCCTTCAGGTTCACACGTTACACTTAACTGTGGGCACCTAGTTGGACTGAAGTAGAGGGAGAAGAGAGCACTGGACGCACAAGGACATTTCACCTGGGGAGACTGGGGAGCCTGAAGAAACCTGAGACTGCCCTGGGGAGGAGGGGTCGTTGGAGGTGGATCCAGAGGAAGTGCCCTGGCTATGGAGAAAGGATGGCAGCAGACAGTCTGATTCTTTCTAGAAGGGAGACCAGCCACTTTGAAACGTGTGTGTAAGGATGTGTGTGATGTCCTGGTGGTGACACAGGGAGGGTCATGAGGAAAGCCTAGAGCTGTATTGTGTTCCTCAGGCACCTGAAGCTTGCCTCACCATATCTTTCAAAGGGGTTTGAACAGGAGCATACTGTATCTCAGGGGGCCGTGGGGAGAGATGGTCTTGGTGAGAAAACTATTCAATGGGGCTGTGTGTGGCCACACCTGCAGTGAAGTGTCCTCTCCGAGAGCTAGGCAGGGGGTTACTCTAACTGCCGCAGCCCACACCTCGTCCACTCCTCCCAGCCCAGAGCTCACTTGTCAGTTCAGGTAACTGTTGCCTTGGATTCAACAGGGGATGGGCAACCATTACGAGTAACTTCAGCCAAGAGAGGGCTCAGGTTCCTGAGTTGCTCTGAATTGTTCTTCCTTTTGTGGAATGGCAGTACTTCAGACCTACTTCATCTTGTCCAGTATCTCATGGTGGACCCTCAGGCTGCCTTGAGAGGAAGAGTTTGTTCCTATCTCAGGTCACTCCTTCATGGACAGGGAACAGATGTGGAGTGGGGTTGTTTCGGGTGGAATGTCTATGAAGCCTGCTTCCTCTTTTAAAGGGGGAAGGAGTGTAGCCCAGGATCAGGAAGATGATCTTCTGTGTTACTATTAAACGTCCTATGACATCTGTTCTGGTGAGTTAGGTGCACCGTGGTGTGTACCTTGTTCTCCTGAACAGGGATGTGTTTCAGACAACTTGATCGCCATGGCATCTGGCTTATGCCTGCATCTCAGATTGTCTCTCCGTTATTGGGAGCTGGAAGGGGAAGGACCACAGGCAGTCTATACTCCCACGACCAATGTAACATGACAATTCCCTGGCCCTTGTTTAATCCTCTGCAGCCATCACTGGCTGTGAAATGACAGAATCTAAGGGACACGCGCCTACTTCTCAGACCACCCCAAGCCCCTAGGAACAGAACTCCTGACTGATGACAGTGACTCTGGGCACTGGGGAAGGGGTGGCAGGACCTGGCCCATGTTACGTATCTGCTGTGGGTTGTTCGGAGATGCAGGTGCTTTCTGGGCCAGTGTCATGGGTTTGTATCAGGATTCCATTAGAGATATTTTCCAGCATTTTGTTTTGTTTTGTGAGGCTAGGAAAGAAAGAGGGGATTTATACTGAGCATCAGGAAAAGGAGGACTGAGGAGGAGGTGGGGCCCTAATATTTTACACAGTGCCTGTCCACAAAGGGCCTTTGGGGGCCTAGAACTTACCTTGCAGAAGGCCCCTACCTGCTAGTACGCCGGCTGAGGGGCATTTCTCACAGAGGGGATGTCCACACAGCTCCAGGTCTTGGGAGACAGCCTGTGAGGCTTAGGTGCCAGGGTGTGCCTTAGGGAGGCTCTCCAAGTGAGTGCTTGCTGAGGCAATTTCTTCTCGGCAGGCAGGGGTCAGGGAGCTTGGTGGATGGGCGTGGGGTCACCAGTGGAATAATTCTCAACTGGAGGTCAGGGCATGAAAATCACTTGAAGACATTTGCACGCTGCAGTTTCCCTTGTCCAAGAGTCTCTCATCTGTGGAAATTTACACTCTGATGCCGCAGAAAGCCTCAGTCCCACTTGCCCATTCTCCTCCTCCATTCACTCCTTTCCTTTGCCTCAACAGCATCTGCAGTGCTGGGAACGGATGTCACCATGAACCCCGGTGCCTCCTTGTCTACTTTCACGGCAGTGTCCTTTCCTCCACCCATTCCTGGCGCCCAGCACTGGCCACCCTGGGAGCAGCACCTGCCACCTCTCATCACCCCCGCATTCCCTCCTGGCAGCAGCCTGCGGCTGCCAGCTTTCCCCAGGATGCCTTTGGTGGCTAATGGTGGCTGTGGCCCCAGTGCCCCTGGGGCTTGCAACTTCACTGTACAAGTCAGGTCACAAGGGAGGCCAGTGCAGGCCCCCCCAGCTCAGACCTTTATCGTTCCTCAGGGCCCCCTCAACTGGAGCGCTCCAGGGGCCCTCAGCGGGAGTGCTGCATGTCCTGCACCCATATTCTTAGCAACCCCTGCGATGGAGACCATTGTGACTGCTCCAGCTGTTGGAGTTACTCAGGCTGGCAAGGGAGGCTGGACCCCAGGCTTTCCTCCTCAAGCTCCACCACCAGCTGCCCAGATGGCCCCTAACATTCGCCCAGTGAACTCTGGGCCATGGCCACGTGGCACTTCCAGGGAGGGCAGCCTGGACACCAACCAGCCCTATGCCTCGCAGGAGGACTGCTCTAACCACCAGAGCGTGTACAGTAACTTCCGACGGTGGCAGCGCCTCAAGCCACTGGCCCGGAGACACCTTCCCCAGAGTCCTGATGCAGAAGCTCTTTCCTGCTTTCTCATGTGAGTGAACGCTCAGGGGGTCATGAGCTTATCGGAGCTCTTAGATAAAGAGGAACTGGGGATGGACTCGCAGGTTAGGTTTCTAGGGATACTGGAAGCGAGGTGTGAGGGCGATGTCCACACCAGGAGAAGGCACACTGTCAGTCATACGGGCGAGCCTGCCAGTCCACGACATCATGACTGAAATGTGCCTTATCTCAACTGACCCCACCCCCCTGTGCGTCTAGCCAGCTTGCTCTTCCATGATTCTCCTGGTAATACGGCCTGAAGACTTGCAGTCAGAGAGGGTCGTGGTGTAAGTTGAGGAGCCAAGGAGTGGATGCCACACTCTCCTGTGCTGACGTCTCCTTTCATACAGCACTTGAGTGTACGTGGCCGGGGGAGGTCACTTCGGAGAAGGGGGAGGAGCGCGGGGCCCAGGAGAGCGCTTCATGCACGCCTCGACTTTGTTGATGTGGAGAATTCCACTAGGAACAGGGTGATGGTAGAGCTCTCCTAAGGGCATGGGCTCTCTCCCACTAGAGTTGTGAGCCTGGCAGGCATTTCCATCCTAAACCTGCGGTCCCTCATAAAAAGGGGACAATCACACTTCACCTTCAGAGGACCGTGCAGAAGACTCCTTGGGCTAATCTATGAAGTGTGAGCAGATTGCCTGGCACATGCCACGCCTCATTGATGATGGTGATTTTTATTATGAAAAGGCAGCCTTGAAGAGGAAAAGAGCTCCCCAAGGCACAGTGTCCCAGCTCTAGCCTGGGAGTGGATGGTCATCCTCGAGTGAGTGTGAGGCGGTGACAGCCGTAGCCGGGAAGGCTTGTCTCTGCTCTCCCAGACACCTGCCTCTCCCTCTCCTGTTGCTCAGTCATGCTGTGTTGAGTGATGTGTGGTCCACATTGGTGGGTGGGGTCAGGCAGGTGGGGGCTGGGCTGGGCACAGAGACTGACCCCGAGTGCTTACAGCCCAGCGCTTCGATCCCTGGCCCGCCTGAAGCCCACCATGACACTGGAGGAGGGACTGTGCAGGGCCGTGCAGGAATGGCAGCACATTAGCAACTCTGACCGGATGATCTACTACGAGATGGCGCAAAAGTGAGTCAGCGTCCTGGGCCCAGGGGCTGCGTGGGGGGTGAGGCGAGTGGGTGAGGGCAGGGTCTGGCCGTGGGGGTGCTCATCAGAGAGGACAAAGGAGAAGGGCTGTCGCTCGGAACGGGGGGCCCGCAGCCCAGAGGCCCTACAGTCCTCCAGAAACCCCTCCCTCACCTTGAGAGTTTGGGTCTTCTGTCCTTCCTCCACCACGAGCTCTGCCCTCCCCTGAGTTTGACCTACCCTTGCCCTCACATGAAGGTCTCAGGACGGGGCAGGGTGAAGCTGTGAGTCCAGTAGGGGTCCAACTCCGGCCATATGGGCTGGGCTGGGGAAAGAGCTCCACCCGCCAGCCTGCTGCTTCCTTAGTGGTGGCTGGCTGGCGGCCACTGACATAGATTTGGGACCCCCTCTCCTCACGAAAAGTGGCCTGAGTGGGTACCCTGGCATCCCTCAAGAGGCTGGGGAAGCCAGCTGTCATCAGCCCAAGGGTCTCTGGCCCTTCCAGTGTTTGCTCCACGGTAATCCCCTTGGTTTAAGAAACAAAACCAAACAAACAAGCACCTCTCAGAGGAAAGGAGGGCCTGTCCTCTAAGCTCAGCATCCACATCGTCCAGCCTCTCCTGAGCCCTGTCTCCAGGTCTACGTTCCAGAACTCTCAGTCCCAACCCAGGGTCCTGGATTTGGGCAAGGACCCCTGTGGGGAACACATGCCTGTTCCAGCCTCTGGCTGTCAGCCCTTCATGTGGCTCTGGATGGGGGGCATGGGGAGGGTGCCCCCTGGGTCAGCCACGTGTCCCGTTGACCTGGTTCAATGCAGCGACCTGGCTCTATGCTGTTGAATGCTCTCCAGTGCTGGTGAGGCAGGAAGGGTCCCAGATCTTGTATCAGTTCCAGGAGCAGCTCTCTGCTGTGGACAGCACCTCACAGGGCCTTGACAGCCCCAAGGCACATCCTCTCCCAATCCCTCATTCTTGGCTGCCTTTGTTGGGCTCCAGAACCCAGGCCATTTTCTCAGGATGGCCTGTGCCTCCGTCACACCCCAGGTTCATGCAATTTGAGGCAGAGGAGGAGATGCAGATCCAGCAGTTGCGGTGGATGCAGTGCGCGCAGGGCCTGCCTCCTCCAGCCCCACCGAAGCTGGATCCTCGGGGGCCCCCAGCCCCGAAAGTGGGCCTTCAGCCAGCCACCCAGGTTCCCACTGGAGTTGAACGCACAGGTAACAGGGGCCCAGGGTTGGCCACTCTTCCCATGTGGATCATTTTCCTTCAAGACAGGGGCATTGGTCTTTCAAGCAAAACAGCCACCGAGGCGTGGGGGTGGGGGGTGGGGTCTCAGATGCCCTTTGTTACTACGGGGTATTGACTTGGTCAATCTTGTAACTTCTCTCACGCCTCCCTGTCAAAGGACTGCACACAAAGTCTGCCTAAGAAGTGGGCTTGATGGGGACACCCCTGGAAAATTGGAGGTTCCCCACTTCCTTATATGTGACTCTCTTAGATGCCCCCTTACCTCCCCCCTCCAACTGTGCATGAAGCTCCAGGTGGTCCTGACCCCCCCACACCCACATCAATGTCCCCCAACAGTGCCCTCACCAGCGTGCGCTCGGTGGTCAGGAGGTGGACCGGGAGCCCCTCACCTTCCTTCCCTTCCTCCTGCTCTGCCGCAGCCTGTGCTCCCAGGATGTCCGGCCCCAGGGCCCAGCCCTCCCGCCCGAAGCCACACGGGTCCCAGCGACCCCCGGAGCCCAAGGCACCCGAGGACATTCCACCTGAGGCTGTGAGGGAGTATATGGACATCATGGAGGCGCTGGTGGGGCCCGTCCACTCAGCCACAGGCGACTCAGATACAGAATGGGGAGAGGACGGAAATGAGCTGCAGCAGGAAGAGGACGGCACCTACTCGGACCCGGATCTCTTAAGCTATATCGACAAGCTGTGTTCCCAGGAGGACTTTGTCACCAAAGTAGGCTAGGCCTGGAGACTGGGGTCTGCAAGATGCCAGGGCATGGAACTCTCAGCACCCAAGATCTGGGTTCTGCTCAGGCCGTTGGGACTTAAGCTCAGCTCCTTGTTCCTGAGCCTGGTGTTAGGGGAGGTTTACGCAGATGTTTGTGTGTACATGTTTGTGTCTATCTGTGTGTATGCCTTTGTGTCTGTGTTTGTGCCTCTGTGTATGTGCTCTTTTGTGTGTGACTGTGTATGTGCATGTTTGCGTGTGTGTGTGTGTGCGCGCTGACCATCCCCGCCTTGTGGAGGAGAGTGGGGTGGGTCTCTGCTTTTCACTTTCCCTCCTGGCCTTCTTGTCTCACAGGCCACTCCTGGCCGAGGATGCTCACAGCCTCTTCTTTCTGTTCTAGGTGGAGGCAGTCATTCACCCTGGATTCCTGGCAGATTTGCTTTCCCCAGACCCACAGCTGGATCTCTTGGCCCTAGAGAAGGAGCTGGAGCAGGAGGAAGGGCTCACCCCCGAAGAAGTGAGACAGGGGAGGGAGAGGGACACTCAGGGAGCCAGGGGACCCCACGGGAGGGGGACCCCAGGTGATCCAGGGGACAGGGGAACCCAGATGACCCAGGGGAGCCAGAGGAGGGAGGGATCCCCGGTAGAACAGGGGACACAAGGGACACTCAGGAAGACCAGGGCACAGAGGGACCCCAGTGAACAGGGGAGAGGTAGGGCCCCAGAACAGGAGGGCCACATAGCGCTGTCCATCCCTCCCCTGCCTGGGACACCTGGCATGGGGAAGGGCCCGTTCTGGGGTGGGTGCAGTGCAGGGTGAAAGGAAGGAGAGGATGGGGAGCCGGGAGGGGAGGGAAGGTCACAAAGCTCGGAATCAGTTGCAGGAGGATGGCAGGACTGCCACAGTGTCTGTATTTGGATTCGAGTCCTGGGGTCGCCCGTCCCCTCCTCCCCCCCAGGGCCATTGTCCCACTGCCCAGTGCTCCTCCTCTCACACGTGTGTGTGGAGCCGTCACTGTCCTCCTCCCTCCTACCAGCTGGTGCAGAAACGACTCCTGGCCTTGAAAGTGTGCGGGCAGCCCCGAGTCACAGTGCACCCGGAATGGCCTCAAGTCCTTCTGAGTCCGACGCCGGCCAAGGTGCCCAGAGGCACGACCAAGACCCCCATCTAGGGGTCAGTGATGAAGCCTGCCCACCAGAGATTGATTCTCAGGCTCTTCATAGGCTCATGCAAACAGACACTGCCTGTGCAGGCCCAAAGTCTTTGTTCCCTCTGGAGGACGTCAGGAGTTCTCTATATTCCGGCCCGTACGGCTCTCCCCTCCCCCGGGTCAAAGGCGCACTGGCCCTCTACTGAGATCCAGGGATGCGTCTGTTCTCAGAAAGGCCTCTCCTCTTCGGGAGGCCCGAGTGCCCAGGGATGGGTCCAGTGAGAACGAGGAGGTGCTCCAAAGCGTCTTCATCGTAGACTCTCAGCATATACTGGGTGCCTTTCGGGATGTCCCTCAGTCCTGCACATGTCTCAGCCCTGGCTTCCTCTGGAGGTTGGGGGGCCCAGAGTGCTCCCCAGTCCCCCTCCTCTCAGAGAAGAGGCCTCAGCCCAGCTCCACCAGCCGCTCCCAAGTCGAGGAAGCGGGCTCTGTGTGGACGCCCAGCCGCTGCTGAGAAGCTGCCCATCCCCGGGGCTGGCCTCGGCGTCTCTGGGAGGCCAGCCTTGGCTCTGGGGCTGGCTCGCCCCTCACAGCTGAGAAAGAGAAAGCGTGACCCGTTTGACACAAAGAAGCGTGGGAAGAGGAGGAAGAAGCACTGCAGCCAGTAGGGAACAGCTGGGCCGGCCCTCCAGGGCGAGGCCCCAGGGCAGCCCCCTGGGGAGCCTAGGGGCTCCTCCTGCTCCCAGTGCTGATCCTGGATGATGTGGGGGGAAGGGAGGGGGGCAGGACCACCAGGGTGGGGAGGGGGAGCGGGATTGTGGGGGGGTTAGGGAGGTGGGGGAGGTGGGTGTGGGAGGAGGACCTTTGGAGTGATGTATGTAAATTGTGAACAAAGATCGTTTTCGTGGGAAATGCTCTCAGGCCACTGTCATCTTGTTGGTGTTGAGCTGCTCCACAGAGAGCGATCCTGAGAGGAAGGAAGGATGAGGGAGGTCACAGGAGCTCTGGGTCTACAGGTGGCCACACCTTTCCTCCACATAGACAAGGACTCCTCAGGCTGCCCCTGGGAATGCACAGCTCTCACTTTCCCCAGGGACCCCCTCATCAGCCCCTTCTCTAACGCCTGCTTGGCTAGGGCCCTTCTGGGGCATCTGTACCGTCTTCTGCATCCCTGAACCTTCTGGGGAGGCAGAGCTGCTCTTGTGCCTTTCAGCCCTCTGGACACTCACCAGTTTCTAGGATGGAGCCTGGAGACAGCCCTTGTCATTATGGAGCTTCTCTCTGCTTTCCTCATGTGGCCAGACGATGGCGCTGGGATGACCCTCTGCTCATCCAGGGTTTCCTGTGTGGGTGGCCTGACCAGAGACGAAAAGTCTTGGCCATGGGGACAGGACTGTCTGCCTCATCGTAGCGGGAGCATCCTCTAGTCCCACTGGGATTATTGCAATGTGGAGAGTGGTGGAGGCAGCTACCTCTTCATCCCAATGAGGATGCAACAAGGGGAATGGGTGTGGGGAGATTCATGGGGCCCCCGTTAAAGGTGTGTATAAGGGAAAGGACAGTCGGGCCCCTTTGTGGAACTTGTGGGATCTCTGTGCAGCAGCATCTCGTTCAACTGAGGGAGGAGGACCCATGTGGCTGTGGCCGTGGGGACTGGCGTCCGGGGCCTCCGGGTCTGCAAAGACACCCCAGAGCTACTGTCCCTTCCCTTTGCACCCATGGCTGGACGTGTGTGTGTACTGGTATCAACACTGGTTTGTATCCCCATAGGAAACAGGTCCTCCTAACAAACTATGACCACGTTTCACAAGAACAGCTTGCTCACAGGGGCGGCAGGGGGTGGGAGAGGTGTCTGTGGCCCCAGATCTGAGTGGGAGCTGGGATCCATGCTGAGGAGTGTGGAGGCCTCAGTCACCGTCCTATGGGTGTCGGCAGAGGCTTCGAATCATCAGAGCAGGGGAAATGACCCCCTCATTAGAGTGAGATGAGCAAACAATGAGGGGCAGGGGGTAGACCCCCGCTGTCTCCCAGAAGTGCCTCCCCTCCCAGTCCGCTTAGCCTCTGTCACAGCCTGTGCTGGCCCACCTCTGAAGCCCCTTCCTCCTAAAGCACTGAGATGCTCTGATCTTTTATGGACCTGCCCTGGGCCTCACCCCCCCTTCCCTGCTGGCCAAAGGCTCTTCTCCTGCTTCCGACTTCTGATTCCTTCCCCAGGACCCAGGCAGGTGTTAGGACAACAGAGATTCCCTGAACATGACCCCTACACCACCAGCATGCAAAACTGGGGCCGCAGGCTTCCACAGGTGGCATGACTCTCTGCTGGACCCTGCAAAGAGCTTGGAGAAGAAAGGGGCTCATGTCTCTCCACCTCCACAGAATCTGTAGGTCAGCCTCACAGGTCCCCCTCTGTCCAGGTGGGCAGCACATATGTGCTCCCAGCCCTCCTTGACCCTTTGTGAAAGAAAGTTTTTGCAGCTTAGTAGTCTGATATTAGTCAAGGTGTCTCAGGGCTTGTTCCTTTTGAAGCCCTACAGGAGAATCTGTTTCCTTTCCCTTTCTGTCTTCTAGAGGCTGCCTGCATTCCTTGGAATTAGTCCCTTCTTCCATCTTCAAAGTGCATCACTTTAATCTCTGCTTCCCTCATCACATGGTCTCTCCAACTCTGACTCTTCCTGTGTCCCTCCTATACAGCTCTTTGTGTTTATATATAGCCCACCCAGAAAATTTAGGATAATCTCTTCATCTCAAGATTTTTTACTTAGTCACAGCTGCAAAGTCCATTTTTCCATACAAGGTAACGTTCACATATTGTCATAGGAGGGGTTAAACACGGACGTTTTGGGGGAACCAGAATTTACCCTACTAGAAGGAATCCACAAGAATACCTACCATCAGCATCCACGTGAATAACAGACTATGACCCAGTGGAGTTTATTCCAGGGATGCAAGCCTTGTTCAATGGTAAACACTCACCAGTGTAATCTACCAGATTGAGTCTAAAGAGGAAACACGTACTGTTACACCAGTTAACACAGAACAGGCACTGAACGAGATTCAACCCTTCATATTTAGGTGAATTCATCTGGGGACGACCTAGTAAATGAAAATCTGACTGATCTATACCAGCCATTGTGGCCAACTGCCCAAGCCTAGACGAGAGGAGGAAAGGAGAAAAGACAAAGGTTATTATAATCACAGAAGAGCAGTTTAGATTTCCCCAGACTTACAATCATGAAATACTTCTAAAATCTTTTTTTTTTTTTTTTTTTTTGCGGTACACGGGCCTCTCACTCCTGTGGCCTCTCCCATTGCGGAGCACAGGCTCCGGACGCGCAGGCTCAGCGGCTATGGTCACGGGCCCAGCCGCTCCGCGCCATGCGGGATCCTCCCAGACCTGGGCACAAACCATAGCCCCTGCATCGGCAGGCGGACTCTCAACCACCCCGCCACCAGGGAAGCCCTACTTCTAAAATCTTAAAAGCTAACATCCTACTCCAGACTACAAGCCTCTCTCTCCCCCAAATCCTCAGCCATTTCCAGATTCATCCCCTAGGAGACATCCCACTGTCTCACTAGAAGCTTCAATATGTTCCATGCACCCTGTCCACTGCCTGTCACACCTCCATTCCTACACTTCTTTACCACCTTTCCTCCAGTTTCCAAGAATGTGTTTGTTCCTTCCTTCCCAACACCAACACCAATTCATTCACTGACAAAACACCACTCCATCAACTATCAATCTCCACTTCCCTCTTTCAGCAAAATTGCTCCCGGTTGAGAACCACTGACCTATATCTCCCCTGCAGATTAATAATCATTTTTATGTCTAAGGCAAAGATAACTTTAATTCAAACTTATCAAACAAGCAAAAGAAGTGAAAGATAGGAAAATTCTTATGCATTCCCGACTATTTTCAATGAAAACTGCCTTTAATTTAGTCTTTACAAAACAACTATACCTACTAATTACTCTGTCTACAGGTTATTCTTTTATAATGGGCTCCCCACTCTACCAAAGCAGGCTTCCCTATTTGCATTTCTTAAAAAATTTAATTCCTCATTTTAAAATGTCAACTATATTACCTATAATTACACTAAATTTGGCTAAATATAGCCACGTAAGTGATGAAAATTGCTCCAGTTCCTCAGCAAACTACCATTAGAGTCGCAAAGAGAAGAATGCCATGAAGAGAAATGAACTAACCCAGCATCTTTAAGGAGAACCAGGAAAGCATGGAACTTCTGAAAAGAATTCTCAGTGCTGCCCCAAACACCTTCATCATCCAGGATCATGCTTGTCAATGAGTGGGCATGAAGGGCTTCAGACAAAGAGAAAGTTGTGTTTCTTAACTGGGCATTTTCATGTTCCAGCTATACAAGAAGACTGAAAACGTCTGACATGATTTTTTCTCATTGTCATCAAAAGTAGTCTTGCCTTGGGCTTCCCTGGTGGCGCAGTGGTTGCGAGTCCGCCTGCCGATGCAGGGGACACGGGTTCGTGCCCTACTCTGGGAAGATCCCACATGCTGCGTAGCGGCTGGGCCCGTGAGCCATGGCCGCTGAGCCTGTGCGTCCGGAGTCTGTGCTCCGCAACGGGAGAGGCCACAACAGTAAGAGGCTCACATACCGCAAAAAAAAAACCCAAAAAACAACAAACAAAGAAAAAGTAGTCTTGCCTAGTTTCAAGGAACAAAACTAAAACACTCAAAATGTAATTATTTTATAATTAATGTAACCCTCCGCCAGTAAAGACAGAGACCATATCACATAATAACCAAAGCCCACAGGCACCCAACAAAGTTTCCTATATAACACTTAGGTGGTATATAAATAAACCCAAGTTACCGTTTTATTAATGATCTTTCACAAAAGATCACATTTCTAACTGGTTCAATTCATAATGGAGCCTCATTCCACATTAGAAAATGACCTGCTTTAAGTTTCCCTTAAATTAGAAAGTGAATTATAGAATCTGATTTGAACAAAACATATTACAACTCTGATGAATGTTAAGAATTAACTTTAGTGAGTAAAATATCTAATGCTTACGTTTAAAAGTCCTAAATCATACCCAACCCAATTTATTAAATGTACGATCACCAATATTTTCTTTGGCTTCTTGAACATATTCACCCCCGTGCACTCTTCCCCTTCCGCTCAGCAGCTACGCACTTAAAACCCCCTGTAAGCTCAACTCTCGTATTTCTCAGAAAGGCCGTTAATGTTCATGATGCCCCTTTTGCCTTACATGAGCAGGTACTCAACATTTATTGAATGAGTGTCTGCCAATCCAATGGATGCACTTTTAAAAATTCCTCCCTACACTCACCCTGTGATAAATTATATTTAGATAGAACTTTTTAGATTATGCCCTGCTTTCATTCACATTACCTAATGTAATTCTCATAGTATATATTTTTATCTTTCATTGCATTCTTAGAAGTTTTCCAATATCTTAAATTTATTTAAATGATTCACTTTCCTAATTCATTGCCAGGAGAGTCTCATCATGTCTTTTATGTTACTGTATATACAATACATGCACAGAAAGTGCCTTCTTGAATCAAAGAATCATGAACAGGAAATAAGCTAATGTCATATAAAAGCACACACACACACACACATACACAAAACCAGATTTTCACATCTTTAAAAACATGCTTTCTGGAATATAGATCATATGATCACTAAATACCAGTAAATGCAAAAGTCCATATGATACCACCGATTTGCAACATATTACAGTTTTAAAGCTTACAAAATATGTGTATATGGCTTAAAATCAAATCAAAATAAAACCAAAACACTCTCAAAAGCAGATGAAACGTGTTTACCTCACTGACTCGTCTATCAGCCTTCAGTCTTATTACTCTTTCCTCCTTTAACTGCTTTAGGCACTCCTCCAGGGTTTCCTAAACAAACAGAGTCAATATTATAAGTAATTCATAGTATAATATCCAAAAGCCTTTCCAGCTATTGGTCTCATCAGGATTTAGGGGCAGAGCCAGAAGTGAACTCAGATTTTAGTCTGCTACTGGTCATATTATACCATGCCAGTGAAATGAATGATCAAAATCTATCAAATTTGCAAAGATTTATTTAAATTCCACTCTTTCCAACATAAATTTGTGGCAGCCCACCATAAAAGGCATATGCATATAACATAGTAAGTCAGAAATAAGAAGTTACGACCAAGAAAGAAAAATTCTATTTTTATTTGTGGGTCTCTTTATAGCAGGAAGTCCTATTAACGAACCTGCTTAGCATACCTGAATTGCATAATTGCAGATTCAAAAGCATGTTTTAAAAAAGTAATCACTTTTAAAGCAATTTACAGTCAAGCACTGTTCCTGGAGTTCCCTGGGTATTAAATAATCGAATCATCAAAACCCTAAGAGGGGGCTTCCCTACTGGCACAGTGGTTAAGAATCCGCCTGCCAGTGCAGGGGACACGGGTTCGAGCCCTCGTCCAGGAAGAACCCACATGCCGCAGAGCAACTAAGCCTGTGCGTCACGACTACCGAGCCTACGCTCTAGAACCCACGTGCCACAACTCCTGAAGCCTGCGCGCCTAGAGCCTGTGCTCCGCAATAAGAGAAGCCACCGCACCGCAACGAAGAGTAGCCCCCCGCTCGACGCAACTGGAGAAAGCTGGCGAGCAGCAACGAAGACCCAACGCGGCCAAAAATAAATTTATAAAACAAAAAACCCTACGAGGAAAGAACGATCACTAACTCCATGTTATTTTACAGATGAGGGAAACAGAGGCAGAGAAGTAGAGTAAGTAGAGCAGCACAGCCAAGGTCACACCACTAAGTAGCAGAGCCACACTGTGGACTCAGGAAGCTGGCTGCCATTCCTGCTCACGGCGGTGGTAGTCTTCCCTTCACCAAGGTCACTGAAATAAAATGAACACTGATAAACTATCTTAGGAGTTTTAGGAGCTAAGACACTTCGGTCCTTGAAGTGGGGACACTGCTTGCAATAGGCAGAATTCTGACAGAGCCTCCAAGATGACCACTTACTGAAGTACACAAACCTTCCACTTATCCAATCAAACTCTAAATGTAGGTGCTGTAGTGAAGGGATTTTGCACATGGAATTAAGGTTCAAAATCAGTTGATCTTTTAAGATAGGGAGATTACTTTAGGTGGATGTGGCCTACTCAGGCACCCCACGAAAAGGACCTGAACTCTTCCTGAATTGAAGTGCAAAATGGACAAGAGGGAGACTCTCCATTGCTGGCTCTGAAGAAGTCCAATGCTGCGGCAGAGAAGGCAAGCGAGAGGCCTCTAGGAGCTGAAACTCTCCCCCGACTGACAGCCAGCAAGGAAATGGGGACCTCTGTCCTGCAACTCCAGAATCTGAATTATGCCAACAAGCCGGAAGAAGCCTGTAGGCATTCTTTCCCAGAGCCTCTGGACGCTAACACAGCCAGACTGACATCTTGATTTCAGCTCTGTGGCCCACACAAACTATGGTGAACATCCAACGTTTGGGGCTCAATATCTTACACTTAAATTTCACGTGCTTTAACACTCTCAGGAGGGAACCCACATGTTCCCGTGTGTATCTGAGCAGGAAGCCCAGTCACGCTGTGCCTGGACTTCTGACCTACAGAACTCTGAGCTAGTCAAATAGGTATTGTTTTCAGTCAGTAAGAGTGTAGTAAAAGAATTAATATTCTACTCAACCTCCAGGTTCGTGAACAAAATAAATGATTGTCATTGTTTTAGGCCACTGTTTTGGGGTGGTTTCTTATGCAGTGATAAACAATCATAATACCTATACTTATGAAAACAGTAAGGTATATTTATACATGTTAACTGCTTTGAACAATCACTTAAAGAATGAGGAACTCTATTACCTGCCATCATTGGGAGAGGAGCTGGTATCACTTTCTGGAGAGTAGCTTTTGGTACCTAACAACAATCCTACATCAGGAGTTTACCCTAAGGAAATCAAAGATGTGGGCAAAGATTTATCTACCAACATGATGTCATAAGATTGTTGATAACCAAACCCTAGAAGAAAGCTAAGAGCCTCCGAATTGGGACTGGTTTAAATAAAAACAGCTCATCGTCTGAAGGAATGCTCTATGAAGCCACTAAGAATGACAAGAGGTCTCAACCAGAGTTCATGAATGGGCTTCAGGAGTGCTACATTCAAAATATATCTGTGCGTTTTTCCTGGGAGATGATGCATAAGCTTAATCAAATTCTCTGATGTAGAAGAGTAGTTAGTGACATGGCAAAATATTTCTGATACTTTTTTAAGACAAAAGAACAGATTAGGTGTGTGTACATGCAGAGGTGGCTTTTATTTCCTTCAAGAAGTTATTCATTGTTTTCAAACATTTGCTCAATGAACATATATTTTTATATTCAGAACATGTTTAAAAAATTGACAGTCTAAGAACTTCAAATTCTTTAATGTTTCATTACTAAAGCCAGTCAAGTTTTCAATGGGGAAAAAGGGGAAAAAATTGCAAAATTCCTCTACTTTTAATATAATGGTTTAGTCAATCTTCTAAAACTGATTTCAAAGAAATTCTAAACAAATAAACAAAAAAACAAAAAACCCTCAGCACGGTCAGAGGAAGGTAGACTAAAATTCCTGACTGGTTCTAAATAGCACATCAAAGTGCAATTACATGCAACAGTTTCTCCCTCTAATGGAGGGAATTAGAACACAGTGTTCAATTTTTGTGAAAAAGTGTACCCTCCTCCTACAAAATATTCAGAATTCATGTCCCTTACATGGAAATATGGAACCAAAAAAGTTAGAAAGTAAAATTGCTTGATATTCTATTACTTAAGTAAGACTAATGATAAGGCTTTGGAATAATTTTCCTTCCTTCCATCTGCTCTCCATTCCACCCTTCTGTACACCGGCTAGGGTGATTTTTCTGGGGCAAAGCTCCCATCATATTGGATATCAAATTTTATGTTCAACTTTTCTCCATTTAACATTGAAATCAATCATTTCTCATATAATCAGGGGATTCATAACCTTGATTTTTTTGTGCGGGCTACAAAATATTCCACTGAGTGGGTTTACTGGTTAACCATTTTACAGATTTAAATTCTTTCCAACTTTTCAGTATTATCAGACAAAATAACCGTTTTTATGCATGAAGGCTTTTTTCCATATTGAGAATAACATTCTTACAATAAATCCATAAAAATGAGTTTGAGATCAAAGCAAATGAACTTTTTTTTTTTTTTTAATTTTTATTTTTTTCGTTTTTTTTTTTTTTTTTTTAACCCCACATTTGTTTATTTATTTATTTTTGGCTGTGTTGGGTCTTCGTTTCTGTGCGAGGGCTTTCTCTAGTTGTGGCAAGCAGGGGCCACTCTTCATCGCAGTGCGCGGGCCTCTCACTATCACGGCCTCTCGTTGCGCAGCACAGACTCCAGACGCGCAGGCTCCGTAGTAGTGGCTCATGGGCCTAGTTGCTCTGCGGCATGTGGGATCCTCCCAGACCAGGGCTCGAACCCGTGTCCCCTGCATTAGCAGGCAGATTCTCAACCACTGCGCCATCAGGGAAGCCCGCAAATGAACATTTTTAAGGCTCTGAGGTACCTATCTCCAGACTTCTTTCCAAAAGATTTCTGAGATTTTACACTGCCATCAGCGATGTATCACTTGGTATATAACCTCTACTATAACTGTTGGCTTACTTCCTCACTTAGAGTGCAAGTTATTTGAAGATGGGGGTGTATTTTATTAAGTGTTTATCCCCAGCACCTGTGCCTAGCACAACGTAGACGGTCAATAAATAATTGCTTAATAAGGAAAATCCCTGCCACACACGTACATATAAGATGTACGTGTGTGAAAGACAGACTGTGTGTTTTTCTCTAACTGGATAGATGAAAACTTGTCATCTTCTTTAATGTGCAATTTTTTTGCTTATAATTAGTCATTAAATTTCTCTTTTAGATTATATTGTAAATATTCAGATTCTCTGAGGCAAATGGGCCTGGCACTACCCATTAGCTACATAACCTTGGACAAGTTGTATAACTCTAGGCCTCAACTTCCTCATCTATAAAATGGAGATAAGCTCCCATATTACAGAGCTCTTGTGAGAATTACATGAGTTAAAACACATATAAAATTAGAAGAGTGCTTGGTACATAGAATATGTGCAATTAATGCTGAATGAATGAACATGCGAATGCAAACAGTAGTGAAGGGCTTCAAATGAAACGGTCTCATCCCACTCCCACATCCAGCACTCAAGAAGCGACCGATTCTTTATGCAGTTTTTAATTGTAAAATACGATATGTGTACTGAGAAGTGCACAGAACAAAACTGTCAATGTGACAAAGAAAAAGAGAATACTTACATAAGCACTACTCGAAGCTGAAAGTATTGATACTTGTCAGCATCGCAAAAACCCCCCATATCCTTTTCTCATCACAAGCTCCTTCCCTCTTCCCGGTTAAACACCAACCTCACTTCTTGACAGTCATTTCCTTTAACCTGCATGCATCCCTAACAAAAGAGTTTAGTTGTGTCAACATCTAACTTTATGTACAGGATCATAGTATATGAAGTCTTTTCTATCTTATTTCTTTCTCTCAACGTTGGTTTAAAAAATTCATCCACATTGCTGCCTGTAGCTCTAGTTCATTCAATTTTATTGCTGGATAGTTTTCCCACTGTACAAATACACATCATTTATTTAATTTTTGACTCTTAATGGACATTTGGTTTGTTTTCAGTTTGTGCTAATGCAAATCATGGACAGGAATCCTGCTGTACCCGTTATTCTGGTGCATTTACACAGGGCGGGGGTGAGGGCTGCTGGCTCACAGGCTATTTATATACCTTCAGTTGATGGAGAGTGCTAAATGCTTTCCAAAGTAGTTGTGTCGATTTATACTCCAGTATAAACAGGGTAGAAGATTCCCATAGTACTTCAGGTCTACAATACCTGATACTACCAGACTTTTTATTTATGTATTTGTCAATCTGATTGACATGTAGTTTCCTTGGTTTTGACTCACTTTTCACTTATTACTTCATGAAGTCGTACACTTTTCTGTGTTTACTGGCTGTATGGATTTCCTTTTTTATGAGGTTTACATCAAATATTGTTATTTTTTATTATTTTATTATTATTATTTACTTTTGGCTGTATTGGGTCTTCGTTGCTGCGTGCAGGTTTTCTCTAGTTGCGGCGAGCGGGGGCTACTCTTCATTGCGGTGGCTTCTCTTGTTATAAAGCACAGGATCTAGGCGCGCAGGCTTCAGTAGTTGTGGCACGTGGGCTCAGTAGTTGTGGCTCACGGGCTCTAGAGCACAGGCTCCGTAGTTCTGGTGCACGGGCTTCGCTGCTCCGTGGCATGTGGGATCTTCCCGGACCAGGGCTCGAACCCGTGTCCCCTGCCTTGGCAGGCAGTTTCTTAACCACTGCGCCATCAGGGAGGTCCAACTATTGTTATTTTGAATTCTTCTCCATGTCCAAGTAATACTCTTACATGACTATTTTCTCACTAAATTGGAGGCGTTATCAGTTCACTTTCTAACTTACTAATAAGTAAGGGTTTAGTTCCTCTACACTCTTTCCTATGTCCACACTGCTCAGTAAAGTTATGTCATCATGAGTTATTCCACTGCTCATGATCTCTTTGACTTGTAGTCATATACATAAAAACCTACATTGTTGATCAACTAGAAGCTCTCTCAACGTCACGCTTTGTAAAATGAGGACATTCTTACCATCTTCCCTTTTTTCTACCTCCTGTCTACCTTCCAAACCCAGCTGTTATGTTGTCAAAGTTGAAATTTATATTCTGTTCTATGTGCAGTTAAGTCTTCTGTTACTTGAGAGTCAGTACGGAGTAAGGTTTAAGAGAACAGGCAGAGAGCCTAAACTCAAAGCCTCGATCCAACCTTAAATTAGGTACAGCCTGGGCAAGTTCCTTCCCTGACTTAGCTTCCTGCTCTCAAAAGTGGGAATGATATTAGCACCAACCTCATAAGGCTATTCAGAGGATTAAATGAGTTAATATATGCAAAAACACTTAGAGCCTAATATATGCTAAGTACATACTAGTACACAATACATTTCAGTACATACCAAGTTAATACTAATACATACTAAGTATAGTTTACTTTAGTTATTTGTGATTACATGCAAGTTGGCAATAAAAGCTGCAAACCAAGACAGTATTGCCATTATTACAATGAAATTAATATTGCCCACTGCAGATGTACTGTGTCTCTGTGTATAGACTATACCTCGTTCCATACTGTGCCAGTGTCACTGCCCTTGTGCAGGGTGACCACATACCCCAAGCCGCCTTGGGCTGTTCCAGTTTATACCTGTTGTCCTGATGTTAGAGCATTAGAATGCCTCCTTACACTATTGAAGTGTAAGGAGTTTGGACAAGTTCCGGTTTGGACAACAAATTAGATAGGTGGTCATTACCCCTGTGTGTCACTGAAAAGGGGGACATCTATAGTGTCAAGTTGAAGTGGATTCTTCCCTTCCTCACCAATAGTAGGTTAAAAATCAACCATAGTTCAGTGTGCTTCAGCTTTATGTCCGTATAGCCTTTTCTCCTCTGGAGTTCAAGTTCCTTCTCCTCTTCCTCTCCATCCTCCCTTCCAACAGTGCCTAACACCTAGTAAGTACGATATGCCTCAAGGTGTTTCTAAGCTCTCAATCACACAATCAATAGAAGCCTCTCCACTATAGACTAGCTGCAATCTGCACTGAATCCCCTATTACCTTCCTTCTTGGTTTATTGCCTCATTTTGCTGGATTATGTCTATAAATAGCTTAAGGTGTAGCACAGGAGGTCAATTTTTCAAATTTCTTTGGGTACAAAATATCTTCTTCAGCCTCCACTTATGACTGATAGTTTGGCTGGATACAAACCCCTAGGGTGAAAATTATGTGCCTGAAAAACTTTGGAGGTATCTTTCTAATGCCTTCCAGGATCCATGGTGCTCATGACAAGTATGATAAAGTCAGATTGTAACCTCTTTTTTTAGGTGACCAGTATTTTTCTCTCTGGAATGGATGTATCCTCTCAGTATTTTATTCTATTTTAATTTATTTTTTAAGTATTTGAAAGTTTCACAATGAAGGGTGCCTAGGTATGAGTCTATTCTTACTCATCTTGCATAACTATTTTCAATCTGAGGCCTGATGTCTACTTTCAGCTGTGGGGAATTTTGTTGCCCTTTGACAGCTTCCCTCCATTTTTTTTCTGGGTCTGGACTTTCTAATAGTAACATGTGGGATCTCCCAGATGCAGCCTCTCTAACATATTTCTATCACATTTTCCATTGTGTCTTTCTTTTTTATATACTGAGAAATTTTTTAAATTCCTACTGAATTTATTTCAGCAACCATATTTTCATTTCCAGGAGACCCCTCTTGCTTTCTGACCATTCTCCTTTTCATTAATACCCTAGTCTTATTTTATAGTTGCTAGCTCTTTTTAAACCTCTCTCAGGATGCTAATTAGGGTTTTTTCTTAAATTATTCTGTGCCCTAAATTGTCCCTGGTCCTACTAGGATATGTTTGCACTCTTTCCCCCTCTCTCATGTTGTAAGCTTTACTCAACTAACAGGCAAATGACACTTATTTTCTATTTAAGAATGAGCGCAGAAAGCTCCCTGAAGTCAACGATTGATTGGCTTCTTATGCAGGAAGAAGCGGGGAGTAACTGTAACAGGATCTCCCCCAAAAACAGTTTTCTAGGGTGTAAAAACTCACAGTAGCTGCCCCAGTTCTCGCCAGTTTCACTGTCTTCAAAATGAAATCATCTCATTTCAGGAGGGTTAGGGCGGGGCAGGGAGTCCACTCCTCCAAACACATCCCTTCAATGAGCTCCCCTATTTCAGTCACACTTTTAACTAACTCCACCCTCTCTCCTACATGCGCACCTGAGCATGGGGCTACTTTTTCAGGTGGGGTCAGAATCCTCCTCAGTTGCACGTGGTCCCTGTGCATATTCTAGGTGATGCTTTTCCTCTGTTCTACTGCTTCAGTTTCACACTCTTCCACCTGTCTTCTTTCAAAACTATGTTGAAATCTCTTGATAGTTGTGTGCATATATACTTAAACACTTTGATACCATCATTGTAGTGTCTTGTCAAAACAGAGAAGAGCTAAAAGGGTTCTCAGTGCATTCTGAATCGGCTATTCTGTGGTCCCAGTGTTTAAACTTCTTGGACTTCCCCACTGTCTATTACTGCTTTTACAAATACAATCTCATGGTCTATTCGTGAAGGAAATGAATACACCACATCTAAAATAACAAGGAATGCGGGTTAGATGCTCTAGGGTCTAGTCATACTCTGCCATTTACTAATAAACCACTTACGTTCTACAAATTGTAGGTGCGCATTTATAAAACGAAAGGGAGTAACTCTACATGAACTATAGATTTCTCCTACTCTAACATTTCATAATTTTCTAAGTTATTTTCTTAAAATTTCTCTATATTATCATTAATTTTAATTAAAAAATAAAAATCTAACTTTCTCTTTTGAAAATCAAAGAGTAGTTCCCGTAGTCCTACAATAATGGGATAATTAGTTCTGAAACCTGTCAAGTGTCATGTTTCATACGAAGAGAAAATCATATTAAATAATTTTAAAAAATTAAACATGGACTTTGTAGCACAAAGACAAGGTCCCCCCCAAATGGTGTTCCTTTATTTACTAGAAATGTTCAGCTCTGCATTAAAGTTGAAATAAAATAAATATATTAATTTTGAGGTGCAAAAATTTATTATAAAAATCAATTTTTCTTTTCTGTCCATACAAACAAAAGTATGGAATGACATTAGAGGTCAGGTTTATTTGGCAATAGAATGTAGCTTCTTGATATTTTTGATTTTAGGAAAGGAGAATATCAACATCAAAACTTTTTTCAACTTTACTTTTATTTAAAATGAGGCCATATTTTCCTCTTATAAAAAGAGAGTTCAACTAGAACTGTCTATTTTCTCATCTGTAAAACAAGAGCACTGAATCAGCTGACTGTATTCATTCAGAACTCAATTTCCTTATCTTATGATCACTAAGCTTCTCCCTAAATCTAAAATACTAAGCTTCTAAGCAAAGGAAAATATATTACTAACGACATGTTTTGATTTTAGTTTCTTAGAGTTCAAATGTCCACCATTCACCTTGGTCTAAGCTTAAGGAACCATTCAAGGGGATACAACGCAGATGGGAGGAGAAAACAGAACCCTCACACAAGCTGTGCTGTGTTGCAATCAGCCTTCCGTTTGAAAAATAATCTTCTCTATAGCTTTAAAGTGATAACTTTGTACCTGCAATGCTTCTTGTTTCAAACGGATTTTCTCTGGCTCCTCCTGAACACGTTCTGAGGAATCGTCGACCTCTTCGATTTCTGAGGAGGAAGGACTCTCTACTGTCACAGTCACAGGAAATTCTGATGGACCTGAGTGTCACAAGAAGAAGATAGGAAACCACAGAGTTGTTACACTAAAGTGCAAAGAAAGAAGACAAGATTGTATAAAAGACAACACAAGCCAGATACCAAATATCCAAATATTAGAGGACATTTAACAAAAGTGATCTGAGGTATCATTCTTTATAAATGTCTCTCACTGCTCTTTAGTGTAAAACAGGCAATGACTAAGTAAAAGTACAGGAACTTATTTTTGCTATGTTACTGTACAGACCTCTGTTGTACGTGGTTAGGATTAGTAATGGGAATTGCCCATATTATTTTATTACGTTTCTTTCACAGAAGCCAAGTGAAGATCCAAGGTAAACATTTTTTCTCAGATCAACTTTATACTGCAAATGAAAAATTTATTCTTCACCATCAGACAAAAACAGTCTGGAAGAAAATGTAGTTTTTCAGAGGAAAATACATCAGTAAAGGGACTGATGAATAATCAGGAAGTCAACATATCTAAGCTGTGAATAATAGACATTAGAATTTAAAAAAATAAATCACATACACATACACAACTAAAACTGACCCATCAAAAATTTCATCTTCTCACCACCCTTAAGCCAAAACTAGGGCAACAATTCTCCCAGCAAGCTTCACTGCCACTGCAATGTTGTTCAATAGGACATTTCCAAACATTTAAAAACTGACCTGGCCACAACCCCATAAAAGTCTACAGATCATAAAGAACTGTGCTGGGATTATATAACCACGCAGAAGACAAGTCACTAGGACATCATTTTGACAACAAGCAGCAAACCCTGCAGCATAGGAAAACCCTAACAGGAGAACGAGGTGCACACCCCTCTCTCTGGGAATGCAAGGCCAGGACTGACACCCAAGATGCTCTTCTCTCAACCTCAGCAGTGGTGCCTTTCACAGAGCAACTATGCAGTCTCCCAAGACCACTGGGAAGGAGAGTCTGATACTGACAGTATTAGCTTGCCACGAGGCCATAAGCGAGGGAATGTGTGTGGTCTTGGTGAGAGAGCAGAGGTTTGGGAGATGTTGCTTTATATTGGCTTTCAGATCAGGAATTTGTACATATAGCCCGCAAACAACGTTTCTTGAAAACATGTGAACATTCTTGAGTATGACAGCTCCATGTGAGGGGTCAGAAATGGCAGTCAAGTTCGTTTCACTGGGTAACAGCTGATTTGCGGACTGGAAAACAGGCTTCCTTGTTTACAGACATAACCACAAGGCTGCCAGGTGTGCACTAAATCCACACAACTACACAGTTGCATTGGGAGAGCGACCAAACATGTTTTACATGGATTTATTTCAGAGAGGGAAATGCTTCTTGGAAGGCTCTGTCAGTTTAAAAAGCAAGAAGAATGACCATCCACCTTTCCCAATTCAAGCCCTATATATCATAAATATGATAGCTACACACCACCAACTGATTACATACATCACGAGCTTTGATGAATAGAAAGCCCCTAAAAAGATAGCAACAAAACGAAGTTAGATCTTCATGTAAATACATCACCAGTTAAACCCAGTTAATACAACTATTTAGTAGTATCAACAGTATCCATACAGAATTGTGTATAAAAATAAATAAGCTCAAAACAAGGACCTGGAGGGCTCTGCTACGGAGAAAACAGAACAGAATTCAGCCTACTGGCTTGGTAATCACTCTCTGAACTGCTGAGAGGCCCCTTCAGCTCCTATGTTCAGGATGGTTGAGATTTCAGTCTCACTTCTTTAAATGGTGATATTAATCGTTCTCTAATTTACCCCCCTGTGTGACGAGGATGGACCTGCGATTAAGTGTCTCAGGAAGAAGACAGGAAACCACAGAGCTGTGAAACTCAAGTGCCAACACTGGGGATTCAACACTATAGTTTATGCAACAGCAATTCACATTACCATTTGCAAAAAAGTAGTCGGTTGTCCAGTGGGGATTAGAAACATCCATTTAACATGAGCAACTGAACAGATATTTTACACAGGAACTACTTCAAGTACTATTTAAAATCAATTCTCTTTGTTTTCTTAAGCAATTGTTAATCCCCAATTTCCTGATTACTACCAAGTAAGTCACCTGAAGATCATCTAGAGCCATCTATTTCACTTAGCAAGCCTAAAGCTATAATTCAACCATTTTATTTACTGTTCTGTGACAAAAATTACTATGAACAGCTATCCCCTGGATAAGAAATCAGCTAATGCTTGTTTGACTCACTAAATCTGATTTACTGAGTTAATAAGCCAGTTGATTTAGAATAGGTCTAATGCACATTTTTCATCCATTCTGCATTAAACTATTTCCCATGCCTAAAATGTCTTTTTTCCCATTCATACGTATCCAAATTCCTACTTCTGTGCTGTAGGGCTTCGCTCAACTACACCTGCCTTTAATCAAACTTCTCTCACATGCACAATTGGTGATCATTTTAGTCTCCTCAAGACTCCCACGGAGTTACCTCTGTTGTGACACTTGAGAAACAACTTGAAACTCCCAATTACTTTTAATTTTTCTTCCTTAGAGGGCTCATTAGGCAGAAGCCATGTGTGAGTTACCTTTTTTCCTCTACACAAAATACCAGAGACCACCCACATAATACAAGTTCCAAAATAAAGAACTCTAAAGGACTGAAAAAGACAGGGAATGCAAACAGGTTACCTGTTGCTTTTTGCACTTTCTGCAGGACACAATGGCCGGAAACCAGACACTCCAGGTGGTAGCGCTTCAGGAGGGTAACATTCTTTACCAGCAGAGTATTTCCTTCCATTACTTACAGGCTTCTTTGCGGCCAAGACTACGTTTGACAAAGCATGAAAAGAAGGAATCAAGATGCACCAAAGGACTACAGAGCAAATGTCACACGTGCACACGTCGAAAGGAATCAAAAAGGCACTTGACAACGATGCCAAGCCCATTAAAAAGAGGATCGGTTTTGTACAAAGGTTTTCCATAAGCCAGCATTTTTAAAAAACATAAGTTCTCTACAGTAACAAGTTATTTTAACTAAAACAAAAGTATTGAGATGTGCAGAAATGCAAAAATAAAAGTTTAAAAAAAATCCCAAAGTATGATACATTTTATGTATCATGCAGAAACACTCAAGTTTCCTGAATCTTAGAACACCTTTGGCATTTCTGAATCTCAAGGACACAGAAACACAGATACACCCATGACTTCTGCCAAACAGAATCTTCAGAAGTAGACCAAAAGTTAAATTTAAGATGAATTTTTCTATGTAAAAACAATACAAGTTATAAGGCTGCAAGTTGCTGGGGGGTAGGTGAGTCAATTTTACCCTCCTATAAGCCTGTCAACCTTCACTGCTCCTTTGATTTCATATAGAAAACGCACAAAAAAACAAATGAAACCCACTGGATGAAAGAGTGAAATGTGGAGACTTACCCTATATTTCAGTAGTAAAGAGGCAAGTATCTTTATAGGAAACATTTGGTTGCAAAAACTAGACCTACGTGTTAATATTTTACTTAGAACAAGCCATATATTAAAATTCACATTTAAATATTTAATTTGAATTTACTGAAAACAAACATCATAGGTTAAAATGGTTATATTTATCCTTCAAAGCTACTATATTTTATGTTATTTTATTTATTTATTTTAATAGATCTTGATTGGAGTATAATTGCTTCACAATTCTGTGTTAGTTTCTGTTACACAACAAAGCGAATCAGCCATATGCATACACATGTCCCCATATCCCACCCTCTTGAGCCTCCCTCCCACCCTCCCTATCCCACCCCTCTAGGTCATCGCAAAGCACCAAGCTGATCTCCCTGTGCTATGCTGCTGCTTTCTACTATATTTTAGCAGCATTAGGATGCAGGGTAAAATGGAGTGTATTCGGTAATATAGGACAAATATTTCATAGAGTGTAGCTTATTGATAATCACCACACGATCCTCTGTGATTTACATGCCTCTTAAAAATATATAGGAGGGCTTCCCTGGTGGCGCAGTGGTTGAGAGTCCACCTGCCGATGCAGGGGACACGGGTTCGTGCCCCGGTCCGGGAAGATCCCACATGCTGCGGAGCGACTGGGCCCGTGAGCCATGGCCGCTGAGCCTGTGCTCCGCAACGGGAGAGGCCACAAAAGTGAGAGGCCCGCGTACCACACACGCACACACACACACAAATATATATATATATATATGTATTAAAATTTTTTTAAATTACACTTTTCTTGTTAGGAGATTAAAAAATTTCTAATAAAAGTTCCCATCTTTTATTAGGCATACATAAGTACAATATAAATGTGACACAATTCACACCATTATTTCACCCCTATACTCCCCTGGATCTAGGTATATACCCAGATACTGATTTGGCTTACCTCTATGTCTCCAAATAACTGAGGCAAATACAAAAAAAAAAGCCCAAGAAATAAAATTACTCTTAAAAGAGCTCAATGAGCTTGTATACTGCAGTTACATTTCCACTTTGTTTAATCATGCTAACTTAAAAAAAATGTTTAACTGTTCTCATTCCATGATGCCCTATTATTCTGTACTAATTCTACAGAATTCCAAATATGTTGTACATATACATGTTTTATTTATATATCCTTCCATTTCTAATATCATAGCAAAAGTCAATGTAGCTATTTTAAGAATGCTTTACATAGGATATAAATTTTTAATAATAATATCTAATTAGTGTGATATCACAAATCTTAACTTCTTTGAATGTACTATTTGATTATTAAAATATCACTCTCTTTAGCGGAGGGGGTAGCGGAGGCGCGCGGGAGAATCCATGTCCTTCTTAGAACCGTTTCCTCTAAATACTTTTAAACCAACAGCTCTTGGCGAAAGTCTTCATCCCTTTAAGGCTAAGTTCTCGCGAGACGACAAGACGCCGGATAGCTTAATCGCACGTTGTGCCTGCGCGCGCTGGGGCAGCTCGCACTTCCGCCCGAGGCGTGTTGCGACTCACAGCAGCTGCCGGTCTCGCGTGGTGACGCAGCTGTTTTTTCTCGGCTAGGTCTGCTGTAACGGACGGAGGCCGCCTGAGCTGCGGAGTTGCAGAATCTGGCGTTCGGAGCTGCGGTTCTTGGCGAGATTTCGCGTTGCCCGTCCTCAGCCGTTTCACCGATAATCAGCGGATCGCTTTGCCAAGTGCCGGGAAGAACAAAGGAATTCGGAAGGAGACTCTCGGCTCCCGGCCGCCTTTCTCTGAGTGGCTTCGTTTCCCGCTCGCGCCTGTCCGGAGAAACTGGACTTATAACCGTCACTGGATTGTAAGTACCCGAGGCGAAGAGAGCTCACTACGCCCCGCTTTTTGCGTATCTTTGTTCCGGGAGAGTTTGTGGATTGGGAGTATCTGCTGAGCCTTACTTTCTGTGCCGAAAATCATTCCGTAGGAGCCGCCATTTGCTTTCCCTGCGTTGTCCTGCAGCGGCAGGACAACCTCTATCTAGAGGTTGGAACTTGGCATTGCAGCTAACAGATTTAAATGGACCTGAGTAAGGCAATGCGTCATTAACGACTGGTATTGTCACAGCATATTTAGAAAGACTTGGAACTTAATTCCGAATAGACGCTTAGTTGCTCTTCTACCTAGAACTCTTTGTAATTAAAGACGTCAATTTATAAAGAACTGGTCTTTCTGTTGAAATAGCTGAAATTTTTTAGTGCAACAAGTGGTTATTAGAGAAAAACTGAGTCACAAAGAAGTAAAGATGAGTAAGAGCAAAGATGATGCTCCTCACGAAGTAGAGAGCCAGTTTATCTTACGCCTACCTCCGGAGTATGCCTCTACTGTGAGGCGGGCGATACAGTCTGGTCATGTCAACCTGAAGGACAGACTGACAATTGAGTTACACCCTGATGGGCGTCATGGAATTGTCAGAGTGGACCAGGTCCCATTGGCGTCAAAATTGGTAGATCTGCCATGTGTTATGGAAAGTTTGAAAACCATTGATAAAAAAACCTTTTACAAGACAGCTGATATCTCTCAGATGCTTGTCTGTACAGCTGATGGTGATCTCTATCCTCCTGTTGAGGAACCAGTTGCCACTGCTGATCCCAAAGCAAGCAAGAAAAAGGATAAGGACAAAGAGAAAAAGTTTATATGGAACCATGGAATTACTCTGCCTCTAAAAAATGTCAGAAAGAGAAGGTTCCGTAAGACAGCAAAGAAGAAATATATTGAGTCTCCAGATGTGGAAAAAGAAGTAAAGCGGTTGCTGAGCACAGATGCTGAAGCTGTCAGTACCCGTTGGGAAATAATTGCTGAAGATGAAACAAAAGAAGCAGAAAGTCAAGGCCTTGATATCTCTTCCCCAGGAATGTCTGGCCACAGGCAGGGCCATGACTCATTAGAACATGATGAGCTTCGGGAGATATTCAATGACCTCAGCAGCAGCAGTGAAGATGAAGATGAGACACAGCATCAAGATGAAGAAGATATAAACATCATTGACACTGAGGAAGATCTGGAAAGGCAGCTACAGCACAAGCTAAATGAGTCAGATGAACACCACCAAGAAAACGAGGGAACTAATCAGCTGGTTATGGGAATTCAGAAACAGATTGATAACATGAAAGGCAAGCTCCAAGAGACCCAGGACAGGGCAAAGCGACAGGAGGATCTCATCATGAAAGTGGAGAACCTGGCTCTCAAGAACAGATTTCAGGCTGTGCTGGATGAACTGAAACAAAAGGAAGACCGAGAAAAGGAGCAGCTCAGCTCTTTGCAAGAAGAGCTAGAATCACTCCTAGAGAAGTGAGGAGAGTTTTGATACTTAATTTCATTCCTGACAGTGGTCAGCCTTGAAAGAAAAACTTTGTTTTCATCACCTGGACTAGACAGTAAAACTTTGCAGTAGTTCCCAGTTTCCTCCACTGCCTTCTATTGGATTTGTTTTATAATTGTGAATTTCTATCTCATTTGTTTTTTGGAACCACTTCGGTGGGTGTTTGTCCTGTAGTAAGTAGGAATGTATAGACAGATAAATGTAGGGAAGTTGTAGGATTAGTGGAGTGAACAGTTCAGTTTGGTAATTAATCACAGCTTCACTGCAGGACTTTGCTGCTGTTTCTCCGTTTACCAGAAGCTGCCATTGCTACTCTGTGATGCCATCTGAGATAAATTAGTAGATTCTAGTTTGGTGGCAGTGAAGTTTGTTTACATACGTTTTCCCATGCTGTAGCTATTTTCCCAGTTATTCAAAGCAGTTTTCCACATTTTGCATTGCAAATCATTTCATAAAGTTGTTTTAAAAATAAATAAAAGCAAGTAATTTTCACCTTAAAAAAAATAAAATATCACTCTTGAAATAACAATTGGCAGACGATCATAAGCTTTTTTTTGACTTCATAAACACTCTTAACAACTTATTTAATACACTATTGTCCAAGCAAGTTGATTAATAGAGAATCAAAAACATACAACTTGAAGTAGAAAAAAAAAAAAGCTGTATTTATGAAGATGTTTACAATAGTTTATTTGAGGTTATTTCCAATTTTTCACCAATTTAAAAAATTGACCTACTCAATGAAACCATGTGAATGCAATGTTAAAAAGTATAACTATGAATCACAGAATTTAAATTTAGTATGAAAAGATAAGAATGGCAAATTATATTGAAGCTATGTGGAATTATGTTTATAGACAGCAGGAAGAGAAAATTAAAATGTAAATATTGCTTGATAGGATAATGGGATTAGAGGTGGTCTTTTAAATTTTTCATTTTTATGCTAATACCTTTATAAACCCCAAAAATCTTCAAACAACACATTTTTTAAAAATTGTGGTAAACGACACAAAACAGAAAATTTATAATTTTAACCATTTTAAAGTGGACCGTTCATTGTTATGAAGTCAACAAATTTTTAAAACTTTCAGAGGGCACCTGAATAAAAGATGTGTTGTCCACTGGTGATTTTAATGTATCTGGTATATAACTAAAGTCACCACAAAACCCTTTCTGGGAAATTGGCAGATCATAAACATAAAAAATTTATTTTGCTTTTTATTAAACCTTATTGTTTTGCTGTTTCAATATTCAAATTTACTCACAAGAAAGAGTCAGTTTCATATTAGATTTGGTTTCACAAATGCTGCTCCTGCTATTCATTCTTATCACCAAAAAAAAAAAAGACTATTTGTGACTAACGATAATATGTTACAGAAAATAAAAAGTTAAAAGGTTTTCAATCTGCATATCTGGGAACCTAAATTAAAGCATCACACAACATTTTCAAAAACAGAAAAGCCATTTGATTTGACTCAAATCTTAGTTTTAAGATGGCAGAAAGTACCTTGATAATTTTCTTTTAAGAAAGAAAGAAAACCAAGCCATTAAAGAGAAATTCTTCCAAGAGAACTGAAACATGCTATATACCTCTGACTTGGCACTCCTATCTGGAGAACTTGTTTGGTAACTGTTTTCATCACAGAATGATCTAAAGTAAAATGAATTGAAATTAGAGTAATTATTTTCCAATGAGTGGCTATTTCCATTTAAAACCAAAAGCCAACTAATTATTGCTTTTCCCAGACATTTAAATATGAAATCTACATTATATAATTATACACTTATTTCCCCCTTTGTGTATTCTAATTTCTTCCTCAGAAACCTAAGATGCCATCTTGCAGACTGCCCACAGTGGCTACTATTTTGGCAGCAGCAAAGGTCAACTTGAAACATTTTGCATCTGAAGTGGCTTTGGATACCTTTGGATACAAAGTACAGTCTGAGCACCGTCCAGACGCTTAGATACCTAAAGAGCATCTAAGATATCAAACCAGGGCATCCAAGATAACAAACCAAGTCCTGATATTCCCTCAAAAGCTGCTCCTCCCATCAGCTCCCTTCTTCTAAGTGATACTACCCAGTTGCACACATAATCATCAACGACTTGTCTCCTTGTTACTATTTCCTTCATACCTCACATCTATCTGCAGGTCTTGAGAGCTACACCCTCAAAACACAACCTGAATTCAACCACTTTTCATTTGCTGCAAACTTCCAACCTAACCTAGGCCATAAACATCTCTTATTTGGAGCACTGTGATAGTCTCCTAACTGGTCTCCCTGTTCCTCTTCTTTTTTTTTTTTTTTTTTTTTTTTTTTTTTGCTGTACACGGGCCTCTCACTGTTGTGGCCTCTCTCGTTGCGGAGCACAGGCTCCGGACGCGCAGGCTCAGCGGCCATGGCTCATGGGCCCAGTCGCTCCGCGGCATGTGGGATCTTCCTGGACCGGGGCACGAACCCGCGTCCCCTGCATCGGCAGGTGGATTCTCAACCACTGCGGCACCAGGGAAGCCCCCTGTTCCTCTTCTTTATCCTCCCAAGTCCCTTCTCTATACCAGGTCACCTTATTCAGATACGATTTGGATCATGCCTTTTTCCAGTTCAAACCCCTCTACTCATTTAGAATAATCCACATCTTTACTCTGGCCTTCAAGACTTTACAAGAGCAGACCCCTGGCTAGCTCCTTGACCTCATGTCATACCACACTCTTCTTCACTCAGTACTCTGCCCAGATTGGCCTCCTTGCTTTTCCTTAAATACTCCACCCACCTACATGCCTACATACTCATTGCCTCCTTGTCCTGGAATGTGCTTACTCCACATCTTCCATGGCTTGCTCCTCTCTTCATTCAGGTCTCCGTTCAAATGCCACTTCTCCAGTGAAGCTGTCCCCTAACAAACCTATCCAATGGAGTCCTACCTGCTCTCCCTCACTCTCCTTACATTAAGATAGTTTTGCACTTCCTACTCTCTAAAATTATATGACTTATCTGTTTACTCATTTCTATCTGATGTCCTTCACTAGAATGTAAGTTCCATGAGGGCAAGACTTTTTGTCTGTCTGGTTCACTGCTTTATCCCTAGTCCCTAAACCCGTCTCTGGCACACAGAAGATGATTACAAAATTACTTGTGAATCTGACAAATGAATAAAGTACTCCTGGCAAGAATTCAGAGGTTGCACAGGAAAGAAAGAATGCTCTTGGTGGAAGCAGGCTTAGTATCTAGGTTCACCTCTATTCAGAGTAGAGATAAGAAAAATTGACAAGTATAATTCACTTTAGTTAGTACAGTAGCTGCTAAAAACATAAGGGAAGTGCAACACTAGAAAAGTACAGTTGAAGCTTGAACAACATGGGTTTGAACCTCGCGGGTCCACTGACACACGCATAGTTTTCAATACATATGTACTATCGTCCTACATGATCCAAGGTTGGTTGAATCCACAGATGTGGAACCACTGACTATAAACTTATACCCAGATCTTGAACTGTGTAGGGGTCGACACCCCTAACCCCACGTTGTTCACGGGCCAACTGTATATGATGAGGAAAGTTAAACACATTAAGTTTTAAAAAACTGTCAATACCTGAACAAATTGTTTTTGTTTTGCTATGTGTTCATCAATTTAAAAAAAGTGACCACATACCAACAAGCAGATTTTTTCTTATATCCAGAACGAGCAGAGTTCTGTTGGTTTCAGGGGCCTTTAGTAAAGCCTTTGCTCCTTCACTGGTGAGGCCGCACTGCTGCAGGTCAAGTGCTTTCGATGAAAGACAAACGTCACTTGCTAACTCTACAGATTTAACATATAGACAACTCTCATTTTCTCACGTGTGGAAGAGTCCTGCACAAGACAAGTCATGGCAGGTTTGTAATTTTGGGTATGGAAAAAAACAGAAACATATATGCACACACATAATGCATAATCCAATTTAAAAACCTCTTCTTGGATGTGCAGTGATAACCCTGGCTTTAGTACCAATAAATCATACAACGTATTTTACAATTACAGAACTGAAGAATAACTGTATATAACCTATGAGCAAAAAGCATCACAAAATGAATCTCAGTTCATAATTAGCAAGGGCGGCAGGGGCATGTAAACCTCACAAGCAAAACCTGGTGGAGCTCAGAAATGCACTGCATTCTTTTGATCATGATCTTCAGCTCCAAATCACACTTGAAACTAGTTCAAAGGGGAAAACAAAATAGAAGAAATGTAATAACTGTTAGTTTTAGAGGAAAAAAAGACAAATCTAAGAGGATACAAATAATAAAAACTTTCAACAATGTGTGAATAGAGAATACATACTAAAAACCTATCATGAAAGTAGGATGGTCAAGAACCCTCGCAGTAAAAGGTCAGACAAAACCCAGAAAAACTGATCATGAATTCTAGTAGTTCTGGGGCTGAACAACCTACTCATTTAAACCAAAGGGATCATCACTAAAGCACAGGGATTAAAAAATATTACATGAAAGGAAACTATCATGAGTCTTTTGTTTAAGTGTTGTGTGGACCATCACATTAAAATAACTGGAGTCTTTCAACACCCCCATGACACACAGAAATAGCAAGTCAGACATACGGATCTGACAGGATATGATACAACCCTTACAAACTCTACTACAGAAGAATGGACACAGGGTATAATTAACCAAATAGCCAAATTAATACAAACAGCCAGTAAACCTCACCAGTCAATCAAATGAATACAAAATAAAACAAAATGTGGTTATTGTCCTATCAGATGAAGCCAAGATTCTGTAAGAAAAGCCTTTAAATAATGTCTATACCCTTTGGATCCAACAACTCTCTTTCTAAGAATTTAACCAAAAGAAATAGTCAGAGATATAGGTAAGGATATATATCAGAGTACTATTTGTAACTGAAAAACTGGACAAAGCTTATATACAAGAATGGATAAGCTATGTGCACTGTGGCATATTCATATAATGGAATACTGAACAATCACAAAAAATGATGTAGGAGATGCAAATTTACTGATTTGCTAAAATGCTCATACTAAATTAATTGAAAAAAGTTATAAAATTTGGAGTAATCCCACTTGCATAGAAAATGGACAGGTACTCATTTTTGTAGTTTCACATGTTTTTACAAGTGCTACAGGCCAGTGTTTGTGAGAGGCAGGCTTCCCATCTACTGTTGGGGTGGACTACAAATTGGCATAGCCTTTCTGGGTGGTAATTTCGCCATGTGTATCAAATGTCTTAAAAATAGGTCACACTTAGTCATTCCACTTGTAGTACCTTATTCTACAGAAGTAATCCCGATGGACACAGAGATGTATATACAACGTATTCACATTGTTTCTGACAGGGAAAAGCAAACTGTCTAAATAGAATTGCAAAGAATTGATTAAACTATGGGACATCAATACGACGCAATACTACATGATATATCTTTAAGTGAAAAAAGCAGGAATGTGAAATAGCAAGTATACTACAATTCTATTTTTGTAATCCCTAAGTGTACATATATATTTGTAGAAGAAAAAAAGACTGAAAGTATATACGCCAAAATGAACAGTGATTATATCTGGGTATTAAAATTATAGGTTCTCTTGTAACTCTGTATTTTCTGTAAAGGATATATGCAACTCTTAGAGAAAGTTTAAAAGCAAAATAAAAGCTATCAGTAAAATGAGGCTTTAAAACATCCTATCACAATAGTATCATGCCAAAAGCTAAGCATATTAAAAATTCAATATTTTCAATTTTAGAATTTCCCTCTAAGCCATAAATCCTCACTAAGAGATTCTGCCAAAGCACTTGCACCCAGGTCACCAATGAGCGGGTTGCAGTTCAGAGTGATGCGCCTCAAACCAGCCATGCAGTCAAGATCACGTCTCCTGGAATGAAGACTCTCAGCCCAGGTTTCTTCATGCCTTCTGGTAGTCTGATACTTCAAAGATTTAATGGGATGAAATTAAGATGCTTGAATAAGGAAACAGGGTGTGCCTGAGTATGGCTTCTTATGTCAGAGATTTACACACACACACAGATCAAGCATATATGCCAGGAGCATCAACCTGAGAACTTCAACAGTCACTTCTGGTTTACGAGTCCAGTGAGTGACCCAGATTCTGCTCGGTCAGTGATTAGATTCTAGCCACTGCATTTCCTGTTTCTGAACACTTATGTAAAGTTGGACAACTCAATTACAGTCTATGAATTATTTTCCTTATCTTCTAAGTCAGGGAATTGGTTCTAAATTCTATCTTTGCTGAGGCCCTATATTTCATCATCCTGTCCTCCAATGGCCTCCAAACACCTGACTGGGCAAATCATAAGAAAACTTTTTAATATGCATCTTATTTATTAACAAATTATATACACAAAGTTCCATACATAGAATTTATGTACATGATAAACTACACAGATTTTTAAAAATAATACAAAGGTAAAAATGTTCTAATATTTTCTTTTCCTAACTCCTAAGGCATTATTTTATTTTACTTATTTTTTTATAAAGATTTATTTATTTATTTGCTTGTTTGTTTGTTTGGCTGTGCCGGGCCTTTAGTTGCAGCACGCCGGATCTTTTAGTTGTGGCATGTGGGCTCTTAGTTATGGCAGGCACGTGGGATCTAGTTCCTTGAGCAGGGATCGAACCCAAGCCCCCTACATTGGGAGCACATAGTGTTAACTGCTGGACCGCCAGGGAAGTCTCAAGCATTATTTAAAAAACTATATTTACAAAATGTATCTCACATGCTACCTAGGGTGTGCACACAAGCTTTAGAGGCCTGGACTATGCAGAGCCAGTTTGATGTGCCTTGGGAAAATAATGGTTTGACATTTAAGCAAAAGTACTGTCTTGAAGATATTCAATTCTTTATATTCATAAAGTAAATTTTGGTAACAGGGAACACTGACTGTCAATGAAAAAAGTCTTATTACATTCCTGAAAATGTAAAAGACTCAAAGTGCCTTTGTTACTCTATAAGGAAAATCATTAGTGTCATTTTTCTATTAACAATAACTTATTAAAGCTCCAAGCAGAAACAACAGCAATCACTTACACAGAGCTTAGTATGTGCCAGGCACTATTTATACAAATAAGTGCATTTAAACCTCATAATGAGGCATAGAGGTTAAGTGATTTGCCCATGGTCACTAGCTATGAAATGGGAGAAAGGGAATTTGAACCTAGGCCATTTGGCTTCCGCACCCAAGTTCCTGTTTTCTACCTCAGGGGTCAATGGACTTGCCCTGTATAGGCTCAAAGAAGTTTTCAATTTTTAAAATCTAAATTTAAACATTTCCAGATTTGTGGGCTATACAGTTTCTGTTGCAACTACTCGGCCCCACTGGTGTAGGGTGAAAGGAGCCATAACTACCACGTAAACAATGGGTGCGACTATGTTCCAGAAAAACTTCCTTTACAAAGCCAGGCGACGGGCTGGATCTGGCCCACCAGCCAGAGTTTACCTATCCCTGATCTGCACCATCAAACTATTAAAAAGCCTTCATGTCAAATTATTAACTAACTTTAGGCCTAAATACAGTCATTATAACCACTGTAAAGTTGTTAAGGCATTATTTCAAAAACTGTATTTACAAATTGCTGATGTACTGACTTTTTTTTTTTTTTTTTTTTAAATTTTATTTATTTATTTATTTATTTATTTATGGCTGTGTTGGCTCTTCATTTCTGTGCGAGGGCTTTCTCTAGCTGCGGCAAGTGGGGGCCACTCCTCATCGCGGTGCGCGGGCCTTTCACTATCGCGGCCTCTCTTGTTGCGGAGCACAGGCTCCAGACGCGCAGGCTCAGTAGTTATGATCACGGGCCTAGTTGCTCCGCAGCATGTGGGATCTTCCCAGACCAGGGCTCGAACCCGCCTCCCTTGCATTGGCAGGCGGATTCTCAACCACTGCGCCACCAGGGAAGCCCCAGTACTGACTTTTATTAGTTTAAAAACTACAACAGCTAATAAACACTTGATTCATTTAAGTCTTGAAGACTAGAATGGCATAGTTTCTTCACAGTATTACAATAAATGTTTTCAGTAAAAAAATACATAAAAGTATTATTACGTATTATATATTAAATCTCTTATTTCTAAAATTAAGTGGACTATCTTTCCTAAATGGTAGAATCCCAAACTGAAAACTGGTCATATTCTTTCAGCAAAATGAAAGCTGTGCTCACATGTATCAAAAGGCAAAAATTAGGGCTTCCCTGGTGGCGCAGTGGTTGAGAGTCCGCCTGCCAATGCAGGGGACATGGGTTCGTGCCCCGGTCCGGGAAGATCCCACATGCCACGGAGCGGCTAGGTCCGTGAGCTATGGCCGCTGAGCCTGCGCGTCCAGAGCCTGTGCTCCGCAACGGGAGAGGCCACAACAGTACCACACACACACACAAAAAAAGACAAAAATTAACTGCCCTCTGTATCAATATATTAATGTGTTTCAATCACATATGTTTTCATGAAAGTTTAAACATAAAATCACCTTTAAGATCTAGGCCATGTGATCTGCTCCATGCCATGTCAGAATACACCCCGTGACGTTTACTTAACTTGTCTTAAGTGTGATAGAATTCTTTATACCTTGACAAATAACTAAAAGGAAAAAAAAAAACCCACACACACAAAAGATGAAGAGCCTATACATTTGTCAATCTTGACTTATTTGCTTTTCTTGAGTCAGTTGGAGGTTTATAGCCACATTCTCAAAATCATTAACTACAATCTTCCCAAACAGGTAATTGACGAACAGATGCATTCTAAAACTTGTCAGTAACAAAGTGCTATTCCACTTTACAGCAACAGTTTAATTCTATTTAGATACTAAAACTGAATACACTGAATACTGCAAACTTTATTCCCAACCACTCAGCAAAGTACTACATACCTTTTCAGATATAGGAAAAAAAAGAAAAAAAAAAAAAAGCATACGATTCTTCCTATTTTCATTTCCAAAGATACATCCCAATCTTAATGATCAATCAGCGATTTAAACGTCAACTGTAAACCCAGTATACTGCTGCTAAGCAGTGTACTAGAGCAATAGAAGAGAGAGGACCTCAAACCCTCTGTTCCCTCAAATTCAAAGGCAGGCTTCCTGACCCCTCCAGACCACTACTGGACACAGGGAAGGCACACTAATGTTTCAGGACCCCAACCAACAGTCACCTGCTTTGTGATTACTTCCATGACACACCCTCACCAACACCAGAGTTTGCTGCTCCTACGGGACGTTACATGTATTTACTATTTTAACACATACCACAGTGCATCATAATTATGATTGCAGATAGATGTTCTAACAATTGAAAGAGAATGATGACTTTTTTGCTCTTTACATCTTGCTATTTCCCTTCCCATAATATTTCTTGAAGCGAAACCATAAAATATAGACAAACACAAAAAACAGAAAATATACAAAACGTGTGCTTTGCACCTTAACGCAAACTTAAGTAAAATTAGTTCTGACAGTATCCAGCATGACAAACTTCCATGGTACAAATGAGAATGGACCAAGGTTTGAGCAGGTACAGGAGATAATCCAGGCATGAACAACACCAAGGAAAGGTAGACAGGAAGTAACATGGTGTGTAGGAAATCACGAGACCAGTCTGATGGGAAGAGACTTAAACAAGACTGAAACTCACTTCCTAAACCTCCATCTCCAACTGGACAATTCGCAGGACACAGGTGCACCAAAGTGGCCAATTTATTCAATCCCTTTAATATGGAGGAAGAGTTTAAAATTTTACTGGTTTAATTTGCCCCCAAAGCAACTCTCAACAGTTATGGCCTCTGTCGTCGGAGCTTTGTATGAAATTAAGTCAAAGTGTGGAGCTCCTTTGCCTTTTTTTTTTTCTCCTTAAAAAAGAAAAGAAACAATTGTTCCGAGTAAAAACAAACATATTCCGAAGCATGTGTACATTGAAAAGTAAAGAAACTTTATTAACAACTTCATAAAAACTGACTTAAAATTTTAAAAAGAAAAAAACATGTTTCAAAGTCCTTCCGACTGGAGTCGTGTCTCATCGTGTCCTTTCTTTACAGAAATAGTCGTATTAGGACACATATGCACAAGGATTAACACCATGACACACTGTACACGGCGGGCCCCGGCGAGCTCACCAGGCGTCGTCTGAGTCCAGGTCTCTGGGGAGGATCCACTCCACGGATGAGCCCAGCAGAGTCTGAAGCTCGTTCGTGAACTCTACCACATCTAAGAGCTCCTTACTTTCCGGATTAAAGGACTCCAGGTCTTTGGGGCAAGAGAATAAGAGACTTGCTGACACTTGCCGGTAGAACTCGGCCTCCGCGATGGTGACAATTTCCACATTTGGAAAATTGCAGCGGAATATGCAGGAGGACATTTGCAGTTTCTTGAGCAGGTCTGAGAGCAACAGCCAGTTACGAGGCCTACACCAGAGAAAGGACAGTGGTTTGAGTTTCCGGCAAAATTAGAGGCGCTCCCAACTATAAACTACCCGTCTCCTGGCGGTGAAAGGGCCTGCTACTTCCACTTTGATTACCCCACCCCCACCCCACTTCTCACTGTCCTTAGAAGATCTACTACTTTTTTTTTTTTTAATTTTATTTATTTATTTATTTTTGGCTGCATTGGGCCTGTTGCTGTGCACGGGCTTTCTCTAGTTGTGGCTCGCGGGCTCTAGAGTGCAGGCTCATTAGCTGTGGCGCACGGGCTTAGTTGCTCCGTGGCATGTGGGATCTTCCCGGACCAGGGCTCGAACCTGTGTCCCCTGAAATGGCAGGCGGATTCTTAACCACTGTGCCACCAGGGAAGCCCGGAAGATCTACTTCTAGCGGGGGAACTCTGGACTCATGTGCATGTGTTAAGAGACCACCTAGGGCAGATCAGCCAACTTAGACAAAAGCAGGAGCAGTGCCCCTGAACCAGCCTCGTTGCAGGCCACCACAGTGCTGCCTTGGCTCTGGCCACAACTCAGGTCACCCCTCTCCAAGTAAGTGCACCCCGTTCTAGTCACTGGGGAAAACCAGTCTGTATGCCAACCCAAGGGAGATGGCAAACACCTCTTTGACCTCTCCTCTCCTCCGGCCCTCACGGAGAGAGCATGAGAAACACTCGAGGTCACCTGGCTTTCCTTGCCTTTCCCACACCTCCAACCCGCCCCTCAATGCTGCCGGGAGTGAGGCTTTTTCGAGAAGGGAGGTGGTACAATCCTTCCTGATACCCTGCCACGCTTTATCATCTCTATCCCGAATACAATGTCACCACAAAGGCAGACACGGTCCCAGCCTCAGAGTCCAAGGAGGATGCTACTCCTTAAGCACCGGGGTCAACACACAGCAGAGCAAGGTTTCCTGATGTGTTCACTCCGAAGGGTTGGTCATGGGGCACAGTGGCCCGACTGTGGGGACAAGACTCGATCTAAGCAAATCTGAAGACACATAAGATCCCAGGTGCCACATACGGCTTTCTCTAATCTTATACGAGAAGAGGGTACACATCAGTATTGTCCCGTGGACCTCACGCGCCTTGGAAGGCCCCTATGGTAGCCGTTTGGGGAGGATCCCTTCCCCGAGAGTTTAGTGACTGAAACTGTGCAATTGCAGTCGCTGACTCCCGTGTCCTTTGGGCTCTAGGGGTGTGTTCCAATGAGGGCAGTTGGCTGGGGAGCCCTCCCATCCCCCAAACTTTTCTGGAAAAGTTCCACTGCATTATGTGAGGTCGGTGGACACTTGGTGAGGAATTCACTCACCCCCCAACCCATCCACCCTCATCTGCTGAAGGGGATTTCTAACTCCTGCCACCCCACAGAGCAGCTGGGCTGGCTCTCGACCACACGCTGGCCACGCTCACCCCTGAGCGACGGACACCTGGACGTTATAACACGGCAAAACGGGGTCTTCGGAAAATTCAGATTCCAATAGGTCACCATAGGCCTCGTTGCTGTCATCCTGGTCCTCCGGTCCTGGGGGATTTGCTAAAACATCGTAACCACTTTCATCATCTGGTTCTAACCGGGGGGGCAAACAAGAGAGAGGTCAGTAAGCTGGAGCAAGATTCCAGCTGTTCTCCAAAAAGGACCCTGGAAAAATTCTTTCCCAAGCAAGCCCTGCTCACAGCACCACCCCCACCCCCACCCCCACCCCCACCCCCACAAGCCCAACTGAAACGAACAAGGCTGCTCACCACACACACAGCTGCCAGAGAACTCCGAAGAGCAACCGGGGTTACCGTCGTCAGGAGCCTGCAGGTTATTTCAACAGTGTGGAGAGAGAGGGGGAGAGAGAGAGAGAGAGAGAGAAACAAGATAACGCCTGCTGGTAAGAGGCAAATGCTGCTGGAGTTCGGGAACATCTCACGCTGGGGCTGGTGTCACCTCCTGACAAGTCCCACTGCACACGCCTCCAGGTATCTGACTGAAACCTCCCCACGCGTCCACCCGCCTTCCTGAGGGACTGCCCGCCTCACCGCCCCAGCCTGCCAAACAAAAGCTAGCCTGGCTAGCTAAGAGTTTTCCAGCCCCCCACCTCGCAAAACTCAAAGTATGTATCTCTTCTTTGACAGACTAACGTTGGGCCGCTTTTCCCAGTAAAGGGTCACTTAGAGTAAACGGGGGGGTGGGGGTAGGGGGAACCCAGGTGAAAGGCTGTGAAGTCACCGTCTAGATGCTTGAACAAGACCGTGTCTTGACCTCTGCCGTACCTGTTAAGAACTTCTCCAGAAGTTCGCTGTGGTTCACTTTCTTGATGGTTCTACCTGAGTATGTAGCCAGGGTAGGAACAGCACCGTAGGAGAGGAGCAAGCGGACAATTTCGAGATGATCATTCTTAACAGCATCGTGGAGAGGCCTAGGAGAGGTGCGGGGGATTACACCCGTGCACGCGACGCTTGCTTCTAAGGACACGGGGCAAAATCGAGCGTGTGCGGCCAAGCCTCGTAGGCGCGCTATTTCACCGAGGAGGTGAGTGTACGGTCGCTGCGACAAATTACTCTGTTATTTCCACACATAACCCTTTACGGGACAGGTGAAGGGACCATCTCAGGCCTAATTCTTCAATGCAAATCTCTCTTAATGCATGGCCCAAGGAGGAACTCAGGCCTAGATGAAAACGTTTCCAATGAACTTAAATAGTGACAGACTGTAAGAAGGTAACGTACGGAGGGGTGGGGGGAAGAATCCCAGCATCACGGAAGCAGATACGACAAGCCATTGTTATACCATTACAAACAAAACCCAAAAAGTGCAGTTTGTCAAAGAAACTGGGGGCAAAGTGGAACCTCTCCTGAAACCAACTTGGAGATGAGTGATCAACCCTCTCGCCCAGAAGCAGTCGACAGGCAGGGCGAGTTCTCAGGAGGATACAGAGTCCTCCTGCCCGTGTCCGCTGGGGTCAGGAACACTGTCCGCAGTCCCATCCAGAAAGGATGCGATTTGGAAACCACGAACCACCAAATACCTTACAGTTTTGCTAATGTTATGACCGTCAGGAAAGCCCCAGTGCCCTGCCTCGTGGTGGCATCCCAGGTACAACCAGGAAGATGCTTGGGCTGACTCAGACCTGGGCCTCTGGCCAATAAACCGAGGTCAAGGACAGAGTGGGGGCCAGGCCCGGGGATGTGGGTGGACACGGCAGGTCCTATCAAGCCAGTTGCCACTGGACCTGTCTGTACTCCTGCAACTTTCAACTCACATATATGTTCAAGAGTGAGATTCAACAGACGCTGGTGAAGAGTCCAGGGTCTTAAAAGAGAACACCCCTGATTATTCATGCAGGCTCAACATTTTCAGGGACCTCTGTCCATAAGAGTGTCACAGAGTTTTAAAGTTCTATGTAAATTTGCCAGAAAGATCTGTCCGATTCCATTCTAGAGGACTCCACCACCAGTGTGCTTACATGGCACTCACTCTCCATCTTTCCTTCTGGGGTTCCCCGCACACCCTGAGAACCACTGCCTATGCCCCAGCAGGGCCAGGCCAAGAGCAAGACCGCCACTGACCCGGTTCCATCCTGGGCACTGCAGTTGACATCGGCGCCATATTCAAGGAGGTGTCGTACGATGTTGAGCCAACCTCTTGCACAAGCCTCGTGCAGGGCACAGTAACCCGCGTTGTCGCGGTGGTTCACATCACAAATCTTGTTCTCCAGGCAGTACAAGACCACTTCCTACGGGGAGAGGAGAGGAGAGGAGAGGAGAGGAGATACCATCAGACAACCATACAGTGAACCTTGTAAGGGTGACCTCCCCATAGCTTGGCGGTGCCCACTTTCAAAGGCATACATCCTTGGGGCCAAAAGCCCACCATAGCGCGGGCAGGCGGCAGGCATCCTGGTCGGGGGTGAGAGTGTGTGAGAAGGGCTTGGAGATGCAGACAGTGTTGTCTAAGGCTCTGCTGCACCAGTGGCCTGGCCATGGGCAAGTTACCCTTGAACTTCTCCAAGCTTCCACAGGGCTGCTGAGAGGACGCATTCGGATAGCGATGAAAGCCCTCAGCCCAGGGGCCGACGTGACCAGTACAGAAGTGTCACAGCTGCTAACATCTTAGATGACACATTGCCAAGCACAGACCATTCTCACTTGATGGGTCTGTTCAGTCAGTGGCAGTGGACGATAACACAAGTTTAGATCAAAGTATGGATGACCAACACTTAAAGAGAGCTTAAATCAGCCAGAGAACATTCCCCAGCTTAGAGAAGCAGGGACACACAGGTCAGCTACATCCTCGCGCCCCCTGTTAAGACCCCAAATCAGAACCTGGGCCTCAGATGCTCTTGTCTGTACGTTAAGTAGAGTTAAAGAGAAGCTCTCTCCCTCCATCCTCGAGGAATGACACAAAATGCCTCCAATAACCCCACCCTCTATTTTGCCTCACTCCACCCTCTCGGGGCAGAATCAGTCTAATATTCTCATATTTACTCAAGTTAATGACAGGAACCTGATACACCACAGGCTGCAACCTCCACATTTCAAGAATCAAATAAAACATTCACCCCCGCCCCCGGAGATGTTCTGTGTCAACACTGTGCATTAGAATCACTGTTATTAACCTTATTTCTTTGGCTTGTTAAAATATTAATATGAACCACTCCCAGTAAGCAGAGCAGGAACTTATTCAATGTTTTATTACCTTAAGAAAGTTTTCAGACACATCGAAAGCATTTGCCACCAGAAAACACATTATACTGTTTATACTGGGTAAGTCGTGCCCAGCAGAGAGCCGTCAGGTTCTGAGAGCTGGGAGTAGGCAGAACGTGCATGTGGCCCAACACATGGTCTGCTGGGTAAGGGGGGATGGGATGGGGTCAGAACAGGCCTCCTTGTGACATCTCTCAGGTAACTCATCTGTTAAACCTAAAATGGGGGTCATTCTAGCCGCCCATAAGTGCGAGATGGGTTCTGTAAAACCTTTTATGCCCTTTGGAGGACACGCCAATCAAAGGTGACCACTCACTTGGGAGCGAACTAGAATGTTCCATTTGCTTACCACGTGAACCTAATGGGGCATGCTGGTAAACCTGGCCATTGGTGCCCTGTTACTTCAGGTCACTGCAGCAGCTCCCTTCCAAAACAAGAGGAGGAAGAGAAAAGGCACGCCCACGAATGCATTTCTCCGTTTACATCCCAACCTGCCAGAAAGCCCACAATCCTCTGGGCTCCCAGGCCACCTGCCCCGAGCCCTGGTATCCAGGATACCGCATGAAGCTGCTGCTCTTTTAGCAGGCCCTCACTAGCCAGACTTGAGTGGACGGCTGCAAGCTAATGAGTTGTGTGCGCCAGCCACGGAGAGGCCCTGTCACGTGGCTCTGGGATCAGGTCTGAACGCCACCAACTGCTGTGCACACATCAATTTACTCAACCCAGGGTTTATTTGCTGTGACAATCATGGCCTTCACCTGGAAACCTTCATCACTACTAGGGCAGATTCAAGGGTACCTAGAAATGAAAGGCCGTCCAAGCTGGTGGGTAAGTCAACTCTCTTCTCCTGGAAGATGGCAGCAAAGGCAGCAGTAGCCCCACGGCCAGGTCAGACTTTTTGCCACGGGCTGTCCTAACTCAACCACGTTGATCCCACTGTTTACACAGTGCTTCTCATTCCCCAGATGAGGACGTCTTCTGTCACCCACAGGAACCCAGGAGCTACCAGGAAAGGAAGGTAGTACTATCCTCATTCAACACTTGGAAACTGAGGCCCAGTGATATTAAACCCCAAGTTCAATTAACATGAAGTACTAGACCTAAAACTCAGGTCTTTGGTACCTGGTCAGCTGGGAAGATTCAAAAGGCCCAAGAGGGCCCCAGTTAGAGGGATGCAATCCAGCTGTGACCAGCACCCCACAGGCCTTCTCTGTTGGGGGTCAAGTGGGCTAACTACACTCTCCTAGCTAAGAGGGTGATGGCCTCTAAATGGATGGCAACCGTCGCCACCAGCACTTTCTCTAACTGAAAGGTGAAGAGGCGGGGCGAGTCTGTCGACGCAACACATTCCTTGGTTTATTTTCTCCGCTAGAAATAAACGGGAGTGTCTGAAGGGCAGCCCAGCCATTCCAGAGCAAAGTCAAACTGCTTTTGTCGGACAGCTCTCTGTTCAGCGGCTATAAGCCGAATGCCACTACCCGCAAAATGTAACCATAAAGGCCATAAGCCCGACGTTGTGAGTTAATTAAATGCCTCATTAACTTTTTAAAAAACATGACTTATTCAATTCATAGAAAATTTAACCATCACCGCTAAAGGCACAAGCATGTGGTTGCACACTAGCGTTTTAGCCTAAGAAATAGAAGCCTTTTTCCCAGGAGGGAAAGGTTTGAGGTCTTTGGCCACGCAAGTGATCTATTTAACTCGGATCTGAAGCCAGAGTGTGTTTCTAAACTTCCAGAACCACATTATCATGACATAAAGCTCAGACAGCCTTTATACTGCACATGGTATCTTTGGCTAAGCAGAAGAAAATAACCAAGAATGCTGAAGACAAAACTTCAGGAAAACCCTCCCAAACCACACCCTTATCTGCTTAAGCAAACTGTCCTTCAATTTGAAAAGGTTGAAGCTGCCACATCTCCCAACTGGGCCTTCATCCCAACATTTAAAATTCTGCCCAGAGAAATCCCAGAAACTTGGATTCAAAGTTGAAAGCGTTCATCTACTTGTCACAATGTTCAGCATCAACACTGGTGATGTGTGGAATCTACATATTGAAATTTACATTTGAAGAAAAAAACAAATCCGACCGTAAACATTCCCAAGGCTTCCTGTGCAATCAAAGGCCAGGTAGCCTAAAAAAGGATGGATCAAGTGCCCCTTGGTCCAGGCCTCAGAGCCACCAAACCAAAATGGAAACTGTCTTAGAGGACCAACGAGGGTCTTTTGACGTCTCTGGTCCCAAAGGGAGGCTGCTGGAAATGATGCCAAGTTCACAGGTGGGGCTCGGAGCCCCACCCTCCACGGCGGGTGCAGCAGCACCCCGCCCCCCCATCTCCAGCATTTGCTGGAAGCGGGAGTCTACTTTCTCAACCCTAACCCAAAAGTTGGGGTTAGGGGTCTCCCCCCCACCTCCAGCGTTTGCTGGAAGCAAGGAGACTATCTTCTCAACCACGGGGGGGTCTAGCTCAACACTATGTGCAACATCTGCTCTGTCCTCCTAGGCGCCCGCTCTCAGCTCTTGGGAAACCAACTGGGTGCTCCTTGGACTTCACCTGCAAGTAACTGCGCTAACTACCAGAAAGTGCTCTCTAGCTAATGGAGAGGTCTCCAAGAGACGTGTAGATATAAACAACAGCACATTCAACCCACAACAACAACAACAAAGCACCCCAAACTAAGCATAGCCCTAGTGCTTCCAACTTCCCACCCACAGTCATGCCTTAAGGCCAAGGCAGGCACACTTCCAAGGGCTCACGGCACTATGGACCGGGGTGGGGGGACACGACGGGAGACGGGGGACAGGGGCACAGAGCTGGCTGAGGGTGTGGGCGCCAGGGCTCCGGGCCAGCCTGGGTCCTGCCACCCCAGTGCTCAGCCACACCTCCACGCTCAGCCTGCTGAACCGCGTTTTACTGTCACCATTCAACTCCCAGAGGGCTGATGCCAGCACAGAAAAATGCCTTTGTCCTGTGGGCTATTACATCACAATTGCTACTGACAAGTATGGTGGGGGAACTGCACAGGGCATGGAGAGTCATCTGTCTCACAGAGGTTTTGAACTGTAAAAAGGGCAATTCCAGTGTGAGCCAGTCTTGCTGAGGAGCGTGGTGGGCTGTGGAGCACGGCTGGATTGCTACCTGTACGGGTATCAGCTAACCCCTCTGAGGCTCAGTTTCCTCATCCGAGAGTGGGCTAGTACGCGTTACTCCCAAGTGAACATGTTAAAAGGGTGAAAGGAGTTACTACAGATCACACGGGCTTAGGCAGATATCAGCTATCTTTCTATGTTGCTCTAGCAATAGAGGCCATCACTGTCATCAGCCGTGCTGGGTTGGGATACAGCAGTGTGGACAGGGAGTTTTGTGCAAGGCTCAAGCCCTGCTCCCCGCCCATCAGCCCTCGGCTCCCGTGCCCTCTCAGAAAGAGACTGCTCAGGTCTGCCCCACTCCCACCCCTACTCTGCACAGACACTTCCCACCCGCTACCCCACAGGGGCATCACTCTGCCCCAAACAGCACAAGTTAGTAGAGCTAATAACTACTCTCCTACTCTCCTTCTTGCTATTCAGAATCCAAAAGGGCTCATTAAAATTCCCCTGGTCGCCAAGCCCTGGGTTAGGTCAGATTTTATATCAGAGATAAGTGAGCCAGACTGGCCGAAGCAGCCTGCCTGCCTGAACGGGAACGGAACATCAGAGAGGCCTGCCTTTCTTTTCACACCACGACTGAACAAGCCACCAAAGAGCCCGCAGTGTGAGCGGGAGCCAACGCAAACACCCTGCTGGAACACCCAGCCCAGCCCGCCACGTGGAGGGGGCTGGGCTCTGAGACCCGCCCCCCATCCCCAGCCAGTGTGTCCCCCACCCAAGGAGCAGCAGCCGGTGGATCCTGATCCGGGGCACCCACAAGGATGCTCACCTCGTAGCCAAGCCGGGAGGCCTGCTGTAGGAGGGTCTCGCCCGCGTTCTTATTGACAATAAGTCTCCGCGCTTCCGGTGGCATCGGGCGGGACTGGGTGGTCTCTGGAGGGGAGCTTGACCATGTCAGCTGCGAGGCCTGGGAAGCTGGTAACAATTGCTGCAAACAGTCCAAGGCCTTCTGGTCCTGCTTGGCCGGCGAAAGATCATAGCCGGAACTGGGCTCAGGCCGCTTTCAAAATCTCCGGACGGTCACCTATCACGAAACCAGGCAGCGCACACATTTCAGGCTGTCCTTCCTCCACCCGCCTGGTTCGCCTCCTCCCTGAGTTACAAACCTGAGTGGAGGAAAGCACTTTTCCTCCTCTCAGTCTGGGGGAGGCGGGGCGCGAGGAAGGGGTTGCATTTTTACTAGCTGGAAACTTCACCACCACCCAGGAGACACGTCCCCTAGGAAGGGGCAGGGACGTTTTGGGGGGAGGGGTTCAGGAAAAGGAAAGCTTTGTCCCCAGAAGCAGAGAAGCAGGCAGGCGGGATGTGCCTGCACGGGCCCGGGGGGCGGGGGAGAGCCAGGGGCAAGAGGTACCTTGCCATCCGCATTGTCCACCTAGGAGTCCCCTGGCAGCGGCAAGCCCCGCCTGGGCTCCTGAGGGATCAAATGCTTGGTTTTGCACGGTCGCTTCCCGGATGGTTTCTCGCTGTTGTCGGTGTATTTCTGCGGCAGGGGCGAAGGCTGCCAATCCATTTCTTCGTCCATGCACAGCACATCTGTCAGGGGGAGAAGCAGCGGGCGTTACACAGTTGTAGCCGGTGAGGAAAGAAAAGCCCATTGTTAGCACTGATCGTTGGAGCAGCTTCAGTTTTTAAAGATATACCAATTATGTTTTCAAAGCGCTAATATGTTAATCATCCCACATTCAACCGGCAAATAGGCTAACCCACGAAACGCCAAATGGTAAGTCGCTTCAAAGGGCCGCAAGAGAGGGCAGAAGCCAGCCCTTCGTGCGCTCCCGTCCCCACCCGTGGGGGGCCTGGGTGCTCGGGACAGGGCGACTGGGGACAGCCTGAGGCTGGAATGAGGGCACTGACAAGCGCCCGGGGTCACCCAAGACTTCCCTTCCTGCCCAGCCGCGGGCTGGGTGATGAGGAGCAGCCCAGGAAGTCGAGCTCCCGCCTCACTGTCCATTCCATAAGGAAGTGTGCAGGCTGAAAGGACCTCAGGAAGAAAACTCCCCGCTCGCCACACGCTACTCTTGTCAACTTGGATGGCGCTCAGGTCCCCTCCAGGGCCGTTTCCCACAGAGGGCGGGTGATCCACCCTCCAGGAGCGCCCCCCGCCCCGTGCATACCTTGTTCATTGTCACTGCATTTAAGGGACTCCTCTAACCAGCTGCTGTTGCTTTTGGCCTCTGCCCTTTTCCTGCCAGGTTTCTCTTCGGAGATGCTATTGCCCTGGGGGGTGACCGCAGGCTGAACCGCCTGGGTCACTTCCTTCCTGCCCTGCCGGCCAGGTTTGCTCTCTGCTCCCGACGTTCTCTAAGGTGCAGCAAGCGGCGCTGCTTTCTGGGATGGAGCCCTGTTAATTCAATGCACACCTCAGGTTGGTCAGCTCACTATAATGTGGCTCTTCTAAGTGGTTAGAGGAACTGTTTGTCATTTCCCTCTCAGGCCAGTCAGCTAATGGAGAAATAACTACAAATTAAAGAAGAAGCCCCCCGGGGCGGGGGTGGTGGTGCGGGGAACAAACTGTCTTACACATCACTAACAGGGGTGGGGGAGGGGAGGGGTGTGGTCACTGTGTTGGCTGGAACTTGTCACCAAGTCTCGGGAGGGGGTCTATTTGCCTTTGGCCACCTTTGGGCTCCAGCCCCGCCACCTGGCTTTGGGGGGGTGGGGGGTGGGATGGGGGTGGGGGGTGGGGAGGTGTGAGTGGCTCCCCCCAGGGCTCCAGGGTGGGACTGGAACTTTCCACTGCTCCGCTCCAGGACTTCCGTAGGGTGCCCTGCGGGCCCGAAGCCAAACCGAGCTCACCTTTGGAGACCCGTCTCCGCTTGGCTTTCAGCAGAGAGTCCTCCGGGAGCACAGTGGTCTCAGTGTGGTTCCTATTGCCAGACACCTTGCGCTTTCTGTTCAGCCGGAGGGTGGGGCTGCGTGACGCGTCCGGGGCCGCCTGGTCGGCGGGGGACTCTCTGGGGGGCTCCGTGTCCATGTCCTCAGGAAGATCACTGTCTTCTGGGGCTTCAAAGCGGTCAGGTTTGCTTCCATCATAACACTCCCCTAGGGGAGGGGAGACAACCCGGAAAGGAGGGAACAAAGGTCACCAGGAGCAGGCAGGACCCCCACGCCCAAGGCAATCTGCTACCAACAGACCCCCCCACTTTGGAGACCAGGGGCCTCACACGCCGGAAGCACAAAACCCTCAGAAAGACGTCCCAAAGGAAGGACAGCTGAACACAACCAGCAAAGAAAGCAGAAAATGAGGCGCGTAGCCCACTCACAATCCATCCTTCAAGGGTCAAGGTGAGGCATCTACACCATCCGTCTATAGGCATGTGAGATCACTCCCTAACTGCTTAACTCTCCAAGGTGGCTTACTTTTAAAGGGGGGGTGAGTGACCTCACAGTAAGATCCAACCAATCAGGGCAGAGCTACAAGGGGGGGTGAGTGACCTCACAGTAAGATCCAACCAATCAGGGCAGAGCTACAAATGACTATGGAAACAGCTGCTAGTCAACAAAAAAGGCTGATGTCATCAAGAGACCAAATAGCCCCCAACTGCCATCTACACAGACATAGCACCAATGTTCACTTGGGTCAGCAGGGGCGAGGGTGAAGAAAAAGGGTAGGGAAAGAATGGTGGGAGGCTGGGAAGCTGGGGAGACCAAGGCAAGAGGAGCCTGGCAAAGGGAAAGGAAAGGCTTCCTGGTGCACACACAAGGGTCAAGGGCAATTTCAAAGAACTCAACCAGATTGCTACAAGTCCGTCTGTCCTCTTTCCACACCCGTGGGGGAAAGCATTTCACTGCCATCGAGGGGCTGCTCCTATTTCCTGTCTAGGAAGAAGGCCCACAGTGACACCAGTCACCCACCTGGCACGTCTCCACGCCTTCCTTCCCAGGCAACAAGCATCTAAGGACATTTCAAAGACAAGACTCCAACCCCCTTCGTGGGGGTGGTGTGGGGGGGTGCGGCGGGCAGGGCTGAAGTACTCACACCTCAGCTCCGCCTGTGTTGCTCCTGCCCCTCTGCTCAATCTAGCATCCACTTGGGGCTTTTCCTCCAATCACCCCAGCCTAACATCACTCCTCACTTTTGCTCTAGCCAAAGAAACGGTTCAACTGCTTTGCTAGTCACATTGTTTCTAACACACAAATAATTCCATAATGATCACTGTGCTGTTAAAGAGTTCCCCGAAGATGACCCTGTGTCCATCACCGGCCGGGGGTGGGGGTGGGTGTATGAGTTTCGTATTTCGTTAACACCTGAGCTAAGCTCCCACAGCCCGTTTTTCTAGATGAAATCATGGACACACCCCTCACATGCTGCTCGCATTCCTCCTCCTCTCCCTAGACCACTTCAAGTATCACTCCCACTTCTGCTCAGCAGGCTGGTCCCCTGATCAGCCTCTCTTGGGGGCATTCCCAGCATTTAATGGCAGCCAGTTGTGGGGATGAACCTCACCCTGGCCTGGGCTAGCCTGACCTGTGTTCTCAAGGGTGGAACACACTTAGCTTTTCTCCAAGGGTATCCCAAGGTGGGAGAGATCCCCATCTAGTCTTGCCGGAATGGTGGAATCACCCCAACCGCGAGGGTCTCCTGCCATGGCAGCAGGAGAAACCCCAAACTCCTGGCCTGTGCTTACGGGTGATGCAGCCCAGGCTACCGCAGGCCCGGTGAAGACGGCGTGCTGCAACTCTCACTCGGGCTGCTCTGTGACCCTCTTAAACACTCGGGCAGGAATGGCGCCGCTTTACAACTCGGCCCCCTTCACTTGTAAAGTGGGAATGTTGGGTTTCCTTGGTGGCGCAGTGGTTGAGAGTCCGCCTGCCGATGCAGGGGACACGGGTTCGTGCCCCGGTCTGGGAAGATCCCACATGCCGCGGAGCGGCTGGGCCCGTGAGCCATGGCCGCTGGGCCTGCGCGTCCGGAGCCTGTGCTCCGCAACGGGAGAGGACACAACAGTGAGAGGCCCGCATACCGCAAAAAAAAAAAAAAAGTGGGAATGTTACTGCTAGCCTCCCTCCAGGGTGGGCTTCATAATCACGGGCCGGGCTCAGCACAGAGAAAGGCTGGAAAAATCCCTTTAACCAAAAGATGCCAAGACTTTCAGACCAGCCTGAATCTCAGGCCTGAAATGTAGGAAATTTTAAGAGGTGAGCCCTGCTGGTTACACCATTGGACTTCTCTGGTCCAATCAGCCTTCCCTAAAAGCTCCGTGGGAGGGGATCCATGGAGGAATGGAAGGGCTACCTTAAGAACCCCCATGTCCAAGTTGAAAGTTTCTTTTTCCAAACTAGGTCCATCCACCCTTCCCCCAACCCCAGAGCCTTTTAGGGCAAAGATCTCAATTCCCCTCAGCTAAGGCCCCCCAAGACCTTACGCTAGTGTGACCTTACCCAGGCCAGTAATAACCCTGAAGGACACCCACCCCGACTGCCCAAGATGCCCATGGCCACCAGCTATGGGGTAGAGGCTCCGTGTCACTTGGAGCTTCTCAAAGACTGTTCTAACCACGACCCACAGGAGGATGACCCTTGAGGGCAAAAGAGATGGGGAGATAAATAGATGCACGGGGATCCTAACCATCAGGCTTTGCCATCATTGCTACTTTTGGCCCTTCTAAAAGTGGGAAGCCATGTGCCCTTGGTCACCCAGTCTAAGCAAGATGTGAACGTGGTCCCTGCAGCATGGTCTTATGACTCACAGCACATATATCCCAAATTCATTATGGTTGTACCATAGCATCACCTCACAGAAGCATCACCACAGCAACATTTACAAGTCACTGTGGCAACAAAGCACCCTCCCCACTGTTGAGCCATGCCCAGTGAGGCCTAAACAAGGTGAGAGGGTTCTGAGTCGCTGCAAGGCTCCCCAGGATTAAAATCCCCTTCTCTGTAGCTTAACTGTAATAGCACCTCCAGTCAGGGCTAACCTTGTTCAAAGTTACACCCGCTACAGAAGGAGTGCAGGGGATCTCTGTTCCAAAGTAGTTTACAAACGTGCAGGTGCTCAGCTGGAAGAGAAGTTCCCTGAGCAAAGAAGTTTCATGAAGCCCCTTGACTGAGCCTTCCTCCAGCTCCTGGCCAGGCACTGCCACTGAGCAGGACCTAGGCCTGTCCCAGCCAAGTGGTTCGCAAGGGAGATGGTTACTCCAAGTTTGAGAAGGAAGGGACCAATGCCTCCTTGCCCCGCCCCATCTTCAAATGCCACTGAGGGTTCCTAGTGATGAACTTCCAAGTCTGAGGAACCTCCAAACTCATTTGGTGAACTTCCAAAATAAAAATTTCACTCAGCCACCCATGTGATCATAAAGAATAAATGAGTATCTCGGCCACTGTGTTTTCAAGTTAATTCCTTTTTTTAAACAACCCCTAGCAACAAGATGCACCCGCGCCAGGACAACCAGGGCCGTGCAAACAGCACCCACCACCTTAGAAGCTCCTGGGCCCTCCATGGGTAGGGGCTGCCTCAGAAGGGGGAAGGCATCTTGAAGGCGTCCTGGACCCTCTCTGGGACCCATGCCCGCCCCAAATCCCCGCCCCAGCTCCCATGTGCTCACAGCTCGGCTCTCGGCCACACCGACACCCATGAGAAGGACCTGAGCCCATATCAGCTGAAGACGTGATGGCCCAAGAACAAGAAGGCCCGTTCATATCCAGCTGAATGGAATGAACACCTGCTGGGCCTTGGACGTGGAGGCTGCAGTAAGAACAGTGGCCCCTTCAGGTGACCTTTCCTGACCAGCTATTTACAAACCCCACGTCTCTACAAGACAGAGGGTGGGTGGGGAACCCACCTCCATTGCCCCAACCTTTCAAACGGAGCCCCTCACCTTCCCCAACCCTTCTCCTGCCCTCCCATGGTGGCGATTCATGGCTCACTGGGCCACGTCCCGGGTGCTCCAGGAAGAGACCCGTCGGTCGGTCTGAGATTGGAGGCAGGCGGTGGGGGGAGGGGGCTTTCGGAATCATCTGGGGCTCAGGCCCTGCTCCCCATCAGCCACACCGAGTTCTCGTCTCCACGCTCAGCAGGAAAGACTGGGAAGGACGCACACAAACGTCTCTGGGAAGAAGGGCGGGTGAGGCCACTGAGACGTGAAGGGCAGCGGCCACCCTGGGTTTGGCCACGTTGCTGGAGAAAAGGGCGAGAAGACTCGAGGCCGGTTAACTGCCCGCTCCCTTCCTCCAGCCTCCCTCACCGTCCACCCAGAAGAGGCAGATCCCATCCTCAGAAAAGTGCAGCCCCGTGAACTTGGCCTTGCCCACTTTTATCACATCTCTCGGAGAAACTTCCCCAGGAGCTGAGTTATGAGGCCACTCAGGAGGGTAAGGGCTGCGTGTCAGCTGTGAGCACAGGCAAGGAGGGAGGCCTTCTTACTGCTTCACTCCAGGGTGGCCTGGACCCTCCGTTTTTCATTCCAATCCCGAGGGGGAGGAGCTCGGAATCGTCTACTCCAGGCACATCAAGAGCCCCATCCCTCGGGTAAGGCCGCCACTGACTAGCCCCAGAAATCCCCTTCTACGGGAGCCACGTGGGACACACCGGTCCCGGTGTGGCTTACCCAGAACCCTGGCCACAGGCCTTTGTCTGACCCCAAAGATGAGCTGGGGGAGGGCAGTGCTCCAAGCAGCAGAGAGAAGCACACGCTGTTGCCGACCACAATTTTCCCGAACTGCATCAGGCACCCACGACCTAAGCGTGCGGGCCAACGCCGACCCTACGACTGGGTCCAAGGGCCTGGGCCTCCCAAACGTGCCCACCACCCCCGACTGTCCCGTCTCAGGAGGATTGCACGCCCACCCTGTCCTCGACGTTCACCGAGGTGCCCTCACTCACCATCACCGGTGAGGTTTCTGGGGTCCGGAGCAGGCTGCAGGCCACAAGCACGCACACTGAAGAAAGCGGGAGAAAGACCTCCACTTGCTGCCAACGCATCTCATTCGCCCAGGAAGTCTCGAGGGCCAAGCCCGAAGTCAAGCCCAGTGGGGGAGCAGCCGAGGGGACCGCAGAGTGTGACTCGAGGCCAACACGAGCTTTCTCTCCAGTTCGGCCTCCAGAACAGAACACAGCCGTCTGGTGGGAAGAACGGCCTCGTTGGTCCCACGGCCTGGGAGCGTGGTGTCAGCTCCTCCTGACTGCAAACGAGCCTCCACAGAACACAATGATGCTCATCTCTCTGGGGCCTTCATCAGCCCTCATCGCACGTGAACGAAACCTCTGCCTCTGGAGGGAGAGTCCGAGTACTCTCCACTCCCTCCCACAGGAGACTGTCACTCTGGAGGGTCTGGCTCTGGCTGCAAGTGTCATCCCACTGCTACCAAAAACCCGTGTCCGTACCTGCTACACAACAGAACACATACCTGCTACGCCGGAGGTCCTGCACTGCCATTCCTCTGCTCTACTGTATCAGACTATTACTAACTACAGGACTAGCATTGCTCCGGAAAAAGGAGACGCGTGCCAGGGAACAGCATTTCATAGGTGCTTCACTCCTGGATGCCGCAACGCTCAAAAGGACAGCCAGCCTTGCAATCCACAGCTGGGAAGGGTGGCCAGAGCAGCCCGTTCTCCGAACAGCCAGCACCCAGACGCTGGGCCGTCGGAAGCGTACTGCTTCCTCTCACCTCCCTCGGCACTGGGAGCGGAACCGCCCCGTTCCCACCGACGTGGTACCACACGCGAGCCGCCTGGGTTCACTTACATCTCTCACTGTCGTTCTGGTCGGCAATGGCCTCCTCCGGGGTGACCGACTTTGGCTTTTTGTCCTGACTTCCTTTCAGCCTTTCCCAGTCAGCGGGGCTGAATTTGCGCACCTCGGAGTCTTTGGTCGTGGGGTGGCCACCTTCTCGCTCTTTCATCTCCAACTCTGAGAAGCGCATCACTGCACGCTACAAAGAGAACGGAGATGGAAAAAAGACACACCTTACCACCAAAGCTATTTCACTGCCCTTACCTTAAAGGAAAGTATCTTCAAAGAAAAGTTTGCCCAAAACCAACCACAATTTATGATACAACTGAGATATTTTAAAATTGAACGATAAAACGTAAGAGTGTCTATGTGTAACTAGTCACACACTCTTTATTCGTAAAGCCATACGTATGTAGAGATATATGTGGTGTGTATATATAGCCATACATACACTGTGGCATACAGACAGACATTCTCTTTCGAAGGTAAATAAAACAAAACAAAAACACAACGCAAAGAAAGCGAAACAAAAACACAACAGAAAAGAAAACAAATGCACAGTGAATAAAGACGACCATGGCCCACAAACTTCCCTTTGTATATTTGGAAATGAAATTTAACTCAAAAGGTTTATGGAAGATTCTAGTAATAAAAATTTGAAGAATTGACCTCACAGTAAGCAGCGGGTAGACATAAAATACTGTCCTCTTGTAATCCTTCCATCTATGTAATTAAAATGGGCACTCAATGGATCATTTAGATAACTTCAGCCATTTTTATAAGCATAAACCAATTTTTTTCTTAACATTGCAAAACAATTTGGCTTTATTTGTGTTTTAATTAAAAGTAAAATATCTTAAGGAAATTCCTATACAACATCTATCATTCACTAGCAAGTTAAATACATACTCTATCCCATTAAGCAAGGTTTGTGTTTTTGTTTTGTTTGTTTGTTTGTTTTTTGGGTGGAAAAAAAAATTGCACGAATCTCACAGACATGCGGCCGCTACACACCTCCACCAAGTATCACGTAAGGCATTCTAAGCAGCGCTTTTAGGTATATTTGTTAACGTACAGTAACGGCAGAGAAATCAAAGCGATTGATAGGTAAATGTCATGCAGTCTTTTAGACATCCTTCGCAATAATTAAAACTTCCGGGCCTCCCTGGTGGCGCAGTGGTTGAGAGTCCGCCTGCCGGTGCAGGGGATACGGGTTCGTGCCCCGGTCTGGGAGGATCCCATATGCCGCGGAGCGGCTGGGCCCGTGAGCCATGGCCGCTGGGCCTGCGCGTCCGGAGCCTGTGCTCTGCAACGGGAGAGGCCACAAGAATGAGAGGCCCGCATACCGCAAAAAGAAAAAAAAAAAAAAAACTTCCGTTATCAGCATTCGAGTGGAGTTCGCTTAAAATCTACAGAATAACTTAAAGTATCCACTTACGTCCCCTTACTGGACACATTTCAAACATTTAAATTATCCTAAGCTTCATTAACCAAATCAGCCCAGTGTCCTGCCCTATCATACCCCCGGCCCCCTCCTCTTCACACATTAAAAAAACCTGACAACTGGTCAGGCTCCTGAAATTCGGGTGGTGGGGGCTCACCTGCAATGCCCGCTCCTCCCGACTGAGCTGACGGGAGTCTGCGTACAGTCCGGTAGCGACACACTTGAACCGGTCACCCACGTAACCAGCGGAGTTTGCGATTCTCTTTGCCAGCTTAGATGGCTTCGGTTTCAGAACTTTGCCATCGGTTGATCCTGCCTCGTCAGCTCCGTCTTTGGTGTAGGTGGGGGTGACGTCCACACTCGGTGGGGCACTGCCCACGCAAAATGGTTTGGGATCCTCTTGGGTTTTCCCGAACGTGACCGCAGAGCCGTCGCTCCCCAGGGTCGGCTCCAGGAATGCAGTCGAGACCGGCGTCACCAGGTTCTCCTTGTTGGTTACCGCTGGAACATTCTCCTTGCTGAAGCCGGAAACTGGCTGGCCCGGAGCCTGTTTGAAAGTATAGGCTTCGTGGAAGTCACTGATGCACCCCAACTCCTCTCTCAGGGCAATGAAATCCCGGTGTGGCTGTAGGGCCATATTTTACTTTTTTATTTTTTAATATATGTTCACATGTTTCCATAAAGGATCCAAGGTGGCCCATAACATAAGGACACACAATATTAGCTTTAAAAAAACATGGGAAAAAAAAAAAAAGGGAAATCATGATCCTGGAAATGGGTTGCATCCTTTTAAGGGGTGAGAATAACAGAATGAGTGAGCCAAAGATTTGGGAAAGGATCTCACATTTCCAAACGTCCAAATCTTAAAATTGCACCAAGTGGGAATGTAGCTGTGGCAGTATTAACCTGAGAGAGCTCTATGATCGTTGTCTTTACTCATCACTTGGTTGCAAGGTTATAAATGACAGGGTAAGTGAAGGAGGGCAAGTAGACAGATAAGAGTCATTTCCTGATTCTCAAAAGAAGGGGCATCACCTAGGGAAGGGGACTCCAAAATCCTACAGGAATCCTCTTCATATACTAAATTTTCTAGGTGGCAAAAGTATCTCCTTTGACCCTAGCAGCCAGATGGAACTTAGAAAAGTAGTGAAAAGCTACTCAACTGAATGCAAGTCATATGACTAGGAGCATGTCAGTGAAAAGTTCAAGGGAAGATGCTGTGGAAGAGCAGTTCACCTTGTGGTTGAGCGTCCTCAGAACGTGCAATGGGAGGTGCAGTACCTGCTCTGTCTCACAGGGACCCTCCAACCTCTAAACGCATCTTTCCTGGGAAGCTGAATTCAAAAAGTCAATTTTAAAAAAAGATAGGGCTTCCCTGGTGGCGCAGTGGTTGAGAGTCCGCCTGCCGATGCAGGGGACACGGGTTCGTGCCCCGGTCCGGGAAGATCCCACATGCCGCGGAGCGGCTGGGCCCGTGAGCCACGGCCGCCGAGCCTGCGCGTCCGGAGCCTGTGCTCCGCAATGGGAGAGGCCACAACAGTGAGAGGCCCGCGTACCACAATAAATAAATAAATAAATAAATAAATTTTAAAAAGATAAAAGTCTCTAGTAGAGAAATTGTATCAGAGCCTAGTATTAAGAGCTGTAGAGCCACAAGTTTCCCATGATACGGCCTTAGCAGAGGCTGTTAAGGCAGTGACAGAAAATTTGTACCGAGGGAAATAGCAGAAGAGTTTGCCTACAATTCACGAAAATGCTCCCTGCACTTGGCCTGAAGGAAATCAGCAAAATTTGTAACAGCTTGTGTATTTGTATGCGGGATGGAGAACGAGTTTAATTTTTTAATTTCTCTGAATTATCACGTAAGATTCAGAAGATGCTCTCTCTGCCTAGAAGCCACCCCACTGGGATAACTATGCCTACGGAGTGCCTTTGCCTATGACTCCTACTTGCTAACAGACTGGCAGCCTGGCCCCAGGGCCTGGTCGCTGCTCCCAGTGCAATGGTGGATATGGTGTCAACGGTTGCAAAATCAAAGCCCCTTACATCCTCTCCATGCCTCGGTCCCACCCCCCACCCCACTCACCATTGATGTTCAGGAAGGGGAAGGGGTCCTGGATGGGAACGTGGTGCTGTGACTGGTCCAGCTCACCTTCCTCATCTTCTTCATCCACACCATTATCTTTCTCATCCCAAGGAGCAGATCCAGTGGATCCTACCCGAGAAACACACACACACACACACAAAGGTCAAAAGTGAGGCGCTCACGTTGCACTGTCATCCCTGCAGCCCACTCCCAGCTCCTCCTACGGAGCCCCAGTGCAAGCTCTCATCCCCTCCCCTATCCAGGAGCTGCAGACCCTACTCCCTTCTCCTAGAAACCTTTTAATTCCTACTCTAAACCCCTTTCTACACATTCGCATCCCTTCTAAGGACCCAAGGAGCACAGCTTCTCTCCTTTATAAGCTTACTGTGAAGACAGACCCTTCCCTCATGGCAGAGCCTCACTAGATTCACTGGAGGTCAAGTCTAAATTATCTGGCTCTTAGTCGGAACTGGCTCAACATTGAGTAAATATAGGGATCAGGTGGTATTCTCCTAGGAAAAATACCATACAAATTAAATGATCACTTACCCATCATTTATAAAGAGAACTTAATAGCCTTCATAATGTCATGGCAATTGATTCTTAGAACAGCCTTTGAAATACGCAGGAAAGATCAGAACCCAGATTTTATAGTGCAAGAAGCTGAGGCTCAAAATGTTGAATGACTTGATTCAATGTCCCACAAGTAGTGAAATAGAAAGACCGAGGTTTATAACTCAGACCTTCTAAGTTTTAAGCCCTCCTTCTTCTAAACTACCTGGCCTCTGTTCTCAGTGTTGAGTCCCAAGAGAAGTTATTTTTTATAGAACTCAATACCCCCTCTTCTTTCTAATGCTTTACTGTTCCACTGGGTGGGCAGGAAGACTGTGCTGAGTTTATATCTTTTGTTCTCTGGGTTCTTTCTAGGGACAGCATTTCTTGCTTTATTTACCAGTCTTCAACTTTGTAAGCGAGGCGACTTTCAAGTCGACTATCGCTTTAAGGGTCCAGCCCGGAACCTGGCACACTGTCCACCTTCTCCCCAGCAGCTGGGGCCTCACCTGGGTTAATGATAGAGCCCTGGGGCTGGGGGATGTCACACACTTGATATATCTTCACTGGGTTCATGGGCACCTCCTTGGTGCCGTCGTACATCAGGTTGAATTCCCTGCTCTTGTTGAGCGCACAGCGGAGCTGGGCCTTCCATTTAGCTGGGTCGGGGTCGTCCACCCCTTCCTGGTACTTCCCCTGTCTCCACAGCCCAGGCCTGAGGGATAGGAAACTACAGTGAGTGCCTGATTGTTGCCCAGAAACACTGGAAAGTGTGCCCGCCCTCCCTCATACAGACACAGATACACACAGCCCTGCCTGACCGCCCCATCACCCCAACTCCAATTTACAGAGACTGCAGCAGAAAACACCACGCTGGGGACCAGGCAAGGCAGGGCCTGAGACAAATTAAGCCAAATGCAAATACAGTATTTTAAAAAGAGGAGTCTCATCTCAGGTGCTTGTGCCAGCATCATCTGTCAAGACTACAATGGCCTTAATGAAGGGTTAAAAATAAAGAAAAATCTGGAACACGTATACACCAAAATACTAATGGCAACTTTTGGATAGCAAGATTTCAGGTAATTTTGTTTTGTTTGGCTTGCCTTATTTGTTTTTCACATGAATTGCTTATATAATAAGAAGAGAAAGGGAGGTGGCGTATGATATGAAGAATTTAGGCTTGCAGTTCCCTCTCCCTTCAGTCTTTAACCTGATGCACAAATAACTGTTGAAACCAAGTACCTTTAGGAGTAGCAGCCCATAGGAGGGCAGGAAGCACGCTCTGGGGGTTCAGCTGGCCTCAGTGCAAGGCTGAGGGCCTCAAGTCCTAATAAACTCACACCACCTGCCTTTCCCTGCTTCCTCAAACTCCCACATTGGGAACATTTTGCTGGGAACACCAGTGGCTGGTGGCCTGGGCCAAAACCAGTGTGGCCCCGCCTCTCTGGTTTTCAATTTCCAGGTCTAACAGGCATCTATGTGTCTGTTCACGGGATATCAGCCCTCCCCCACTGTTAACGTATCTCAGATGTCTACACTTTCTTCAGGGCTGTGACGTATGTGCTGGTGCAGAAAAGGGGGATGTCTTTTGCAGAGGACTCAAGATCAAGAGAACGAGATGGACCGGCCAGACTGCTCCCACTTGATGTTAGGAAGATAAGGTGGCCATGTAGTTAGAATTCTGCAGGGGAACATAGCCTATAGAGTCTATGGGTTTGCGGATCCACAACTTTTATTTTTTCAGTAATGCCAACCAAGCTCGTAAGAGACTGACATATAATCCAGAATGCCAGTCTACTCGTTTTCAATGGGGGATAAAGCTGGTCAGTGACCAGCATGGTTAAGTCCAATAACCTGGACATAACCATGTATGATCTCAACCAGTAACTCCTGTATCTGGTTTCTAATGACAATTCCAAGAACATAAGACCCACTCAACATTTAAATCCAAATTTTCAGATGACTCCAAAGCTAAATGGAAATGATTTGATATTGAACTCTAAATCTGCATTATCTAGACTATCTCTTACCCAGCTGGGTAACCCAGAAGCGACAGTAAGAGGCTCCTGCTTTCCCAAAAATCACAGGGCGTGAAAATGAAAAGCACTGGAAAGGCAAGACCCCCAGTGAATTTGCAAAGCTGCTCTTGTGTCTTTGTCTTTTTGACCTTCAAGCCAGGAGAAATTCTAAAAATACAAATGTATTAATTTTTAAAACTTGACTTTACTGAATATTGTTCAGATCCCCAAGCCTACAAAAATAATTTTATTTTTTTAAAAATGCTCCCTCTTCAGACTATACTACAAAGCTACAGTAATCAAGACAGTGTGGTACTGGCACAAAAACAGAAAGATAGATCAATGGAACAGGATAGAAAGCCCAGAGATAAACCCACGCACATATGCTCAACTTATCTTTGATAAAGGAGGCAGGAATGTACAGTGGAGAAAGGAAAGCCTCTTCAATAAGTGGTGCTGGGAAAACTGGACAGGGACATGTAGAAGTATGAGACTAGATCATTCCCTAATACAATACACAAAAATAAGCTCAAAATGGATTAAAGACCTAAATATAAGGCCAGAAACTATCAAACTCTTAGAGGAAAACATAGGCAGAACACTCTATGACATAAATCACAGCAAGATCCTTTTGGACCCACCTCCTAGAGAAATGGAAATAAAAACAAAGATAAACAAATGGGACCGAATGAAACTTCAAAGCTTTTGCACAGCAAAGGAAACCATAAACAAGACCAAAAGACAACCCTCAGAATGGGAGAAAATATTTGCAAATGAAGCAACTGACAAAGGATTAATCTCCAAAATTTATAAACAGCTCATGCAGCTCAATAGCAAAAAAACAAACAACCCAATCCAAAAATGGGCAGAAGACTTAAATAGGCATTTCTCCAAAGAAGATATACAGACTGCCAACGAACACATGAAAGAATGCTCAACATCATTAATCATTAGAGAAATGCAAATCAAAACTACAATGAGATATCATCTCACACCAGTCAGAGTGGCCATCATCAAGAAATCTAGAAACAATAAATGCTGGAGAGGGTGTGGAGAAAAGGGAACACTCTTGCACTGCTGGTGGGAATGTGAATTGGTACAGCCACTATGGAGAACAGTATGGAGGTTCCTTAAAAAACTACAAATAGAACTACCATATGACCCAGCAATCCCACTACTAGGCATATACCCTGAGAAAACCATAATTCAAAAAGAGACATGTACCAAAATGTTCATTGCAGCTCTATTCACAATAGCCCGCAGATGGAAATAACCTAAGTGTCCATCATCGGATGAATGGATAAAGAAGATGTGGCACATATATACAACAGAATATTACTCAGCCATAAAAAGAAACGAAACTGAGCTATTTGTAATGAGGTGGATAGACCTAGAGTCTGTCATACAGTGTGAAGTAAGTCAGAAAGAGAAAGACAAATACCGTATGCTAACACATATATATGGAATTTTTAAAAAATGTCATGAAGAACCTAGGGGTAAAACGGGAATAAAGACACAAACCTACTTGAGAATGGACTTGAGGATATGGGGAGGGGGAAGGGTAAGCTGTGACAAAGCGAAAGAGAGGCATGGACATATATACACTACCAAATGTAAGGTAGATAGATAGTGGGAAGCAGCCGCAGAGCACAGGGAGATCAGCTCGGTGCTTTGTGACCGCCTGGAGGGGTGGGATGGGGAGGGTGGGAGGGAGGGAGATGCATGAGGGAAGGGATGTGGGAACAGATGTATATGTGTAACTGATTCACTTTGTTATAAAGCAGAAACTAATAAAAATAAATAAATAAATAAATAAATAAATAAAATACAAAAAATACAAAAATAAAAATGCTCCCTGCCTCAAAGGAGTTTACAATCCCTTAAAGGAGACAGATGAGTCAATAGATCAGAAATATAGATACTATGTAACACCAGTAAAACTGCCTAATCCATAAAGAGTCGGGGGGTAGGTATGGTTGGCTAAGTTTATCAGAATTTATGATTCTAGGGCTGAATCTTGAACATGGGTAGAAGTTAACCAGGTGAGAAGCGTGGGTCACGATACTCTAAGCAGAAGAAGCTTTATGGGCAAAGGCAGAGGCTGAAAAGCACAGTGCTTAGGGGACCTACAAGCAGTTCAGCTTGCGTGGAGGCAGCATGAGATGAAAGTCTGGGCTTGTAAGTAGGAACCATGCCAAGGAGTTTGGACCTGATTCTTAGAACACTGAGAACCACTGAGAGATTTAAGCAGGTTGTGATGGGATCAGATTTAAGTTTTAGAAAGAACCCTCTAGCTGCAGGACTGAAAAGGGTTTGGAGGGAGGCAAGGCATGAAGATAACACATAGTCTCTATATAAACCATATAATAGTGTCACTAGGGTCTGAACTAAGGAGGTGGCGGTAGGGATAGAGGATACAGGTAACGAAGGAGCCGTTAAAGACGCTGACTTGACAGAGCTTGATGAGGAACTGATTCCTTGAAGAAGGTGAGAGAGAAATCAAGGATGATTCCCTGGTTTAGGGTTTGGGAGACTGGGTGGGGGGTGATGCTGGCCACTGAGATAGGAGCAGGTTTAGAAAGATGATTTCCCTTTGGAAATGTCGGAGTTCAAATGCCTGTGGAAGGCCTAGGGGAGGAGGCCCAGCATGCCCAGGGCAGTTTCTTATCCCCACTCACCTCTCACATCACCTGAGGGACTCTCCCTGCCTGCCTCCAGCCTGGAAGAAGGTCCACCAGATTACGGACATCTCTGCCCTGTGGGCAAGGACCAATTTCTTTTCATTTCTGTATCCCTGCTCAGGCTTTAGCACACAGTAGGTCAATGTGTATTTGTTGAATTGCCTCAAATTTACAGAAATACACTTCTTGGGCAATGAATAAGTTGCTATTACGGATGGAAGACCAGGAAAACAGCTATGAGCAGAAGGCCAAGGAGACACTGCAGAAAGTGCTGGAGGAGAAAATGCGTGCACAACAGCAACTGCAGAGCAAACAGGTGTGGGGATGCTCCATAATCCTTGGGGCTGGGAACCCTGGGGCAGTCTGGGTGGCAAGGGAGCCAGCTGCACAACTCCCTGGAACCCCCAAGGCACCACCCTCTCCTCTGATCTCCCTCAGCGGTCCCTGGCCCTGGCCGAGCACAAGTGTGAAGAGTGGAAGAGCCAGTACGAGAGCCAACCCCAGCATGCAACTGTCCCCTACCCTGCCAGCCCAGTAATCATGAACGCGGTCTTCCTTCTCTTTTTTACAATGTGGTACATATGGATTTTTTTTGAATGAGATTTAACCAGCTTTTAAACCTTTCTTCTTTCTAACAATATCAGTACTCTCTGACTCTCCAAATGCACCTTTTCAAGTTGATTTAATTTATGGAAAAATCACCCTTCATACTTTCCCTTTCTTTTTTAAGCTTCCCCATGGTAGTGTAATGTAGTAGAAGGAGATTTGGCCTGGGAGTTTGGACACCAGGGTTCTAGCGGCAGTAACCCACAGTTACACACGTTATATTATTAAAGAAAAAACTAACTTACAGAAATGTATGAGGCCATTATGCACATACACACAAATATATATTCACTCATATATCCATAAAAAAGTAGTCTGGAAGGTTCTATAAAATGTTAAAGGTGTTCATCCCACGGTGGAGGAGATATACGTTAACTGTATTACCCTCTTAAATTTTTACAGTAAATATATATTACTTTTATAATTTAAAAAGCCAAACTTTTCATTTTTAAAAACCTAAAACATGAAAGAAAACTGGAAAACCAACAAAATTAAAACAATCCCTAAGTCTGAGGCAACGATTTTTTTATCCGAGTACAAGTGATGAATGAAAATACTAAGAATGGTGTGTGACACCTTAAAGTATAGAAAAAAAATACAGTAAGGCAAGTAGGCATTAAGATAATAGAATATAAAAAGTTACCCAGATATATTCAGACAATGGACTATTATTCCAGTAATAAAAAGAAATGAATTACTAATATGAGCTACACGGATGAGTCACAACATGAGGAGCCAAAGAAGCCACGTGCAAAAGGGTACTTATTGTATGCTTCCATTCATATGAATTTCTAGAAAAGGAAACACTAATACATAGTGAAAGAAAGCATGTCAGTGGTTGCCTGATGCCAGGCCTGGGAAACTGACTGTAAAAGGATAAGAAGGAACTTGTTGCAGGTATTGGAAGTGTTCTGTATCTTGACTTTGGCGATGACAATATAGATATACACATTTGTCAAAACTTATCAAATTACACGCTTAAAATGGGTACACCTTGTTGAATGTAATTCATACTTCAATAAAGTTGATTTTAAAGTTAAATTAAAAAGTCACCTATGGGGACTTCCCTGGTGGCACAGTGGTTAAGAATTCGCCTGCTAATGCAGGGGACGTGGTTTCAAGCCCTAGTCTGGGGAGATCCCACATGTCGCCGAGCAACTAAGCCCGTGCGCCACAACTACAGAGCCTGTGCTCTAGAGCCCGTGAGCCACAACTACTGAGCCCGTGTGCCACAACTAGCGAAGCCCACGTGCCTAGAGCCCATGCTCCACAACAAGAGAAGCCACCACAGTGAGAAGCCGGCGCACTGCAACAAAGACACAATGCAGCCAGAAATAAATAAATTAATGATAATTTTTAAAAAAATAGTCACCTAGATGTCTGAGTGAGACAGAGTCCCTTTCAGCTTTCAGTCCCAGCTCTTCTCTGAAGCCTCCCCTCGTTTACCCTGGCAGCATGTGACCACTTTGCATCTCTTTAACACCTTATATTTATCGGTTCCATTCAGATTTGATGCTTGAAAAGTTTTGTATATTTTATGTCTAGCTTCCATTAAACTTGGTTCCTCTAAGGCAGGAACAATAATCTCTTTCATAAATTGAGACCATTACAAAAACAGAATTATGTTCCCTTTCCTCCCAATCAGGGGAATTTGAAGTAGGATTGATGAAATCCTGGAAATCGTAAGCAAAAATGTCATTTCTGCATTTTTATGGCCACAGGGTCCTGTGTTTTCATCAGATTCTTGAAGATATCACAGAGCCCAACAATGCTAAGAATCTCTGCTTTGAATCCATGTGCTTTCACCCAGCTCTGTGGTACAAGGCACCCTGCCCCTGGGGCAATCTGTCTGTGGTCCCTGCAAAGATGATAAACCCACATCAGAGACACTCACTCTTCTGCATGTCAGTGGACTCCACTGCCAGCTCTTCCTCCACAATGACGTCACTATCGCCATCTTCAAGATTCATTTCTGTCTCATCTAGAACACTGTCTTCCTCCTCTTCCTCCTCCTCATCTTCCTTGGAGACATCCTTTAATGTGGCAAGTAGTCTGTTGTAACCAGAAACTTGTTCTGGTTCACTCTATGCTTCACTTTCAGAACTTGAAGTATCTATAAACTCTCTGACTAAAAGGAAAATGGGGATTTTAAAAACAAAAATTATACTGGTCTTGTTGCTACCCCACGACTATCATCAGGCCCACAGTGGAACCAAGTTCAGACTTTTCTAAATAAAAACTAGCTTTTCTGCAAATATGCAATCCTATCTATTCAACCAGACCGAGCACCAAATTTGTTTCAAACAGCTAATCTAGCTATGATTCTAGAAGCGCTTCCTCTTCTTTGAACTGCTCATGTTCCACATGGGAAGACAGCAAACTAAACACATGGAGCTTTACGTTATAAGGCGATCTAACCTATGTGTCAGACATTTGGCACCTTTAAAGGAGCAACAGGAAAACTTACAACAAAAAAGTACTTTATTTCTGAGTCTGTGGTAATGAAATAAGACCTTTGATGATTTTGCACTCTATTTTATGTTAAGCAAACATGACATTCCCTCTTAGGATTCACCAAGAGCCCTCTGGTAAGCCTCCTTAACAGGTTCTAACAGGTAATCTCTCAGGACAGTTCCATACTCTATACTACATTAGTTATCACAATGGCATTTTAACAGACATCTGCACTTAAAACTAAGCAATATTACTAAAATATAGCTTACATCTAAAATCAAAGAGAGTGGAAATGTAGCCAAACTTTAGTACCATATATAATCTTAAAAGTAACAGTCCAGAATCTACTATCATAAAGAAGGTATAAAGCATTACCAGTTGACAAGTCTGTGGTTTTGCTTCCTTTCTGGAAACCCTGAGAAGAAACAGGCAATGTTAAACTTTAACTACTAGTAGGTAGCAATTAGGAAAAGTCTAATGATACAACTTTAAATGAACATGGCAGACTATACCGTTATAAATACATTATATCTATTGTCAAGTAAAAACTCCATATGCATTTGGACAGGTTTTGGAAGGATATGCCAAATAGATAATAAGAGACGAATGAAAAAGTCTAACAAGACCACATGACAAATACTACAGTCACACAGTAACAGGCTCTCATCCAAAAGATGGGAAATTTTGGCAAATAAAAGCCCTCGGGGTTCACCTTTTCTAGCAAATTTCTTAAGTAGACTATCCCTCTAACTGTTGATAAAGCAGCCCAAAGGGGTGGGATGAGCACTAAGATCATAACTGAGAGTCTGGACACTTAGAGAGGAACCCACAACTACCCAAACATTAGTTTCCTCATGGTCATTGAATAGATAGGTGATGTCGAGGGTCCCAAGCAATTCTTTTTTTTTTTTTTTTAACTTCTTTAATTTATTTATTTTGGCCTGCTATGGGTCTTCGTTGCTGCGCCCGGGCTTTCTCTAGTTGCGGCGACAGGTGGCTTCTCTTGTTGCGGAGCAGGGGCTCTAGGCTCGCCGGCATCAGTAGTTGCACCAACCTGGCTCAGTAGTTGTGGCTCGCGGGCTCTAGAGTGCAGGCTCAATAGTTGTGGCGCACGGGCTTACTTGCACCGCGGCATGTGGGATCTTCCCGGACCAGGGCTCGAACCCCTGTCCCCTCCCTTGGCAGGCGGATTCTTAACCACTGCGCCACCAGGGAAGCCCCCAAGCAATTCTTTAAAAACATAGAAAACGAACACAAGCTTATAAAACCTCTGCCCAGTCGCCACACAGGAGGCGTGCCGTCTAGCATAAAACTACAGGCTCAACAAAGGGTAGGAAGACCGGCGAAGAACCCCACCTCAGGCGGGAAGCCGCCAGGATCCCCGGGCGAGCTAGGCCGGCGCCGGGGCAGCGTGGCACGCGGCGGGAGCTGCCCTGTCACTACCCCCGGGGCACCGGCGGACCAAACGCGGGGACACGCGGGCTCCCACCGGGAAAGGACGCCGGCAGCGCCGGTCCCAGCCTTGCCTCTCCATACCTGTCATAGAAGGGATGCTCCTCGCCGAAATCCCTTAGATGATGCTTCTGCTTTTTAGTTAGGGAGTTGAGCAGCTGGCTCTGGCTCCGGCTCCGGCTCCGGCTCCGGCTCCGGCTCCGGCTCCCGCGTTTGCCCATGGGGAAGACGTCAAGTCAGCCAACCTCCAAGAACCGCGTTTTTCACCTGGCAGTCGTCTCGTCAACCCACTCACGCGGGATTGCCAACGGCGCTTTACGGCGGAAGCAGGGTGCCATAAAGCAGACCCGCTTTACGTCGCGCTTGTACGACAGGCGTTAGAACTTCCTGTTTCCCATTCCGCCCCCTAGCGAGGCGCTTTGGAAGCACGCGCACGCATGCGCAGCTTTTCTCTGAGCCCCGTAAGGAAGGCAGGCAAGGGAGGCTTCGGGCTTCCCCAGGTATGTAAATCGGTGGGTGTACTTTGTGCGTCTGTTTTGGCTGTGAGAATCAGCCTGCATAAACGTGTAGTAACTGAGATGGTTGAATGCAGTGCCTTTCTATTATGCCATAATACAAATACCAACTAACATTTAAGGCTGCCGGTGCATCTCAATTCATCCTCACAACAGTAAACAAATAGACCTTGTTAATAAGCCTGATATTGGAGATGAGAAAGCTGATGCTTACAAAAGGTTACATACACACTAGCAAGAGAGGAGATGGAAACCTAATTCTCTCTGGTGCGACCACAGGCTTTTCCCACTAGGATCTGCCACATGCGTGTGCTGTGTGAAGAATGAGGACGCAAGGCTGAGATCCCCGCCCTTACCCTACCCCCTCATTTTCTGAAAGTATTGCAAGGGCCCTTGGTAACACATCTGTTCTGGCATTTTTCATGTTATAAAAGCAAAAACACATCCAGAGCGGTAAAGTGACTTTCCTAAATCACCCGAAGAGTCGATGTTAGAGAAAGCAGTAAAACTCAATAAAGTGTCTCAAAACTGAATTGGGGCAAATTGGGATGGAAAACTTTTAAAGGGTAAGTAACTTTTCTATATCTGGGTCGTGGTGGTGGTTACACCTGGTATACAATTACCAAAATTAATCAAACTGTACCTTTGAAATTGGTACATTTTAATGCAAGTAAATAATAATCTCAATAAACAAAGAGGTAAAAACAGCGCAACTGGACTTAATACTCTAGAGACAGGCAGAGTGTGCAGGGATACTTAAAAACCACAGGATAGGGCTTCCCTGGTGGCGCAGTAGTTGAGAGTCCGCCTGCCGATGCAGGGGACATGGGTTCGTGTTCCGGTCCGGGAGGATCCCACATGCCGCGGAACGGCTGGGCCCGTGGGCTATGGCCACTGAGCCTGTGCGTCCGGAGCCTGTGCTCCACAACGGGAGAGGCCACAACAGTGAGAAGCCCACGTACCGCAAAAAAAAAAAAAAAAAAAAAAAAGAATGCATATTATAGTCTTCAGGATGACTACTAAGAGAATAGTAGAAGAGTGAAAAACTTAATTAATGTGTGATTTTGGTGAGTCAAGGATGAATGCTATTGTCTTACTATTACTAAAAGAATAGTAAAAAAGTGAAATATTTCCAAGCTAATAGAGGGCGAAAGTGGAATAAGAGAAAACCATCCACTCAGAAGGAGGCAAGAAAGGAGAGAAAAAGGAATATAGCACAGATGGTACAACTGGTATTGAGCAAGAAGGTAGATTTAAACCCCAGTACACGAGTAATTACATAATTTAAATGGACTAAAAGTCAAAGATTGTCAAACTGGATTTTGTAAAAATGATACGCTATTTGAAGGCATATGTCTAAACCTTAAGACAAAAATTGACAGAGAACATATGAAAAAGATATGGTATGAAAACTCTAACCAACAGAAAGCCAGTGATGAAGCTAAATGACAAAGGAGACGTTAAGGGAGAAACACTACTAGAGATGAAAAGGGACATTTCATGATGATCTAAAGTTTTGCTCTACAGGAAGTATTAGGATTCTAAATTTATATGCACCTAGTAACACAGCCTCAAAATATATAAAGCAAAAATCGTTCATATAAAAAGAAGAAACACACAAATGACAAACATGTTGAGATTTTTAAAAACATTCTCAATGATGGAACAAAAAGACAAAAAAAAATCAATATGAGAATTTAAGTTGGAACAACATCATTGGCAAACTTGATTTAATGGATCAATTCTTTCTTAGATAATTTCACAATTAAGATCTGAAGGCAGTCTAGGGTTGTGGTTACACACAGGAGCTTTGGAGTCAGGCAGACCTGGATTCAAGCTCTGCCACAACTACTTTATGCAAGTGAACTTGGATAACTTCCTTCACCTCTGTGAGCCTCAGTTTTCCCGACTGTAAAGTGGGGTGAATACCAGTATAGACCGCATGGGGTCATTGTGAGGATGAACAGAGATGATGCAGGTGGTGTGCTTGCCCCAGAGTGGTTCCCAGGCCGACCTGTCCCTGCCATACCTTGCTCTTTTCCTGCAGCGTCATAGAGATCAGGCTCTGCTCGGTACTGCTCCTTTTCAGCTCCACCCTGAGCTTCCTCATTTCTTTTTCCATGTCATGGATTTGCTGAAAGAGTTCCAACAACAGGGAAGTAAACTTCAGAACTCATTTCATCCGGTTCATTAAGGCAGAAACCTAGTCTGGGATTCGCTTCATTCCTTCCCTTGGGGGACAATTCCACATCTTTGAGGCAAAGTAGACTTTCTTTCAACGGATGCAATGAAAGGGCTGGGTGAGGGAAAATTTGAGTTTCTTTTGAAGATCAGCATGGATCCTGGATTAAACAGTACAAGATACCTATCCACTCATTAGAGTCTCTTTCCTTGGGGCACATTTTTGAGTTCAATCTAAATAAGGGCTGTTTGGAAGACACAATGGGCACAGTTTGGAAGAAAAGAACAATGACATTTTTATCTCATTTGAGGCAGAGAAGTGTGCTCCTGACAGAGAGAAGAACACACGTCTCCTGCCCCCGTCCCAGGCACCGTCCTTCCCAACGGATGGAAAACGTATGCCTGGTGATGTGCACGAGGGTTCGGGCCTGTACAGGGGGTGAATATTTACATTGAGTGGTCATCTTTTCACTGTATTGATTTTTATGTTCACCTTCCATAGAAGGCCAGTGATACATTTGCTTTTTATTTTGTTTTTATGAATTGTTGTAAAATTGAATGTATTTAAGCAAAAATACTTCAAGAAGAGTTGTGTTAATAACAGTGCTCAGGGCTGTGATAAAACTTGTGACAGTGGATCATGAAAGTCTGGGCATCACAAGTCCAGGGGTAGGGACCACGGTGAATTTCTAGCAGCATATGGTGGCCACCTCCCGTCCCTTTCCCCAGGGGAAACCTGATGAGGGACCTTGAGCCAACTGCCCAGAAAATCTGGGGAGAGTGTGTTTTCCATGGTCTTTTCACCCATCTCTTTGAGGCTAGCAAATCAAAGCATTAGGAGACTACATTAACAGACAAACACCCAGAAAGCCCCAGAGCTTGTGCTAGCTAATGGGCCACGGAACCCGTCCAAAACCCTCAAGGCCATAATCTAGGCTTTCAGTGGACACCTAGGGATCAGGAGGTTCAACGCACGGTTTTGCAGAGTTTTAACTCTTTCTCTTGGGCTTCCCAGTTCTCCTTCTGGGCATCTTCCTTCTGTAACTCTTCTTTCAGCACTGAGCACTGTGCATAAAATTGACAAGGCCACGGGGGCTTGGCTGGGGGTCCCAAGTACCTGTGTTCACGCCCAGGAGTGTTTCCTGCTGTATAACCCAATCACACCTCTGAATTCTGAGAGGCGAGACCATTTGTGTGATGGGAGCACGGAATCCTTCAGTCATTCCCAGTTCACCCTCTCATGAGTTCTGAGGAATAGAGCGCCTAAATTCCTCTTCAAAAGCCAGCAAACTTCACTGCAGGGGAAATCCAGCTTTGTAGAGTCTGGGTACTTAGGGTGAAGGAATTGGGATGTTTTCACGCTGTGACCGGTGAGGGTGCAGGGGGCCGAGCCAGAGAGCTGGGGTCCATCTTAGGGCTTTTGTGCAGGTTGAGTCTCAAAGACACAACTGCCCCGACTGGTGTGGAGGGGTAAACGGAGCTGTCTTGCCCGAGGGCGTCTCGGCAACAGGCATTAAGTGCATAAGGATGGATGTGCCTTCTTTTGACCCAGCAATTCCCACTTTAGGAATGTACCTTAAGGACAATGACTGGAGAAATAAGTAAATCTGTAGTTTCAAGGATGCTCTTCACAGAATTGTCAGTAACTGTGGAATAAAAATAAAATGAGGAAACAACCCAAGTGTTGTTTAGAACAGCAGACCACTTTATAACACTGGGTACATCCAGGAGAAAGTATGTAGCTTTTAAGACGAATGATAAGAGCGCTGATTTATTAGCACGGGAAAATAGTAAGTATTTAAAAATTTTAAAAAGGTGCATAGAATAAATTCACTATAAAATGATTGATTGATTGATTTCTAGGCAATATATAGAAATAAGACTGGAAGAACATACATGAAAATATTAACACTGATTTCTCAAGGTAGCATTTCCTCTCCTCTCTTTTTATTTTTTCTTCTCAATGTCATCTACTTATTTTTCTAAAATTAACACACATGATGTATGTCATTTAAAAAAAAAGGCATCTCAAATGTTCACAAGAGCAGTACCCTTGGTGGTGACGAGCCCTTGTGCTACTGGCCAGCACAGTCTAGAGGAGAAGGGACCTCATTCCGAGGTCAACAAGGAAGGGGAAACGGGGACATAAATCATCCAAATGCACTTCAGGAGGTAGAAGAGCCAAGCAGGTGCTGTCTTTGCAGATTCCTTCTACTTAGCACCACCTCTGCATCCCCTTCCCGTACCCAACACACACACACACACACACACACACCCCACATTAAACAGCTATAGCACATGCCTGGGAAGACACTCTGCTTGGGAGAAACGAATGCAGAGGGCTTGGCCAGGCAGCCAACCCAGGGCAGAGGCAGAAGAGCACAACAAAAACCAGCCTCCCACTTCTCAGAAAACGATTTTGTCATCCCCATTTCACAGATGGGGAAATGTAGGCCAAATAATTTACAATAAGAGAAAGCTCTGGGATTGGACCCTGGTCTGTCTGATCCCAAAGCTCATGCAGTGCCTTTCACCAGCTCCAAACTGGGTATGGTACTACGTACCAGGTATTACCTACTGTGCCTTTTCCTTGGAACCTCAAGATCTGTTCTCACCCCACCCCCATGCAGACCTAGCTATCGGGTAGCCTCTGGGAATCTCTGAGTTGCCACCTGAGATGAAAGCTTTGAGGTTTTACCTTGACTCACAGAAACAGGCACATCATGCAAATACTGAGAAATCTTATCCTATAGAGTCAGGATTCTAAAGTTAGCATTGAAGGCAAGATTTGCAAATAGTCAAAGTTACATGTAAAAAGCTCTTTGCTTGCTTACCACGTTCATCTTCCATAGAGGCATTCTACACACTAAAGTCTAAGGAAGAAATGAAAGTCTGCGTGTTTGCATCTGGATCTTCAAACGTTCTGCTTTGAAGACAATTATGAGAACCAGTGGTGCTGGGACCACGATGCAGCCGTGTGGTCATCCTTGCTCACAGAGAGATCGTATTCTGCTTAATATTAAACTTTGCAATGGCAGTATATGCTCATAGGTGTGTTTGTTGCTGGGATTAAACAAACTCATTTATAATAGGGGTTAGAAAATGTTTGCTGGATTTGAAAATATATTATGCTTCTTCTGAGCCACATACACACTGTCCTTTGAAAGGCTTCAGAGAAGTTGGCCACCTGCCCAGCAGCTACCCTCCCTGTGTCCTTGGGCACTGGCCTCATCTCACCACCGTGTGTCATGTGACTCCACTGTGTCTGCTTTTTGCAGCTACAATTTGCTGATGACCCGACACTCACTCTGGAGCTGAGGGCTTCGAGCTGGTGATCCTTTTCTTTGTTCTCACTTTTCAGTTGATTCACCTCCTGTTTTAGTTGTTGAACTTGACCATCCTTTACTAACACGTCTCTTTGCAAAGATGACACCATCTCTGTAAAAGAACCAAACCAAGCCAAACCAAAAGACTCATGGAGGTGAAAGAGGCAGGAAGGATTATTGGCAACACCATGGCTGTCAGCCAACGTTCGGACAAGACCTTCCAAGCCTGGGCCACCACCGGTGCCCGCCTAGAACTGGGGAGGCTTTTTCCAAGGGTCCCAGAGCAGGAATGGGAATGAGAGCAAAGTCCACAGAACAGGGTTTGAGGCTTCAGTGAGAATGAGGGGCAGTCAGCACCAGCGAGAGGAGAAACCTGTGGGGGCCCCTTGTGGGCACAGGCCAGGCAAAGCTGGGAGGAGAGGCCACACCATGGGCATGGGGAACAAAGTCCCAGCACAGGGAAGGTCTAGGAATTCTTCTCCAGAGGCCAGGAGACGGGCGTGTTGCAGAGGGCACTGCTGGACGCTATTGATGGGGTGGTTGGTTTCACAGTCCTCTGAGTTTGGACCCCTCTCTACCACTTATTAGCTTCATGGTCTTGGACAAGCTATTTCACCTCCCACTGTCTGTTCCACACAGATTTATTGTAAGGGTCAAATGAGACGGTATGTCCCAAGAACAAGAAGTGGCTAAATTATGTTTGTTCCATGGCGCCTATTATTTTTCTCGGCAGCCAGCTTCCAAAATGGCCCCAATGATCCCTGCCGCCTAGAATTCATGCCCTGTGTAGCCCCTCCCACCCTGAATAGGGCTGCCATGGGTAACCAATATGATACTGTGGAAATGACGGACTGTTTCCTCTCAGGCTGAGTCATAAAAGACACTGTGGCCTCCTCTTTGCTCCCTCTTGAATCACTCACTCTGGGGGAAGCCAACTGCTGTGTTGTGAGGACACTCAAGCAGCCCTAGAGAGAAGCATGTGGGCTGAGGGACTAAGGCCTCCAGCCAATAGCCACATGAGCAGCCATTCGGAAGGGGTATCCTCCGGCTCCCCCCGAGGCTTTAGATGACATGACTGATGCCCCAGCCAACATCTTGACTGCAACTCATGAGAACTAAGTCACCCCCCGCTCAAATTCCTGAACTACAGAAACTGGGGGAGATAATAAATATTGGTTGGGGTTTTATCCATTACATTTTGGGGTAACTTGTTATGCAGCAATAGATAACTACTCCATTACTGTAGCATCATTTTTTTTAACATCTTTATTGGAGTATAATTGCTTTACAATGGTGTGTTAGTTTCTGCTTTATAACCAAGTGCATCAGTTATGCATATACATATCTCCCCATATCTCTTCCCTCTTGCATTGTAGTATCATTTTGAATAAAAGTGGGAAGAAGGGTGCATAAATGCAGTGGTATTGGGTTATCTCCTACGGTTCTTTTCTTGAAAGAACATCAGGCCCAGTTTTAGTGGTAGGTATCAATCAAGAATGTCTATGAAATAAAGCACAAAATGCTCCAGAATTTCATTTTAAAAATGAGCTTTGCCTCCAGGACACAGTTCAGTTACTTGGAAATCCCTCTGGGGCTTGCCACACTTTGAGTGGCTCCAGCCCATCTCAAGCGTTATCCCAACCCAGGACTGTCCGACTCCCTGATCAGAGAAGGTGGGATCTGAGACAGGCTTGATGCTTGGATGAGGTTTCACTGGCCGACATACGGGAGGAAGGTGAGGACCAGCGAGTTCATCCTTACGTTCCTGGTGCCCAGAACAGCACCTAGCCTGGGGGAGGTGCTCAGAAAATATCTGAGGACATCCCAAGTGAGGGAGGAGCATAAGCAGAGACCTGGGGGCAGCAGGGGGTGGGGCTGGGTGTGATTAAGTTGCAGAGTGAGGCAGAAGAAAAGCACAGATTCATAGAGAGATGGGGATTCACGTGCGACTCAATGCTATGTCTGGCTTCTACAGCTGTGGGCATGTTTCCTGTTACGCGCCGGCTGCTTTCAGAGTGATGTGCCCCTCCGAGGCTCACTGCCTCCTCCCTGTCACCTGCTTCTCTCCCTCCCCTCGTCTGTGAGTGGTCCCATCCTCTTCAGGTCTCTAGGCATGTCAGTTTCTGCTTAAAAACCTCCACTGGATTCCCAACACCCTTGGAATAAAAACCCAGACCCCCCGACCCTGCCCAGCCCCACAATCCCCTGTTCACTCCATGCAGCCTCTCTTGCCCTTGGCTTGTCCTTGCCCACGTGAAACAGGTCCTCTCTAAAAGAAGGACATAGCCGTGGAGGATACAACATAAACTGGTTAGAATCAGCTAGGTCCAAGGGGGCGTAAGATTCGACTTCCAGGGGGACTGGAGCCTCATTACAGACTCATTGTAATACATGAGCGAAATGACACACCCACCAGTACCAGGACAGTTCCGAGGCTGACCATAAATGTCAAAAAGTGGGTGGTGGGGCTTCCCTAGTGGCGCGGTGGTTGAGAGTCCGCCTGCCGATGCAGGGGACACGGGTTCGTGCCCCTGTCCGGGAAGATCCCACATGCCGCGGAACGGCTGGGCCCGTGAGCCATGGCCACTGAGCCTGTGCGTCCGGAGCCAGGGCTCCGCAACGGGAGAGGCCACAGCAGCGAGAGGCCTGTGTACAGGAAAAAAAAAAAAAAGTGGGTTGTGGCCCAAATCCTGGAAATCCCCGCCCCTTCCCCAAAATATTAGAGTTGTCACAATCCTCCCACTCATTAGCCAATAAAATTACCCACCCCATAAAAACTAACCACCCCATATTTAGGGGCCTCTAGCCTTATGAGATGGCCCACACTCTGTCTGTGGAGTGTGTTTCTCTCTAAAGAAATCCACTTCTTACTTTGTCTCTCACTGAATTCTTTCTGCATGAGACATAAAGAACCTGAGCTTTATTAAGTCCCGAGACCACATGCGTGATCTCGATTAAAAGATAGTGGGTTCTGACTGGGTTCGAGTCCCAGCCCACGGGTTCAAGTCCCACCTGAGTTCCATGGTTGCACACCCACTAAGCTGGTCCCCCTTGGCCTTCCCCCTTGAAGCGCTGGCCACCACGACACACAGTTTATTTTCTCCACAGCACCACTGCTCTCTGAAGTGGGCTTGTTTATTCATCCGTTTACTTTTATTGTCTGTCACCCCCTCCCGAATCTGTGAGTACAGGAATCTGACTGTCTTGCTTGGCTCTCCCTCCCCGGAGCCTGGAACGGGGCCTGACACCTAGTAGGAGCTCAAGAAACATGTGGAAGCAATGAAGGAATCCAGGGAATCAAAGCTCAGCTACAGCTGTGCGTTGGCTGCCCCTCTCCCAACCCAAGCCCTTTATCAGGCAACCACCTCTGATAAAATTAGAAAATGGTTTCCTTTGGGCCCAAGTGCACTCGGCTGAAATGGGTGAGACCATGGGTGCCTTAAAGGAGTGACCCGAGTTTGTCCACGCTCTAGTTTGCACTCAGGCTGCTTTGTGGAACCACCCAAGCCACAAGGCGACCTGTGTTCTCCCTGGTGGGGCCAGTGCTCAGGAGACCTTGTAGCCAAGAGATACCATTCTCTCAAATATTTACCAGGCCCTGCCCTCGGAACTGGGCGGCAAGAAACCTCCACTGAGGGAGAACTCTAATGCACCGACACGGGTGATCCCTGAGGCTGCACCCAGGTCAAGGGCACAGGTGTGCTGGTTGACTGGTGATGTCTGCAGGGGGAGGGCAGAAGCTCTGGGGCCTGAATGCAGAAGGGCCTCACCTGACGTGATGGCGGCCTCCCTCCTTAAGTTCTCGGCCTCGTGCTTCAGGGAGGTGATTTCTAAGTTTCTCTCAGACAGGGTCTGGCACAGCACCTGGTTGTAGCCTTGCTGTAGGGCACTGATCTGTGGAAAGAGGCAACACACAGTCAGAGGGGGCCAGCCAGGCCTGCAGGACACGCCAGTACTTCTCCAACATTGGGCAGAGTCGGGTTGATCTTGGATCGGGGTGTTGGGGAAATCAAGGTTTTCAGTTGTCACTAGTGGAAGGGGCAGGAGGGGGCCTGTTCCTTCAGTGACCACCATGTTATCGGTCCTCGAGACACGGACCTTATCTTTGTGGCCACCCAGGGGCTCGGGTGCTGCTGTCTTCCTATGACCTGTGGGTTTTCAGCCATAAATAGACCAGCTGTTGGTTCCAGATCATCCAGCACTGACTGGATGCACAGCAAAGTTCAAGAGCCGGGAGCAGGTTATGAAATGAATTCCCTCTAATGAGAATAGAGGGTAGTTTATACCTCACAGAACACTCCAGAGTTTACAAAGCCCGTTCACACATGCTACACTGATACTCGTCACAGCGTTGCTGAAGGCTGACATTCCCATTAATGTGCCCATTTTGTAAGGGAGCCAGGTTGAGACTCAGAGAGGCGAGGCCCCCTGCTCGGGATCACGTGGCTGGTCAGACGTGGAGTCTGATTCAAACCCAGTCTTTAGTTGCCTGGTTCCTCCTTCCCAGGTGGCTCTAGGAATGAGTTTGAGAAGTTGGAGGCTGTAAAGCATGGCATGGACTCGGGAGCCGGACTGTGGCCTTCAAGTCCTGCCTCTGCCAGTTAATGGGCTTTGTGAACACAAGGAGGACACCATATTCTGTTTCCTTTTGTTCAGTCTGCACGCGGGGTGATGGTAGTCCCAACTTGATAGGATTGTTAGAAGTATTTTAATAAGTTAGCATGTGTACAAGTGCTCAGATCATGCCTGGCACACGGCACAGGAGGATGAGCTGTGACGGTCCACTCCTCTGACTACCCACGGGGTGTTTTTTAGTTTTGTTTTGGGGTTTTTGTGTGTTTTTTTTGCGGTACGCGGGCCTCTCACAGTTGTGGCCTCTCCCGTTGCGGAGCACAGGCTTCGGACGCGCAGGCTCAGTGGCCATGGCTCACGGGCAGAGTCGCTCTGCGGCATGTGGGATCTTCCCGGACCGGGGCCCGAACCCGTGTCCCCTGCATCGGCAGGCGGACTGTCAACCACTGCGCCACCAGGGAAGCCCCTATCCATTCATCTCTTGATGACACTTAGGTTGCTTCCATATCTTGGTAATTGCAAATAATGATGCTCTGAACATTGGGGTGCATGTATCTTTTTAAATACATGTTTTTGAAAACACGTGTTTTTGTTTTTTTCGGATTTATACCCAAGAGTTGAGTTTCGAGGTCATATGGTAGTTCTATTTTTAGTTTTCTGAGAACCCTCCATACTGTTTTCCACAGTGGCTGTGCCAGTTTACATTCCTACCAACACTGTACCAGGGTTCCATTTTCTCTAAAAATTGTAAATTTTCTTCCAAGAGGTAATTGAGATGGTAGTTCAGTAATAACATAAGATCAGGTGAAGTCTAAAGAAATTTTAGAAAACCTGGATAAAGTAAGAAAACATCTGTTCGCTGGCATCTGAATGTTAGAGAGACACCAAGACATGTGGGCCAAGTTCTGGAGAGAAGGGAAACACAGACGCAAGCTTGACATTTGGTGCAGCTTTTCTCCTTGGGGCATTTGCGGATTCAAATCTTACAGCCTAGGAGCTGAAAAGCCAAGGAGTTCAAAAGACTCTAACCACAGAAGCTGCTGGCATCCCTTGACTTGTAGGTGCAGCACTCTAGTCCTGCCTCTGTGGTCACTGCCTCCGCCTCTTCTTTGTATATAATCTCATCCTGTCTCTCACTTATAAGTACACTTACAGATGGCACTTAGGGCGAGGATAGTCTCAACTCAAAATCCTTATATCCGCAAAACTTTACCTTGTAAGGTAACATTCTCAGGTCCCAGGGATTAGAGCCTGAGATCTTTGGGGCCACTAGTCAGCCCACTGTAAGCCCTAAACGTCTTCTCTCCTGAGGAAGGTCTAGGCTGGGCAGAAACCCTGACAGACATCTACCAGAGGCCAGATTGAGAGCCCTTTTAGAAGGTCATTTCTCAGCTCATTTGGAACCTTGCTATTGCCCCCTTTTTTTTTTCTTTTCTTTTCGGTACGTGGGTCTCTCACGGTTGCGGCCTCTACTGCTGCGGAGCACAGGCTCTGGACGCACAGGCTCAGCAGCCATGGCTCACGAGCCCAGCCACTCGGTGGCATGTGGGATCCTCCCGGACCAGAGCACGAACCCGTGTGCCCTGCACTGGCAGGCGGACTCTCAACCACTGCGCCACCAAGGAAGCCCTGCCCTTTCTTTTTTCCTCCTGTTTGTCCTCAACAGGGGGAAGCATTAAGAGTAAATGAGGGGCTTCCCTGGTGGTGCAGTGGTTAAGAATCCGCCTGCCAATGCAGGGGACACAGGCTCGAGCCCTGGTCCAGGAAGATCCCACATGCCGCGGAGCAACTAAGCCCGTGCGCCACAACTACTGAGCCTGCGTTCTTGAGCCTGCGAGCCACAACTACTGAAGCCTCCATGCCTAGAGCCTGTGCTCCGCAACAAGAGAAGGCCATGGAATGAGAAGCCCACGCAACGCAACAAAGAGTAGCCCCTGCTCACAACAACTAGAGAAAGCCCGGGTGCAGCAACGAAGACCCAATGCAGCCATAAATTAAAAATAATAATAATAATAATAATAAAATAAATGCATTAGCAGATTTTGGGTTTCCTCTCATCGTTAGTGTATTGCTTTCATTCCTAAGACCCTAAAAAATTGGAAACCACTCCACTTACCAGGAACACACTTTGCAACACGGATCCAGGGGAATCTGTTTTCTTCCGTAGACACTTCATGACCCCTGTTTCCACAACTGCAGGCACTGCTGGCTCTGCCAAGTTGCTGGAGAAGGGCACCTTATCTGCAAAGTCACAAATCCAAATGGGCCCCCATTGGCAAGGGCGGAAGGAAGTTGTTTGCTTTAGCTTCTTGGGGGATCAGAAGATTGGGAGTTCTGGGGGGGGGACTGCAGGTACCTTGCTGTCCCTTGGTACAACGTCAGGGGAAAGAAAGGTCGCTGGTAGCTTCTCAGAGCTACCAGTTGGGGCTGTGCAGAGCGTCTTAGTAAATGCCATTTTGGTTGCAAATAACAGAAACTCAAACCGGCTGAAGAAAAAAGGGGACATCTACGGGGAAGAAAAGATGGCTCCTGCCTGTCCAGACTCCTCCGCTTTGCTTGCCCTTTGTTTCTCTAACCTTCCGCATTTCCCTTCAGTAAACTCCTTTTCTGTTTAAGTTAGCCACAGGAGATTTCTGTTGGTTGCAACCAGAGAATCTTGAGTGATACAAAAAGTCCTAGTGGAACCGAAGGGCAGGCATTGGAATGGGCCTTTCCAAGGAAAGAAACCAGGAACCAGAAAGTCATCAGGAATCAGGGCAACTTTCTGCATCAGTTGGAATGCCTTCAGCTTTTTTTTTTTCCCTTCATGGAGCTCATAATCCATTCATTTATTCAATAAACAATTATTGAGTATCTCTCCTGTGCCAGGCACCCTGGTCGGTGTTAGAGTTCCATCCAGGTATAAAATATGCCAAGACCCCTGCCCTCAAGTAGCTCACATTCTAGTGAAGATAAGACATGTGAGCACATAGAGTATATTCACAACACAGAATAAGAAGAGCTATGCCATGGACACATATACACCAGCAAACATAAAATAGATAGCTAGTGGGAAGCAGCTGCACAGCACAGGGAGATCAGCTCGGCGCCCCGCGACCACCTAGAGGGGTGGGACAGGGAGGGCGGGAGGGAGGGAGACGCAAGAGGGAAGAGACATGGGAACACATGCACATGCATAACTGATTCACCCTGCCACAAAGCAGAAACCAACACACCATTGTAAAGCAACTACACTTCAACAAAGATGCAAAAAAAAAAAAAAACAAACAAGAGCTATGCCAGAGGGATGAAGCATGACTGTCTTCATAGACCTAGAAAGCACAGATGCAATTACCCTGGTAGAGAGGGCCTGGGCAGAGAATCGCAGGTAGGTGAAGCTGTGTGCACAGAGAACATGGTATGTATGAGTAGCTGCAAGTTTTCAACATCCGTGGAGCAAAAGAGTTCTTGCAAAAGTAGTGGGAGACGTGGCTGAAGAAATTGGTTGAGGATGAAGCATAAAAAACCCACTGAAGTGTGATCTTTTTTTCCTGAGGAGGCATGGGGGAGCCCTGAAAGGTTTTTAAGCTGTTTGAGGACATGGTCAATTCTCTGGGTTTCAGAAAAGTCCCTCTGGAGTCTGGGATGTGGTGAAAGTTGGGCTGGACCTTTCACCACTGGGCATGCTCAGTCGCTCAGGAAAGGTTTTCGCTCTGCCTTGGGAAATTTTTCACGCCGCTCTGGCAGCGGAGCTCGGCCCGCCCACGGCTTCTCCTCACTGGATTGGTTGAACTCAGGGAGGCTACCAGGAGGCCCAGTTGACCTCCCAACTCCACACCCCCGCCCCCGCCCGTTAACGCTCTGGGCGCGCGCTGCCTTCAGCTTTAAATAACAGAAACCTGGATGTGGGTAGATGGTAAAAATTTGGAGCCCCTCCCAAATGAACTCTAGCCATGTGGCTTGCTTTGTCTGATGAGATGTTGGCAAACACATGGCAGGTGGAGACTTGAAAAGTGTGCTTTGGGGCTTTCTCTCTCCTGCTGCTCTTGGAAACCTGTACCCACCACACGTGGCCTGGTCTGGCCTGCTGGGTGATGAGGGACCACACCAGGCAGAATCAGACGTCCCAGCTGAGGCCTTTCTAGACCAGGGTTTCTCATTCTCGGTACTATTGACATATTGGATCAAATAAGTCTTGGTTGTGGGCAGCTGTTCTGTGCACTGCAGGATGTTTAGCAGCATCCCTGGCCTCTACCCCGAGATGATAGGATCACCCCCACCCCAGTTTAACAACCAAAGTGTGTCCAGACATTGCCCAATGCCCCCTGGGTGGCAAAATTGCCCCCAGGTGAGAACCACTGTCCTAACCCAGCTTGCCTGGCAATGACCAGGCAGGCATGTACACGAAGCCACCCTAAACGAGCCCCAGCCAAACCAACCAGACTAGTACAAGTGGCCAGCTTGACGCCTGGAATCATGAGAACTAATAGTTGCCATTTTAAGTCACTAAATTTTGAGTGGTTGGCTCTACAGCACAAACAGGTACATCTGACCACAGTGGCTTAAACTGATAGGATTTATTTATTTATACAACAGGATGTACAGAGGTAGGCAGTTCAGGTACAGTGCAGAGCACAGTGATGCCACTAGGCTCCCACCCAGGCTTTTCATGTCTTTCCACTCCACTGTCCTTTGAGGTGGGCTTTGGTCTCTTGCTTGTTACCTGGTGATCCCCAACATGGCTGCTCCAGCTCCAAGTCCGAGCTGCAGGAGAAGAAAAGGAGACAAGGCAAAGGGACAAAGAGAAAAACTTTCTCCTAGCAAAGCCTTGCCTTTAATTCCAGAAGGGAAGCCCTGCCCAGGGCCTTCACCTGCATGTCACTGGCCAGAACTGAACAACACAGCCAGGTCTAGCTGCAAGGGAGGCTGGGAAATGAGGGCATTTCGCGGGCTGCTTATACAGTAGAGGGGGGCAATGACTAAGGGGCTTGTAGTGTCTGCTGCACTGTCTCTCTGGGGCTCGTCTTGGTTTCTTCTTCTTCTTTTTTTTTTTTTTGCCACACGGTGTGGCTTATGCGATCCTAGCTAACTGACCAGGGATTGAGTCCGGGCCCTTGGCAGTGAAAGCGCAGGGTGGACGGCCAGGGAATTCCCTGGGTCTTGGTTTCTTGTCTCTACCTGTTGCTTATCTATCCTGGCCATGTCTTTCTAAGACTGGCTTTGTTTCTCCAAACACAGTGGGAGAAATGGCCACCCCAGCTGGGAACTGCATCAAGACTTTCAGCTCCGGGCCATTAATGACCTGTGTGGTAACTCCGTGTCCCACTTCCAAATATCAAGGGCACAGGTGCTGATTGGCCCAGCTTGGGTTAGAAGAGAAACCTGATTGGTCTGGCTTGGGTAGACTATCTACTGATCAGCCAGTCAGGTGTGGCCAAGAGAGCAGCAGTAGGTAGGGTAAACCTGGTTGGGGAATGTGCATTCTCAGAGAAAGGGGTGTGTGGCTGAGGAGACACCTAAAGAACCATCTAGTTCAAGGAGTGAAGAAAGGACATTGCCATTGTGGGTTGCAATGTTGATACGGTAAAGATTAACACGTCCTTTGAAAGACCTCAAATACAGTGGAGTCACATAGGCATTACATTTAACTTATGCAAATTCAAATATTTGTATTCAACCAAAGTAGTTTTTTTCCCACACAATTTGGCTTCCAAACATGAGCCAGCTACTTAACTACTGCCTGACCAAGTGATCTTTTCTGGTGCTGGAGATTGCTGTTTTGGATTTGGGGGATATGGTACAGTATAAGTAATATGTTCTTTATGGAAAACTGCTGGGATTTTCAAGATTATTTTTAAGGTCAGGTGATGCTCACCCTTCTCACTGTGTAAGAAGTACCTTTAGTGGAAGATCGTGCAAATCATTTTTCCCATTTCCTTCTAGTTTTAATCAGTATAAAGAATGCATTTGGTTTTAAAATATCAAAATACTTTTATTGTGGCTTTTTAAAAATAAAAAATAAATGATATTCATGGCTTCTGGCTCTTCCTCCTGTTTTGTTTGGTGGTCTCTGGCTGTACAAGAAAGGCAGGGAGAGAACAGATGGCTGGAGAGAAGGCAAAAATGAGGGTCTCTTCAAACACCACGGGAAAGGGGTGTGTCCACCTGGGCAGTGTGTGTTCTTTGATGACTGGGTACTTGGTCTGTCCTGATGGCCTGGGACTTGACCTACTGGGCTGTCTTGGTGCGGCAGAATGGGCAGCGTGAGATGGAGTTAGAAACCTGGGTTCCAGACCCAATTCTTGAATTTACTAGCTGTGTGACTTTAGACGGGCCATTTAACCTCTCTCGGCCTCAGCTTCCTCATTTGTAAAATGGGGAACATAATGCTATTTACCTCCCAGGGCTTGAGAGAGGATTAGACGAGAAGTGTTTTGAACACCGCAGAGCGCCATATAAACATGACTCACTGTTATGGAAGCGATAAAACTGGTTGCTGTTCACATTTATTATAATCAATTCAGATATAAATGCACTATACCATGGCCCCAACAGCCCTGAGGTTACCATTCTGTCCTGTGGCCCCAGTACACGCCCTGGGTTTTCTCAACTGCGGGCTTCTCAGAGCTCCTTGGAGGTGTGACATTTGGGTTTGTCACTACCCAAACACATAATTGCATCTACCAGGCCTAGGAGTCTGAATTTCAAACTTATTCTTCATATGCCTGCGTATGTTTACATTCATAATATCTGTGAAAAGAACCCCTCTCCTCACACACTCCAAAATCCAGTATTGTGCAAAATACCAGTCTAGGAAGCAACACACTAGGGTAGCAACCTTTAATGTCCTAAAAAAGCATCTTAGTAGTTTGACGCAGAAGAGTTACACTGACTCACGGAGGATCACGCAAGGCCCAGCGGGACGACGTTTCTAGTTCCTTCCACCAGGTTTAGTAAACAGAAGGCTCTGGCTGGATTTGCTGGACATTTCTCTCTTCAGCATCTCCCTTCCTTGGTCCATCTTTGGGGTGCCTTTTCTGGCTCCAACCTACAACAAGCAAGAGCAACAAATGCCCAGACTCTATAATTGTAGGGAGATCCCCAAATATTTCTCAAATGACATTTTTTTTTACTCAAGATAAAATCTTTGTTGTAAAAAATATTTATATACACACAGACGTGAGCAAAACGAAGGTAAAATGATCCACCATATTCACACTACCCACAGGTAACCTTATTCACATTTTGGTGTACACTCTTCCAGATACACAGATAACGTTTTCTTCTTACATTTGCATCTTTTTTTGAACCAGGAGTTTCTGATGATAGGCAATTTCATTGGGATGGACTTTCTCTCGAAAAGGTGTTACTGAACTGAATGCCTTATGTCTCTGATGTCTTAGGAGGGTAAAATGCAGCATACTCTAGGGGGTCTGTCTAACCCTTTTCTGAGCACTACTCCTGGATCCAGGCAGCCATGTGTGTGACTCTGTCCCTGGTCATAGCTGATCGGGCACTTGGCACGGGCTGGGCTTTTAAGATGGTCACTCCCAGGATTTGGGCTTATGGGCTCTAAGATGCTACTTGCTTCCTGGGCTGGTCCTTTGAACTGGGGGACGATGAGGTCATTCCTTCCTGTCACATGACTGGAGAGAGCAGAGATCAGGGGAGCCACACAGAGACACAGAGAGGAGATACGGCCTGTGTGTGCGTGTGCACATGCTTGTGTGTGTGTAAAAGAGATGATGCCTGAGATCTGATGGCTTACCAGTTCTATTTCGAGGCCAGGCTCTCTTTCAGCTCCCAGTTTTTATGAGGCACTCACCCCTATATCCTTAAAAAAGCCCCCTCCCCCTCTTTTTAATTTTTTTCGGTACACGGGCCTCTCAGTGTTGTGGCCTCTCCCGTTGCGGAGCACAGGCTCCGGACACGCAGGCTCAGCGGCCATGGCTCACAGGCCCAGCCGCTCCGCGGCATGTGGGATCTTCCCAGACCGGGGCATGAACCCGTGTCCCCTGCATAGGCAGGCGGACTCTCAAACACTGAGCCACCAGGGAAGCCCAAGGCCCACTCTTGGGGAAGGAGTCGCCCAAGTTACACTTGGCAAGGAACCTGGAGGAAACCTTTCTGTACTGAGGAGATCCTAGACACCAAACTTCTAAGCTCAGGCTGGAGGGCAGGGAGAATGGGAAGCTGGCTCTTTGCTCTTAGCCGAAGCACCATCTGCCCTGCTTCTGTTAAAGCCAGAGGCAGCGTGAAGTTCCAGGGTGTCTCACATCTCAGAGAAGCACAATGTTCCCACAACATCCGGGACCCATCCCAATATCTCCTCTGCCATTTCACATCCCCGCTGGTCCTCACACAAAACCTAGATGTAGGGCAGTTTCTGCCTCCTCCCAGCTCAGTCATATATGTGAGTGAATAAGTAACAAACTTCCAGTCGTTTCCACTTTGCAGGGTGGCAAACGTCTCAGATCAAGTGGGGCCCTCAGGATGCTCTCTATCCTCTTAACATCCTGCTCTGGGGAGTAACCACCTTCTGGTCTTAGCACAAGGATGCTGGTTGAGAAGCTTCTATTTTTCAAATATATCCCTCACCTAGAATATCTTCGTTTCTTCCCATGATAATTTGGTTGCCTCAGCATGACTGTGGCCTTTTATCAAACTTGAATGTCTCCTCTCTCATATTCAACCAAAATGTGTTTGGCTTTCTAGCTTCCTGAGAGCTCGCCTCTACTGTCTGCAAAGTGGGAACGTGGACTGGCTTAATTCCAGTTCCAGGGCTGATTTGTCAATGGCAATGTTTCAACATGTTCAAGATTTCATAGTCTTAATCCTCAACTTTGAAGAGAATTCTAGAGGATGCTTCCTTGAAATTTAAGACAAATTCCACTGGAAATGTATCAGGTTTATTACCTGGAGGTTTATAACCTAAAGGAGGAAAAGCTAGCACTCACCTGGGTGTCAGATCTGCACTGATTCCCAGCTCTCCTACTGAGCTGTGTGGCTCTGGACAAAGAAAGTCTCTGAGCCTCAGACACCTCATCTGTAAATTGGGTATAATAACAACACCCACCCCATAGGGTTGTTGTGAAGCTTAAAAGAGATACTGCACGTCAAGTGTTTGGCTCTGTGCCCGGCACATGCCAAAGGCTCAATACATAATAGATGTGGGATAACTGTCCACTGGGCTTCCTGCTGACGTCCTAGGGTTTTCTCTCTTCTCTCTTCTGGCTCACCTGGAAATGTGAGTTCTGCATCTTTGAGTTCTTCATCAGCTCTCCAAACATTCGTCTCTAACACAGAAAGAATATTGACAAAATTTAGCTTATGTTCTTCTTTGCCTTTTGCATCAGAGAAAAATGGATTTTTCTCAACTTTCAGATGCTACCCATTTGGATGGAATGTTGAGCCTTCCTAGGTGAGGAGGTGAGGATAGAGGTCTCCAGAAGGGGGTGTGGCTTTGGGGTAACGCTACACTGTCCTGCTGCACCTTTTAGGGAATCTCTGTTCCAGATTCCAGCAGAGAAGGAGGTGGTCAACCAAGAAGGCTATGAAGGATACTGCATTCTTCTTGGAGGACAGATCTGCTTTAGCTGGAAGCAGAGCCTCCTAGATCAGTGGAAGAGGCTGTAGATGTCCAGTGGCTTTCCACCCAGTGGAAATGTTGAAAGCCCCAGTGGCTAACCTCCCTGGCAGGGACTACTGGGGCCTGTTGGCAAGCCAGCATCACTGAAAACCTGGAGCTTGCCGCTCCCCTGGGGTTTGATGACTATTGCTGACCCTGATCTGCTCAAGACCCTGCACCTCAGGGGCAGCTCATCAAAGAAAGAGCATCCCCTAGGCACTGGAGACACAAAAGTGAGAGGGAACTGGGGTCTCCCTTGCAGACTGACACTCCGCAGGTGAATGTGCAGTGGTGTCAGGAAGGAGACGTTCTCCTAGAGCCCTGAGCATCCACTGGGGTCGCCAACCTGATTCCTACAGCGGCCAGGAAAGTAAAAGAAGTGGGTGAAGTGAGCTGGGGTGGTGGTGGACAGCAGCAAACACACGAGCCCAGCGCCTTTCTAAGGGGCCTGGAAGATGGAGGCTTGTGATGGTGGCTTGTGGGTCTGTGGGCCTAGGGTCGCCAGATCTTCCAAGTTTCCCAGAGAAGCTGGAAATCCAGAATATTCCAGGAAACTGCCCTATTTTGAAATGTAACTTAAAAAAAAAATCCCAAGAGACAAATGGAATATATCTGTGGGCTGCCATCTTGCGACACCTGCTTCAGAACCTCCCTGCTTGGTGTCTAGTTGGTGCTCAGTAAATGTTGGAGGGGTTGCCAGATAAAATACAGGATGCCCAGTTAAATCTGAATTCCAGAATGAAGCCAACAAATTTGTGAGTGCGAATATGCCCCGTGTAATATTTAGGACATTTATACCGAATAGCTTTTGTTGTTTATCTGAAATTAAAATTTAACTGGGCATCGTGTTTTTGGTTTGTTTGTTTTCCCCTCAATCTGGCAACCCTACCGGGTAGTCACAAAACTCAGGGAGGAAATAAGGCTGTCTTTTGGGACAGGGCATAGGTGCTTACGAGACTCTTCCCTTCTCCCAGAAGGATGCTGACTCTACCCTCAGAGGACTGTCCGTGAAGGCTGATGGGCCCGTACTGAACTGACAATTGCCCTCCAGGCGTTTTCCGTGGAGAAGCCTCGAGCCTGCGGCCACTCGGTATTTATCACAAACTCCGCTGAGACAATCACTATCCAAATGCCCAGATATTATAGAGCAGGGGTTAGTTTTAAACCAACAGCCTTCTTCTCTCCCACCCCATCCCCCCCCTCCCTTTTGTTTGCAGAACCCTTTATCCAAGCAAAATCCCATGAGGAACTTGGGGTATAAGATAACGGAGAGCTTCTCTGGCGGGAGAAAGGTGTGTGTGCTTTGAGAGTCACACCTTTCCATGGCACCCAAAGGCTCCAGGGAACCCCAGTTTGAACATTGCTGCAAAATTCCTTCCTGGATTAAGTTCCATCAGTGGGCAGCTGGGCACTGAGGGCAGAGCCTGGCCCCTGTGCACCTGCTTTTCCTGAACTTTACTGAACTCACTGGGATGTGATGAAGGGGGTGCGGGAGGGTCTTTTTCTTTAGCCTTCTTCTATCCGTATGCTGCATAGGCCTGGCCACATGGTTCTACTTCATCATTGTGGGCGGAAGAGCACCACCCCAAGCCCCTCCCATCCCACGCTCCTCCTACACAACATCTACCAATTGTGGGGCTTCCCTGGTGGCGCAGAGGTTGAGAGTCCGCCTGCCGGCGCAGGGTTCGTGTCCCGGTCCAGGAGGATGCCACATGCCACAGAGCGGCTGGGCCCGTGAGCCATGGCCGCTGAGCCTGCGCGTCTGGAGCCTGTGCTCCGCAACGGGAGAGGCCACAACAGTGAGAGCCCTGCGTACCGCAAAAACAAACAAACAAACAAACAAAACACACAAGTGGCACGGAGGAAGCCAGAATCTTGAGAATACCTTGGCCCAAGGAAATCTTGGAAGATAGTGAGTTAAAGAGAATAGTGAGGATAATGACGATGGTAGGAGAGGGTGAATGCTTTGTGGTCCTATGTGCTAAGGCTTTTGTATACAAGCTCCCATTGGGAAGGCTACGAGCTAGGTGCCATTTTTATTCTCATCTTAAAGAAGAGGGATCTGAGCTAATTAAGCAGAGGGAAGCTTAGGGGGTTTTCCTGGCTGAGACCACAAGGCAAAGCGGTGGTCACGCCCCCTAGCCAGGACTTGATTGGTTGGAGATTTGATTGGCAGGAGAGCTGAGCGGCTTCTCCTGCCAGAAGCAGCTGGTGCCCTTCAGCCTTTCTTCCACTTCAAGTCCTAAGAAAGGGCTTGCGTGCTTCCCAAGTGGCAACTTCTGTGCATTTAAAAATTTCCTCTTGAAAATCCCAGCCTTAGCCCTTTCACAAAAGGTATCTGGGTCCTTTCTTGGCCGTGGCCCTAGTCGTATTCACCAAAGAGAAGAGCGCGTCCCATAAGAGGTGGCGGCTTTGGGAGGACCGGGGAAGGCGTCAGCTGGCAGGAAGCTCCCTGGAAAAAATAGAGGAATCCCCACCCATGCATGAGCTGCCTATTCTTCCCCCTTAGAAACAGGGCTTGTGATATGCCAGGAACTGTAGGCATTTTGCCATTTAACCCTCCCACTGCCCCACGGAGTAGGCCCCTTGCTAAGAGTTTTGGTTGCTTTTGTTGAGGAACCTGCGATACAGAGGTCAAGCCACTTACTCAGGGTCATTCGGAGCAGTGGTGGGGCTTGACCCCTATTTGTTTGACTCCAAATCTGGCCTCTGAACTCTGAGAGACACTGCCGGCTTCTCGAGGGATGTGGGATGTGGATTCGAGTGAGCACGGCCTGGGCCGCGTTTCCCGTCCCTCTGCCACATGGACAGAGCCACAGGCCCAGTTCGCTGTGAAGGCCCAGCATCTTATACCAAGTCTCATTTTCACAGCCAGAGATATTAGTGTGGAAATAGGACTTTTGATTCTTGAAAGGTCTGCTTGGTGAAGAGATGATCAAACATTAAAACTACAAACTCCATTTTTTTTGGGGGGGGCAATTCTGAAGCTTAAGATGTGTAATTTCATCTCAGTGCTTCAACCTTGCCACCTCTGTGAATGGGTGAAGAGTTTCAAAGTTTTATACAGGAGGCTAAAAAACTAAGGCTCCTTGTGAAAATACTAAGTGTAAAACTTAGAAAAGAGGAATTCTGCTTTCTGTTCATTTCTGCTTAAAGACAACGAAGGTATACTCCCTGGAAGGAATGGATGCCAAGACAGATGTATACAAGTGACCTTTAGGATCCAGCAAAACTTTAAAATGTAGTATTGTTTTCTTCCTGACAAACAGGCTGGCACGTCCCTTGCATTGTGTATGAATGAGGCAGCCCATGAATAATGCATGTGAAGCCTGATTATGTAAATCCTCAGGTTTTCAGTACATGACAATGGCTTTTTTTGGGCCCTACGCTGTCCCATTCTGTGGTCTGCTGTCTCTGCTTTGGGGCCTAGTCTGCCAAGCCCTGGGGGCGGGGGGGGGCACTTCGGGGAGGGGTGAGCTCTGCAGAGGGCACATCAAAGGGAAAGTCACAACTCTGTCACTGGCCCAGCTCTCCCTGGCATTGCTTGGTGTGAAAGGAAACTGTCCTCTGCCTGAGGCAGCCCCATGACATATGCAGACTAAGGTCTGTGATGTTTAATTCACAGCAGTGAGCACTGGAAACACTTCATCCAGGCTCCCTCAGAGCAGGACAGCCACTTTTCATTTCTGGGGCTCTAAGCCAGACAGACTGCTGTCTGGAAACCTATTGCCTGGAAGGTTCGCAGGATGGGGGGCAGGCTTCTGCAAGGAACTATCTGACCATCACCTCCTGGTTGAGCAGAAGGGCACCCTTCTATGACCTTGGCCTCCTTAGAGCTCATGCAGGCAACAAACACACACATACAAATACACACACATGCCAACACACAGCACATACTCACATGTACACACATACACGCAAGCATGCGTGTACAAATACACAGCCCCAAGTCAGAAAGACTGGCGTACTGTTCTGGCTACTCAGAAGAGCAAACCCAGATCTTTATTCTCAGAGAGCTTATTCCTCGGTGTATCCCTGGCACCTGGCAGAACAATGACAGTCAGAATCGCCGCCTTTGAAAACACTCGGGCTGTTCACTCAACTGATTGTGGTCATCATTGCAGGAGGCAGGGAAGTCAGATCATGACGCTGGACACCCTTAAACTCAGTACAGTGCTATGTGTCAATTATGTCTCAATAAAACTGGTGGAAAAAACAGTTATCTGGATAGAAAGAACAAAATAAAATACACGAATTATCAAAAGTTAAAAAAATACAGACGAGCTAGACTATGAGTCTCAGAAAGCACTGTTCACAACAGCCAGGACATGGAAGCAGCCTAAATGTCGATGGAGGAGTGGATAAAGAAGATGTGGTACAAATATACAGTGGAATACTACTCTGCCATAAAAAAGAATGAAGTAATGCCATTTGCAGCAACATGGATGGACCTAGAGACTATCATACTATGTGAAGTAAGTCAGACAAAGACAAATATCATTTGATATCACTTATATATGGAATCTAAACAAAATGATACAAATGTGCTTATTTACAAAACAGAAACAGACTCACAGACTTTGAAAACAAACTTATGGTTACCAAAGTGGAAATGTGTTGGGGAGGGACAAATTAGGAGTTTGGGATTAACATATGCACACTATTATACATAAAATATGTAATCAACAAGGACCCACTGTATAGCACAGGGAACTCTACTCAATATTCTGTAATAACTTATATGGGAAAAGAATCTGAAAAAGAATAGATATATGTATATGTATAACTGAATCACTTTGCTGTACACCTGAAACTAACACAACTCTGCAAATCAACTATACTCCAATATAAAATAAAAATTAAATTAAAGAAAAAGAAAGTTTAAAAAAATAGAGGCAAGCTAGACTATGAGTCTCAGAGAGGTTAATCTAACACATATATATGGAATCTAAAAAAAAAAAAAAAAACAAGGTTCTGATGAACCTAGGGGCAGCCAGGAATAAAGACACAGAGGTAGAGAATGGACTTGAGGACATGGGGAGGGGGAAGGGTAAGCTGAGACGAAGTGAGAGAGTGGCATGGACATATATACACTACGAAACATAAAATAGATAGCTAGTGGGAAAGAGCTGCATAGCACAGGGAGATCAGCTCAGTGCCTTGTGACCACCTAGATGGGTGGGACAAGGAGGGTGGGAGGGAGACACAAGAGGGAGGGATGTGAGGATATACGTATGCATATAGCTGATTCACTTTGTTATACAGCAGAAACGAACACCACACTGTAAAGCAATTATACTCCAATAAAGATGTTAAAAACAAAAAGCTGCCTGAAGTCACACAGTAAATGGCAGAACAAGAGTCTAAACCTAAGTCTGCCTAACGCTAAAGCTATTCTGCCACCTTCCTTTGCAATGAGCGAATGCATTCTGTGCTGCCTGGATCCCACTGGGACCTCAGTTGGCTGTTTCTAAAGGGAGCTGAGGGGCAGCCTCAGAGGCTCTGCTCCGAGCAGGGACCTCTCACCTTCTGCTGCCTGATCGCCCTGGTGACCCTCTTCTCCTGGTGCAGCCGCTCTTCCATGTGCGCCAGGGCCTCCTTCAGCAGCGCCTTTTCTTCGGCCTCTTTGGAGGTGTCGTCCTTCAGCTTTGCCACCTGTGACTGGTACATCTGAACCGACACTTTGCTCTGCCTGAGCACACGGGAGAGACAAAGTCTCTTTTCTCCTCAGCTTTCTCACTCACCACCAATGCTCCTGACCTGGGAGATCCTCAGAACACTTCCATATATGCCTGGCTTCGCGGTTTCCTTACAAGTGGGGGGAAGGCTGAAGATGTGGGGACTAGAGGGCAGAATAAATAGCCCATTGGCTGTGGACGTGCAGCATGAAGGGGGCAACGGTTATGCTACCAGCCCCTCCCAATTTCCCAGAGAGGGTGGGGTAACGGATACCACTGAAAATAGGGTGGAATTACGAAAAGCACACACATGGTGAAACATCAGACACATTTATAAAAGGTGCACCTTATTCCTTAACAGTAGGGTACTTTAACTGCTGCTTTCTTGCCCAGAGACTTGGGTCCATAAGGCCCTGAGTCACCATCCCGCCTCCCCCCTCCACACCCAGGCCTCTGTCCTCTTGTCCTGGTCCCTACGGGTCTGCAGCTGCACCGAGGTTTAGCCTGGAGAATGGAGGCCTGGGCCTTTTGCCGGGGACACGGGCCATACTTGAGCTGTTCAATATCCTCCTCGTATCGTCTCAAAAGCTCTTCTTTTCTCTGCAGCTGGTTCTTGAGTAGGGTGATCTTATCAAACACCAGGTACAGGTCTCTTTGTCGAAGCTGGTAGACTCTCTCCCTCTCTTTTGGGGAGAGGTGTTTCATGGACACGTGACCTGACATATCTTTGATGTTCATCAAAGTCCCGAGGGTTTTGCTCATATCCATGTACTACGAGAAAGCATTTCTCAGGTAAGAGGCCTGGCCCAAGACCGCTGGTGGCCACTTTGAGGAGGCAAACATCTAACTCTGTTTCATTCATTTTCTGCAGTTGCAGAGAAGAAACACATGCTTTGCAAATGAGTGCATTTGGGGTTTTTAGTACGACTTTCATTTTCCCCCGCATCCATTTACACTATGCCTTTTTGAGAATTGGGGTGGGGGAGGGGGAATGACAACAGACATAAACATTCATTCTTACTACCCAGTCTTCCAAGGAATTGGGCTCTGCAATTTCCAGCCCATGCTGGGATAGGAGATGGGTCTCGTGGAGCTACTGTACCAACTAAACATGTATGTGGAGTTGATGTTTAAACTATCTGCAGGGCACACAGGTTTGCACAGGAGGGGACTGATGCTGGGTATACCTACCAGGTTTTCACTGAGATCTAAAGCGTCAGCCACATCCATTTTCCCTAACTTCTCAGAGACCATGATGGACCCTGGGCTGGAAAGGCCATTTTGAGGCTGAAATAAAAAAAAGAAGAAAAACTCTCTTGGCATTCCATTATGATTTTCTACATCCAGAATAATAACCCAAAGAATAATGGAAGAACCGGAAAGATACTAAAGAATAATTTGAGAGAGTTAATTTTTTTAACATCTTTATTGGAGTATAATTGCATTACAATGGTGTGTTAGTTTCTGCTGTATCAAAAAGTGAATCAGCTATACGTATCCATATATCACCATATCCCCTGACTCTTGCATCTCCCTCCCACCCTCCCTATCCCACCCCTCTAGGTAGACACACAGCAACGACCTGCTCTCCCTGTGCTATGCAGCTGCTTCCCACTAGCTATCTATTTTACCTTTGGTAGCGTGTGTGTGTATATATGTCCACGCCAAGAGAGTTGGTTTTAAATCCACTCTGACTCTGTGAACTGCTTTCTTTATGACTGTGCTCCTACCCCTTCAGAGCACAACTGCCTTTGAAATGATGCATCACTTGTGCCGTTCTTTGGCCACCGTCTCGTCTGTCTTCCCTTTAGGCCAGTGGTTCTCAACCGGGGGTGACTCTGTCCACCCTACCCCCTCCAGGACATTTAGCAATGCCTGGACACATTTGTGGGTGTCATAATTGCTGCTGGCGTCTAGTGGGTAGAGGACAAGGATGCTGCTAAACACCCCATGATGCATAGGGCAGTCTCCCAAACAAAGAGTTACCTGGCTCAAAAAATCAGTACCGCTGATGTTGAGAAGACAAGCTCCAGAAAAATGGAGACCATGTGGCTTTTGCTCACTATCTCCCTCCTTGTGCCCAGCATGGCACCTGTCACCGAGTGGTGCATAGTGGTCATGTTTGTTGAATGAACGAATGAAGGTTAAGTGGAAAATGGCCTCCCTCCTTTTTACTAAAGGAATCTCATTTCTGTGCAGCAGAAACCATACCCTCACAAAATTCGGCCCAACCTTCTCCTAGCTCTGGAACCTGGTGGGTGGGCATCCCTTCAGAACCTTTCCAGAGACAATGCAGATAGTGTTTGCAGCTGCATCTCCCTAAGACCCCAACCAGCCAGCTGGCTGCTGGAAGCCCAACTGACTGCATGGAAAGGCCACCAGACTGAATAGGGGACCTGATCTGAACGACTACAAATAACCATAACAAGCCTCCTTAAAAAATAAATTGGCTTTTAATGCTTGCCATGAGCCTCTCTTAGCCCTAGCATTTGTTGGCACTACCCTGAAACCCTCTGAGATTAAAAACAAAACAACTACAGAAATATAAATGCCCCCAAAGTGACTGTGATAGATAAGAGTGGACATATTTGTCTATGTACCTATGGAGATGAGAATAAAAGAGGGTATCTGAAGATGACAATAAACCGGGCAGATCTGCTGCAAAAAGAACCTGAGATGCTGTTCAGTGTCTTCAGCTACCCTGAGCTGCATCCTCTGTACCGCTCCAGACGCCCCCTCTTTTCCTGAGGGGAGGGTCACTAAGGAAGAGCCTGGGCTACAGGATCCAAGCACACAGTCCCCACCCGGTCTCTGCAGGCTTGCAGACAGACCACCAGGGACACACCGCTGGTGTGTCTTCAATCATTATTCTGTGACCTTGGGTGAGGTACTTGACCTCCTGAAGCCTTAATTTTTCTTATCTGTTAAATGGGGACAATAATAGTAACTATGACACAAGGCTGCTACGATGGTTAAATGACATAAGGCATGGAGCCGGCTGAGCTCAACGCCTGGCACACAGTAAGCAGTTCACAGATGTCAGCTATTCTTCCTCCTGCTCTTTCCTTTAATTACTGCCAACCTTGGAGGATTGAGAGTTGGGAGGTTTCCTGCTCTGTGGTGTCAGTGGTGGGATGAGGGCTTGTTGCCAAGGGGAAGGTCAATCTTGGAAGCAGGACCATCAGGACGTGAGATCCAGCTGAGCTCCCCACCTGGAGACAGGCCCTCTACTCCCAACCTCAGAGAAGGAAGATTCGATTTTACCAGGAAGACCAACACGTTTCTGAAGACTCACATCTCTAGACGTGTGAGCAAATGTCTAGAAAAATTGTAGGAGGAAATGCTGGTACAGAGAGGATGGCTTTATTATCTTTTCCAAAAGCTGGTTTAGACTAGCTGCCGCAGCAAGCCACGCTGACCTGAGCTGTCCATTGTCATGTGTCAGTCAAACACCTGATCAAACATCCATTTAGGATACACGGCACCTTCAACCTAACAATCAAATTACTTCTGAAAATCCTGGAAAACACAAACTATGCTCCCTAAGAAAGGAAGGTTTTCTTGGATAATACTCTTTAAATACTGTTTGACAATAATAACTATCATCTATTAAAGTGCTCGCTATGAGCTAGGCACTGGGATAATCACTTTACATGATGATCTCCTTTAATTTTTCCATCATCATTTTACAGCTGGGAAATGAAGTCCCAGAAAGGTTAGGAGCCTGCCCAAGGTCACAGAGCTTGTAGAGCTGGGATTAGGACACAGGTCTCTGATTCTAGAACTTGTGTCTTCTTAATCATCATGGCTCCCTTCTGCTGCCCTTTATGTGTTCATGTTTTTCAGTTTATAGCAAAAAGCAAGTGTTAGGCAAGCTCATGACATAATGTTGTACATTAGCTTGTTGGATATTTTCTGCAGAATATAACATGTGATGTGAAAAGGAGGGCCCAGAGATTGACCTGGCCAGCATCAGTGCAATGCTATATCATGCTGTACATGATGGGAAGCCGCCTTTCTATTCAAACATTGGATCACTATTACGGCCAGGCACCGACCAGTCCATACAGGTGCCAGCCCATCAGGGAGGACCTGGCCTCGAACCAATGATGTATACAGTGGTGCCAGGGCACACGGCTCGTGTCTGTCCTCATGCCCACCCTCCCCACGTGTCAGTCAATGCAGAGACAAAGTTTCTTTGGTTACCGTTCCGATCTCTACTCTTGAAAAAGTTGGCAAGTCAGGTTTTACATCCAATATTTTCCGAACATTTTTTTCCATCCCGAGGGTCTTTAAGTCTAGAAATGATCCATCCATGTGGTCCTTGTGATCTATAAAAGAAAAAGTTTACACTCAAAAGAAAGGCTCAGGAAGAAGTTACTGCATGTAAAAGTCACAGCTGCTATTTACTGGACCCTTACCACAGGCCAGTACTAATTAGCTCACCATCCTCCCTTGGCAGGTGAGGCATCGAGGCCCAGAGAGGTGACATGACTTGTCCAAGGCCACACAGCTCATATGAGGCTGCAGCCTCCCAGGGCGGGGGCACTGAGGGGGAACCTTCGGCCACAGGTGTGAGGATGGACTTGAACCCAGGCTTCTGTGTCCTGGCCCAGGGCTCCACCCAGCAGCAAGCTTGGCTTCTTGAAAGCCCTATTCCCTCTAAACAGGGTATTTATCCTGGGAAGTTCCCCAAGGTTGGTCCTTGCACAGCATCAGTCTATGAAAAAGTTTTCACTGGGCCACAGTGAAATAAGAAAAAGAGGGACAAGGTTCTGAGTTTTTCATGAAATCCTGTTTATTTAATATCAAGGCCTGCTCTTGACTCGAGCTCATGCCTACCCATCTATTTTTTTTTCCTGCCCATCTTTTTTTATAACTCTGTTTTTTTAGTTATGAAATGATGGGGATAGAAGATGGTGGTCCTGGCAAATTGGTTAGTCCCTAAAGTGAACCCTCAAGTCTGGGGTCCGCGGTTCTCAGCACAGAGGGGTGACTAGGCAGGAGGAAACTTACTTGACAAGCAGGCCTTCTCAAGTTCTTTAATTCGTGCACGAAGCTCAGATAAAGCCTCTTTCTGATGCTGAATGACTTCCTCATGTCGGGACCCTTTGCACTTGGCCCCTAGATCACTGAAGGACTGCTCCTGCGGCCAGAATGGTGAGGACAGCAGCCTTGTCAGTGATCACAACCTCCCTCTCTTGTATTTGAAGAAACATGAACAAATCATGGATTAGCAGAAACCCTGTCACTTACTCAGTACCTTGGAAAATATCATTACAGGGCTTCAGCAGAGAAGGAATTTAAAAATTTCATTTCGAATACAAAGTCACATCTAGGAAGATTTCCAGCTTTCCTACCTACTTAGCATCACTATAAATAAGAGATCCCCCGTATGTTCCCTCCCCACGTTTTCTTTCTCTTGTTCTTCTAATGCTCTTCTAAGCTGGGGTTTCCACTTGTTGTCATTCTGGTCTCATCTCTGAACGATCACATCAGATTTGCTCCTGGAGGGGCTTTTTTTTTTTTGCCGGCACCATGCGGCATGTGGGATCTTAGTTCCCTGACCAGGGATCGAAACCGTGCCCCCTGCAGCGGAAGCACAGAGTCTTAACAACTGGACCGCCAGGGAAGTCCCTGGAGCGGCCTTTTTTTTTTTTTTTTTTTTTGCGTTACTCGGGCCTCTCACTCTTGTGGCCTCTCCCGTTGCGGAGCACAGGCTCCGGACACGCAGGCTCAGTGGCCATGGCTCACAGGCCCAGCCGCTCCGCGGCATGTGGGATCCTCCCGGACCGAGGCATGAACCGGTGTCCCCTGCATCGGCAGGCGGACTCTCAACCACTGCGCCACCAGGGAAGCCCCAGGTGGTTCTTATCGGCCAACTTGGGGAAAACCTTCTTCTAAGACTTTGTGGCTGAAAATGTAGTCTGCAGAGCTGTGCTATCGGTACCAGCTGGGAGCTGTTCAGAAATGCAGAATCCCAGGCTCCCCCCACCCAAGACCTGCTGAGTCAGAATCTGCATTTCAACAACATCCGCATACGATCCGTGGACACCTTTGAGTTGAGAGGTGCCACTGTTACCTATCCTGTAATTGGCTGGTTTCTGGAAAAGTAAGTAGCCGTTTTGGCCATGTGTTTCCCCTGATATGCATGAAGAGAAAGCAAAAGACTGAAATACTATTGGTTGGTCTTGCACACACTTAGACACAAACCAGGACCCGCAGTAACGACTGGGATTTGTATCAATAAAATCAGCTGCGGTATATAAACAAAGTACCATTTCTAGACATTTCAATAAGCTTGCCTCTTCAAGTTGATCTTCAAGTTGATCTCTGAGTTTTAGGATTCAAGCTTCATGTTAATTCCTCCTACATCATTCACCCTCTTTAATTAATTTAGCTCCCAACAAGGAGTTGCTGAGATTCCTCCATCTAAGTACGCACCCTCTGTTTCTCATAGGAAAGCCCATTTCATCAGTTTCCAGTAGTAAAGAGAAGGACGGGGACCACCTTACCGATTTCTCTTCCATTAGCCGCTTGACTCTGGCTTTCAGCTTCTCCTCTTGCTGTAGCCTTTCCTCGGTCAGCTTCTCCTTCTCTGCCAGATGCTGCCGAGTTTCCTGAGAACTGTTGATCTTCATCTGAAATGAGGGGAAGGGGAACTGCAGCTGATGGGGGACAGGACTAACGCAGGAGTCATTTCCACTACCTTTGGGGGCGGGACAAAGGTTCACGAAACTTTCTTCAAAACACAGAAAAACGATGCTTAGCATAGTAACTAATAGCGAAGTAGTAGAGCATCGTGGTTAAGAGCTCAGACTCTAGATCTAGATAGAATCTCAGCTCTAGTTCTTTCTAGACACTTCTTCGTATAGAAAATAAGCGGGTGAACTAAGGCAGGCCGTCTTCCTCCTCATTCATCCCTGCCGGCCACTTGGGTGTGGGATTCCGTGGAGAGCACAGGCCCGTGAAGGGGCTCTGCAGCACGCCTACCTGACCTACTGCCCTTTTCAAATTGGCTTTAATGAGGTTTTCTCTGTTCCTCATTTCTTGCAGTTGAAGCAATTTCCTTCTGGAATCCTCCCGAAGCTTCTCTTCAACCTGAAAGGATGATGAAACCGAGGGCTTGCTGCTAATGTGATCATCATGCCCTCTGGGGAAACTCTTCTTGGGGGGTGCTAGTGGCAGTGGGGGAGTCCCTGAGGGGTAGGGACAGCTGCAGCCCAGCAGCAGGGGTCACAGGCATGCACAGTGTGGAGGCAAACTCACAGGGAGTTGCCCCCTACGGGAAAGGGATGAGCTCTGCACCCGGGGCTCAACTATGTTCTACCGCACACTCCCATCCCAGCTCGGTCCCTAACAAGCCGTACGAGACTCGGAAAGTTATTTCACTGCTCCGTGACTCAGTGCCCTCATCTGTCAAATGGGGATGATGATACTAGTATCACTGCATAGAGTTATTGTGGGGATTCAATGTTTGGCATAGTGCTTAAGGGCTCTGTGAGTGTGTTAAGTACTGTTGTAACCTATGAAAGGTAGACGGGAATGTCCGCCGTACAGTCTCTTTCTAATAACTCGTGATGGGTACTTGGAAATGTTATGATTGGGTTTATTATCATAACTGTTTGTCATTACCACTTTGAGCACACTCACTGGTGGTAACCTCTATGGAGGCTTGCTAAAGCAATGTCTATTAAGAATTGCAGCCTGCAAACGAAGGCATTTAAAGTGGAGAAGCTTGCCTACTTATCCCCCCTTGCTTGGGTAACAGTCAACGCACGGTAGGCTTGGGAGTGCTCCACGCTACCCTTGGCTGGCCAGTGTAGGCCTCGCAGCTGCTCAATTCTTGGATGCACCTGCTGAGCCCTGGGCCCTGGCACTAACAGGAAATGAGGCAAACTCTCGTAAATAAATGGAAAGTGTTTGTGCTGAAACAAATTCACAGGCTGTTTTTTTAGGGATCTGAAGAGGGGGATCACAGGGATCTAATAAAAGACCCAGAAAAGCCCTTAAGAGATTTCTTCTGAGTAGTGTGGTCCAGTGGAAGAGCCTCTACCCAGCTCCGTTACCTTGGAAAAGTCATCTAAACTCTCTGGGCCTTAGTTTTCTCCCAGGTCTAAACATGCTCGGACTTCTATGTCAGCAGCCTGTTTCATGTGCTGCAAAAGCCAAGTCCAGCCTTGGACTCTGCCCCTGTCTGTGTTCTGCATGAACAGCCCCCGTTCCCAGCCCCAAGCCTCAGAGTCACCTTCAGCGGCCGCCCTGCTCCCTCTCTCACACTCGGTCGTCTCACGCCTGTCCTCCAGTCCCTCTCACATGCAAGCTGGACTGTGACAACTGGCCTCCTTGCCTCAAGTTTAGTTTCTTCCAGTGCAATCTTAACGGTACTGTGAGAGTTACCCAGCTGTAAGGCAGCTCTGTCCAACAGAACTTTCTGCAATGGTACAGGTACTCTGAGCGAGGCTGTGTTGTCTAATACGGCAGCCACCAGCCACATCTGGGGATCAAGCACTCAAAATGGGGCTGGTGTGACGGAGGAACTGAATAAATAATTTTATTTAATTTTCATTAATTTCAGTGTAAACAGTAGCATGTGGCTGTTTGCTACGCCAGGGTAACTGAAGTCAGACGAACCTGCAGTCAGACAAAACCGACTGTGCCATTGGGCTAGTTACTTTACTAGTAACTAGTAGCCTTGACTTTCTCATCTGTAAAATGGAGAGGATGATTTCTAGATCACAGTGCTGTTGTGAAGATGAAGAGATGAAATGTTCAAGGGAACACCTAGTAAGTGAGAAATTGTAACTATCATTGTCACCCTGATTACTGTCCACGAAGGTCATTGCATCAGTCACTTGTTCAGAAGCCATAGTAGCTCCCCACTGCCTGTGTGGTACAGAGCCCAAGCTCCTGAACTAAGGCAAAACACCAAGCCAGGGATTCAAGAAGCAGCTACGAACTCTGAACGAGGTAAATAAAACTGAATCCACACCTAGATAAACCATAATAAAACTGCTGGAAATCAAGGGAAAAGACAATCTTAAAAGCAACCGGAGAAAAAGACAGATTATGCAAAGGTACAACAGTTAGGCTTACAGATGACTTCTAAATAGAAATAATAGGAGCCACAAGACAATAGTGACATATCTAATGTGCTGAAAGAAAAGAATTGCCATTGTAGAATTCAATACGCAGTCAAATGTGTTTTAAGAGTGAAGGTTAAATATACATCTCCAGGCAGACACACAGGCACATGTGAGAATTTGTCATCAGCAGAGCCACAATGAGGGAAAACATTAAAGGGTATTTTCAGACACAAGAAAAATGAACCCAGGTGGGTGATCAGAGATGCAGAAAAGACAAGCAACAGTAAGGGTAATGTGTGGATATGATACTGACTATAGAAAAACACTAATAATGTCTTGTGGGGTTTTAAGTATGAAGAGGAGTTTAGAAAATGACAGCAATGGCTTATAAATCTGGAGGGGGTAAGTGAAGTTAAGGTGTTTGAAACTCATTGCACTGTCAAGGAGAAGGGCATAATTATCAACTACTATTGCCTCTTGGTAAGTTAAGAATGCAGGGCTTCCCTGGTGGCGCAGTGGTTGAGAGTCCACCTGCCGATGCAGGGGACATGGGTTCGTGTTCCGGTCTGGGAGGATCCCACATTCCGCGGAGCAGCTTGGCCCATGAGCCATAGCCGCTGAGCCTGTGCGTCCGGAGCCTGTGCTCCACAACAGGAAAGGCCACAACAGTGAGAGGCCCGCGTACCGCAAAAAAAAAAAAAAAAAAAAAAAAAAAAGAATGCATATTGTAGTCTTCAGGATGACTACAAAGAGAATAGTAGAAGAGTGAAAAACTTAATTAATGTGTGATTTTGGTGAGTCAAGGATGAATGCTATTGTCTTACTATTACTAAAAGAATAGTAAAAAAGTGAAATATTTCCAAGCTAATAGAGGGGGAAAGTGGAATAAGAGAAAACCATCCACTCAGAAGGAGGCAAGAAAGGAGAGAAAGGAACATAACACAGATGGTACAACTGGTATTGAGCAAGAAGGTAGATTTAAACCCCAGTACATGAGTAATTACATAATATAAATGGACTAAAAGTCAAAGATTGTCAAACTGGATTTTGTAAAAATGATACGTTATTTAATGGCATATGTCTAAACCTTAAGACAAAAATTGACAGAGAACATATGAAAAAGATATGGTATGAAAACTCTAACCAACAGAGAGCCAGTGATGAAGCTAAATGACAAAGGAGACGTTAAGGGAGAAACACTACTAGAGATGAAAAGCGACATTTCATGATGATCTAAAGTTTTGCTCTACAGGAAGTATTAGGATTCTAAATTCATATGCACCTAGTAACACAGCCTCAAAATATATAAAGCAAAAATCGTTCATATTAAAAGAAGAAACACACAAATGACAAACATGTTGAGATTTTTAAAAACATTCTCAATGATGCAACAAAAAGACAAAAAAAATCAATATGAGAATTTAAGTTGGAACAACATCATTGGCAAACTTGATTTAACGGATCAATTCTTTCTTAGATAATTTCACAATTAAGATCTGAAGGCAGGCTAGGGTTGTGGTTACACACAGGAGCTTTGGAGTCAGGCAGACCTGGATTCAAGTTCTGCCACAACTACTTTATGCAAGTGAACTTGGATAACTTCCTTCACCTCTGTGAGCCTCAGTTTTCCCGACTGTAAAGTGGGGTTAATACCAGTATAGACCGCATGGGGTCATTGTGAGGATGAACAGAGATGATGCAGGTGGAGTGCTTGTCCCAGAGTGGTTCCCAGGCTGACCTGTCCCTGCCATACCTTGTTCTTTTCCTGCAGCGTCATAGAGATCAGGCTCTGCTCGGTACTGCTCCTTTTCAGCTCCACCCTGAGCTTCCTCATTTCTTTTTCCATGTCATGGATTTGCTGAAAGAGTTCCAACAACAGGGAAGTCAACTTCACAACTCATTTCATCTGGTTCATTAAGGCAGAAACCTAGTCTGGGATTCGCTTCATTCCTTCCCTTGGGGGACAATTCCACATCTTTGAGGCAAAGTAGACTTTCTTTCAACGGATGCAATGAAAGGGCTGGGTGAGGGAAAATTTGAGTTTCTTTTGAAGATCAGCATGGATCCTGGATTAAACAGTATAAGATACCTATCCACTCATTAGAGTCTCTTTCCTTGGGGCACATTTTTGAGTTCAATCTAAATAAGGGCTGTTTGGAAGACACAATGGGCACAGTTTGGAAGAAAAGAACAATGACATTTTTCTTTTATCTCATTTGAGGCAGAGAAGTGTGCTCCTGACAGAGAGAAGAACACATGTCTTCTGCCCCCGTCGCAGGCACCGTCCTTCCCAACGGATGGAAAACGTATGCCTGGTGATGTGCACGAGGGTTCGGGCCAGTACAGGGGGTGAACATTTACATTTAGTGGTCATCTTTTCATTTTATAAATTTTTATGTTCACCTTCCATACAAGGCCAGTGATACATTTGCTTTTTATTTTGTTTTTATGAATTGTTGTAAAATTGAATGTATTTAAGCAAAAATACTTCAAGAAGAGTTGTGTTAATAACAGTGCTCAGGGCTGTGATAAAACTTGTGACAGTGGATCATGAAAGTCTGGGCATCACAAGTCCAGGGGTAGGGACCACGGTGAATTTCTAGCAGCATATGGTGGCCACCTCCCATCCCTGTCCCCAGGGGAAACCTGATGAGGGGCCTTGAGCCAACTGCCCAGAAAATCTGGGGAGAGTGTGTTTTCCATGGTCTTTTCACCCATCTCTTTGAGGCTAGCAAATCAAAGAATTAGGAGACTACATTAACAGACAAACACCCAGAAAGCCCCAGAGCTTGTGCTAGCTAATGGGCCAAGGAACCCCTCCAAAACCCTCAAGGCCACAATCTAGGCTTTCAGTGGACACCTAGGGGTCAGGAGGTTCAACGCACGGTTTTGCAGAGTTTTAACTCTTTCTCTTGGGCTTCCCACTTCTCCTTCTGGGCATCTTCCTTCTGTAACTCTTCTTTCAGCACTGAGCACTGTGGAGAAAAAGGACAAGGCCACGGGGTCTTGGCTGGGGGTCCCAAGTACCTGTGTTCACGCCCAGGTGTGTTTCCTGCTGTATAACCCAATCACACCTCTGAATTCTGAGAGGCGAGACCATTTGTGTGATGGGAGCACGGGATCCTGCAGTCATTCCCAGTTCACCCCTCTCATGAGTTCTGAGGAATAGAGCGTCTAAATTCCTCTTCAAGAGCCAGCAAACTTCACTTCAGGGGAAATCCAGCTTTGTAGAGTCTGGGTACTTAGGGTGCAGGAATTGGGATGTTTTCACGCTGTGACCGGTGAGGGTGCAGGGGGCCGAGCCAGAGAGCTGGGGTCCATCTTAGGGCTTTTGTGCAGGTTGAGTCTCAAAGACACAACTGCCCCGACTGGTGTGGAGGGGTAAACGGAGCTGTCTTGCCCGAGGGTGGCTTGGCAACAGGCATTAAGTGCATAAGGATGGATGTGCCTTCTTCTGACCCAGCAATTCCCACTTTAGGAATGTACCTTAAGGACAATGACTGGAGAAATAAGTAAATCTGTAGTTTCAAGGATGCTCTTCACAGAATTGTCAGTAACCGTGGAATAAAAAAAAAAATGAGGAAACATCCCAAGTGTTGTTTAGAACAGCAGACCACTTTATAACACTGGGTACATCCAGGAGAAAGTATGTAGCATTTAAGACGAATGATAAGAGCGCTGATTTATTAGCACGGGAAAATAGTAAGTATTTAAAAATTTTAAAAAGGTGCATAGAATAAATTCACTATAAAATGATTGATTGATTGATTTCTAGGCAATATATAGAAATAAGACTGGAAGAACATACATGAAAATATTAACACTGATTTCTCAAGGTAGCATTTCCTCTCCTCTCTTTTTATTTTTTCTTCTCAATGTCATCTACATATTTTTCTAAAATTAACACACATGGTGTATGTAATTAAAAAAAAAAGGCATCTCAAATGTTCACAAGAGCAGTACCCTTGGTGGTGACGAGCCCTTGTGCTACTGGCCAGCACAGTCTAGGGGAGAAGGGACCTCATTCCGAGGTCAACAAGGAAGGGGAAACGGGGACATAAATCATCCAAATGCACTTCAGGAGGTAGAAGAGCCAAGCAGTTGTTGTCTTTGCAGATTCCTTCTACTTAGCACCACCTCTGCATCCCCTTCCCGTCCCCAACACACACACACACACACACACACACACACACACACACCCCACATTAAACAGCTATAGCACATGCCTGGGAAGACACTCTGCTTGGGAGATACGAATGCAGAGGGCTTGGCCAGGCAGCCGACCCAGGGCAGAGGCAGAAGAGCACAACTAAAACCAGCCTCCCACTTCTCGGAAAACGATTTTGTCATCCCCATTTCACAGATGGGGAAATGGAGACCAAATAAGTTACAATGAAAGAAAGCTCTGGGATTGGACCCTGGTCTGTCTGATCCCAAAGCTCGTGCAGTGCCTTTCACCAGCTCCAAACTGGATATGGTACTACGTACCAGGTATTACTTATTGTGCCTTTTCCTTGGAACCTCAAGATCTGTTCTCACCCCACCCCCATGCAGACCTAGCTATCGGGTAGCCTCTGGGAATCTCTGAGTTGCCACCTGAGATGAAAGCTTCGAGGTTTTACTTTGACTCACAGAAACAGGCACATCATACAAATACTGAGAAATCTTATCCTCTAGAGTCAGGATTCTAAAGTTAGCATTGAAGGCAAGATTTGCAAATAGTCAGTTACATGGAAAAAGCTCTTTGCTTGACTACCACGTTCATCTTCCCTAGAGACATTCTACACACTAAAGTCTAAGGAAGAAATGAGAGTCTGCGTGTTTGCATCTGGATCTTCAGACATTCTGCTTTGAAGACAATTATGAGAACCAGTGGTGCTGGGACCATGATGCAGCCGTTTGGTCATCCTTGCTCACAGAGAGATCGTATTCTGTTTAATGTTAAACCTTGTTCTGGCAGTATATGCTCATAGGTGTGTTTGTTGCTGGGATTAAACAAACTCATTTATAATAGGGGTTAGAAAATGTTTGCTTGATTTGAAAATCTATTATGCTTATTCTGAGCCACATACATGCTGTCCTTTGAAAGGCTTCAGAGAAGTTGGCCACCTGCCCAGCAGCTACCCTCCCTGTGTCCTTGGGCACTGGCCTCATCTCACCACCGTGTGTCATGTGACTCCACTGTGTCTGCTTTTCGCAGCTACAATTTGTTGATGACCCGACACTCACTCTGGAGCTGAGGGCTTCGAGCTGGTGATCCTTTTCTTTGTTCTCACTTTTCAGTTGATTCACCTCCTGTTGTAGTTGTTGAACTTGACCATCCTTTACTAACACGTCTCTTTGCAAAGATGACACCATCTCTGTAAAAGAACCAAACCAAACCAAAACAAAAGACTCATGGAGGTCAAAGAGGCAGGAAGGATTATTGGCAACACCGTGGCTGTCAGCCAATGTTTGGAAAAGACCTTCCAAGTGCTGGCCACCACCGCTGCCTGCCTACAATTGGGGAGGCTTTTTCCAAGGGTCTCAGAGCAGGAATGGGAATGAGAGCGAAGTCCACGGAACAGGGTTTGAGGCTTCAGTGAGAATGAGGGGCAGTCAGCACCAGTGAAAGGAGAAACCTTTGGGGGCCCCTTGTGGGCACAGGCCAGGCAAAGCTGGGAGGAGAGGCCACACCATGGGCCTGGGGAACAAATGCCCAGCACAGGGAAGGTCCAGGAATTCTTCTCCAGAGGCCAGGAGACGGCCGTGTGGCAGAGGGCACTGCTGGACACTATTGATGGGGTGGTTGGTTTCACAGTCCTCTGAGTTTGGACCCCTCCCTACCACTTATTAGCTTGGTGGTCTTGGACAAGTTATTTCACCTCCCACTGTCTGTCCCACACAGAGTTATTGTAAGGGTCAAATGATGCAGTGTGTCCCAAGAACACAAAGTGGCTAAATTATGTTTGTTACAGGGCGCCTATTATTTTTCTCGGCAGCCAGCTTCCAAAATGGCCTCAGTGATCCCTACCACCTAGAATTCATGCCCTGTGTAGCCCCTCCCACCCTGAATAGGGCTGCCATGGGTAACCAATATGATACTGTGGAAATGACGGACTGTTTCCTCCTAGGCTGTGTCATAAAAGACACTGTGGGCTCCTCTTTGCTCTCTCTCGAATCACTCACTCCAGGGGAATCCAACTGCTGTGTCGTGAGGACACTCAAGCAGCCCTAGAGAGAAGCATGTGGGCTGAGGAACTAAGGCCTCCAGCCAACAGCCACATGAGCAGCCATTCGGAAGGGGGATCCTCCGGCTCCCCCCGAGGCTTTAGATGACATGACTGATGCCCCAGCCGACATCTTGACTGCAACTCGTGAGAACTAAGTCACTCCCCGCTCAAATTCCTGAACTACAGATACTGGGTGAGATCATAAATATTGGTTGGGGTTTTATCCATTACATTTTGGGGTAACTTGTTATGCAGCAATAGATAACTACTCCATTACTGTAGTATCATTTTTTTTAACATCTTTATTGGAGTATAATTGCTTTACAATGGTGTGTTAGTTTCTGCTTTATAACCAAGTGCATCAGTTATGCATATACATATCTCCCCATATCTCTTCCCTCTTGCATTGTAGTATCATTTTGAATAAAAGTGGGAAGAAGGGTGCATAAATGCAGTGGTATTGGGTTATCTCCTACGGTTCTTTTCTTTTTTTTTTTTTTTTGTTTTTGTTTTTTGCGGTATGCGGGCCTCTCACTGTTGTGGCCTCTCCCTTTGCGGAGCACAGGCTCCGGACGCGCAGGCCCATCGGCCATGGCTCACGGGCCTAGCCGCTCCGCGGCATGTGGGATTTTCCCGGACCGGGGCACAAACCCGTGTCCCCTGCATCGGCAGGCGGACTCTACCACTGCGCCACCAGGGGAGCCCCGGTTCTTTTCTTGAAAGAACATCAGGCCCAGTTTTAGTGGTAGGTATCAATCAAGAATGTCTATGAAATAAAGCACAAAATGCTCCAGAATTTCAGTTTAAAAATGAGCTTTGCCTCCAGGACACAGTTCAGTTACTTGGAAATCCCTCTGGGGCTTGCCACACTTTGAGTGGGTCCAGCCCATCTCAAGCGTTATCACAACCCAGGTCTGTCCGACTCCCTGATCGGAGAAGGTGGGATCTGTGACAGGCTCGATGCTTGGATGAGGTTTCACTGGCTGACATATGGGAGGAAGGTGAGGACCAGCGAGTTCATCCTTCCATTCCTGGTGCCCAGAACAGCACCTAGCCTGGGGGAGGTGCTCAGAAAATATCTGAGGACATCCCAAGTGAGGGAGGAGCATAAGTAGAGACCTGGGGGCAGCAGGGGGTGGGTGTGGGTGTGATTAAGTTGCAGAGTGAGGCAGAAGAAAAGCACAGATTCATACAGAGATGGGGATTCACGTGCGACTCAATGCTATGTCTGGCTTCTACAGCTGTGGGCATGTTTCCTGTTACGCGCCGGCTGCTTTCAGAGTGATGTGCCCCTCCGAGGCTCACTGCCTCCGCCCTGTCACCTGCTTCTCTCCCTCCCCTCATATGTGAGCGGTCCCATCCTCTTCAGGTCTCTAGACATGTCAGTTTCTGCTTAAAAAACTCCACTGGATTCCCAACACCCTTGCAATAAAAACCCAGACCCCCGACCCTGCCCAGCCCCACAATCCCCTGTTCACTCCACGCAGACTCGCTTGCCCTTGGATTGTCCTTGCCCACCTGAAACAGGTCCTCTCTAAAAGAAGGACATAGCCGTGGAGGATACAACATAAACTGGTTAGAATCGGCTAGGTCCAAGGGGGCGTAAGATTCGACTTCCTGGGGAACGGGAGCCTCATTACAGGCTTATTGTAATACATTAGCAAAATGACACACGCACCAGCACCAGGACTGTTCCGAGGCTGACCATAAAGGTCAAAAAGTGGGTGGTGGGGCTTCCCTGGTGGCGCGGTGGTAGAGAGTCCGCCTGCCGATGCAGGGGACACGGGTTCGTGCCCCGGTCCGGGAAGATCCCACATGCCACGGAGCAGCTGGGCCCGTGAGCCATGGCCGCTGAGCCTGCGCGTCCAGAGCCTGTGCTCCGCAACGGGAGAGGCCACAACAGCGAGAGGCCCGCGTACAGAAAAAAAAAAAAAAAAAAAGTGGGTGTTGGCCCAATGCCTGGAAATCCCCGCCCCTTCCCCAAAATATTAGAGTTGTCCCAATCCTCCCACTCATTAGCCTATAAAATTACCCAGCCCATAAAAACTAACCGCCCCATATTTGGGGGTCTCTAGCCTTCTGAGATGGCCCACACTCTGTCTGTGGAGTGTGTTTCTCTCTAAAGAAATCCACTTCTTACTTTGTCTCTCACTGGATTCTTTCTGCGATGAGACATAAAGAACCTGAACTTTATTAAGTCCCGAGGCCAGATGAGTGATCTCGATTAAAAGATAGTGGGTTCTGACTGGGTTTGAGTCCCAGCCCACGGGTTCAAGTCCCACCTGAGTTCCATGGTTGCACACCCACTAAGCTGGTCCCCCTTGGCCTCCCCCCTTGAAGCGCTGGCCACCACGACACACAGTTTATTTTCTCCACAGCACCACTGCTCTCTGAAGTGGGCTTGTTTATTCATCCGTTTACTTTTATTGTCTGTCACCCCCTCCCAAATCTGTGAGTACAGGAATCTGACTGTCTTGCTTGGCTCTCCCTCCCCGGAGCCTGGAACGGGGCCTGACACCTAGTAGGAGCTCAAGAAACATGTGGAAGCAATGAAGGAATCCAGGGAATCAAAGCTCAGCCACAGCTGTGCGTTGGCTGCCCCTCTCCCAACCCAAGCCCTTTATCAGGGAACCACCTCTGATCAAATTAGAAAATGGTTTCCCTTGGGCCCAAGTGCACTCGGCTGAAATGGGTGAGACCATGGGTGCCTTAAAGGAGTGACCCGAGTTTGTCCACGCTCTAGTTTGCACTCAGGCTGCTTTGTGGAACCACCCAAGCCACAAGGCGACCTGTGTTCTCCCTGGTGGGGCCAGTGCTCAGGAGACCTTGTAGCCAAGAGATACCATTCTCTCAAATATTTACCAGGCCCTGCCCTCGGAACTGGGTGGCAAGAAACCTCCACTGAGGGAGAACTCTAATGCACTGACACGGGTGATCCCTGAGGCTGCACCCAGGTCATGGGCACAGGTGTGCTGGTTGACTGGTGATGTCTGCAGGGGGAGGGCAGAAGCTCTGGGGCCTGAATGCAGAAGGGCCTCACCTGACGTGATGGCGGCCTCCCTCCTTAAGTTCTCGGCCTCGTGCTTCAGGGAGGTGATTTCTAAGTTTCTCTCAGACAGGTTCTGGCACAGCACCTGGTTGTAGCCTTGCTGTAGGGCACTGATCTGTGGAAGGAGGCAACACACAGTCAGAGGGGGCCAGCCAGGCCTGCAGGACACGCCGGTACTTCTCCAACGTTGGGCAAAGAGTCGGGTTGATCTTGGATCGGGGTGTTGGGGAAACCAAGGTTTTCAGTTGTCACTAGTGGAAGGGGCAGGAGGGGCCTGTTCCTTCAGTGACCACCATGTCATCGGTCCTCGAGACACGAAGCTTATCTTTGTGGCCACCCAGGGGCTCCGGTGCTGCTGTCTTCCTATGACCTGTGGGTTTTCAGCCATAAATAGACCAGCTGTTGGTTCCAGATCATCCAGCACTGACTGGATGCATAGCCAAGTTCAAGAGCCGGGAGCAGGTTATGAAATGAATTCCCTCTAATGAGAATAGAGGGTAGTTTATACCTCACAGAACACTCCAGAGTTTACAAAGCCCGTTCACACATGCTACACTGATACTCGTCACAGCGTTGCTGAAGGCTGACGTTCCCATTAATGTGCCCATTTTGCAAGGGAGCCAGGTTGAGACTCAGAGAGGTTAGGCCCCCTGCTCGGGATCACGCGGCTGGTCAGACGTGGAGTCTGATTCAAACCCAGTCTTTAGTTGCCTGGTTCCTCCTTCCCAGGTGGCTCTAGGAATGAGTGTGAGAAGTTGGAGGCTGTAAGGCATGACATGGACTCGGGAGCCGGACTGTGGCCTTCAAGTCCTGTCTCTGCCAGTTAACGGGCTTTGTGAACACAAGGAGGACACCACATTCTGTTTCCTTTTGTTCTGTCTGTACGCAGGGTGATGGTAGTCCCAACCTGATAGGATTGTTAGAAGTATTTTAGTAAGTTAGCATGTGTACAAGTGATCAGATCATGCCTGGCACACGGCACAGGGGGATGAGCTGTGACGGTCCTCTCCTCTGACTACCCACGCGGTGTTTTTTTTCTTTTGTTTTGGGTTTATTTTGGTTTTTTTTGCAGTACGCGGGCCTCTCACTGTTGTGGCCTCTCCCATTGCGGAGCACAGGCTCCGGTCGCGCAGGCTCAGCGGCCATGGCTCACGGGCCCAGCCGCTCCGCGGCATGTGGGATCTTCCCGGACCGGGGCACGAACCCGTGTCCCCTGCATTGGCAGGTGGACTCTCAACCACTGCGCCACCAGGGAAGCCCTCACAGGGTGTTTTAGCTTCAGCTTCCCTCGTCCGTCTCTGGGGAAGGTAGTTGGTAAACTTTATGTGTGCATTTGTAAGCCTTGCCAGGCTCACTTAAACGCCAGTGTGGTTGTTATTAAGCGCAAATACAGGGGCGTCCCTGGTGACGCAGTGGGTGAGAGTCCGCCTGCCGATGCAGGGGACGCAGGTTCGTGCCCTGTTCCGGGAAGATCCAAAATGCCGCGGTGCGGCTGGGCCTGTGGGCCGTGGCCGCCGAGCCTGCGCGTCCGGAGCCTGTGCTCCGCAATGGGAGAGGCCACAACAGTGAGAGGCATGTGTACCACAAAAAAAAAAAAAAAAAAAACCAGGAAATACAGGAATCGTGGGTGGGAGCACCACAGGCCGGCTCTATCTATGGCTGCTGTGAGCACCCTCTAAGTCCATGGCTCAGAGACCCCTCAAGGGCGGTCTCCCCTCCAGGGGTCTAGGTCTACACGTGGGGTGCGGAAGGCTCTCCATCAAATGCAACGTTTGTAAGGGCCCGAAAGTAGCTGCCAGGCCTCGGCCTCCACAGAGCAGGTACCTGAGAGGTTGGGAAAGAGAGCTGGGCCGGGAACACCCTCCCTCTCGGTTTGATGTGGCCAGACTGCTTGTTCTGAGTGGCCCGGACTTCCCCACCTCAAGGTGCACTGTGGGCCTTTGCCCTGTGATTTTTCAGATGTCAGGCCTCAGTACTCCACAGGGACACGTTTATTGGGGCATAAATGCCACGCAATCCGTAGACAGGACAAGAACTACCTTGTTGTTTTGTTTTGTTTTTTTTTTTTTTGCTGTACGCGGGCTTCTCACTGTTGTGGCCTCTCCCGTTGCGGAGCACAGGCTCCGGATGTGCAGGCTCAGTGGTCATGGCCCACGGGCCCAGCCGCTCCGCAGCATGTGGGATCTTCCCGGACCGGGGCACGAACCTGCGTCCCCTGCATCGGCAGGCGGACTGTGAACCACTGCACCACCAGGGAAGCCCCACTAGCTTGTTTTGATAGATCAAAACAGAAGTGACAAGGAGAAGGATGTAATTTCTTTTCTTTTTTAAAAAATAAATTTTATTTATTTATTTATTTATTTTTGGCTGCGTTGGGTCTTTGTTGTGGTGCATAGGCTTATTGCAGCGCCTTCTCTTGTTGCAGAGCATGGGCTCTAGGCGCACGGGCTTCAGTAGTTGTGGCACGAGGGCTCAGTAGTTGTGGCACACGGGCTTAGATGTTCCACGGCATGTGGGATCTTCCTGGACCAGGGCTCGGGCCCGTGTCCCCTGCACTGGCAGGCGGATTCCTAACCACTGTGCCACCAGGGAAGTTCTGGGTGCAATTTCTTTGTTCTCCTAAGGTAAGTTTGCCAGATTTAGGGGAGGAAAAAAGGATGTTCACTTAAAATAGGATTTCAGATAATGAATAATATTTCATTGCAAATGTGTCCCATGCAATATTTGGGACACACACTAAAACGAAATTCTAAAATTCAAATTTAACTGGGTGTCCTTACTTTATCTGGCAACCCCACCCAAAGAGAGTTCCTAAACTTCAGTCATTCATATACCACTTTCACCATTTTTCCCATGTCTCTTGGCTAGCCCCACTATAATTTCTTAGCAGTTTTCGTAGAAGCAGCTCCCTTTTTAAACTTAAAAATGTGCATTAAATTAAAAATAACTGTTATAAGAGTAAATAGAGACTCAGTATCTTAAATAAAAATGATCCCTCCAAAAGAAGAAATACAGGAATTTCCCTGTTTATCATCAGACCAGGTTGCAGGCAGCACACTAAAAAAAAAAAAAAAAAAAAAGTTTGGGGGGAGGTGGTGGGCATGCCCAGGTAATGGAGTTCGGGTGTGCTGATATGGTCACCAGATGGCGCTCACAGCCTTTGGTCTTGGTTTGTGTCCTTGGAAATCTTGTCATTATTACTCTGGTAGAATTAACAGAAGCGTCAAGGTCTCACACGTTTTCCGACTCGTTTCATGCACCATCATGGTTCAGAGTCTAGGACATTTGGGGCAGTTACACTTACTTTTTCCCTGGGGCACCTGAGACATTTTTGGGGGGGGTCTATGCTAGAAGTTGAGGGGACACAGGCCACTCTGACCCCCACTCTCCCCAAGGCTATACTTTTGCATGTTTGTGCTTTGGAAACTTTGAGTAAAAAAATTCTTTCACATTTTACTTTTCTCTGTTGGGGGGAAATACAACTTTTCCATAAAAGGTCCTTGGAACACTGAAAGTGTTTGTAAGCTCTTCTCAGCTTAATGCTTTTATTTGCAAGATACCAGAGATAGAACACACAGAGACAAACTTCCGGGAGGCAAAACATACGTTCCCCTCTAAGATTCCAGTGGTTTTGACAGATTGAAAATATTTCAATCTGAGTGTCAGAGTTTTAGGATTTCGGATTGCTGGAAAACTCCAAAGAGTCTTCAAACCTCTTTGATAATTTTACTATCAAAATAAATATCCATATTGTTTGTAATGACATAAATTCCAAGATGTTTAATGTCTGTTAAGCTGTGTAATAAAATGGGCACTGAATCATAAGAAAGTTAAGAGTGCTAGGAGGAGTGATTGTTTCAGGATGATAATTTGGCTTCTAATTAGCACAGGCGTATAAGAGCACATGGAGGTAAGAATTTTCTAGTGATACTGTAGCAGATCGAAGATCTCTGAGAGCAAATCATTATGCACACACCTTCGGGGACCAGGGAAAACACATAAAGTAATCAGAACCATAAATCAACCTGCCATGTGGCTTACACTTCTGGTGGAATGCTCTGCAGGCAGTAGAATACTTAAGAAATTAAAATGTCAGTGGATGAAACTCGATTTGAGTTCAAACGAATCGAGCCTCTGGTTCACATATGCCTTGCTATAAAATATTCTTCTTCAGTTATAAGTGAAGCTCCAGTGGTAGGGGAGGCAAGAGCATGATGCATCAGTGTAATTATTTCTAGATAATTTCTTTGTAAAAAACATTTTTTCCCCCAGGTATCGGCAGCCACTTTAAATAAAACTCAAATTGGGACCGGCTGATATTCAAAGATATGTGGAAATTATATAATATTCTATGTCAAATATATTTCAATTATTTAAAAAAAGGTATGTGGGGAATTGCCTGGCAGTCCAGTGGTTAGGACTCTGTGCTTCCACTGCTGGAGGCCTGGGTTTGATCCCTGGTCAGGGAACTAAGATCCTGCAAGCCGCGTGGTATGGCCAAAAATAAAAAAGGTATGTGGGAATAATTCAGCCTCATCCATGTACCTGAAAAAGACATGTCATTTTCTCAGGAAAGCTCTGAAATGGGAGAATAACTGAAAGGAATATTTCAGCAAAATTGTGTTCAGTTCAAGAAAAAGATGATCATTAATGTGTCAGCTACATGTCAAGGTAGCTGTTTGCACTAATAATTCCTACAGGACCTGTTACTTTCATTGTTTTTTCAAAACCAGGTTTGAAGGAGAGTCATTAGTTCATTTAAATATTAGAGCATGTATTTGTTGACTTGTTTATTCTGTCTCCCTCACTAGAGCATAACAGGGGGAAGGATCATGTCTGTCTTGTTCTCTGCTGAATTCTCAGAGCCTGGAAGAGGGCATGGCACGGGATAGGCCCCCCAAAATATTTCTTTGGATTAATGGACGGATGGATGGATGGATGAATAAAGAACAAACAAACAGACACGGTCCTAACAGAGTTCTAGAAGGTTACTGGGCCCAACCTTTGCCTTCATGGAGCTTACAGTTTCCTGCTAGAATCTCCTAGGTTCACCATACACAATCTGTGTCCTTTCTAGAGCACCATTTCTAGGATTGAAACTGTGTACCTAGAATCGGTTACAGAGGGAAAGACAGTAAACAGAGAACAAGAGAACAAAGGCCTCCAAGCATTGACTACGGTTTTTTTTTTCCTCTCTCCTTTTTTAAAATGTTTATTTATTTATTTATATTTTTCTTATTAGTCACCCATTTTATACACATCAGTGTATACATGTAAATCCCAATCTCTCAATTCATCATACCACCACCCCCACCCCCTGCCACTTTCCCCCCTTGGTGTCCATACGTTTGTTCTCTACATGTGTGTCTCAATTTCTGCTCTGCAAATTGGTTCATCTTTACCATTTTTCTAGGTTCCACACATATGCGTTAATATAGGATATTTGTTCTTCTCTTTCTGACTTACTTCACTCTGTATGGCAGTCTCTAGATGCATCCACGTCTCTACAAATGACCCAATTTTGTTCCTTTTCATGGCTGAGTAATATTCCATTGTATATATGTACCACTTCCTCTTTAACCATTCGTCCGTCGATGGGCATTTAGGTTGCTTCCATGATCTGGCTATTGTAAATAGTACTGCAATGAACATTGGGGTGCATGTGGCTTTTTGAATTATGGTTTTCTCTGGGTATATGCCCAGTTGTGGGATTGCTGGGTCCTATGGTAATTCTATTTTTAGTTTTTTAAGGAACCTCCATACTGTTCTCCATAGTGGCTGTATCAATTTACATTCCCACCAACAGTGCAAGAGGGTCACCTTTTCTCCACACCTTCTCCAGCATTTGTTGTTTGTAGATTTTCTGATGATGCCCATTCTAACTGGTGTGAGGTGATACCTCATTGCAGTTTTGATTTGCATTTCTCTAATAATTAATGATGTTGAGCAGCTTTTCATGTGCTTCTTGGCCAGTGGTATATCTTCTTTGGAGAAATGTCTATTTAGGTATTCTGCACATTTTTGGATTGGGTTGTTTGTTTTTTTAATATTGAGCTGCATGAGCTCTTTATATATTTTGGATATTAATCATTTGTCAGTTGCTTCCTTTGCAAATATTTTCCCCCAGTCTGAGGGTTGTATTTTCATCCTGTTTATGGTTTCCTTTGCTGTGCAAAAGCTTTGAAGTTTCATTAGGTCCCATTTGTTTATTTTTGTATTTATTTCCATTACTCTAGGAAGTGGATCAAAAAATATCTTGCTGTGATTTATGTCAAAGAGTGTTCTTCCTATGTTTTCCTCTAAGAATTTTAGAGTGTCTGGTCTTACATTTAGGTCTCTAATCCGTTTTGAGTTTATTTTTGTGTATGGCGTTAGGGAGTGTTCTAATTTCATTCTTTTACATGTAGCTGTCCAGTTTTCCCATCACCACTTATTGAAGAGACTCTCTTTTCTCCACTGTATATCCTTGACTCCTTTGTCATAGATTAGTTGACCATAGGTGTGTGGGTTTATCTCTGGGCTTTCTATTCTGTTCCATTGACCTATATTTCTGTTTTTGTGCCAGTACCATATTGTCTTGATTACTGTGGCTTTGTAGTATAGGCTGAAGTTAGGGAGTCTGATTCCTCCAGCTCCGTTTTTTTCCCTCAAGACTGCTTTGGCTATTCGGGGTCTTTTGTGTCTCCACACAAATTTTAAGCTTTTTTGTTCTAGTTCTCTAAAAAATGCCATTGGTAATTTGATAGGGATTGCATTGAATCTGTAGATTGCTTTGGGTAGTAGAGTCATTTTCACAATATTGATGCTTGCAATCCAAGAACATGGTATATCTCTCCATCTGTTGCTATCATCTTTAATTGCTTTCATCAGTGTCTTACAGTTTTCTGCATACAGGTCTTTGTCTCCCTAGGTAGGTTTATTCCTAGGTATTGTATTTTTTGGTTGCAGTGGTACATGAGAGTGTTTCCTTAATTTCTCTTTCAGATTTTTCATCATTAGTGTATAGGAATGCAAGAGATTTCTGTGCATTCATTTTGTGTCCTGCAACTTTACCAAGTTCATTGATTAGCTCTAGTAGTTTTCTCGTGGCATCTTTAGGATTCTCTCTGTAGAGTATCCTGTCATCTGCAAACAGTGACAGTTTTACTTCTTCTTTTTCAATTTGGATTCCTTTTATTGCTTTTTCTTCACTGATTGCTGTGGCTAGGACTTCCAAAACTATGTTGAAGAATAGTAGTGAGAGTGGACATCCTTGTCTTGTTCCTGATCTTAGAGGAAATGTTTTCAGTTTTTCACCATTGAGAATGATGTTTGCTGTGGCTTTGTCATATATGGCCTTTACTATGGTGAAGTAGGTTCCCTCTATGCCCACTTTCTGGAGAGTTTTTATCATAAATCAGAGTTGAATTTTGTCAAAAGCTTTTTCTGCATCCATTGAGATGATCATATGGTTTTTCTTTTTCAATTTGTTAATATGGTGTATCACATTGATTGATTTGCATATATTGAAGAATCCTTGCCTCTCTGGGGTAAATCCCACTTGATCATGGTGTATGATCCTTTTCATGTGTTGCTGGATTCTGTTTGCTAGTATTTTGTTGAGGATTTTTGCATCTATATTCATCAGTGATATTGGTCTGTAATTTTCTTTTTTTGTAGTATCTTTGTCTGGTTTTGGTATCAGGGTGATGGTGGCCTCAGAGAATGAGTTTGGGAGTGTTCCTTCCTCTGCAATTTTTTGGAAGAGTTTGAGAAAGATGGGTGTTAGCTCGTCTCTAAATGTTTGATAGCATTCACCTGTGAAGCCTTCTGGTCCTGGACTTCTGTTTGTTGGAAGATTTTTAATCACAGTTTCAATTTCATTACTTGTGATTGGTCTGTTCATATTTTCTATTTCTTCCTGGTTCAGACTTGAAAGGTTATAACTTTCTAAGAATTTGTTCATGTCTTCCAGGTTGTCCATTTTATCGGCATAGAGTTGCTTGTAGTTGTCTCTTAGGATGCTTTGTATTTCTGCGGTGTCTGTTGTAACTTCTTTTTCCTTTCTAATTTTATTGATTTGAGTCCTCTCCCTCGTTTTCTTGATGAGTATGGCTAATGGTTTATCAATTTTGTTTAACTTCTCAAAGAACCAGCTTTTAGTTTTATTGATCTTTGCTATTGTTTTCTTTGTTTCTATTTCATTTATTTCTGCTCTGATCTTTATGATTTCTTTCCTTCTGCTCACTTTGGGTTTTGTTTGTTCTTCTTTCTCTAGTTCCTTTAGGTGTAACGTTAGATTGTTTATTTGAGATTTTTCTTGTTTCTTGAGGTAGGCTTGTATAGCTATGAACTTCCCTCTTAGAACTATGGGATGCTTTTGCTGCATCCCATAGGTTTTGGATCGTCGTGTTTTCATTGTCATTTGTCTCAAGGTATTTTTTGATTTCCTCTTTGATTTCTTCAGTGATCTCTTGGTTATTTAGTAACGTACTGTTTAGCCTCTATGTGTTTGTGTTTTTTACAGGTTTTTCCCTGTAATTCATTTCTAATCTCATAGCGTTGTGGTCAGAAAAGATGCTTGATATGATTTTAATTTTCTTAAATTTCCTGAGGCTTGATTTGTGACCCAAAACGTGATCTATCCTGGAAAATGTTCCGTGCGCACTTGAGAAGAAAGTGTAATCTGCTGTTTTAGGATGGAATGTCCTACAAATATCAAGTAAATCTATCTGGTCTATTGTGTCATTTAAAGCTTGTGTTTCCTTATTAATTTTCTCTTTGGATGATCTGCCCATTGGTGTAAGTGAGGTGTTCAAGTCCCCCACTATTATTGTGTTACTGTTGATTTCCTCTTTTAGAGCTGTTAGTGATTGCCTTTTGTATTGAGGTGCTCCTATGTTGGGTGCATATATATTTATAATTGTTATATCTTCCTCTTGGATTGATCCCTTGATCATTACGTAGTGTCCTTCCTTGTCTCTTGTAACATTCTTTATTTTAAAGTGTATTTTCCCTGATATGAGTATTGCTACTCCAGCTTTCCTTTGATTTCCATTTGCATGGAATATCTTTTTCCATCCCCTCACTTTCAGTCTGTATGTGTCCCTAGGTCTGAAGTGGGTCGCCTGGAGACAGCATATAGATGGGTCTTGTTTTTGTATCCTTTCAGCAACCCTGTGTCTTTTGGTTGGAGCATTTGATCCATTCACGTTTAAGGTAATTATCGATATGTGTGTTTCTATGACCATTTTCTTAATTGTTTTGGGTTTGTTTTTGTAGGTCCTTTTCTTCTCTTGTGTTTCCCACTTAGAGAAGTTCCTTTAACATTTGTTGTAGAGCTGGTTTGGTGGTGCTCAATTCTCTTAGCTTTTGCTTGTCTGTCAAGCTTTTGATTTCTCCATCGAATCTCAATGAGATCCTTGCTGGGTAGAGTAATCTTGGTTGTAGGTTCTTCCCTTTCATCACTTTAAGTATATCATGCCACTCCCTTCTGGTTGGTAGAGTTTCTGCTGAGAAATCAGCTGTTAACCTTCTGGGAGTTCCCTTGTATGTTATTTGTCATTTTTCCCTTGCTGCTGTCAATAATTTTTCTTTAATTTTTGCCAAGTTGATTACTATGTGTCTCGGTGTGTTTCTCCTTGGGTTTCTCCTGTATGGGACTCTCTGTGCTTCCTGGACTTGGGTGGCTATTTCCTTTCCAATGTTAGGGAAGTTTTTGACTATAATCTCTTCAATATTTTCTCGGGTCCTTTCTCTCTCTGTTCTCCTTCTGGGACCCGTATAATGTGAACGTTGTTGTGTTTAATGTTGTCCCAGAGGTCTCTTAAGCTGTCTTCATTTCTTTTCATTCTTTTTTCTTTATTCTGTTCCGCAGCAGTGAATTCCACCATTCTGTCTTCCAGGTCACTTATCCGTTCTTTTGCCTCAGTTATTCTATTGATTCCTTCTAGTGTGTGGTTTTTTTTCAGTTATTGTATTGTTCATCTCTGTTTGTTTGTTCTTGAATTCTTCTAGATCTCTGTTAAACATTTCTTGCATCTTCTCGATCTTTGCCTCCATTCTTTTTCTGAGGTCCAGGATCATCTTCACTATCATTATTCTAAATTCTTTTTCTGGAAGGTTGCCTATCTCCATTTCATTTAGTTGTTTTCTGGGGTTTAACCTTGTTCCTTCATCTGTTGCATAGCCCTCTGCCTTTTCATCTTTTCTGTCTTTCTGTGAATATTGTTTTTGTTCCACAAGCTGCAGGATTGTAGTTCTTCTTGTTGCTGCTGTCTGCCCTCTGGTGGATGAGGCTATCTAAGAGGCTTGTGGAAGTTTCCTGATAGGAGGGACTGGTGGTGGGTAGAGCTGGCTGTGGCATTGGTAGGCAGAGCTCAGTAAAACTTTAATCTGCTTGTCTGCTGATGGGTGGGTCTGTGTTCCCTCCCTGTTAGTTGTTTGGCCTGAAGTGACCCAACACTGGAGCCTACCCAGGCTCTTTGGTGGAGCTAATGGCAGACTCTGGGAGGGCTCATGCCAAGGAATACTTCCCAGAACTTCTGCTGCCAGTGCCCTTGTCCCTTGGTGAGCCACAGCTGTCCCCTGCCTCTGCAGGACACCCACCAACACTAGCAGGTAGATCTGGTTCAGTCTCCTATGGGGGTCACTGCTCCTTCCCCTGGGTCCCAATGCACACACTACTTTGTGTGTGCCCTCCAAGAGTGGAATCGCTCTTTCCCCCAGTCCTGCCAAAGTCCTGCAATCAAATCCCACTAGCCTTCAAAGTCTGAGTCTCTAGGAATTCCTCCTCCCATTGCTGGACCCCCAGGTTGGGAAGCCCGACGTGGGGCTCAGAACCTTCACTCCAGTGGGTGGACTTTTGTGGTATAAGTGTTCTCCAGTTTGTGAGTCACCCACCCAGCAGTGATGGGATTTGATTTCATTGGGATTGCACCCCTCCTACTGTCTCATTGCGCCTTCTCCTTTGTCTTTGCATGTGGGGTATCTTTTTTGGTGAGTTCCAGTGTCTTCCTGTCGATGATTGTTCAGCAGTTAGTTGTGATTCCAGTGTTCTCGAAAGAGGGAGTGAGAGCATGTCCTTCTACTCCGCCATGTTGAACCAAATCTGACTATGGTTTTAAGCAGAATTATGCACTGAGGCCAAAATTCATCAATGACCTATTGCTTTTTTATCAACTTTGTTGAGATATAATTTATGTACAAGATCAGGGGCCAATTTTAAAGTAGTTCTTTAAAACTTAAAAAAAAATTTTTTTTCTTTTGGATTTAGTTTCAGGAGGAAGGAAGTTGACTGGTAAATCCAGACATTCTGGGTGGAGAATTTTTGGTGAAATTCCCTATAAATGAACCAGCAGCTGCCTTCAGGGTTTGATAAAGGCCTCAGTGTTTGGAACACTGTGGGGTTCCTTCTCCCCACCTCCAGCTCTTTCTGGCTGGGTCTGGGTGGGTATGAGAAGTGGTCACTGAAGCGACAGGACTTGGGTGGAAATGCAAAGTGGGTGTGAAAGCATGAGGTGTACAAGGTGGCAGAGCTGAGCCCAAGTCACATCACTGCCTCTCACTTGCTGTGCAAGCTGTAACAAGCTCCTGGGCATCTCTGAGCGTGCCTCAGTCTCCTCATCTGTAGAATGGCATCTGCCAGAAGACTGAGGTTTAACTAGCTGATGAGGGGACTTCCCTCATGGTGCAGTGGTTAAGAATCCCCCTGCCAATGCAGGGGACAGGAGTTCGAGCCCTGGTCCAGGAAGATCCCACATGCTGTGGAGAAACTATGCCCGTGGGCCACAACTACTGAGCCTGCACTCTAGAGTCCGCGAGCCACAGCTACTGAAGCCCTCATGCTGCAACTACTGAAGCCCACGTGCCTAGAGCCCATGCTCTGCAGGAAGAGAAGCCACTGCAATGAGAAGCCCATGCACCACAGTGAAGAGTAGACCCTGCTCACTGCAACTAGAGAAAGCCCGTGCACAGCAACGAAGACCCAATGCAGCCATAAATAAATAAATTAAATAACTAAATTAAATAAATAAATAAATAAATAAATAAATAAGCTAATGCACCCAAAGCACCTGCACCGGGGCCTGAACATGGTAGGCACTTAACGAAATCTAATATTGTTCTTACAAGGCTAGAAACTTGCCAACCCTGCACTCCCTGGAACTGTACTCCTCACCATGCTGTGCTGACTGCCCATTTCTAACTACCCGGGTGGTTCCCCCCAGGCTCTACCTGAGAGCTGTCACCCTGTGTTGTGACCCCAAGGCCCCGACCCACTTGTCTCTGAGCCCTACCTGGTTTTTCAAGCTCTGGATCTCTCTCTGTTGGGCATCGTCCTCTTCATGCAGAACCTGAAACTTGGGCGGGATCACCCTCTCCTTCTGCCTGGAGGCAGCTGTTTCCAACAGCTTCTGCCTCAGGTTGGCCACTTGGTTCTGCAGGCTTGCTATCACCGTGTCTTTGTATTTAGATTCAAGTTCAAAATCGGAGAGACGGCTGACTTCTTTTCCCAGCAGCAGAATTATTTCATCCTGGGTGGAGGCCAGATGGGAAATTTACTAGGTGTGGGTCTGGGTGTAAGGCTGAGCCCATTTAAAGAAAGACAGGAAAAATATGGTATCATTCTTTGGGAAGGTGAGGGCAGGCAGGGAGGGAAAAAGCAGACTTTCAAGGCTATCTCTGTCACTTGGAAAATCTCATAGAGACAAGAATTGGGTTAAAATGATGTACTTGTATATAGACTCCTGTAATGGATGTCTGTACCTCACAGGTACGGAAACTTTCCTTTCCCCGAGAATTAGACTTTCATATTAAGAACAACCATCCCACTTGGGAACTTTTGTTGCTACAAAGTTTACTTAGAATGTTTTCATTTACAATATTCAGCCTAGCACACTGGGGACCTAGGAAAGGTAGTTAGGAAAACAACATTCTGTTTGACCACATTCTGCTTATAATGAGGGTTATTTTTTTAACTTAAAACATTCTGAAATATTTGTTTTCCCTTTCCTCTCTTCTAATATTTCCAGCCTCTTTTGGCTCTTCATGTATGAAATTTTTCCAGGTAACTCAATCTGGAAAGTAAATGAGACAGGAATAGTGATTTATTTGCATGGGCTAATGTAAAGTTTTGGCTGGAAAAACAAAATTGCTGGTAGACTGTACCCACAGGTATAATTAACCCTGTCCTCCATCTCTCCAGTGATAAAGCTCTGCAGCCAAAGAATTGGTTAGGTTTTCCAAAAAAGGAAAAAAAATTTCCCCCAAACTTCTCACCAGACGTTATCAATAAAATGTCAGAAAAACTGAAGAAGAAGAAGAAGAAGAAATTCCCCAGAGGCCTTTTCCAAAGCAGTCACGGGAGGAGGTAAACGGGCAATTTCTGGGCCAGCTCATTCCCAGGAGAGCCGTCCAGTCAGCCTCACGACCTGCTAGCTCCGTGACCTGGGGAAGGACAGGGTCTCGCTCACGAGAAAGCCTGTCTGACATTGCCAGCTGCTGCCAGGGGCCTTCCTTTGGGTCCTTGTGAAAGTTGGTGGCAAAACTTCAAGAGAGAGCATCAGACATATTCCCTACTCCTGGGCAGTTTCCCCTGTTTCACCCTGTTATGATCAGCCAGGTGCTTATTCATTTTTCATGCAACAAACATTCATCGGGCAGCAACTAAGTGCCAGGCCCCGTGCCAGTGCTGGAATATAAGAAGTTTGCAGAGGGCAGTGGACAGCTGTGGGTTCTGCTTTCCTGCTGAGGGTCCCCTTGCCCTTCTTGGAGGGAGTGTTCCTCCTTCCATTTGGTCTGGGTAGGACTGTCAGTCATGTGCCCTGCTCCTTCCTGTCCCACCTCCCCATGTGCATGTGGCCCAAGCTGGTCAATCAGAGATTTCACACATCGATTACAGAGGGAGAGGATCTTGCCTTCTTTTGGATCATGTAGGCTTGTTTGCCTGAGTTTGTCTTTTCTAACACACAAAGCCAGCCTTATGAAGAAAGCCAGACACTGAGGGAAACAGAGGGGAGAAGTTGGTAGTGGGGAGGTGTTCTGATGACATTATTCAAGCTCCTGGATCTAGCCATACCTGAAGCTAGTGGCCCTTTAAATTTTCCAATAAGATGAGCTAATCAATGCTCCCCCTCAAGCTAATTTGTTTAATGTCACTTGAAGGAGTCCTGGCAAGTCAGGGTATAAACGACTTATAAAGAGAAAGAATTATTTCTATTATAAATAGAAAAAATGATAAATGGCTTATAAAAATTTTCTATAAATAGAAAAAATTATAGTGGTTGCACTATATTTCCGAGTTAAAATTGAGGCAGGTTGAAAAATGGCTACAAATACTTTGCAGTTTTGCCATCCAGTCTATTTCCCCACCCTCTAGTCTGGGCTGGCCCCGTGACTAGCTTTAACCAACGGAATGGAGTGGAAGTGATGCTGCATGATCTCCAGGCAAGTTCTTACAGGCTGTGCAGCTTCTGTTCTGGCCCCCTGGGAACCCCGAGACCACCGTGCTGTGATGAAAAGCCACATGCACAAAGGGGCCCACCAGTCCAGGCGTCCTGGCTGAGGCCTTAGATGTGGGAAGGAGGCCAATGGAGACCGACAACCAACCTGGCCAAGCCAGCGGCTGACTGAGGCCTCATGAGTGAGGCCAGGGGACACGAGCAAAGGAACCTTCCAGGTCAACCCATAGATTCTGGGGAATAATGAATTGCTGTTGGAAGCCGCTAAGTTTTGGGATGGCTTGTTACATAGCGATAAATACAGAATCTGAGTGTGGCTTCTCGCCTTTCTGCAACATTTTTCAGAGTCTGGTCCCAGGATGCCTGGGATGGAACCCCCTGCCTCCTGAAGGTTTGGATTTCCGTGTCTGACAAGAACCCCAGGTAGGTCTGCTCCTCACAAACTCTGAGGATTGCTGCAGGAGCAGGCCCTGGCCCTGAAGGAAAGCGAGATATTATAGACTGCTTCTTTTAGAGTAACTTTCGAGTCGTGTCTAAGTGGGGAGAAATTGACCTGGGCCCTTCCCAGGATGGCTTGAATCCACCTGTTCTGCTCGCATCCCTGCTTTAAACCTCTCTGGTTCTTTAACGAGTCTCTCGGCCCACGCCTCCCTGACTTCCTGGGCTCACGTCCTCCTGCAAGGAACGTGTTTTTGCATCACTGTTCCATCACTGAAGGTTGACCAAGTGATTACTGTGTGGGAGTTAGAAGTACCCGCTGAGAAGCTAACCAGACCTCGCTTTGAATCCTAACACTGCTCCTTGCACTGGGCAGCCTTGAACACATTACTGAACCTCTCTGAGATTCAGTTTCCTCATCTGCAAAGTGAGGGTGATAAAATCTTTTTTGAAGATGGTGAAGATTAACGAGCTAATAAATGTCAAGTGCACAGGAAATGGCCCAGCACACAGTAGGTGCTCAGTACCTTGTAGTTGTAGATGTTATTTGGGATAAAATGAGCAGTGGCCAAACCTGGCTGAATGTCTTGGGAGGAAGAGGTGGTTTCTTGGAAGTAGGAAAAAGGGACAGTCCTTGAGACACAGAGAACAAGAGGCAGTGGCAATCTCTCCATGGTCCCTCTTGCTGCTGTAGCTCTGTGCTTCCCCAAGACCCCTCACCTTATCGTGCTGGGACAGGTCCTGGTCCACAAAAATTTCTCTGTAGGGCCCTGTCCCAGGACTTTCCTCGGCCACTGATTGTTCCGACAGTTCCGCAGCGTTGGTCCACACTAACACACAAGGTCAACAGAGAAGGCAGAGGAGACAGTGAGTTTCCCCAAAGTCTTAAAAAATATTTTCAGATTAACCTTCACATTCATGAGACTTATGCACTGAAAGCATTACAGGAGGACTGGAAAGGGTAAGAGCTGCCTCATTTCTCTTCCCCAGCATTAACTGCACTGATGCACTGTGGTGTGTCTCTTTCCAGACTTTTTTCTATGCCGCATAAGAGCTGATGACCTTGGGCAAGTCATTTGCTCTTTCTAAGCCTTAGTTTCCACATACATAATTTAGGATCACTGATAGTCTCTGCTATAAAGGGCTATCTGGAGATTAAATAGAATAATGATATAGAGCAGGGCTTGGCAAACTATGGCCCTGCGGCCAAATCTGGCCTTCTGCCTATTTTTGTAAATAAAGTTTTATTGCAACACAGCCACAGTGATTGATTTACATATTATTTATGGCTGCTTCCCAGCTACAAAGGCAGAGCTGAGTAGTTGCAGCAGAGACCATGTGACCCACAAGTACTAAAGTATTTACTATCTGGCTCTTTACAGGAAAAGTTTGCTGACCCCTCAAGTAGAGCATTTAGCCCTAAACATTAGCTATGTTTGTTTTATTGCAGCCATATCTTTTCAAAAAACAAAAATGCATTTACATGACAGAGATGCTTATCCAGCTTACTTTTCAGCTAACAATATCAAAAACATCTTCCCATGTCAGTATTTGAGGCTGTACTTGGTTGTTTTCAAGGGTAGCATTGTGGTCCCTTGTCCAAGTGTGCCAAACGTGTTTAACTAGGATCCACTCGATAGACATTTAAGCTTTCCTATATTTTTTCTTATTTACCCCAGTATTACAAGGCCTTTTTATATGACTTTCAGGGATTATGGCATTGTGTTTGGGGACCCCACTCTGTATCACATCAGACATCTCGCAATTCACTCACATCAACACTGAATACATTTCTTTTTATTGGTGTAGAAACGTTTGTAAAGATTTCTATAATTCTACGTGTGAGATCACTTGGGCCCAAGCAGCGTATTTTAAATTTCCAAGTGACTATGGTTTCTGGACAGTCACTGCACATTCTTATCTTCCTGTGAAGTGAGAAGCTGAACAAATTGTTTTCAGTGGTGATGGAACTTTAATGAGTCTTAACATTAATGATGGATGAAGCAGGCACTGTCATGTTTGTGGACATTCATCATCTATTCATTTTGCTTCTGTATTTTTTATTTATGCATTTTAGAATCAAAGATTCCTGCCCCCCAGCCAGGTCTCAAACCTCTTTGTGGACCCCAGAACCTCTAGTGGACATAGTTGATGGCCTGTGGTGCCCGGAGAATGCACAGCCTTGCGTGTTGAATGAGCAGCCCTGGCCACAGTGGTTCCTGGGGCGCGAGGAACACAAGGGCCTGGAACTTCAGCAGCTGCCCATTTTCTCTCCCTCCACCTCCCCAACTAGGTCCATGATTAGAAAACTTTTATTTGAAGCTCACTGCCCCCATCTGACTCTCTTGGATCCTGAGCAGCAAAGTCCTAACTGACTATAGCAGCAGTGCCTGATAGAGAAATAATGGGAGCTACAGAATGCAATTTTCAATTTTCTAGTAGTCACGTGAAAAAGGTAAAAAGAAGAGAGGAATTTTTTAATGATCAATTTTATTTAACCCAATACATTAAAAAGCATCATTTCAACATGTAATCGACAAAAAATATGGAGATATTTTATATTCTTTTTCTTCGAGGCATGAAGCCTTTGAAATCTGGGGTTTATTTTACACTGATTGCGCATCTCAATTTGGAAACTGAGTTTTCAGGAGGAAGATTTCATCTGTTTTCATATTCCTCAAGAAATCGGCTCCCACTGGAGGAAGGTACTGCCTGGACTGTGTCCCCAGGGAGGGCCTCGGGGTCTGACCCTAACTGGGCCCCTGTCCAGTCTCAGCTTAGAGTTCTGGCGTCTGATGCCATCTCTAGGGGTGACTCCGGCTGCCTCTGCGACCCTGTCGTGGCTGTCTTGAGGGACGCTTCCCTGCAAGATGATGGCCGGAGGGGGGACTTCATCAAACTTACAGAAGAGGCTGATCGATGGGGTCCCTTTACTGGGGAAGGTGTGTTTACTCAAAGTCTTTGTGGGGCTAGAATTTGCTCTGAGACTTGCTTTCCTTACACCCAGGCAGGGAGGTGCGGGAGCAGTTACCCCTCACCTGCCCCAAACTTCTTTACCGGCTACTGTTATTTATCAAAAAGAACCTAAGGGCCATGTATGACCAAACCGGCTTAACTCTAGATGCTGGATCCTTCGGAGGTCCCAGTGGGGAGAAGCCCCAGGGAGAGTCGGGAGGTCTGGGGCGGTGGGACGGTGGATATGGGGACGCAGGCACTTTAAGAATTTTGGGGCATGAGCTGTTGGCCAAAAGGCAGGGGAGTTACTTTAATATTTTAACAACCCCCAGCTGTCCTGGTGCGCTCCAATAATCACCAGTCTGCAGCAGGGGCAGTATGTGTGCACCTTAACTGTGTCTTTCAGACATTGTAAGTTGTAAATAAAAGTTAAATAACAATCATGGTTAGGTAATAACTTAATTTTTAAATTTTAATATTTAAAATTTAAATATTAAAATTTAAAATATACAAATTATTAAGATTGTAAAATTTAAAATTTAAATATTAAAATATTAAATATTTTAATATTTACTGAATGTTCGCTATGCACCAGGCACCGTGCTCAGCACTTACAGGCAGGATACGATTTCGTCTTCATAACAACCCAGTGAGATAGGCATTATTATTCCCATCTCCATTTTATACGTGAGAGATATGAGGCACAGAGACGTCAAGTCACCTGCTCAAGGACACACAGCTGGTAAGTGGTAGAGTCAAGGGATGAACCTAAGTTTGTTGGATTCAGAGCCTATGCTTTTAACCACTATGTAGTCAATGTATTGAAGTGGGAAGATGTTTATGACATATTATTGAATTTTAAAAATCAGGTAGGGAATTCCTTGGCAGTCCAGTGATTAGGATTCTGTGCTTCCACTGCAGGGGGCACAGGTTCCATCCCTGGCTGGGGAACAAAGATCCTGCAAGCTGAGCGGCACGGCCAAAAAAAGAAAAAAAAAGGTTACCTATGTTAGGTTCATATGATCCCATTATTGGGAAAAAATATACATATATATGAATCAAGATGCTATTTTAATAAGTCACTCCACATATTTTCTTTTCTCAGTAATTCTTCCCCACCTCCCATGAGCTCTTGCCATTAAGATTTGGCCTTGGAGCTGACGTTTTATTGCCTTGTGGTAAAGGAAGGATGAGTACTAACTAGAACAGGGTGATTTTTCCCCCAGGCAAAATGATGTTTTGATTTTTGACAATGTCTGGAGACATTTTTGAGTACCACAGTTAGGGCGGTTGGTGGTGGTGGTGTTGCTACTGGTATCTCTGGTGGGTAGGAGTCAGGGATGCTGCTAAACATTCGACAGTGGACAGGACAGATCCTTCAACAAGGAGTTATGCGACCCACCTGTCACTGTGCCAAGATTGAGAAACCCTGACCTGATCTGCAGTAAATAAATCCTTGGCTTTGGGTTTTCAAATAGAATTTTTCAAGTCTAAAGCAAGGTGACAGTCTAACAGTAAACCAATTTAATTGGAAGAGCCCAGCTTTGCTAAGAGAGGAAAGAGCTTTCTCGGAACCCTTAAAAAGAGGTGTTTTCTGTCAAGAGACAGCATGGAGGACTGGAGCACAGAGTTTTCTCTAAAGCGTGGAGTAGAGAGGCCCAGACACAAAGGAACTCCCCATGACACGGGAAGATGAAAGTCCTTTTCTGAGGATGGCGAGAGTGTCAGGGGAACGAGGGCAAACGTTTGGAAACATGAGACCTGGCTGAGAGGCTGAGGAGATAGAGCCCAGGTAGATGTGAGGGACTCTAAGCCATACGACTCATCCTTCATTTCTCCAGGGGGAATCCAAGTCCTTCAGAGAAGCCCCAAGTTCAGCATGGCACGGGAGAAACCGGTGATTACAGTGGAAAAATTTAAATGGCAGAGTGAAAAAAAGAAAAGAAACAGCCCATGTGCCATGTGTCCAAAGGACACATTAAAAAAAAACCCCAAAAACCCTGTATATATGTTCATAAGACAGAACATGATGCATACAACAAAATGAATGAATCTCAGAAATACTATGCTGAGTGAAAAAAGCCTTCCACAAAGGAACATGTACTACATGGTTCTGTGTACTTGAGATTCTAGAACAGGAATATCTAATCCATGGCGGGAAAAGAATTCAGAAGAGTGGGTGCCTCTGGGGCCTGGGGCTGGGAATTGACTGGGGAGGGACATGAGGGAACTTTCTGGGGTGATGGTAATGTTCTATATCTTGATAGGAATTTGGGTTACATAGTTGTGCACGATTGGCACAACTCAGTGAGCACATTCAAGGTCTAACACCTTTCAGGATGTGGTAGCCAGTCTCCAAGATGGCCCCACTGATTCTTGTCTCCTGGTATTCAGACCCTTGCATCATCCTCTCCAATACTGGATGGACTTTATATTAGTTAGCTGGGGCTGCCATAACAAAACACCACAGGAGGTCTTAACAAAAGAAATTCATTTTCTCACAGTTCTGGAGGCTGGAAGTCCAAGATCAAGGTGTGGGCAGGGTTAGGCCTCTCTCCTTGGCTTGCAGACGGCCACCTTCCTACTGTGTCCTCACATGCCCTTTTCTCTGTGCACGTGCATCCCTGGCGTCTCTCTCTCTCTTCTTACAAGGACACCAGCCCTTGGATTAGGGCCCACCCAATCATCTCATTTTAACTTACTCATCTATTTCAATACACTATCTCCAAATAGGGTCACATTCTGCGATATTGGGATTGAGGCCTCAGCATATGCATTTTGGGGGAATGCAATTCAGTCCGTAACAAAGCTTCTCTATGTAACCAAGGATATTGCAGAAATGACACAGTTTGATTCCTGAGGTTAGATCCTAAAAGACATTGCAGCTTCTGCCTCACTCGCTAGGACCACCTGTCTGGAGGAGCTGGCAGCTTGAGGATGCTCAAGCAACGTATGGAGAGGTGCACTTAGTGAAGAACTAAGGCCTCTTACCAAAAGCCATGGGAGTGAACCATCCTAGAGGTGGGTCCTCCAGCCCCAGACAAGCCTCCAGAGGACCACAGCCCAGCTACCACCATGACTGCCACCTCATGGACAAGCCTGAGCAAGAATCCCCCAGCGAAGCCATTCCCAACTTCCTGACTCAGAGAAACTAGGAGATAACAAATGTTTACTGTTGTTTTAGGCCATTACATCCTGCAGTAATTTGTTATGCAACAATAAGTAGCAAATACAGGTTTGGGCACCAGGAGTGGTGCAAAATTTAACAAAAACCCTACAATGTGGAGTGGTTTGGGATGGAACAGTGGCCAGAAGCTGGAGGACTTTGGCCAAGAGTCCTTGAGAAAGCGTGAATAGTCTTAGTAGAAGCCCGATGGCCTTTGAGGAGGCAGTGAGGGAAGGGTTCCAGGAAAGTGAGGAAAATGTTACTGGGGTTAAGGGATCCTTGTCAGGTGGTGGCAGAAGGTTTCCTAACACGTTGCCTGTGGTCATGAGGAAGGTAGAAAATGTTTGTGATGAGGCTGAGTGGTCAAGCTAAAGAGAGTCCCAGACAGAGTCTTGGAAGGTGCTGCCTGGTTACTTCTTGCTACTTATAGTGAAATGTGAGGGGGAGAGACAGTTAAAGGAAGGGCTGTTAAATCAGGGCAATGTTCTGGGCTTGAAAATTCCCTGCCTCTCCAGGTGGCAAATGAAATGTAAGAAACAGGTTCTGGGCAAAGATCAAATCAAGGGCACTCTCAAGAAAACACAGTCCAGAGAAGAAGCTGAGGGTGTGGTTGTAAAATCCTTTGTTAAGAATACAGATCCAGGGCAGTGTCCAAGAGAACCCTTCGGTCAAAGAACTGGGCTTCTAAGAAGCTTCTGTCCTTTGTCAGTCTTTGCAGAAGCCCATGGTGGAAGGGCTTGTGACAAAAAAGTCTGTGGGCGTGGTTTTTGCCTGATAGGATGAACCCCAATAAGAAGCACTGCCAACTCAGACTGACAGAGACCCACAAAAGTCAAAGAAGCGTCTGGACCCCCAAGCTTCTACAGGCAGGAAGCAGGCTATAAAACTATGCAGCCACATCCATGGGACACCTTTCATAGGAAAGGGAGGACGACTCAGAAGGCGGAACTCACGGACCAGGGGCAGAGCCAAGAGCCCTGGAAAGTCATTTCTGGGCAAGAGTTGGACTGAAGCCCAGTCAAGGAACTGCCGATATTTTCCCAGCTGGACTTCAGAACTGCTTTGGGCCAGGGACTCCTGTGTGTTTCCTGTTTTTCTTCTTTTGGAACAAGAGGAGTGTATGTAGCAGTGATGCTATGTCTGTCCCACCAATATGTGCTGGGTGTGTGAGGGACAGACCCTTTGTTCAGAGGTCTTCAGATTTCTGGAAGTAGTACTTGATGAGCTGAACGTAACGTACTACACCCATGAGCCCCATCTGTACCTGGACTTGATTTAGACGAGATTCTGGAATTTGAGCCGATGCTGTTACTGGGGTGAGATTTTGGGGCGCCTCGGGAGAGAGGAGGAGGAGTGTGAATCATTGAGGACCCGAGGGCAGGCTGTGGTAGCTGGCCTCCAAGATGACTGCTGATAATCCCCGCCTCCTGGTCTTCAGGCCCCTGTGTAGTCTTCTCCCACACTGGAGGGTGACGCCCTGGGTAACCATCAGGATATTGCAACAATGACAGAGCATGACTTCTGAGGCTTAGTCACAAGAGATGTTGCCATTTCCATCTTGTCCTCCAGGATCACTTGCTCAGGAGGAGCAGCTGCCGTGTCATGAGAACGCTCGAGCCACTCTCTGGGGAGGCCCATGTGGTGAGGAACCGGGGCCTCCTGCTGACACCCATGTGAGCAGCCGTGTTCGAAGTGGATCCTCTGGCCCAGGTCAAGCCTTCAGATGACTGCAGCCTTACGAGGGACCCTGAGCCACAGCCGTCCTGCTAAGCTGCTGCCAAATTCCTGACCCCACAGAAACCGTATAGATGATAACACATGTTTGATTTGGCTTTAGGCTACTATGTTTGGGGAGAATTCGTTATGCATTCATGATAACTAATACACATTCTGTGTTCATTTTACATGAAGGAGACAAAAAATGTTGAGTTCTAGTTAATGGTATATGTGCTAAAACATTTAGGGGGAGGACTACAGATGTGTGCTATTTATTTTGAAATGCATCCAAAAAATAAGATGGATTAATGCAGGACAAGAAGGATGGGTAGACAGAAATGTAATAAAGAGTACAGCAAAGTGTTAGCGGTAGAATTAGGAGGAGAGCTGTCTCTGTAAAATTCTTTTTGCTTTGCTGTATGTTTGAAAGTTTTCACATTAAAATGCTGGGGGGGGGCTTCCCTGGTGGCGCAGTGTTTGAGAGTCTGCCTGCCAATGCAGAGGACACAGGTTCGAACCCTGGTCTGGGAAGATCCCACATGCCACGGAGCAGCTGGACCCGTGAGCCAAAACTACTGAGCCTGCGCGGCTGGAACTTGTGCTCCGCAACAAGAGAGGCCGCGATGGTTACAGGCCCGCGCACCGTGATGAAGAGTGGCCCCTGCTCGCCGCAGCTGTAGAAAGCCCTCGCACAGAAGTGACGACCCAACACAGCCATAAATAAAGAAATAAATAAAATTAAATTTAAAAAAATGCTGGGGGCATATGGCTGAGTAATTTCTTAACTTGGGTGGTTGGTACATGAGCGTTCCTTAGATGATGATGATGATGATGTAAACTGCAGAGATACCTTTCATTTGCTCCTTAGTCTGTTTATTTCAGAATAATAACTATTATTTGAATGGCTGAGGGAAGTGACTAGGTGAGTGGTCCTGAGTGAGACCAGGGAAGGGTGTGGAGGCATCGAGAGACCTGGGGACTCAGAGGGGTCTGGGGCTGGGACACAGAAAACAGAGAATGGGACCTCCACACCAGTGGCCACAGAAGAAACCTGGGAATCATGCCAGGGACTAAGTCGACCCAGCTACTCTGCCAGTAAGCCTGGCAAGGCCAAGAGGATGGTGACAGACAGGAAGTCTCCTCCCCAAGTGCCATGAGGCCTCCTGGGGGGGAGGGGGGGAGAAGGAAACCCTGATGGCTGTGTGTCCCCAAAGTGACCAGGCTGTGAGTGACAGTCACTGAGATAACCAGCCTTAAATTTGACCGAAAAGCGTTATTTTAGATTAGATTGAATACATAACCTCCGGAGAAATAATTTTCTCCATAAGCCTCAGTCTCCTCTTACCTGTAAAATGGTAATAAAATATTTAAAAACCTCCTAAGGCAAGAGGGATTTCAGTTACCAATATGTCTGTACATCTGAGTTGAAGTATATAAATTTAGATTCTGATACAAATTCATATATATTCATATATATGTACAAACACACACACACACACACACACACACACACACACACTCACTCACCACAGAGGTACTGACGTGTGCAGATGGGCAGAGCACAGTCTTGGAGGAGTTTGTACCAAAAAGTCAACAGGGAGAATTCTGGTGATAAGGGTGACAGCTTATCTTTTACTGTTTTCTAACTTTCTGCTTATCCCAATTTTTTCACATTTGATTATGTTCTACTTCAGAACCAGAGAACATAAGCAAAAGCCAGAGAAAGACAAATATCATACCATATTGCTTATATGTGGAATCTAAAAAAAGGTACAAATGAACTTATCTACAAAACAGAGATAGAGTTACAGACGTAGAAAATAAACTTATGGTTACCGGGAATAAGAGGGGGGAGGGATAAATTGGAAGAGAGGGATTGACATACACAATACTATACATAAAGGAGATAACTAAGAAGGACCTACTGGATAGCACAGGGAACTCTCCTCAATACTCTGTAATGGTCTATATGGGAAAAGAATCTAAAAAAGAGTGGATACATGTACATGTTGAACAGATTCAGTGTGCTGCATACCTGAAACTAACACAACACTGTAAATCAACTGCACCTCAATAAAAATTTTTAAAAAAAGGGGAAAGCAGAAACTGAGACCCATCCTCCTAGCAAAAGCCCCTCCCCTAAGCCGCCAAGGAAGCGCCCATGAGTACCTTGCCTGATGATGGGAACGCTGTGGGCGGCTCTGTCCACCTTGAAGGAGAACATCTTCTCGCTGGCACTCACGGGCCGCCTGTGGGAGGCTGGTGGGACCATGGGGGGCTCGGGGGACCCCTGCGACCAGCTCCTCTGCACTGGCACTGTCCAGATGCCCGGGTAGAAGGGGGTCTCTGTTGGTGAGGGCGACTGGTTCAGTTCCTGGGTGGCCCAAGGTGGCTGTGGCCTTGGCCAAGGTGCTGGGCCCCTCACCCATGGGAAGGAGACCTGCAGGGGCAGACAAGAGGGTCAGGGGAGGTTACGAGCAGCTGGGGTGGTCTTCACCTTTCTGTCCCGGCGACATAATTGCTGCCCTAGATTTCGGCGTATAAGTCACTTCTCCCAAGAATCCCTCCCACACTCTCCCCAAATTTGGGATGGCGGTCCCCACCATGGGTCACCTTGCACACTATCGCACCACCATTTATTGGGTGCAGCCTTCGTGCCAGGCACCCAGTCAAGAGATTCACATGCATTACCTCATTTAATACCCCTGATGCTCTGTGATGAGCCCGAGGCTGAGCAAGACCTAGTGACTTTCCCAGGACCACAGATTTGGCAGTGAGCGTCTGAGCTGGTACAACGCCACCTCTGAGCTCTGAGAGGCTGACAGCTTTTTGTCTACCTTGCTCAGCACCGTATCCTCAGCTCCTAGAATAAACCCTTGGCACATACACAGTAGGTCCTTAAATATTGGTTGAAAGAATGAATGAACACATCTCCGAGATTCAAGCCCAGCTCTCCAGGACACACACATCCACACTGTGTGTCTCCCTGGCACTCCCATTCCACCTGTTCCCCGAAGCCGAGAGCTCTGGGGTGGCAGGCACCCCAACTGGCTCGAAACCCAGCTGGCTCATTAGTCTGTGATCCTCAACATCTGCCACATCTGATTCTTGGCAGACGCTCCATAAATATCTATCGAGGGAACCTTTTTTCATCTAACCCGGCGGAAGATGTCTCTATCTACTTTCATTAGAGAGCACATCAAAATCCATCTACACCGGGAGAAGCAAATGCTGAGAGGTGCTGACACCTGGCTTTTTCTTGGTTAATGCTGTTGTGGCCATCCCTCCCTGTGCCTAGTGGTTAAACCGTGACATCGTGAATACTACCATTTACTGTAATTACTCACCGATTTCTCGCGATAGCCCTGAAGGGGAGGAGCTCTCCTTATTCCTAGCTTACAAATGAGGCTTGGAGAGATTAAGGACTTCACCAAGCTCAGGTGGTGGTGGAGAGGGTGGTGGGACTGGGGTTCTGGAAAGCTCTTTCCCTCTCTGTCTCTCTCTCCCTTCTCTGCCCCAACCCCACCCCCAGTCGCTTGGCAGAAAAAAACACACTTTTCAAGGAAGAAGCTAAGTTCAAAGGTTTGCCGCCTGTGGCGGTCACGTTTCTCTTTCTGCAGACTGCAGACACATAATGAGAAACAGGACAGAATGCTTCCGAAATAGGAGCACTGGCAGACAGAACTTCCTATAGCTCCAGCTGGATTGTATTCAAGAGGAAGGTTCTCCACTCACTCAGGTTCCCAAACCAGTCTTTTAGCTACAGTCTTTCCCAGCCAAGTCAAGAATCTGGTGAATTCCCCTGAAGACTTTTTTGGAGTCAGGGAGAACACTGTTCGGGAAAATCAAACTCCAATTGCCTGGCGACACCTGGCCCAGCATTTATGATGACACTGGCCCCGTTGAAACCTGTTTCAGGAACGGACTTGGCAGTGTTCCAGAACTCTGTTACCTTATGTGAAGATTCGAATTTCTCTCCACTGTGGGCACCTCGGTCTCCACCGAAGCTTTCTTCCTTTCTCTCCTTTCAGAAGCTGAGGTGTCCTGCTCCTGCCTTGCACTCACTTCTCCATCCATCCTATCCCTTCCCGTCCTCTCCTCTGGGGCTGTCTTGCCTCAATCATTCCTACAACCTTTCCTCATCGATTTAATAAAGATTTATTGAATGAAAGGGCTGAAGGTGGGAAGGGGGAAATTTGAATATGTTTTACCCCCGCCTGATAGAAAACAAATCGAGAGACCACGGGTAGTGTGGAGGAATTCCCTTTTGTGCTGGGATGCTCAGGTAGATGTGCCTCACTGCTCACTAACTGCCAGGGTGCTGAAGGGAGTGGTCATATCTCATGCCTCAAGTGATCCACTGCCGTAGTGTACAGGCCGCAACCCACCTGGCTCTTCTGGAAATTCCAGGAATCTCTCTCCTAATCTGTCGGCCCATTGCTGTGGGTGGGGCTAAGCAATCAACCAATCACACTCCCTGGACATACTGATTGGTTCAGTGGTGGGGCAAGTGATGCAATCAGAGCCAAGGAGACCCAAGAAGACTTGGCTGGACACCAGGATCTGGAGTGACCTGGTGGGACTTCAGAATGCAGCCAGCATGAGGGAGTGGAGCCCAGACATGGAGAGAGGGAAGCTGTTTATTTATTTTTCAAATTGTGGTAAATAACCTGCAACATAAAATTTATCATCTTAGCCATTTTAAAGTATACAGTTCAGTGGTGTTATGTATAGTCACGTTTCTGTGAGATGGATCTCCAGAACTTTTTCGTCTTGCAAAACGTAAACTCTATTAACCATTAGACAACAACTCCCCATTCCCTCCGCCACCCAGCCCGTGGTGACCAACATTCTGTCTCTATGAATTGGACTACTCTAAGTACCAAGTACCTCAAATAAGTGAAATCACATGGTACCTGTCTTTTTGTGACTGGCGTATTTCACTTAGCATAATGCCCTCAAGGTTCATCCATGTTGTAACATGTCAGAATTTCCTTCTTTTATTTTATTATTTTTTTGTGTGTGTGGTAGGCGGGCCTCTCACTGCTGTGGCCTCTCTCGTTGTGGAGCACAGGCTCCGGACGCACAGGCTCAGCGGCCATGGCTCACGGGCCCAGCCGCTCTGCAGCATGTGGGATCCTCCCGGACTGGGGCATGAACCCGTGTCCCCTGCATCGGCAGGCGGACTCTCAACCACTGCGCCACCAGGGAAGCCCTTCCTTCATTTTTAAGGCTAAATAATATTCCACCATACAGTTTAGTGTGTATTTTGTTTATCCATTAAGTGTCATGGGCACTTGTGTGGTTTCTACCTCTTGGCTATTATAACTATGCTGCTGTGAACATGGTGGGGAAAATAAGGAAGCTGGTTTTGAGCCCTGGCTGGGGTGCTACCCTGAAGTGCTCCATCCCTGAGGCTTGCTAGAGCTGGTTTCTGTTGCTTGCAGCACACAGAGCCCGAACGATAGGGCCCCTAGTGGGAAGGAGCCAAAGATGTATAAACGCAGCAGAGACTCCAAGCTCTTCGGGTATAAAAATTTAAAAATAAAGGTTTTTTTTTTTTTCTCTGAAGCATGTTGGTTGAGGGTAGCTTTAGTTGGAAGGTTAAAGTTGGTTTTCTCTAGTTTCCCGGCTTGCTTTATCAAAGGGAAGGTCAAGGTTTTCTCAGAAATTGCTGCTGGTAACTACAACGAAACAGGCAGGGAGAAAAGCAAACATAAGAAGAAGACTCACATTAAAAGCTAGCTCTGGGCTGTACAGGAAGCATGGGGTCAAGGTCAGTTATCAACAAGTCTGTTTTTATTATTTATTTATTTTAGATTTAATTCTATTTATTTTTGTCTGTGTTGGGTTTTCGTTGCTACGTGCAGGCTTTCTTTAGTTGCGGCGAGTGGGGGGCTACTCTTGTTGTGGTGCGCAGGCTTCTTCTTGTGGTGGTTTCTCTTGTTTCGGAGTGTGGGCTCTAGGCGCATGGGCTGCAGTAGCTGGGGCACATGGGCTCAGCAGCTGTGGCACGTGGGCTCTAGAGCGCAGGCTCAGTAGTTGTGGCGCATGGGCTTAGTTCCTCCACGACATATGGGATCTTCCCAGACTAGGGCTCGAACCTGTGTCCCCTGCACTGGCAGGTGGATTCTTATCCACTGTGTCACCAGGGAAGTCTTCAAGTCTGTTTTTAGAAACTTTAGTTTAAAAGTACACGCTAATGCCTTTTCTCTTTCTTTGTGTCTGTTCTCTGACCATATGGTATGTTGCCATGGTTGGGTTTTTTGTTTTGTTTTTGAGGTAGCATATGTGATACTCCTGATTTCTTTTCCATACTACCTTTAAAATAGCAGGTTGCGGCTTCCCTGGTGGTGCAGTGGTTGAGAGTCCTCCTGCCGATGTAGGGAACACGGGTTGGTGCCCCAGTCCGGGAAGATCCCACATGCCGCAGAGCGGCTAGGCCCGTGAGACATGGCCGCTGAGCCTGCGCGTCTGGAGCCTGTGCTCCACAACGGGAGAGGCCACAACAGTGAGAGGCCCGTGTACCGAAAAAAAAAAAAAAAAGCAGGTTTTCAACCACCTGGATTAACCATGACCACATCCACGGCTGAATTTATATTAGCTTTAATAAACACAGGTCAATGATTTACTCAAGAAATCACTATCCATTTTTTTTTCAAATTATCTATTTGTTCTTTGTGTTATTTCCCCAATATCTGCTTCTAACCCTGAAAAGAGTGTAAGTTGAATGGGACACCCTAAAAAAAGTTCGAAGTAGTTTGCACATCGAGTGCCTACAGTACACATGAATTCTGCCAGGAAGCCCTGGAGCCTGCAGAGAAGGTGGAAACTTAGACCTTGCCCTTGGAGAGCTTGTTATGCGCTCTGCCATTTGTAAGTAATTGTCAACAATACAACGACTATGAGCCACTGTGTAGAGAAGCCACAGATGTGCCACAGACTGTGCTGGGCACTTAATGCATGTGGTCTCATCTGATCTCCAGAATAATCTTGCAGGAGGCATTTTACCCCTCATTGTGTGGATTAAGAAACTGAAGCTCAGAGAGGTTAAATGACTTGCCCAAGGTCTCACAGCCAGGAAGTGGTGACACTATTTGACTCCAATACCTGTGCTCTTAGGACTTCTAGGTTACTCGAAGTCATGATTTATTACCTGCTTTCCATACTCACAAACGGATCTTAGACGATTGGTTAGTGAATGATAGGATATTTTCCAAGTTAAAAAAAGGAAATGAACATTAGATGGTGTGACAAAACACAAGACATCGCATGGGCTACTTAGAAATGGGATTTTCTAGGAACACTGACAACTGTCTTATGGAAGTGTTATTCTTTCTGGTACATGCCACGCCCTGGAAGCAGCTCAGAGGACCCCAGCCTCCATCCGGGAAGACCTGTGGTATGTTCACTGCTGTACCAGAGGAGTGCTGGGGCCAGCTGGTACCCGCCCACGAGAACTGATTGTTAAATGTCCAGGAATTTTGCCAACTGGTTGAGAAACACAGCCATTAATAAGAATTAACTTACATAAGTTTACAATTAAATTATATTAGAATCAAAGGTGATACAAACTTAAAAGTCACCCCTTCCTAATTATTTTACTCTATTTTATTGTTACCTATGCTCTTGAGGTTATTTCACTCTACTATATGTTTCTGTTGGAAATGTTACATAGTAATGTGTTACCACACCTCTCTTTCCTTCTCTGTATTCAGGGATGTGTCATTGGGAGCTTGAAATTGACCGTGGAGGGCGTATTACACCATAGAAATCAGGAAATGTTATAAATGAGGACTTGGTTTTTAAAAAGTTTTATAAATAGGTTTAATAATGGTGGTACATGTAGAGCTTGATTTTGTTTGTTTGTTTGTTTTGTTGATTGCCTAGACTTAAGACGGTAATGGAGAAAACGTTAACAATGCAGATTATACAAAAGCATGTTGTGTTTTAGCCGTTATGTTATGAATAGAGCAAAAAATTGGGGAAACGTTCTTCGAGTATTTAAAAATTATTATCTGATGCAGCAACAAAGTCACTCATGTCACTGATGAACATGTGAAGTTCTAACGTCTTTCTTTTTTCACTTGTATTATTCATAAATCCAAAATATACAAAAATACCCACCAGTGCTCAGGTTGGGAACTCTCTCATTCGTCAACTGCAATGAGAAATTGGCTATGGATACAAGAGTTCACCTAAAGTCAATGAAAGCATTCTGTGAGACTCAGCTGGCTATATAGAATTTACAAGAAAGAGTACTGTATATCTTGTTACATGGAAAGACTGTGCTACACATTCTTTATATCAGTAAACCTTATGCTATGCATCCATGTACTTTACTTTTCCCAGAGAGCTGGTCATTAAATATTTACCAGCCAACCTCTGGCTGTGCTGGCACCCAGCAGAGTGCCTGCTACTCATGGTAGGTGTTCGCTGACTGAGCTGAACAGTTGGCAAATGGAGTGTAAATAAAAAGCACTTTGATTCTGGGGCTGGGATGGGGAAAACACATGCTAAGCCTGGCGCATCTTGTAACAGCAGAGAGTAAGGAAGTGCCCAAAACGAAAAGGTGGGGAGATGCTCAAGGACACAGCAAGCAATCTGAAAGAGCTCCCAGTGGCCAAGGCTGGAAGAATTTGAGCGATGAACAAGTTAATGACTATTGGATTATAATTCAAAGTGTAAAATCAGTATACATGGATCCATACCGACATAGATACATTAGTGAGTAAATACATAAAGGAGGGAGAAGAGACCGGCTTCCTTACAGAAGAATTTAACATACATAGATGTGGAGCTTAATTCCCACAGTATGGAAGGGCCTGGGGGGTAGGGGTGATGGTGGCGAGCAGGCACACTGACCGCAGCATGGAGGAGCCATGGACCTGGAAAGACAGAATGGAGACTAGAAAACATGGCCAGTAGAACTCAGAAGCCAGCAGAGGGGGCTACATGGTGCCAGGACAAATGGCCTTTATCTCAACAGCTCCCGGGATGTCACCGTAACTCAGAGACGGATAATAATTCTATGTCCCCAAGAAAAGGGTAAATCAGGTACGGGGTTTCAGTGTGAGAAATCAGGGTTATACATTTAGAACACAGAACCGCCAAGTTATACATCATTTTTAGGTTTTGGAACTTAAAAGAATTAAGTCCCTTTGAGCTGTTCAGAAAAGCCATTCGTACTTAAAAGAATTAAGTCCCTTTGAGCTGTTCAGAAAAGCCATTCGTTTGGGGTTTTCCCAGCTGTGTTCAAGGAGATCTGGCCCATCTAATTTTCCCATTTTCTTGTAAATCTTCAATCTTACGGTTTTTCCTTTCCTTTCAAGTTCTAATCAGCTTCCTGGTCAGTCCATAAAATGGGAAATAGAATCTAATGAGAAAACAGCCGGATTTTTGCAAATAGCTTTTGCTACCCCTAGACTTGGCCTGCTTCAATTCGGTCTTGCCAGATAGAGAGATGGAATGAATGAATGAATGAATGAATGAATGATCATCAACTAAGTTCAGAGAAGGAGCAACGTGGTTCTGATTTGGTAACAAAGGGTGTGGTCTGCCAGAGGAAGCAGGACGCGGCCCGGTTCCTGGCCGGGTACGGGTTCTGTCTCAGCAGGATGCTAAGGGTTCAGCCCGCGCTCCCGTCTCAACCTCCCCCGATGTCATCTGCATCGCCTGTAGACATCTGGTGACAACACAGCCTCAGGGGTCCTTTTGTGTGAGTTTCTGCTGCAGAGGCCGAGCCTGAGGCTGTCTGCTGCCCCGTGCCCTCCACTTCACTGGTCTCGGGAAATCGCCTTTGATATAAAACACCCAGCCTCAGGAGTTCTCATCACATAAGTAAGTCCCCATGGGACCTGTAAGAGCACAGGGTAGAGGAAATCCTACAAGGTCAGGTAGGAGATGACAAAGCTTGACCAGAAAGAGGCTTTGTTCTGAAGGGCACCATACTCTCTGGTCATTCACTCAGTTGCCGGCTTCTCAACTCCCGGTACAGTAAAGCCACATCCTCCTCAACAACGGGCCCTATTCAGAGGTCCCAGGAATGTGGAAACACCACCCTTCTTGGGGATGGACAACTAAGGCCCAGACTCTGAGCTTCTCATCACACCTGTTCACCACAGGAGAGAAATGAGCAACTCTGCTTCCTTGGAGACTGGCCTGGGACTTTTCCAATGGAAAAGTGGATTATTCATCATTTTCCTCCCCCCAGATCCCTGGTGGCAAATCCCGTTAGGAAGGCTCCACTTAGGCAATAGGAATGCTTCCTAATGTCATGGACATCTTCTTTGTTTTTGCCTCCCCCGCATCCATTTCTTCCATCTTCTGGATGGGCACCTTAATTTTTTTGCAGGGAAGACACCCTTTCCCTGACAATCCTGAGTCCATAGAACTCTGACCCTTCCACCCCAGGGGTGAGACCATAACCCAGGCCTGGCCAATCAGAGCATTCCTGGCCCCTGGCCTCAGTGATTGGTTCAGGGGAAGCCACGTGATCCAAGCCACTATCAATGAAGATGCTGGCTCTTTCCCTGGAACTGCTACTTTGTAGGGTGCTGGGGCTGCTGCTGGCCACTTTCCTACAGGTGAGGCAAGAGTCTGTCTGAGATTGGGAAGCTAACAGGGAAGAAAGAGTCAGATTCCTGACCATGATTTGGGCGCCTGGATCCAGCTGGGCCTAAGCTGCAGCTTTTGGCCTTTTCAGTTCCATGAGCTTTTTTTTTTTTTTTTTTGCCTAGGCTAGTTTTAGTTGGTTTTCTGACACTTGCAAACAATCAAATTTCCTGGACAGTATGCTTATTGAGACTTTAGCATAAGCATCACTATGTACTCAGAGTGAAAGTTGTTTTAAAGGTTATGACATGCTCAAATAAAACCCACCAGACTGTCATCATGCACCAAATTTACCTTTCAACTTATAAAAGTAAAGCAGCATCTCCAGAGAAGAATGATTTAAGACCAAGGAACCAATCATAAGACAAGTAGTAAAACGCTGCTTAGAGAAACTTTGATAGATAAATAGCTCTTTAGCTACAGCAGGCTTCAGACTACAAACCCCAAATTTCTGCTTCAAAAGTGACTCAGGGAAGACATTCCATAGTTTCATTTATTTCGTTTTTTGGACTCACTGTGCACTTGTGGGATCTTAGTTACCTGACCAGGAACTGAACCCAGGTCCTCAGCAGTGAGAGCACTGAGTCCTAACCACTGGACCACCAGGGAATTCCCAACATTCCACAGTTTTAAAAGAAAACTTTCCAGTTGAAGAAACAGGTAAAATTTATAATATGCATCTGTTGTATATATAATATGTTAATGTCTAGTATATTTATCAGATCCATGTCCATGTAATTATATTATTACTATATTTGCAAATGCATATATATGTGTATGTATACTCAGAACCACATATTTCCAGCTCTTTTTTAAAGAGGTATTGAAAAGACTGTTCAAAATTTATTTTTCCAGCTTGTCTGTTTCTTCTTATTCCTCAGTAAACTTAAGCAATTAACCAGCACATTTCCTGGCACACAGTAAGGCTCAATCTGAGTGAGTTCTTTCTCCCCAGCTCCCCCCTCTATTTTAAGTTCTTCTTTTAGAAACCAAGTCAAATGAAAGAGGCAGTACTGCATACTGTTACAAGCAGAGGCTAGTGAACGTTTTCTGTAGAGCCAGACAGAAAGCATTTCCAGCCCTGTGTGCCATATGATCTGCCCAGCTTACTCTGCCGTTGTAGCCGACAACACAGGCAATACTGAAATGAATGGGATGGCTGTGTTCCCAGGAAACTTTACAGAAACAGCCAATGGCCTGCACTTGGCCCTGGGCCATAACGTGCCGACCTCGTGTTAAGACCTTGGGATCTGGCATCACACAGACTCTGGTCCGGCTCCCGGCTCTGCTCCTCCTCTGTGACCCTGACGAGTGTGTCATTTCTGTGCCTTGTCTGTAAGACACAGGGATACTAACAGCCATTTCTTAGTCTGTGAGAAGTGCATGAGATAGTGCACGTGACATGCTGGGAACACTTCCTGGTCCATAATAAATGAGCATAAAACATTAGCCATCAGGTATGATCATCATTGTCAAAAAAGAAGAAGAAAGGGGGCAACTGAATTTGTCCAGGAACGGCAGCAATATCCCTAGTAAAGAGTTAGTGGGTAGACTTCCCTGGGGGCGCAGTGGTTAAGAATCCGCCTGCCAATGCAGGGGACAGGGATTCGAGCCCTGGTCCAGGAAGATCCCACATGCCGCGGAGCAACTAAGCCCATGGGCCACAACTACTGAACCTGTGCTCTAGAGCCCGCAAGCCACAACTACTGAGCCCGCGTGACACAACTACTGAAGCCCACGCACCTAGAGCCCATGCTCCGCAACAAGAGAAGCGACCGCAATGAGAGACCCGCGCACTGCAACGAAGGGTAGCCCCCGCTCGCCGCAACTAGAGAAAGCCCGCGCGCATCAACGAAGACCCAACACAGCCAAAAATAAATAAATAAAATAAATAAAATAATTAAAGAAAAAACAGTTAGTGGAGCCAAGGACTTCCCTGGCCGTCCAGTGGTTAAGACTCCACGCTTCCAATGCAGGTGGTGCAGGTTTGATCCCCGGTTGAGGAACTAAGATCCTGCGTTAGTGCAGCCTAAAAATAAGTTAGTGGAGCCAAACAAGCAAGGAAGCCAGGTAACTGAAAATGCATTTTCTTCTATTATCAGTGGCTTTCGTTTTTACCCACATAATGAATCATCCCCTGTCAGCGTGTGAAATTACAGGTTGGACTGGGAATTGCAAGACCTTCCTTAACCGCTGGGCAGTGAAGGACCTGCCTGGGCTCTCACGGCCCCACGATGCTTCATGCTATTAGGAAAAGCCTCCAAAAGACTCAGGAGAGCTGGCTTTTAATCCTGGCTCTGGATCTATAGGACTGATGCCTAACCTTGGGGAAGTCGCTGAAACTCTCTGAGCCTCAGTTTATGCCATGATAGGGGTGGTCCCAGGGACCTCTATAAAAACAACTGAAGGGGGAAAGGGGACCTGGGATTAATGAGTAGCTCCTTGGCAGACATTGGAAATTGAAGCTCAGAAAGGTAAAGCTAGTTGCAGCTGGCATTTCAACTTGGGTCCATCCAACTCCAAAGCCCTTGCTTTCTCGATTGTGTTCTGCAGAGCTTCCCCATTAAAGCAGCAAGGAATATTGGCCGACAGAGGGCGCGCTTCTCACAAGACAGAACGTCAGGACATTGCAGGGACAGAAGACAGTATCCAGGAGCCACGTGGGAGAGCCTGGCTGGACTGGGAACAGGGCAGAGCAGGCTACAGGGAAGGCCAGACACAGGCAGTCATGGGGATGGGGGCTGCCGCCAAGGAGCTGTCAACCCCCTCATGGAACAACTCGGCACGTCATTTGTGGCGCCTGGCTTCCTTTTTCATTCTGGCCATTTCCATCAGTTTTGCCGTATTTCAGAACAGAGAGAGACATGATTGATACATATGGGTGACGTGGGTTTCCTTACTCAGCTGCCTTGTAAGAACGGCGCCACTGTGACTAGCACAGCTTGTTTCCACACCTCCTTTCCCAGAGCTCAGAAAGCACGAGTAAAGGCAACAACGAACAAAACCCACAACACGGCAGCACACCTGACTCTGGGACTTCAATTTCCCACGCCTGGTGCCAAGACTCTATGGGATTAATCAACGGTTGCTTCAGGGCATTGCAGATGGCCCTGCGGGTTATGTACTGCACAACTTCAGTGGGCGCCATCCACATGGACTACGTTGTGAATGGTGACCCTGGAGTTGTGCAACGTGGCAGCCCTAGGTTATACTTTGATGAGAGAGCTATAATTTACACAGTATGGTCCTGGGGGCTTCCCTGGTGGCGCAGTGGTTGAGAGTCCACCTGCCGATGCAGGGGACACGGGTTTGTGCCCCAGTCCCAGATGATCCCACATGCCGCGGAGCAGCTGGACTTGTGCGCCATGGCCGCTGAGCCTGCACGTGCAGAGCCTGGGCTCTGCAACGGGAGAGGCCACAACAGTGAGAGGCCCGCGACCACAAAAAAAAAAAAAAAAAAGAATGGTCCTAGGCACAACCTGGCTGCCAATGCACTTTGTCAAACAAAAGTTTTTCTTTATATTTTTCCATCTTGTATGTTATTCTAAGGGTAATTTATCTGCAAATGTATTTATCTGCTAGCGGGGGCAGGTTTTGGGAGGTTTCCCTGTCCAAAAGGACACTTACAAAGGAGGCATCTTGGCTGCTCCATGCTGGTTTGCTTGACTCTAAAGCTGAGGGTTATCATGTGCTTATTAGGTGCCAGACGCTGGACTAAGCAATTTACACACTTTGCCCACTTAATTCCACAGTCACTCAAGGTGGTAGGAACTATTGTTACAGGAGTGGGGACCGAGGCCCTGAGAGGTAGATGATTTGTGCACGTCCAGTATAAAAGCCGGTCAAGAGCAGGGCTGGGACGGCGCTGGAGTCAGCCTGACCTCAGGGCACGTGCTCTAACCACTGAGACATCTGCAAACACATCTGGATTCCTAACCGCCCGCACTTCCCCCGCCTCCCCCAATAAAATGCCGTCACACCCTCCTCTACTGGTTAGGGTCACCACAAAGCCTGAAATAAATGCTTTCATTTGGGAACTCTTTGTCGGGAGAAGAACAGTTCTCATCATACTGAATCTGTATGATATCACGGCAGTCCTCCGTGGAAACTCCATACAAGGAGGAAAAACAGCGCCCTCACCAGGGACCCCAAAGTCAATTGGAAACAAGAATAGGCCGGAAGCAAGAGGGCCACGAATTTTTTAGAAAAACTGGGCTTCAAAATATTTGATGAGCGATGCTCTTCAATACCTCTCCCTTTTCCCCTCTTCCTTTCTCTTCTTTTAAATAGCCAGCAGGTTGGGGTCATCAGGAAGTGGAATTTGTAGGAAGGTGTCAGTCAGTCCACAGGCCGCCCTCACACGGACGCTGCAAAGGACCCCTCCATGAATATGAGCATCATGGATGGAAGCTTCTCAAGCTGGGGACACCCCGGCAGAGAGCGCTTTTGAGAAGATGGGGCTGTGGAGAGTCCTGCAAAGTGCCCTGGGCACAGGCCAGGGCAACACTTGTGCAGCTGCCTGCAGTCAACCGAGGAATGAAGCAAGGTGCAAGTGCGTGTAGGAATAAGAATTGAAAAAATCCGTGTATATTCGAGAGACCGTGAGAGTATGCTTTCCTCGGTGTGAAAACCAGTCAAGGCTACTGCTCCAGCTAGCATCAGACTAAATGGTTTTCTCCCCTCCTTTTTCCGCAAGTGGGGATAGTGTTTAATTTGCACTGACTAGCTGTGTGGCCCTGGGGAAATTACTTAACCTCTCTGAGTTTCGGATTCCTTGTCTGTCAAATAGGGATCATGGGAGAACCCATCTCATAGGTTGCTATGAGCGTGAAATAAGGGAGAGCAGGTGAATTGCTTAGCACAGTGCTGTTCACGTCAGTGATTCCTCCTGCTGCTCTCCTGGTTTCTCTTCTTACAAAGCATCTTCTTCCGTCTTATCTACTCAAGGTTAGAGGTCGTCATCACTTTTTCCCACAATTATATAAGAAGCACCTTGTAAAATAAAGTCCCCATTCCATAGTTGTACACCCGTGTGCATAACAAACTTACTCAAAATGGCCAAAAGGTGGAAGCAACCCAAGTGGCCATGGATGGATGAACAGGTAAACAAAATGTGGTGAATCCATACAATGAAATATTCAACTGGAATGAACCATGAGGATATCATACTAAGTGAAATAAGATGGTCACAAAAGGACAAACAATGTAAGATACCATTTATATGAGGAACCTAGAATAGTCCAATTCACAGACACAGAAAGCATGGTGGGAGGGGAGGAAGGAAGCAGGGGGTTTGATGTGATGGGCATAGAGTTTCAGTTTGGGAAGATGAACAAAGTTCTGAAGATGGATGGGGGTGATGGCTGCACAACAGTGTGAATAGATTTAATGCCACTGTGAACTGTACACTGAAACATGGTTAAAATGGTAAATTTTATGTGTATTTTACCATAATTTTGAAAATTAAAAGTTAAAAACAAGCCCCAAAATGAAATACCTCCAAGGTTTCTCCGAGGTTTGGGGTGATAGAAATGGAGGAAAATGTTCTGAGAGCAGGTTGTGGTGATGGCTGCACAACTCCATCAATATATTCAAATTGATTAAATTGGACACTTCAAATGGGTGAAGTTTCTGTTATGTAAATTGTACTTCAGTGAAGCTGTTAAGAGCAAGCAAGCAAACAAACACATGCTGTGATCCGGAGGAAACTTTGGAGGATGAAGGAGCTGTTCACTGTCTTGATTGTGGCTATGGTTTCACAGGTGTACCCATATGTAAAACCCCATCCACTTACAGACTTTAAACATGTGCTGTTTATTGCATGTCAATTATATCTTACTAAAGCTGTGTTTTATAAAGGCAGAAGAGTATTCCATATATAACGAACTCCTTATAATATATTAAACTCCTTAGAATATATTAAACAATATAATTTATTAAACAATGCCCCCTTTGGATGGAAATTTAGGTTTCAAATTTTATGCCCCTATAAATAATAGTTCAATAAATATCTTTGTAGGAAAAAAGAAGAAAAAAATGCAGATATTGTTTGCTGCTCCCCCTCTTCTTCTCCCCACGGGCAAGCCACAACGTCAGAATTTCCCAGGGAGGGGGCCTGGGAACCTGTAATTTGACTGAACATTCCTGAAAAATTCTTGGAATCAGACATGTTGGGGCACATTGAATCAAACTTCATGAACTTGGATTTTCAGGCTTGGGAGTGTGAAATCCCCTTTTCTTTGATCCCTAAAAAATTCTGTAAGTGTTCCATACAAATGATTCTAAATTTCGGTTTCCCTCCTATTGGCGGTGCATCAGAATCATCAGGGAGCTTGTGAGAATGCATATTCCCAGGCCCTACTCCCAGGGAGGATGTGTATGGTTGCCAGATTTCGCATAAAGAAAGAAATGAATAAATCAATATATAATAAACTATAGGGTGTCCGTTAAATCTGAATTTCAGATAAACACCAAATAATTTTTTTAGCATAAGTGGTTCCTTGCAATAGTTGGGCCACACCTGTACATAAAAATTATTTGTTGCTTATCTGAAATTCAGATTTAACTGGGTGTCCTGTATTTCATCTGGGAATCCTAAGTATGAGTCCTCAGGCCTGGGGTGAAGCCCAGATCTGCACTGTTGGTCTGCTCCCCACGTGCTTCTGACGAGGGGGATCCTTAGAACCCATGTTGAGAACCCCTGATCAGGTCAACACCTTCTGGGTCAGGAGCCCCTCCTCAGGGCGGCCAGTGGATCCCAGTGCATCCCACAAGTGAGCACACTTTAATGTTGGTCCAAGGAGGAAAAGGGGGCTGAGAAGCAGCAGGAGAAAACTGTCCCAGGTTTTCAAAGCCAAACGTGGTGGATGCGGTGTCACGGGCCCTGCAGCCTGAGGGACGGTGCTCATCTTCTCTGAGTGAGTATTTAAGGCTGCCTAGTGGACCCACACCCCAGGATTCTGTCTAGATTCTCTAAACTTTATTTATTTATACCCAGCCTCGTCCCAGAAAGGACTTTAAGCCTCGGAGGTCTCAGTCCATGCAGGGTTCTTGGTGCTGGGGAGTGAGGTTAACACGCCGTCTCTCTGGGACACACACGACAGGTATTCATTGTGTGCTCACCACGAATGGGCATTATTCTGGGAGTTTTACAACGATAACCATCTCATTTAGCCCTCGAGATAAGCCTGCAAGGTCATTGCTGTCGTTGGCCCCATTTTGTAGATGAGGAAACCGAGGTTCCGAGGGGTCCAATGGTTTGTGCAAGAGCGCACCGAGTAGGCCAGTGGCAGAGCTGGGGTTCTGACCCAGGACTGTGTTGCTAACCAGCCCCCATCCTGCCTCCCTACTGAACCAGATACTTCTTGTCACTGAGCTTTGCTGGGCGAATTTTGGGTTACGTTCCGCTTAACCTGGGGCCGTACTTTAGGTCCTGATCCCGGGAACATTTCTGATCCGGTGTGATAACAGCTGGCAGGCCTTGAGCGTCTACTCTGGCCAGAGACTTTGACTTTTTATACATAGATACTCTCTCAACGCCCTGCACCGCTGAGAAGACCCAGACCCAGGCATACAGAGAAGCCTGGCCGAGGTCACAAAGCTAGGAAGTTGCAGAGCACTGATCTGCCTAAAAAGGAAGCATCCATCTCTGCATCTTCAAAAGCACACACTTGCTTTCCACCTCCCCTCGCCAAGCTTCACTTTTCAGGAAAACGCTCTCGCTCCAGGCTGGTCGCTAGGCAACCCTTGCATGTAATTCCACGAAATGCCCAGAAGAGGGCGCGAGGACTCGCTCTCCCCGGGCACCCACGCGATGGGGCTGAACTTCGCAGAATCGCGAAAGCAAGAGTGACGCGCTCCAGACGAACTCCACCTGTGGCCGTACCCGAGCCCTAGGCTGCACGGAAGGTGACACAACACGGCACCTCTGCACCCCACCCCACCCCACCCCACCCCACCCCCGCAGGGGCCTGGACTCACCGAGGCTGGGTTTTCGATGACCAGTTCGTAGGTCAGCCCTCTGGACCCAAACCTCAGGATGTCTCCGGGTAGGAGCTTCACAGCCACGTTCTGAATGTGGCACTCATTGACGAACGTGCCGTTGCAGGAATTGAAGTCGTGGAGAACAAAGCTGCTTTCGGCCTCATTATATTCAATGAGTGCGTGATGGTTGTCGACGTCTGCAGACTGAAATGCAGAAGGGGGACAGTCAGAGCCAGCAATAACAGGAATAACAAGGAATAACTAGTGCCACTGACACTGGGGGCCCCAATGTGCTAACCACTTCATCTGGCTGGACAGTCACTGCAATCCTCATTTTAAGAGGAGGATGCTGAGGGTCAGAGAGGTTAAGTGACTTGCCTAAGGCCACACAGGTAGTGAGTGGAGGGTCACCAGACCCTGACAGCAGACCCAGAATAGATGCCCAGTTTTGGGGTAGGGCGTCAGGCAACACAGAGGCAAGAGGGAACTCGGGGGGAATTGGCCAGGAATTGGCCACTTGATAGTTCTCTGATCCCATGCAAGGATCCTTTTGGTTGTCCCGAGTGGCAAGACAGCAGAAATGGCCCAACACAAACCAGAAAGGTCAGTTGGCAAGTGACAACTGTCCATTTACTGCAAGTGTTAAAGTTAAGGGGAGGTCTTGTAATAATTGTTGTTTGTTCTATTCATTTTTAAAATAACATGTTTTTTGTAATAATGCAGAAAATGAGAACTAGAGAAAAACACAAAGAAGACATTAAAATCACTTAGACTCCCGTCCCCCAGAGGCAGGCACCGAGAAGACAGTGGTTCACATCCTTCCAGTCTTTTCTCTATGCTTACAATCTTTTTAAAAAGTTTAAACACAATTGAGCTCACACCACAAAACATAGTTTTATAACTACCTTTTAAAAGCCTTGGTGTACAATGAAGGTTTTTCCCATGTGCTTAATTCTTACTGTTGCTTCTTAAAAGCTAATCAGAATTTATCTAACCAAAGATGATCTATTTTTCAATAGGGGCCCTGGTGTGACCACATTTCCCTCAAAAGAGAGAGACCCCAGACAGTGATTTGTCAGTGGCGTCAGAAACCTCCTGTGTAACCACTTTAATAAGAAGAATGAGCAAAACTCGGCACCAAGGAGGAAATATCACATCCCCCCCTGGCCCCGGCGCCCTGGACTATGGGCTGCAGGGCACGTGCGAAGTCCTCTGTCTTCTCAGGACACTGCCTATGAGCCATCCACTCCAGCCTGAGACTTTGCAACTATTTTCTAAGTCAATCTTCTCAGAGTGCCTCATCCAACTTTCATAGAGAGTACTTGGACTTAGAAATCTATACTAATGTCCCACAATATAATTATAACCAATAGCTTATATTAATAATAGCTTATAGTATATGAATAGATAATAATATAACTGCATATATTAGTAGAATATATTAATGACACATTATGTGTAATTACACAAATGCCAGGAAATTTGCTAAGTGCTTTACTGCATTATCCCGTTTCATCTTCACAATAATTCAAAGGGATACTTCCTCATTTCAAAAAAAATTTAATTTTTTATTGAAGTCTAGTTGATTTACAATGTTGTGTTAGTTTCAGGTGTACAGCAAAGTGATTCACTTATACATATATATAATATCTATTCTTTTTCAGATTCTTTTCCATCACAGGTTACTGCAAGATATTGAATATAGTTCCCTGTGCTGTACAGTAGGTCCGATAGTTACTCATTTCTTAGATGAGGAAACTGAGGCATAGAACGATTAAGTGTGCCCACAGTCAGCCACTTTGACTCGCTTGGCTTGTTCCCAGGTTTGCCTGATTCAAATGACTGTGCCTTTACCCACTTTTCAAATTCCTACCAAACACTTTGGCACTTAAAATACTGAAACACAAGAAGAAAGCAGGAGTAGCTCTGTTAATTTCAGGCAGAGCCAACTTCAGAGGAAGGAAAGTTATCAGGGATAAAGAGAGGCGATACATAGTGATAAAGGGGTCAATTCTCCAAGCAGACATAACAGTCCTTCATTGTATGTACCCAACAATAGAGCATCAAAGTATGGAAGGCAAAAACTGATAGGACTGCAAGGAGAAGCAGATGAATCCATCATGGTAGCTGGAGACCTCAACAGCCCTCTGTCAGTGACGGGCAGACCCACCAGGCAGAAAATTAGTAAGAATGAAGTTGAACTGAATAGCACTACCATCATCTGGATCTAACTGGCAACCACACAGCTTCATCCCACAGCAACAAAACACACATCCTTCTCAAGCTCCCATGGAACATTCATGAAGCAGACCACATTCCAGGCCACAAAATATACCTCAACAAATGTAAAAGAATAGAAATTATGCAAAGTACGTTTTCAGAACACAATGGAATTAGGCTAGAAACCAATACCAGAAAGACAGCTGGAAAATCCCCAAATATTTGGAGATTAAACAACACACCTCTAAATAACAGATGGGTCAAGGAGGGAGTCTCATGGGAAATAAAAATTTATTTTGAGCTAAATGAAAATGAAAATACAACCTATGAAAATTTGCAAGATGCAGTGAAAGCAGTGCTTGGAGGGAAGTTTATGGCATTGAAGGCATACATTTGAAAAGATCTAAGCTTCCACCTTATGAAACTAGAGAAAGAAGAGCAATATAAGCCTACCACAAGCACAAGAAAAGAAGCAATGAATGAAATAAAAAGCAGGAAAACAATAGAGAAAAGTCAGCAAAATAAAGAGCTGTTTGGTTTTTTTTTTTTTTTTTTTTGTAAAGATCAATAAAATTGACAAACCTCTAGCAGGATAACCAAGAAAAAAAGAGAGAAGATACAAATTACTCAAATCAGAAATGAAAGCGATGGCATCACTACTGATCTCATGGACACTGAAGGGATAATAAAGGAATATTATGAATAATTCTATGCCCACAGATTTTATAACTTAATGAAGTGGACCATTTCCTTGAAAGACACGATCTACTGAAACTCACACAAGGAGAAATAAATACTCTGAATAGACTCATATCTAGTAAAGAATTTGAATCAATAATGAATAACCTTCCAAAATGGAAAGCACCAGGCCTGGATGGGTTCACTGGTCAATTCTATCAAACATTAAGGAAAGAATGATATCAGTTCTAAATAATCTCTTCCAGAAAATAGAAGAAGAGAGAACACTTCCCAGCTCATTCTGTGAGGCCAAGCTTATTCTAATAGCAAAACCAGATAATGATATTACAAAACAGGAAAATTGCAGACCAATACCTCCCATGAACATAGATGCAAAATCCTCAACAAAATATTAGCAAATTGAATCCAGTGATGTATAAAAAGACTTCTACACCACAGTCAAGTGGGATTTATTCCAGGTATGCAAGGCTGGTTCAACATTTGGAAATCAATTAATGTAATCCATCACATCAACAGCGCAGAGAAGAGAAATCGCATTATCATAACAGTAGATGCAAAAAGAGCATTTGACAAAATTAAACACCATCCATGATAAACTGACAAACCACCGAACCACCACAACAACTCTTGGCAAATTAGGGATGGAGGGGAACTTCCTCAACCTGATAAAGTACATCTATAAAAACCCTAAAGCTAACGTCATATTTAATGGTGAGAACCTAGAAACTTTCCAATTAAGATCAGGAATAAGGTGAAGATGTCCCCTTTCACCACTCATTTTCAACATTGTACTGTATGTCCTAGCTAATGCAACAAGGCAAGAAAAGAGAATAAAAGATAGATTGGGAAGGAAAAAGAAATCTTCTTTGGTGAGGTGTTTGTTCAGATCTTTTGCCCATTTTGCAGATGGCATGATTGTCTATGCAGAAAATCCCAAAGAACCGACAGAAAGCCCTCCTGGAACTAATGAGCAATTGTACCCAGGTGGCAGAATACATGATTAATATACAAAAGTCAATTGCTTTCCTATATACCAACAATGAACAAGTGGAATATGAAATTAAAAACACAACACCAGGGGCTTCCCTGGTGGCGCAGTGGTTGAGAGTCTGCCTGCCGATGCAGGGGACACGGGTTCGTGCCCCGGTCCGGGAAGATCCCACATGCTGCGGAGCGGCTGGGCCTGTGAGCCATGGCAGCTGAGCCTGTGCCTCCAGAGCCTGTGCTCTGCAACGGGAGAGGCCACAACAGTGAGAGGCCCGTGTACCGCCAAAAAAAAAAAAACAACACCATTTACTTTAGCACCAAAAAAAAAAAATGAAGTACTTAGGAATAAATCTAACAAAATACTTAGCTATATGAAGAGGTATATGAAGAAAACTACAAAATATTGATGAAAGAAATCAAAGTAGTCTAAATAAATGAAAAGATATTTCATGTTTATTTGAAATTCCTTAATGATATATGATGTTTAACATCTTTTCATATGCTTATTTGACATCTGTAGATTTTCTTTGGTGAGGTGTCTGTTGAGCTCTTTTGCCCATTTTTAAGTTGGGTTGTTTGGTTTCTTATTGTTGATTTTTAAGACTTATTTATATTGTTTATTAATTTATTTTATTGAAATGTAGTTGATTTACAATGTTGTATTAATTTCTGCTCTACAGCAAAGTGATTCAGTTATACATATATATACATTCTTTTTAAAATATTCTTTTCCATTATGGTTTATCACAGGATATTGAATATAGTTCCCTGTGCTGTACAGTAGGACCTTGTGGTTTCTCCATCCTGGATGTAACAGCTTACATCTGCTAACCTCAACCCCCCACTCCATCTCTCCCTCAACCCCCTCCCCCTTGGCAACCACAGTCTGTTCTCTATATCCATGAAGACTCATTTATTTTGGATACATGCTTACAGCATCTTTATTCATAACTGCCCAAAACTGGAAGCAACCAAGATGTCCTTTAAAAGGTAAATGGATAGACAAATTGTGGTACATCCATACAATGAAATACTAGTGATAAAAATAAATGAGTTATCAAATAACAAAAAAGACATGGAGGAATCTTAAATGCATATTGCTTAGTGAAAGAACCTAGTCTGAAAAGGTTACATACCGTATGATTCCACGTGTATGAAATTCTGGAAAAAGTAAAACTATAAGGAGAGTAAAAGATCAGTGCTTGCCAGGGGCACAGGGGCTCTGGGGCTCAGGATGAAGAGGAGGGGCACAGGGGATTTCAGGGCAGTGAAAATATTTTTTATGATACTGTAATGGTGGATACTTGTCACTATACATTTGTCAAAACGAAAGAACGTACAACGCAAAGAGTGAACCCTAATGTAAACTATGGACTTAGTTAATAATAGCATATCAATATTGGTTCATCAGTTGTAACGAATGTACCGCACTAATGCATGAGGTTAATAATAGGGGAAACTGTGTGTATTGGAGGGGTAGATATATGGGAACTCTCTGTATTCTCTGCTAAAATTCCTGTAAACCTAAAACTGTTCAAAAAAATAAAGTATTAAAGAAATGAAAACACATTAGTTCTTTGGAAAATGTCACCCACATCACCTTCATCACCATTGCCATTGATCTTTGTGTCCTTTGAACCTTTGATAACCCAGGAATGAGAGAAATTCTGTCTGTGACATTTTGTTTGTCTCTTGCCAGGCTTCACTGCGTTCAGTTCCTCAAAAACTGTCAGGCCATTATTAAGACATCAAAGCAAGCAGGAAGTTTTCAATGACTCCACAAAGTTGGGTGAGCCTCTACCACATGTTAGGCCAGGAGACAGCTTCCTAGTTTGGCCTATAATATCACTCGCTCCCTTTACTTGGAAAATTGCTAAATGCTGCTCCTGGACAGACGCCCTGCTGCTCATACAGGCTGAGTCTGTAAGCCCCAGCCTACTGAGCTGTCCCACTATGAGATGAACTGTTATTTATTTATTATTATTTTTGTTATTATCCTTATCCTCCTCTAACATATTTTGAGGGCTTCCTGTGAACTGGGCCCTGCTGAAGCATTTTGTGTGCATTTTTATCATTTAATCTGCATGAGGGCCCTAAACAGGGACTCTAGTGTTATCTCCACCTTAGAGAGGAAGAAGCTGAGACTCAAAGGCTGAAGTGAGAGGACAGCATCACCTTGATCCCAAACCCAGACAAGGACACGACAGGACAACCACAGACCAGTATCTCTTGTGAACACTGACGCCACAGTCCTCAACCAAACAGGAGGAAACCGAATTCAACAGCACGTTAAAAGGATCATACACTATGACCAAGTGGGATTTGTTCTTGGAATGCAGACCTGATGGTTCAACATATGAAAATTAATCCACGTAATACATCACATTAACAGAAAGAAGGAAAAAAATGATCATCTCGATGGACGTACAAAAAGCATTTGACAAAATGCAACACTCTTTCATGATAAAAGCACTCAACAAACAGGGAATAGAGGGAAATTACCTCAACATAATAAAGGTCAAATATGAAAGGCCCACAGGTAGCATCATACTCAAAGGTGAAAGACTGAAAGCTTTTCCTCTAAGATCAAGAAGAAGATAAGGATACCTGCTTTTGCCACTTCTATTCAACAAAGTACTGGAAGTCCTAGCCAGAGCAATTAGGCAAGAAAAAGAAATAAAGGCATCCAAATTCGAAAGGAAGAAGTCAAATTATCTCTGTTCACAGGAAACATGATCTTACATGTACAAAATCCTAAAGAGTCCATGAAAAACCACAACCCTCTTAGAACTAAAAAATACCATTCACTAGCAAAATCGTAGGACACAAAATCAACACACAAACATCAGTTGTGTTTCTATATGCTCACAATGAACAATCTGAAAAGGAAGTTAAGAAAATAATTTCATCTACAATAGCATCAAAATGAATAACATATTTTGGGATAAATTTAACCAAGGTGGTAAAAGATGTGTACACTGAAAACTACAAAGTGCTGCTGAAAGAAATTAAAGACACAAATAAATGGAAAGACACCTTGTATTCGTGGGTTGGAACACTTAATATTGTTAAGATGTCATTACTACACAGCAGGATCTACAGATTCAAAATCCCAACAGCAGTTTTGGCAGAAATAGAAAAATCCATCCTAAAATTCATATGGAATCTCAGTGGACCCCAAATAGCCAAAATACTCTTGAGAAAGAAAAGCAAAGTTGGAGGTCTCACACTTCCTGATTTCAAAACTTACTGCATACAAAGGTACAGTAATCAAAACAGTGTGATACTGACATAAGGTCAGGCACATAGGCCAATAGAATAGAATAGAGAGCACAGAAATAAAAGTTTGCATATATGGTCCAATGATTTTTGACAAGGGTGCCAAGATTATTCAATGGGGAAAGAACAGTATTTTCAACAAATGATGCTGGGAAAGACTGCAAAAGAATTAAGTTGAACTCTTACCTTACACCATGTATAAAAATTAACTCAAAGTGGATCAAAGACTTAAACAGAGTCTAAAATTATAAAACTTTTAGAGGAAAACACAGGAGGAAAGCTTTATGACATTGGATTTGGCAATGCATTATTGGATATGATACCAAAAGCATAGGCAGCAAAGGTAAAAATAGATAAATTCAACTATATCAAAAATTAAAACTTCAGTGAATCAAAGGACACAATAAACAGGGTGAAAGGCCATCTAGAGAATGTGAGAAAATAGTTGCAAAACACAAATCTGAAAAAGGGTTAATATGAAGAATATATAGAGAACTATAACTCAACAACAACAACAAAAAAGAACCCCCAAATAACCTGATCAAATATGGGCAAAGAACTGGAATAGACATTTCTCCAAAGAAGATATATAAATGTCCAACAAGCATATAAAAAGATGCTCAACATTACTAGTCATTAGGGAAATTCAAATCAAAACCACAGTGAGATACCACCTCATACCCATTAGGATGGCTACTATCAAAAACAAACAAACAGCAACAGAAAATAACAAGTGTTGGCAAGGATGTAGAGTAGGGGAACACTTATGCACCGCTGAGAATGTAAAATGGTGCAGCTGATATGGAAAACAGTAGAGCGGCTTCTCAAACAATTTAGAATAAAATTATCATATGATCCAGCAAGTCCACTTCTGGGTATATACCCCAAAGAATTGAAAGCAGGAACTTAAAGAGTTATTTGTACACTCATGTTTACAGTAGCATTATTCACAATTGCCAAAAGGTGGAAGCCACCCAAGTGCCCACTGACTGATGATTGGATAAGCAAAATGTGGTCCATCCATACAGTGGAATATTATTCAGTGTAGGAGGAAGGAAATTCTGACACATGCTACAACACGGATGAACCGTGAGGACATTATGTGAAATAAGTGTCACAAAAAAGCAAATTTTGTATGATTCCACTATGTGAGGTACATAAAGTAGTCAAGCTCATAGAAACAAAATAGAACGGGGGTTGCCAGGAGCTGGGGAAGGGGAAATGGGGAATTGTTGTTTAATGGGTACAGTTTCAGTTTTGCAAGATGAAAAATTCTGAGGCTGGTTGCACAACAATGTGAATAACTTACAACTACTGATCTGTACACTTAAAAGTGGTTAAGACGGTAAACTTTATAGGTATTTTACCACGATTTAAAAAATGGCTAAGATGAAGGGACTCACTCAACATCAGGATGCTGGCCCAGGGCAATGTCAGGGTTTGAACCCAAGTCTAATTCCAAAACTTGTACCTTTGATTTGTACCCTGTGATTTTCAGAGTAGAGAGTGATTTAATAATGAGAGAGGAGACAGGCAGGACCTAATATACAAAACAAGTGCATTTTTTAAGGCTCCTGCATTGAAAATGTCTTTAAAAAGTATATAGTGAGTCCATAAAATATTGAGACGTTTAAACTTCTATTAACAATGACCATCTGCTCTGATGACCCCTGTGCTTTAAGGAAGCCTCCTCGGGAAGCTGACTTAGTTATGACATTGCCCTGAGGTTCACTGACATTGTCGCTGAGGTTCGACGTGTACCTGGAACCGTCCTTTGGAGCTAGGTTTCAACCTTGCATCACCTGGCACTGGGAAGCCCCATCTCAGACCATAACCTCCCACTCCCGGCCTTCCTTATCCTCTGTCTCATCCTCTCCTTGAGTCACGTAGCCTTTGCTCCCTGTTTGCTCCCTAGGGGTAATGCCCTATGCTCACCTAGCCTGGGCCCTGCTCAAGCTCACCAGCTCCTTCAAGTCCATCCCGGCCCCCAAACCCTCCTGCCACCCTCACACTTCTGTCCTGAGGCTGGCCCAGTGCCCTTTGGGCCCCACAGCCAGCAGGTCCCTGCTCTCAGGCTTTTCATTCTACTTTGACAACAGCCTCCTAGGTCTTCACCTCCTGCACCTGCCTGCATCCTCCGTCTGCTTCTCCCAACCCTCCTCCATCCCTTTACATGGTGCCCTCTGCCCAGCAGGCCCACCTGTGCGGCTACATCCATGGGCTGACGGGCTCCTTGTGTCTGGTTTCTGGTTGGGTTTGGCCAATGGGGGTGGTTAGAGATCAGAGCAGGGAGGAGAGAGCTTGGGGTACTTACTCCCCTGGCTTCCATTCTCTGGGGCCACACAGCTTCCCTCAGAGGACTCTACCCAGCCCTCGGGGTCTCCGGGTCCCAGGAAATGCCCCTGCCCCTCACCCCTCAGCTCTGGGGGTGGGAACAGTCCTCACTCATACTAGCTCTGGGCCCTGCACTATCCTTTGTGGTTTCTCTGAGCCCTGCCCACTCCCTATGGAGTCCCTTCAGGAAACTCCCCTCCATCACTCCACACCCCTGTGAATGTGCCTTCAGCTCCCTGCCAGGACCTGGACTTCCCAGGCTTGGAGAAGCTCTTAGGTGGGACCTTCAAGGCTTCTCTTAGCTGCCAAGGGCCTCCGGGTGGTCCTGCCTTCATCCCACCCTGGTCTGGTCCCTCTCCTCAACCATCTCCTCTTCTGCATCCTCACCTTGACAGTGTAACTTCCGTCTAACCTGTGAACGTGCTCACCACCCCCTCGGCCTGGAAACGCCGCCCCTTCCCCCTTCCTTTCCTTTATTGTCAAATGGCTTCAAGAGGTTCCTCTCCCGCTGGGTCCTCAACCCACTGCCATTGCCCTCGGGGGCCCTCGGGCTCTCGGCCTCCCTGTGACATGTGACACAGTTGTCAGAGAGAGGCACGTGGCCTGGTGGTTCAGGGGTTGGGGGAGCAGGGCAACGTGGTGGTTATTAGACTGGGCTCGAGTCCAGCTCTCCTACTTCCTAGCAGGGTGACCTTGGGCAAGTGATACCTCAGCTTCCTCATCTGTAAGGTAACAAAAGGACAGTCTTATAAGCTACTGGTGACGTATAAATGATATAATACATACTAAAGCACTTAGAAGAGAACATAGGGCAAATGGGAAATGTTCTCTATTATGAGCAAGAGGATGGGCTCTGGAGTTAGAAAGCCTTGAGTTCAAGTCCCACCTCTGCTACCTTCCAGCTGTGCAGCCTGGGGCATGGTTCTTTGCTTCTCTTTGGTTGCTCCCTGAGCAGCAAAAATGAGTTTGATAAGCTGGGCTTCGTAGGATTGACAAAAGGTACTGCTTGGTGACATGTTCAAAGGAGTGGGATAACATTTTTGAAATTAACTTGTGTGTGTGTGTTTGTGTGTGTGTGTGTGTGTGTTTTATCTATTTCTTTTAACCTTTTGGTTCTAGGCTATCCCATTCCCAGCCCCATCCCCCCACTGCCTCCAGAAAGGGATGTAGTGCAGAAATAGTAAAAAAAAAAAAAATGGGGTTTTCAAAAGAATAAGGATATGAGGAAATGGCCAGGCGCTGGTGAGACGACGGGTCTGGGATTGGAAGGAAAGAAGAAGCTTCTCTGCTTCCCCGTCAGCTGGATCCTTCCTCCCCGGTCTCCCCGGGAGAGCCCTGTGGACCGGCAAGGCCTCAGGAGAGGCTGGTCCTGAAATCAGACTGCCCGAGCGTGGTGCCCAGTGCCCCAGCCTCCCTCTGTGACCTCAGGCAGGATACTCAGCCTATCTGTGCCTCAACGCCCTCATCTGTAAAGTGGGGGCAAGCAACACTAACCTCCTAAGGATGAAATGAGTTAATACACTCGAAAGTGCCCAGAACAGTACCTGGCACAAAGCAAGCTGTCTCTGTGATGAATACCCTCAGCCTGGCAGCAGCTCTCTGGCTCCCTCACCTCTCTGACTGCTTCCAGGTCTCCACGCCGGGCTCCTCTCCCTGCAGATGTCCGTTTCCTCCACACTCTGTCCATGGGCTGGGGCCACTGTGCCACCCCCTCGATTCGCAGGTGTGTATTTCCAACCCCTGGTTCATCTCCAGGCCCCAAACTGCCTGGCTGCTTCCGGGATGTTGAGGTGCTCACTCAACCAGTCCTGCTTCCTCCCCTCTTGGTAACGGGATTATCACCTGCCAGCTCATCCAGCCATCTTTCTCCATGGCCTGTGGCATTGATCCTACTGATTCTTCCAGAAAGCTCTCAGACCAGTCCCAAAGCAACGGTCCAGTCAGGTGGTAGTATTAATGTGGTGGGCAGAATGGTCTCCCAAATATGCCCATGCCCTGATCCTCAGAACCTGGGAATATGCTCCATGACGTGGCCAAAGGGACTGTGCCGATGTCAAGGTTACTAATCAGTGCTCTTAAAAGAGGGAGACTAAGGACTTCCCTGGTGTTGCAGTGGTTAAGAATCCGCCTGCCAATGCAAGAGACACGGGTTCGAGCCCTGGTCCGGGAAGATCCCACATGCCATGGAGCAATGAAGCCCGTGTGCCACAACTACCGAGCCTGCGCTCCAGAGCCCACGAGCCACAACTACGGAGCCCACGTGCCACAACTACTGAATCCGCGTGCCTAGAGCCCGTGCTCCACAACAAGAGAAGCCACTGCAATGAGAAGCCCATGCACCGTAACAAAGAGTAACCCTCGCTCGCTGCAACTAGAGAAAGCCTGTGCTCAGCAACGAAGACCAAACCCAGCCAAAAACTTTTTAAAAATTTTTTAAAAAGTGGGAGACTATCCTGGGTTATCCAGGTGGGACTAATTGAACTCCACCAGTCCTTAGAAGCAGAGAACTTACTCTGGCTGGATTGGAGAGATAAGTGGTGTTTCTTGCTGGGCCCCCACTTAACAGCCCCAATGCTCCTCTTCCTGGGAAAGCACCAGGTCAACGTTTCCTCTTTACCCAAATCCCCCGCTAGATGGCAACACCTCAGTCTGTTGCATGAATGAGGATCAGGAGAACATTGATCTCACATTTCACTGACAACCCCCATTCTCGATTCCACAGGGTGGAATTTCCCTAGCTTACTCAATTATCTTGTTATCTCAGTTAACTGAGAATTTCCAATTTAGATATTAGATGTTCCCAAAGCTAAATTTACACTCAAAAAGTGAAGCTTCTGTTTTTAGAAGCTTGAGTCAGCTCAGTCTGAAACTCAGCCCCACCTCCCCCATCTAGCTGTGTGATTTGGGCCAGTTCCTTAACCTTTCTGAGTCCCATGTCCATGTCATCAAATGAGGATAATAATGATAATAGTAGTTCTCACCCGCACAGGATTTGTTTTGTGGATATAATTCTATAAATATATATGCAGAACATACATAGATGATGTATAAAGCCATGTGAGATACAGTAAGTAGTCCATAAATGTATGCTGTAGCTGTTTGTATTATGTATGCTATTCAAAAGATTATGATCTTTCTTTCATCTCACATCCATCAGAATGGCTACTATAAAAAAAAAAGGGAAATAACAAGTGTTGGTGAGGAAGCAGGGAAAGTGGAACCCTTGTGCCCTGTTGTGAGAATGTAACTTGGTGCAGCCACTATGGAAAACAGCATGGCAGTTCCTCAAACAATTAAAAATAAAATTATCATATGATCCAGCAAGTCTACTTTTGGGTATATATCCCAAAGAACTGAAAGCAGGGCCTTGAAGAGATATTTATACACCCATGTTCATAGCATTGTTTGCAACAGCCAAAAGGTGGAAACAACCCAAGTGTCCATCAGTAGATGAATGAATAAACAAAATGTGGTGAATCCACACAATGGAATATTATTCAGCCTTAAAAAAGGAAGGAAATTCGGACACATGCTACAGCATGGATGAACATGGACATTATACTCAGTGAAAGGATATTATACTCAGTGAAAGAAGCCAGTCATGAAAAGACAAATACTGTTATGATTCTACTTATATGAGATACCCAGAGTAGCCAAGGTCATAGAGACAGAAAGCAGAACGGTGGTTGCTGGGGCTGGGATGGGGGGACAAGGGGAGTTGTTGTTTCATGGGTGCAGTTTCAGTTCTGCAAGATTCAAAGAGTTCTGGAGATGGATGGGGGTGATGGCTGCACAACAGTGTGAATATATTTAATGCCACTGAACTGCACACTTAATAAAAGTGGTTAAGATGGTAAATTTTATGTTATGCATATCTTACCACAATAAAAAAAAATGAGAAAAATGAAATCACGATCTAGCCCTTTCCTCTGAACTTTTTCCTCTTGGAAGCCCTCCATCTGCTGGTGAGAAACTAGTCCCATCAATTGCTGTGGTGGGTACTGACCAATGAAATCAGCCGTCAGTTCACAAACAGGGGACAAAACATTCCCTGAGGACTGGTGAGACCAAACAGGTGAACCACCAGAGCAAGGAGCACTTGGGGAGAAGCCAGGGGTGAGGTGGGGGTGAGGGGGGAGGATGGGAGCACGACCCAGGCAGGAGGACAAGCGTGATGCAGATGGGGAGCCAGCAAGTGCACCCTCCCAGGCCTGTTTCATTCCGTGGATTTCCCCACAGAGAGTCCACCTGTCACCTTCTGTCTCAAAATGCAGGTGTTCGCTTAGAATAAGAGAAATGTGAATTAAAATGACACAGGTACCATACTTCACCCCATAGATCAGTGAAGATCCAATGGGGGGTCAGCACCCTAGGCTGGGGAGGGAGTGGGAGACGGGCGTCCACTGCTGGCAGGACACCACATCCGGAAACCTCTGGTGGGAAATTTGGCCATGCCCATCAGAGCTACAGCTGTGTGTGTCCTTTGACAGAGCAGACATACCTGCATGTCCGTGAAATTACGCAAATAATAGGAGAATCCCAGCAGCCTTGTTTAATAATAATAAACAAGATTATGGTGTAGGCTCTGGTTCTTTCCTGAGAGGCAGCCCAGAACTGGCAGGGGCCAGGAAAAGGGACGAGAGTCATCTGGCTGGATGGGATCTGGGGTGTGTGTATGAGATCAGTCTGGCTTCACGACCCTCAGATCCCACGCAAGAAGGGCTGACACAGGCTGGAGAGATGGCTAAACCCATGAGAAAGGAGATGCCTGGCAGGACACTGACCACCGAGGGTGAGGGGTGGACACCAGCATTTCATCCCCCTATCATGTCTGTTCTTTCTTTTTCTCTTCCATCTCCACCCTCCTAGCTGCAGCCCTGCACTGACTTGGGCTGTCCTAGAGCTCAGTCTTCTAGGGATCCTGGGACTTCCCCAGGGTGGGACTGGGGGAGCCCCTGGGGAGGGGTAGGGTCAGTCAGCCCTTCATTGTTTACCCTTCGCTTCTCTTTTCCTCAAAACAAAATTTATTGAAAGAATACACAAACACACACACACACACACAAGCAGGAGCTCTGCTGATCAAGAAGGGATTGGGAGGGAGCACTGATGGTGGGGTTCTCAAAGTGTGGTCCTGGAACCAACTCCAGGCGACTCCATTTCCCCCACCTGAACCTGGGGAGCATATAAATGTGAAGATTCCTGGGCCTTACCCCAAACCCACTGGGTCAGAATGCCTAGGAGTTCATGTTGAACAACCACTCTTAAACATACGGAAAATCCAACAACCACTGGCTTTGGTGTTTCTTCATTCTGGAAGAACTGAGTCCCTTTCTCAGCAGAGTTTAAATAACAGCCACATCCAACTCTAAAGATTACACATAACAAGGCACATCAAATCATATAAATTATAACTTGCAAGGTTTAGCTGTGAAATGAGCAAGGCGGAGGCTTTTGAGCCGTGTAAAATGGGAGAGGGGAGATTGTGACTAGAGCTCCTGATGGCTCGTCTGCACACAGCAGCCAGGATGTTCACTGGCAGGTCTCCCCCTTGTTTACAATCCTTCAAGCCTTCTTCCCACTGCTTTTCAGATAAAGATCAAAACCCTTATGGTGACATGAAGTAGGCCGACTTGTCCCTTAGCCCTCCTCCTTCCCACTCTGACTTCTGGACGCCCTGGTTTTCTCTCAGTCCCTTGGGTTCACAATATGCTATTCCACCCCAGGGCCCTTGCACATGCCATTCCCTTCTCCTATTGTCTAGTTAAGTCCTCCTTGTCTTCCATATTCCTTTCCTTTACAGCCCCAATGTTGGAATGGAATTAGTCACACCTTTGTGGGATCATTTGACTTATTTCTCTCTCTCCTGGCAGCTTCCTGATGGCAGGGACCATGTCCAGTTCTGCCATCACTGTACCCCTAGACTTGGCTCGGTGCTGAGGCTCTGGGTAAATACTGTGCAATGAATGAGTGATAGCAACAGTTATCACTGTTGACTATAAACAGTTCTCACTAGCCTGGCTATAAACAGGCTTCCTACTGCCTTAGGGAACCAAACTCCTTACAGGATATAGAAAAAAGTCTGGAGGGTAAAACCCTGCAAATATCAATATTGATTTTTCCCTGAGCCAAATGATTACAAGTGACTTTTATTTTCTTCCTTATATTTTCCTTTCTCCCAATTTTTAAAAACAAGAAGCATGTAACTACCTTCCATTATCGGAAAGAGTAAATGATGTCGAAATACTACGATACCAATAGTCAAAACAACATGTCAGCCTTGCTGATGAGTAGAAATCTTTAGAAGCATGACTGCCTATTCTTTAGGATTGATCCAGGCAAATAAAACAAACAATCCTTTTTATTTGCTAGATGTAACCTCTGGGTAATTGCAAGGATGATTTTTAGTAATATAAATCCCTGACATTTTTTTTTTTTTTTTTTTTTTTTGCAGTACACAGGCCTCTCACTGTTGTGGCCTCTTCCGTTGCGGAGCTCAGGCTCCGGACACGCTGGCTCAGCGGCCATGGCTCACGGGCCCAGCCGCTCCGCGGCATGTGGGATATTCCCAGACCGGGGCACGAACCCGTGTCCCTTGTATCGGCAGGCGGACTCTCAACCACTTCGCCACCAGGGAAGCCTAGTGACGTATTTCTTAAGCTAAGTCCGAGGAGCAGTAAGCAGTCAATTATTTATATACAATGAATGCAACTCAATTTCTGTCTAGTTAATAACTGTCCTCATTAGTTCCCTTTTCCAAATGGCTTATTAATGTCAGTGGATCCTCATCTCAACCCTGTGCACCTCTGAGGATTCTTCTCAGTCTCTGTTTTAGGAGACCATAATAATGATCATTGTGTCATTCACTGAGCACCACATGCCAGGCTCTTTATATGCATTTCTCACTTAATCCTCAGAATAACCCTGTGAGGTAAGAGGTTTACAGACAGGGAAAAGGAGCTCAGAGTGATTAAGTAATTTGGTTGAAGTCACTCAGCCACAAAGTAGCCTAATGAGATTCAAACCCAGCTCTGTCTATCTCCAAAGCCTGTGCTTTTAAAAATTACTACAGTTTTCTAATATCATAGTCAGGTTCAAAACAGAGATCTCTGTCTCTACTTTAGCCAGACAGGAAATAAAACGACCCCAAATCTATGCCTTGTTAGGATAAAGAAGAAACTACAGTTCTTCTTCTCCTGCTTTTTCCTCCCACTTTGCACACTGAACAGATGTTCTGTGTCCTTGAAGGGAGACCATATCATGGAGGAGAATCTCACGGGGAGGTTCATGGAGTTATCTTTAAATCTGTTGCGTTTACAATAAACATTCTCAGAAAACTAGGAATAAAGGGGGAAATTTCTCACTTGGTAAGAACATGTATAAATACCCTACAGCTAACCTCGTACTTAACGGTGAAAGACTGACTTTTTTCCCCTAAGGTCAGGAACAAGCGAATATAAGGATTTATACACTGCTCTTGTTCAGCAGAGTCCTGGAAGTCTTAACCAGGGAAATAAAGCAAGGAAAAGAAGATTCAAGGCATTCAGATCTCCTTTTCTGAAAGAAGAAATAAAATTGTTCTTATTTGCAGATGACATGATTGTTTATGTATAAAATCCCAAGAAATCTACAAAAGCCCTTATATAAGAAAGTGCAGTTAAGGTTCCAAGATACCAAGAAGCATACAAAAATCAACTGTATTTCTATATACTGTCAATGAACATGTGGACACCAAAATTAAAAATATAATACAATTTACAATCACTCAAAAAAAAAAGAGAGATATACTTAAGTGTAAATCTAACAAAACATGTTCAGGACTCGTATGCTGAAAACTACAAAACACTCATGAGAGACACTGAATAAATGGAGAAATATACCATGATCATGAATTGGAAGACAATGTAGGAGTATATCAATTATTCTCACATTGTTATATAGGATTAAACACAATTCCAATCAAAATTACAGCATGATATTTTGTATATACAGACAGGCTTACACTGAAATGTAAATGGAAAGGCAAAGGAACTAGAATAGGTTAAAAAATTGTTTTAAAGAAAAGTGGGAGGAATCACTCTACCTGATTTAAGACTTACATAGCGACAGTAATCAAGGCTATGTCATAATGGTAGATCCGTTATGACAAATAGATCCATGAAACATAATAGGGAACTAAGAAGTAGCCCCCATAGAAAGTATGGCCAGATTATTTTTGACAAACTTGCAAAAGCAATTCAATGGAGAAAGGATAGTCTTCTCAACAAATGGTTCTGGAACAACTAAATATCCACATGCAAGAAAAATGAACTTTGACCTAAATCTCACATCATAAACGACAGTGAACCCAAAATGGTTCATAGATTTAAACATAAAACTATAAAACACTTAGAAGAAAACATAAGAGAAAATCCTCAGGGTCAGGGACGTTGTGGCATGTTCTTAGACATGACACTAAAAGCATGATCTATAAAAGAAAAAATAACTACCTGGACTTCATCAAGAGTTAAAGCTTTTGCTCTGTGAAATACTCTGCTAAGAGAATGAGAAGACAAGTTATGGATGGGAGAAAATATTTGCAAACCATCTATCTGACAAGGGACTCATATCTAAAATACATAAAGAATTCTCAAAACTCAATGGTAAAAAACTAAACAATTCCATTAGAGACACTTAAAAGATATGAAGAGATATTTCACTGAAGAGGATATGCAGAAGGCAAACACATACATGAAAAGACATTTAACATCACTATCGATTTGGGAAATGCAAGTTAAGACTATGATGAGATACCACTACACACTTACTAAAACAGCTAAAATGAAAAACAGTGTTTATGCTAATTGCTGGTGAGGATGTGTCTCATACATTGCTGATGGAAATGAAAAATGGTACAGCCATGCTGGATAAGTCTGGCAGTTTCTTTACAAACCGAATATATATAAACACATATGTTAATCCATGCAATCATACTCCTGAGCATTTATCACAGAAAAATAAAAACTTATGTTCACACAAAAACCTGTATACAAATGTTTATAGTACATTTATTTGTAATAGCCCCAAATGGAAACAAAATGTCCTTCAAAAAGTGAATGTTTAAACATAGGTGATACGTCCATACCCTGGACTATTACTCAGCAATAAAAGAACAAGCTAATAACCTAAATGGACGTCAAGGGCATTACAATGACTAAAAAAAAAAAAAAAATCAATCGCAAAGGTCATAGATAAATGATGAAAATTATAGAGACGGAGAACAGATTAGTGGTTTTCGGAGTGTGGGGACGATGGTGGGAGGAGGAATTGTGACTATAAAAGGAGCATCACAAGGGACATCTCTGATGATGGAATACTCCTATATCCTGATGGTCACACCCAAATCCACACGTGGTAAAATGGCACAGGACTCCACACATGCTTCGTGCCATTCTCTCTACCATTTGTGCATCTATAATTATTTCAAAATAAAGTTTAAAAAACTCTGTTGAGTGAAGTCTGAGAGTGGTCTGCCTTTCACAGTCCTAAAGGGATTCCATTGCATTTCTCTTTCTGCTTTAATATTTTAATCCCTTTCAAAATTTTAAAAGGCTCAAAGCCACTGTTTTTATAATTCCTTACTTACAATTTCTTCCAACTTCCTTGGCTGTCAATGAGCTGGGACTGTGGACCAAGCCACAGCTAATTCAGAGAATGGAATGAAATGAAGTGAGAGAGCGCTGAGGCCACGCCCAGGGCTTACCCTGATTTACTACTTGGAGGTACGGGGGCGGGGGAGGGCTCTGAGGGGCCCATAGTCTCCAGAAGCTCTGGAAAGGGCGAGAGGCCATTGCTCAAGCTGGGCCCTTCAGGTGGCCGTGGCTGCCAGACGCGGAGCAGGTGAAGGTCAAGCATCAGCTCTATGCCCACCTTCCAAACCGCGCCATCAGGGTGGGACACTGCACACACAGTCAGCAAAGGACACAGGGCCCATCGCACTTTGCACTGTGCTCATTCTTACCACATGTGCCAGGGAGACCCAGCACATGCCGGGATTGGTTATTGGTGGCACACCGAGGAAGGCTGGGACTGTTAGCCAGAGGCTGTGCTTTACAAGAGACTGGAGTCCACAGAACAGTAAGGACTTTTGGTGGTGTGAGGTGTAGGGAGGGTCGGGGACTGGCTAGGAAGAGGTCTTACCTCTAAAACAAGGTCTGAATTTTCATGCCTTCCAATCGTAGTGCTTTTATTCAGGACAAAATAGCCTTCTGCACTCTTTAGATAGGCTTTCATATTCTCTGCTTTCCCTATAAAAGGTTTTCAGAAAACAATTTTGTTAGAAAAATACAGTCCTCTAATTATTCAGTGTCATATTTAGAATGAATGGAATACACCATAATGTCCACAGGAGAAGTCAGCAGAGGTAGGAGTGGATAGCTGGATTTAACAATGATCACAATGATAATTCCACACATTTTTAAGACTGTCCTTTTAACAGTGATATCCGGCATAGATGAGCTTGCTTCTGATCACAAGAGGACATCCTTTGTGTAATTCAGAGCACAAACAAGCAATAGCAAAAAAAAAAAAAAACAACAAACAAATCTGAATTCCACTGATAACCGCTCTCCACCTCCCATTAAGCTTAGTTTGGGGTTAGTTATCTGACAGAATCAAGTACTCAGTGTTACTAACCCACCACTTACTAGCTCTGTGACTCTGGGTGATTTACTTATTCTCTCTCTATGCCTCTGTTTCCTCATCTGTAAAATGGGGCTAATAATACTCTGTATCCCAAAGAGTTTTTTGAGGATTAAATGTGAAGCATCTAGAATGGTGATTGCTACACTAAATACCCATTTGTCCTACTGTGATTGTGACTGTTATTAATCTTGGGCTTCTGAACTTTGACTCAAGAAACCCCAACTTCTACAGAGCTTCTTAAAGTGTGGAAGAGTCAGTCATCAAGGAAATGGGCATTAGAAGATACTTTCTTTTTAAGTCACCGCATTCCTTCATATATTTAGGTTGAAAAAAAAATGATTTCCAAAGACAAAATATCAAGATTATAGCTTGGCTGTACGGTCAAGACTCTGTACGTATCTTTTCCTGGCATTTTATTAGGAAAATGTCAAACACACAGAAAAGTTGAAAGAAGTGGATGGTGAACTTCTATAGAACCACCACCCAGATTCTACAATCAACATTTTGCTCTATTTGCTTTTTCACATATCTACCCATCTATACATTTTATATTTTAATGCATTTCAAAGTAAATCCTATACATGGTTTTAAAATTTATTTATTAATTTTTGGCTGTGTTGGGTCTTCGTTTCTGCGCGAGGGCTTTCCCTAGTTGTGGCAAGCGGGGGCCACTCTTCATCGCGGTGCGCGGGCCTCTCACTATCGCGGCCTCTCTTGTTGTGGAGCACAGGCTCCAGATGCACAAGCTCAGTAGTTGTGGCTCGCGGGCCTAGTTGCTCCGCGGAACGTGGGATCTTCCCAGACCAGGGCTCGAACCCATGTGCCCTGTATTAGCAGGCAGATTCTCAACCACTGCGCCACTAGGGAAGCCCTATACATGTTTTTTATTATTTATTTATTTATTTATTTATTTATTTATTTTTAATTTTTTTTTTTTTTGCGTTACGCGGGCCTCTCACTGTTGTGGCCTCTCCCGTTGCGGAGCACAGGCTCCGGACGCACAGGCTCAGAGGCCATGGCTCACGGGCCCAGCTGCTCCGCAGCATGTGGGATCCTCCAAGACCGGGGCACGAACCCGTGTCCCCTGCATCGGCAGGCAGACTCTCAACCACTGTGCCACCAGGGAAGCCCATATATACATGTTTTTTAAAACATAAAAATTTCAGTGACTTCAGCTGGTTCCAAGATGTTGATGATAATTCACATGATATTTGAATTCTGATCCATCTCAGTGCCATGTCAAAGATAGCCTCTTTTCTTTTTTTTCCTTTTTTTTTTTTTTTTTTGGCTCTGTTGGGTCTTCATTGCTGCATGTGGGCTTCCTCTAGTTGTGGCGAGCGGAGGCTACTCTTCCTCACAGTGCGCAGGCTTCTCATTGTGGTGGCTTCTCCTGTTGTGGAGCATGGGCTCTAGGTGTGCAGGCTTCAGTAGTTGAAGCACGTGGGCTCAGTAGTTGCGGCACTAGGGCCCTAGTTGTGGCTCGCTGGCTCTAGAGTGCAGGCTCAGTAGTTGTGGTGCACTGGCTTAGTTGCTCCGAGGCATGTGGGATCTTCCTGGACCAGGGCTCGAACCCGTGTCCCCTGCATTGGCAGGCGGATTCTTAACTGCTGAGTCACCAGGAAAGTCCCCAAAGTCTCTTTTCAACTGAAAGGTCACTGAAGTGTGAAGTTCTTAAACTGTGGATAAAAACAAAAATCTCTAGGTCTGACCGTAGAGGGTCTCCGGTCTGGCTCTGCTTTCCATCAACATCTCCATCATCATTCCATCACTGAATCCCTACTAAGTGCCAGGCACTGGGCTATCCTTTTACACACATGGCCTCTTTTCATCCTCAGAACCACCCTGCGAGGCAGGTGTCAGTATTGTCCCGCTTTACAAATGAGGAAACTGAGACTCAGAGAAGTTGAGGTCACACAATAGTAAGTGTGTGACAACTCTGAGCCTTTGCATGTAACCAGTGTACAAACCTCCATTGCTGCTGGTGGGGCAGAGTAGGGGTGGGGGAATTGCACTGTCTGCTGACACTTGGCACATGTAATAAAAGAAAGTCCTTGAAACCAGCATTCTATCCTCTGAAAGGAAGACGAGACCCTACCTGGGGGTAAGAGAAATAAAAATAAGCAGCATAGTTTATATTTGTAAACTTTGAGGCCTGTGGATGTCCCACAAATATTGATGCTTTCATATAATGAGAAATACATTTGATTAAGTTCGCTGTCATGTATACAGGGGAAAAGACATTTCCTCTTCCCAAAGAACCATGCTCTGCTGCCTTCAGTTATTAATCTTCAATTGCAGAGGACCATGTTAGCACGCAACACATTCAAGTCTAATTAAGCTAAAATGGAAACTTCCAAGAAATGTCTCTTCTGCAGGAAAACCACAGGAAATGCCACTAATCTAAAACTTAAACTTGGATCATGCACATATTTGTTTTTTAGCTCTCACCCCAGACGTCCCCAAGGCTGGGGTCTTCTCTCTGCTCAGACGTCCCCCCTCGGGGCAACCACCTGACCACTCTGGCTAAAGGCACCCTCAGTCATGTTATTCCCCTGCTAGTTTTCCCCTGCTGTGTTTCCTTCCTTGTACTTATCATTCTCTGACATGTTCTTGTTCCTTTCTTTAGTTATGCTTGCTGTTGGTTTGTCTTTCACTAACATATATGTTCCTGGAAAACCAGGACTGTGTTCATTTTGTTAAGAAGCAATTCTTCATGGGTATGTTGTGTTTGTACCCATCTTCAGAGCAAAGGCATTGAAAGATTTTGTCCTGCACTCACTTTCTGAGGATGCTTGTATGGCAAACAGCCTGGGAGGATAGAGGTAATGTTTCTAATAAAGATAACGGCTCCTTCTGGGGCAAAAGTTGGGCAGGTTTGCTAGCAGCCCCTTTCAAAGATTGCAGTTTCCTGAGTTTGGAGTTCCTTACCTGGGACACAGACCCACTGTGCACACAGCATCCACACTGGCTGCTCTGCACCACCCCAAGGGACTTTCAGGGCAACAGGAACCAATGTGCATATGCAGCTCTGCTGCCTGTTATGTCGGCTGTGCTGTGAGTAATCAAGTTCTTTGTTTCTGGCCCAGGAGTCTCTTGTCTTCTGCCAGGAACTATAAGCTGGGCAGGCTAACTTACTAACTTTCAAACAGGGTCAAATGTCAGACCCTTTGCAGTTCCTGCCAGTTCTGTGCATTACCCCTTCTCCAGGGTAGGGGGCGGCAGGGGGGGGCAGAACCTGACACATAGTAGGTGCTTGGGAAACACTTGCTGAGTGAATGAAAATACAAAGGGCACCTCTAAGCAAGTCAGTACAGCCAGCTGGCTAGGAAGCTTTGATAGTAACTACCTTTCATTTTTCCTGTCAGTATCTAGCTTAGATGACTCCTTGGAAAACCTAAATTCTATCTCTTTAGCTTTTGGATTGGACAGTATTTCTCCACCTTCATTTTGCCCTGTGCATCACTTCCTTGCGTGAAAACACTGTCAAAGTAATTTGAATGTGTGGAGCTCTGTGAATTCGTTCTTACTCAGTGCCATGGAGCACCAGCCACAGGAAAGAGCAAAAGGGCTTCAGTCATCTGCGTTCCCCCGACCACTTTGGATGGCTCAGAATTGGGCTATAGGAGCAAACTTTCTTTTGAGGTTTACAGTGGCCTCAAAGTTCCTTAAAGAAGGGGAGTTCAGGTAAGGGGCGGGTGTGTGTGTGTGTGTCTCTGACCATTGGGTGGGTGTTGTCCATAAATCATGGGAAACAGGGGTTCCTCTCTTAATCCCAGCTATACTCACAGGACATCCAGGAGCTAGTGCCCAGGAGAGGCTTAAAGCTCCCGTGCCGCCTCCCTTGGGGGGCGAGGTAGGGGCTGCACTTAGGAAGGAACGGCTGGTGTTGGGGCACCTTTTCTGGGGTGCTCCTGGCGACCCGAGCCTGGATCAGAGAGTTCGGACTCGGCTGGCGCCGGGTCCCCTGCCTACCCCAACGCCCTTGACCTCGCAGGGCTGGCCTCCTCCGGCCCAGGTTTCCGCCCGCCGCCTCCTCGCGCGCCGCTCTCACCTGGCCAGAGGAAGAAGCCCACGCCTCGTCCTCCGCCGAGAGCCCTGACCTCCGCTCTGCCGCCCTCCCGCGGAGTCTCCAGGCGAAGGCCCGCAGCCCGCGCGCCCGCCCGGCCTTTTTACAAACGTCGCCACGGCAACGCCATTCTGACGGCCGAGCTGGGGAGGGGCGTGGCGTGCGCGGTGCCCGAGGATGAGGGGGAGGTGCGCTGGCAGCACCCGGCCAATTACAGCCCGCTGCAGCGCTGCGAGCCCTCCCCGACCTGCCCCCTAGAGGTCCCCAGCCCCGTTTCAAGGATGGAGAAACAGGCTCAGTGTTCACAGAAGTAGCTCCAAGTCTTACAGCGGGGAAGGAGCAGACTCGAGAATCCTCCCTACTGACCTTAGCTCTAGGCTCGGTGCGTTGAGGAGGGGGTGGTCAGGCGTGGGAGGGTAATGGAGCTGAACCACGAGAAGCTTGGAGGTTAGTACCCCCCGTCCCACCCGAATCTCTAGTTCTCTCTGTTGTGGAGGAGAAAACAGAGTAAGCTGGGGGGACCATCACTTCTGGGGGTGGGGGTGGAGATGGGAGATGGGTGGGGTGGAAGGAACACTTCTGAAAGAATGGAAGATTCTCCCACGTGCTAGGGAAAGGGTATTTACAAGCCCACAGCCTTACTGTTCCTGTCCTTCCCTGTCAAAACTCGCGTTTATTCATTCATGTGTTCTTTACTTCTACAAACATCACCTGAGTCCCTATAAGGTCAGACGGTGGCCCCAGTGTTGACCTGGATCAGATCCTTAAGAAACCCCCCCGCACTCCCCATGGGCACGGGGCTGGGGGGATGGAGCGTGTGGAGAAGACATGCAAATGCCAACTATCTCCCCTCACCCCATGTCACCTTTTTCAAATCAGCCCCTTCTGTCTGGGAGCAGAACAGCCCCGCTGACTACCTACAGAATGCCTCATTTCCCTGGCAGGAAATGACGGACAAGGTGCCCCAAGACAAACTCAAAATATTCATCTGAGAAAGATGAAAGATGGCAGACTCCACTCTAGTCAATTAGAAGAAGATATAAGAGAGAAAAATCATGGAAATCGATATGGGATGGAATATATGGTAAAGATGCTCCCACATGCCTAGAGGCTCTTGGAAATGCACATTCCCTGGCACAGACCTCAGAGATTCTGATTAAGCAGCTCTGGAGCATGGTCCAGGAATGAATTTATTGCATTCTTGCAAATTCCTTGTGCATTTGTTAAAAGCTTGGCAAAACCTCAGGACTTATTCAACCCTGCAGTTGAATCGCAGAGCCCTCCCAGAACTTTTCCCTAGAAATCTCTTCGAGGCCCTCAGTCAGCCTGGAAGGTTCTGCCTGGGTTAGTTCCATTCGACCAGAAAGACCTTAGGAATGTATGAGGAGTGACCACAGAGGCCGGGGCCCTGAGTGGTAACTTCAGAGGAACAGAGAGGGTCAGGCTCAACTCTCCAGGCACATTTCTGCCTCAGGGCCTTTGCAGTTACTGTTTCTTCTCCCTACCAGGCACTTCCCCCAGGGATCTCCTTCAGCTCCTTTAGATTTTTACTCAAGTATCACCCTATTTAAAAGGGTCTTGGAATTCCCTGGCGATCCAGTGTTTAGGACTCAGTGCTTTCACTGCCCGGTTCGATCCCTGGTCGATCCTGCAAGCCCCATGATGCCACCCAAAAAAACAAAACAAAACAAAAAACACCCCCCCCAAAAACATGAATAACAAAACAAACACCTCACTCTATTGCTCTTCCCTTCATCTTACCACTCCTCTAACATGCTATTTATTTAGTTTCCTTCTCTTATTTGTTGTCAGTCTCCCCACTCCCAACTCCCGCCTGCCCCCAACTTAAGCTCCATGAGGGCAGGGATTTTTTTCTCTTTTGTTCACTGCTGTATCACCAGTACCTAGAACAGTGCCTGAATGAACGAATGAGTGAATGAACAGGGGCAGCCCTTGCCACCCGCCCACAGCCTTGCCTCCTACTCTTGAGCTGCTGAGCTGAACTGTCCTTACCCCAGGACCTAGGCTTCTGTAGCCTTGGCCCTCCCCAGCCCCATGCCCATCTCCATGCTTGTCTTCAGTGTCATCAACATGAGCACAGAACGCAACCCTGCTCACTGCCAGCCAGACCCTACGGAGCCCATCCAGGCCAGCCTGGAGCCGGAGCCGCCCATGGCCCCCTGATAGGCTTGGGAGAGCATATGTTGCCATTAGTCCATCTCTCGATGAGGAAATACTAAACGGAGAACAAAGCTGACATTCAGGCTCACTGGAGCAGAAATTGCCAAATCTTGATTGGATCCTGCCACTCCCCACAGGATGCCACAGTCATCTCAAAGGGTGTGTGAAAGTCTAAAAACCCAGTTCCATGTCATCCACTTAAATTTCAAAAACAGAAACTAAAATACCCCAATAACTCATGGCTTTATCATAGCTTGTCCTGGGCTGAGTGAGAGTTGTACTTTGCGATGGTGGGGTGTTCAAAATACTGCACCTGGGGAATTCCCTGGCGGTCCACTTTTTCGGACTTGGTGCTTTCACTGCCATGGCCCGGGTTCAATCCCTGGTGGGGAAATTAAGATCCCGCAAGCCACAAGGCATGGCCAAAAAAAAAAAGAGGTTTCTAGCTTATACGGGCTCCTTGGTGATGCCTGTAATCAATCAATCTTCTTGAGCTCTGGGTGGCTACCAAGGCTGTACTGTGTCTCCATCAACATCAGGATGCTGGTGTCTGAAAGGCCTGGGTCCAGGTCCCAGCTTTGTCATTCCCAGCTGTCCTCCTAATACTGGAGAGAGTGATGTTAACTCCAGGCTTTCCACCCGCAGGGCTCTGTCCCAGTCCTTCCTGTGGATCATCTCATTTAATCCTCAGCATAACCTGGGGCAGTAGGTGTGTGTGAAACACCTGGACCTCGGAGCTCTGCAGAGAAGCGCCCAAAAGTGTCGTGACGGGTGTTATTTCTATCACGTCACTCCCACTGGAACAGGAAAATAGGGCTCAAGAGCCATGGAGGTGTGTGACCAAGGTGACACAGCCAGAACAGGATTTGAATCTAGATGACTGTGATGGGACGGTATTTTCCCCGGGGACCACAGGTGACAGGTGTCACAACCACGAGACACCCATGCTCACCACCTGCTTTCCCTCAGCCCTGAACAATCTGGGCTTCCGGCTGTCCTGAAGTTAGGGCAGTGCCTGCAGCAAGATGGGGAGGGAGCTGAGGCCAGGAGGGGGTAGCTGGGGCTTGCCAGGGACCTCTCCTGCCACCCACTGGGCTTCTTTCCTGCAGGACCTCTGCCCCATAAAATGTCATTGGGCCGCAGTTACCTTCCCTGGGCTGTCCTTGACCGGGAGAGCCCATCCACTGTGCCCCCTCCCCAGATCTGCTTGTTGTCCCCTGCATTCCAACAAGAAATGAATGCTGGCCTCCTGCCTGGAAGAGGTAGGGAGCTTGCCCAGCCTTTAAGGGGTAAGAGAGAGCCAGGGCAAGAGCTGGAAAAGGAGAAAGGGGGAGTAAAAGAGAGAGAGAGCGTTCGAGGATCAGGAAGTAGCTAAGCTGTTGAGTAGGTGACAGATGGGAGAGCAAAGGGCCATTGGAGGCTCCACAGTCCATTCATAACCTGACGCTATGGGCTAAGGAAATGCAGGTTTTTATACACACACACACACACACACACACACACACAGGTTCACAAAAATAAATTCAAACCACAAAATCACAGCTGGTCACTGAGGCCTTCTGCAGCCGTGCTCACCCCCTTCCCCTGTCAGAAAATGAGAAGTCACCCAGGTGTTTTCTCAGATAGAGACAAGGCTGGTTGGGATGTTCATGTCTTGCAAATCAGAGCTCTGCCAGGGGGCTTCCCTGGTGGCACAGTAGTTGAGAATCTGCCTGCCAATGCAGGGGACGTGGGTTCGAGCCCTTGTCTGGGAGGATCCCACATGCTGCGGAGCAACTAGTCCCGTGAGCCACAGCTACTGAGCCTGCGCGTCTGGAGCTTGTGCTCTGCAACAAGAGAGGCCGCGATAGTGAGAGGCCTGTGCACCGCGATGAAGAGTCACCCCCGCTTGCCACACCTGGAGAAAGCCCTCGCACAGAAACGAAGACCCAACACAGCCAAAAATAAATAAATTAATTAATTAAAAAACTTAAAACAAAACCAAAAAACCACTCTCTCTAAAAAAAACAAACAAAAAAACAGAAAAAAAGCTTTGCCAGGGAGGTCAGTCTGTATGTTCTGTTTGAAAGCTGCAGATGAAGGCTGCTGATCCCACCTCTGATCGGCCTGGTTTCGTTTGTTTGTTTGTTTTATTCTGTCTGTACCTCACTTCTCTCACCTGTAAAATGGAGGTAATAGCAACATTGACTGTAAAGACCACATGGGTTAATATGTGTGAAGTAGTAAACTGTGCCCGGTACCACAGACTCCTTCTGTGAATGTCCGCGTTGCTGTCTGTCTGTTTGCTTGTTTTTGTTGTTTTCTTGATGATGTGGGAGGACAGCACCATCTCAACCCGATCACAGCCATCCTGGGGAGAGCTTTGATTTGCATCGTCTCAGTCCCAACCCAGACAAAGTTGACCTCTGAACACTCGCATATCATCTTGCTTGTTGCCCAGGGACATTTCTGGGTGTGGGTGTCAGAGGCAGGCTGAGCTCCCCTGATCGCTGCTAGAGGGATTCTGAGAATCCAGCTGGTCTCTGTGGCGTGGCACGTGCAAGAGAACTCCATATATTCAACTTGCAGGCATCCAGGCAAATCAACCTCCACTACTTTTTTTGGGGGGATTAACAATGAACCACTATGAATGAGGTTAACCAAACTAGCTAATATTTACTGAGGCTTGTTAGGTACCAGCCACTATGCCATGCACTGTTTTATTTAATTCTTGGCCCAACCCATTTCACAGAAGCGGGCTCAGAAAAGTCAAGTAACTTGCCCAGTTACAAATCTTGTAAGTGATAGGTCCAAGATTCGAACCCTAGCTGTTGGACTCCAGCATATTTTCTTTTTTGTAAAGTTTTGTTTTCAAAACATAATATACATCTCGAAAAGAGCACAACTGATAAGTGTACACTTGAAGAATTTTCACAAAGTGTATGCACCCACCCTAACCAGAACCCAGAACAAGAAGCAGAACATCACCACCCACCCCCTCCCCTCCGAGAAGACTCCCTGTGCTCATTCTTGTTACCCCCTCCCGCTTGTCTGACTTCCAATCATAGATTAATTCTGCTTGGTTTTGAGCTTCATGGAAATGGAATCTTACAGATTCCATTTGCTGCCTGGTTTCTTTCACTCAACTATGTGAGGTTCGACCACGTTGTCTGATGTAGCTGTGGTTCATTCATTCTCACTGCTACATTGCATTACACTCTGTTATCTATTCCTGCAGAACAAATTATGGCAAACTTAACGGATCCAAAAAACACACACTTATGTCACAATTTCTGTGGGTCACGAATCTGGGCTCTGCTTAGCTGGGTTCTCTGCTCAGGATCTCTCCCAGGCTGCAATGAGGGAGGTGGCCAGGGCTGGGGTCTCATCTGAGGCTCAGCTGGGGAAGGATCCTCTTTCCAGTTCATGTGGTGGTTGGCAGGATACAGTTCCCTGAGGGTTGTTAGTTAGTCTGAGGGCCTCACCGCCTTGCTGGCTGTTAGCCAGAGATCCTGCACTGTTTCTTGCCATGTGGGCCTCTCCATAAGGTGGCTTGCTTCATCAAAGCCAGTGACAGTCCATAGAGAGGGTCTCCAGGCAAGATGGAAGTTACAATCTTCTGTAACATAATCACAGAAATGACATGCCCATCACCTTTGCAGCATCTACTGATTAGAAATAAGGTACAGTCCTGCCTACTCTCAAGGGGAGGGGACACAGAGGTGTGAACACCAGGGATAATTGGGGGCTGTTGTGTATGCCTTTTGGTCTGCACATGTGCACATATCTCTTGGGTATATATCTAGGAGTAGAATTTCTGGGTCACACATACGTCCGGCTTTATGAGATACTGCCAAACATTTTTCCAAAGTGCAGGTACCCTCTACACTCCCTCAGCAGGCTATGAGCTTCCCAGTTAGAGCACATGCTTTCAATACACTCCTCCCCTCTCTCTTTACAGAAGGGGTGTTTGAGCTGGGGCTCTTTGGGACGACAGGTCCTAATTCTAGCCCCATGTCAGAATCACTGAATTCCCGGGCCGCTTCGCCAGACATTCTGATCATTTGAGGGCTCAAGTACAAACTGGAAGGTCCACTCCATGAGGCGAGGATCCCTGTATCCTTGGTGTCCGGAGCAGTACCCGGCAGCAGTACCTGGCAGGTACCAGGTAGCTGGCACTCAATAAATGTTTTTTTGATTAAGTGAATGAGTTTAGGAAATATTGTTCAAGAGATGGGCCCCAGGGAGGGTATAAACTGCTTAAACGGGAAGGAAACTTTGTTGTGTCTGAGGCTGTGTGCATTTTTCTGGGAAGAGGGCTCAGAGCCTCAACCAGGTATGTCCCCAACAAAGGTTAAAGGCTGCTATGATTGGCTACTGTCCGACTTAGGTATTTTATCACATGAAGAAAGAACTGGTCCCAGGGTTGGAGGCATGGGAATTGTGGACAAAGGTCCCATGGTCCTTAGAAGTAAAAAGCGAGACAGTGCTTGCCTGGGGTGGCTCATAAACTGAGACCTTGCTTGTTTTGACCTTTGACCCATGGTAGTTCTTTTGGTACATCTAGCCACTGCCTGGCCTCCTGGGAGCCTCCCTGTGTCTGTCTGTTGAACAGAAAATTCCAGAAGGCCTCGGTGCCCTGAGTTTCCATCAGGGGCAAGCCAACATGAGCCTTAGCTTTTGAAAAACCCCTTTCAATGAATAGAAAGCCTCCCAGTTTATCTGGTTTGAGATGACCTCATCCTTTGTCACCTTCTCTCTTGTTTTCTGGAGGTTGCTCAGCGTCTTCCTGTTGTCTGCATTCTTTTCTCATGTGAACAGTGCACCTATTTTGGGCATTTTGTTGTTGTTGTTTTGGGTCATTCCTGTCACACATTTTTTATATTCCTTTCCAGTCAGATCAACCTCATGCCTCTCTAGACATTTCTTCTCAGGTTTCCTCTGAATCATTTCGTTTGGTCTAAATATGTCCAGTGTTTCCTCCTTCCTCACTGCACTCCACATAGACCCTCTCTTTTCTGCGGAACAACTGTTCTTTTCTTTCGAATCCCTGACCCAAATCCTCATCTTTCACCATGTTTTCTGACTTCTCCTAAGAACTGATTGTTTTTTGAAACTTAAGCCTCAAATATCATCCCTTCTAATCTGCGTCTGAATTTGGATCACGGTCAAGAAGCAGGGGAGACAGGAACGTGGCTGCGTAATTAGGATCCTCAGCAGAAGGGCTGAGTGTTCATCGGGGGGATCAGAGGGGCCTGGGGATGGAGCAAGAGGTATCTTCTTCTGCCTCGGGTAGGGCTTAGGGTGGGGTTGTCAGGAAAGCGCTAAGAAAAAAGGAACCATTTGACTTGAGTTTTAAGGGAACAGTAGGATTTCCGGAGGCAGAGCAGGGAGAGAAGAGGATTGTCCAAGGAAGGAGCAGTGGGAATGGAGGCTAGAAGATGAGTCATCAGAGAAGTTAGGGAAAAGAGTACAGAAGGAGAGGGGTGGCCAGGTGCTGAGACCGCAGACTGAAGGTCCATGGTCAGCCCTCAGATATGTTTGTCTGGTTTTCCCAGTGTGTTAAGACTTTTAATTAGTTGCTGAAGGGAGAGGCCTCTTTCTGTGGAGTGACAGAGAAACCTATTCAAATTGTCTTCAGCATGAATGCAAATTCACTGGTTACCAAAAATGAAAAGTCTAGAGGGAACCTCTGGGTTCAGGCTCAGATGATTTCATGAGGCCTTGGCCTCTCTCCAGCTCTCAGGGATTCTTTGAACCATGTGGATCCAACCTTAGACAGAATCTCTCTATAATGGTCACAAAAAGGCGGCCGAAGCTCCAGCCCTTACATCTTCTCAGCTTTGAATTCCATAGGGAAGGATAAGAGTCTTTTTCCTAAGCTTCCCTCCATGGCCTCACTGTTTCTCATTTTCTCTGGGTGGGTCACAAGCCCATTCCTGAGCCAATTATTGTGGCCCAGGAGACTGCTCTGATTGGCTGAGCTTGAGCCACATGCCCAGCCCTGCAGCCAGAGGTGGAATCAACACCATCTCTGAGAAACTGGACTGAGACTAGGAGAAAGGTGTTGTCCCCAAAGGGGGATCATAACCCCATAATATTTTAGAAGAGAGGTCAATTGCTATTAGGTGACAAAAACCAGATGTCTACCACAGTAGCCAACATGTACAGCTCATTGACATCTGGATTTATGCCTTTTTTTGGGAAAATGGGAATATCTGGCAATACCTGGACTCTCTTCTTGTATATAGATCAACAATCTGCTGGGGCTGAGAAGAGGCTCCCTCTTTAGATACAGCCTATGTTCTGCCTGCCCAATGCACTGCTCATATTTCCTCTCTGGCTCCTGGAAGCACTTGAATTTTTATTGCCAGCATAATTTGATTCTGTAAAGAAATCTGTTTTTCCCACCAGAATGGAAGAGCCAAATGTACAGGGGTCAAATAGCTCTCCTGTGCTCCCACAAACTCCTGAGGACAAATGCCTGGCCATTTTTGATAGTCTCATTCCTTGCTCATTTTAAAAGCCTTCTTTAAAAAAAATATTGAATACATAGTGATTTTAGAATCTGTTATCTGATAATTCCAACATCTGAAGTCTTTGGGTGGGAGTGGCAGAGGGGTGGTGTCTCAATGTCTTGTTTGTTGTGTCTGCTTACTCTGGCTCATACTGACTTATTGCTTGGATGTTTAGTAATTTGACTGTGATCTCATTCTTGATTGAACTTAATCTGTGGGAATCCTGAGGGGTCTGATTCCTGGCTGCTTTGCTCTCCGAAGTCTTTTTTGTTTGTTTCAGCTGGATGCCAGGGATGCTAATAACCTCTGAACACTGACATTTATTTCCTCAACTTGGGAGTTTTCCCACTGAATACATGGAGTATAAACTTGAGCCCCAGACCCACGTGGTTACAAACCTTCAGGGTGATCATCATCATCATCAGTATTGTGGCCATTATTAGTTTTCCCCTCCAGAGCCACATTGAAAACTACAGGTTTTCATAGGCTCCCCTTTCTGAAAGTCCAGAAAAAAAAAGTTTTTAAGCCCTCCTCTTGCCAGGGTGTGGAGCATCTTTGAGGGTGCCAGCTTAATATAGGCATCTTAGACTTGGTTAGCTCATTTTTCAAGGCCCAAGGCTTAATCTCCCTTTTCCTGCACTTACTAAAGGCAAATGGCTTCCTCATTTGCTTATGCTTTGGCTGTAGCTCACTCTGTTTGTGTGTGTGTCTGTATGTTCCTTTGAGATTGCCTACATAAAAATTGTTTTTTATTCTGGGATTTTGGAAACACACACAAAACTAGAAAAGCCTGCGATTAACTCCATGTATTCATCATCCAGCTTCAACATTTTCCCAGTGTTCTCTCATTCTTTTTTCTTCCTTTTTGAGTTTTTTTCTAGGTTAATTTAAAGCAAGTTGTGTCATTTCACCCATAAAGACATCCTAACTGAAAGGACTTTTTGTTCCTTTACATTATCCCCGCCTTGACATGATCACAGCTAAAAATACTTATAATCATTCCTGAATATCATCTAATATTCAGTCCATGCTCACATTTCCTTGATTCTCTCAGAGATATCTTTTTTACTGTTGGTTTGTTAGAATCAGGATCCAGACAATGTCCACACATTACACTTGGTTGTTATGTCTCTGAAATGTCTTTAATTCTGTAACAGCAACACCCGCCCCTGACCTTTTTTATCCCCCAGCCACTGATTTGTTGGAGAAACTGGGTCTTTTGTCCTGGAGAACATTCACATCCTGGATTTGGCTGATCACTTCTTCTTGGTTTCAGTTAACTTGTTCCTCTTTTCCCCATGTTTCCTGTAAACAAATAGTTAGATCTAGAGGTCTGAGGAGATCAAAGTCTTTTTGTTGTCCAGACGCCTTCGTAGGCGGTACTGTGTGATCCATCCTGCATCACACAGTGAGCACATAATGTCTGGTCATCCTGTTTTTAACGATATTGAGATTGAATGGTAGGTCCAGTGCTAACAGACTGAGCCATCCATTACAAAGTTCCCAACGGCTTTTTTTCCCCCAATAATTCACATTTTTAATTTTTAATTATGGTAAAATATACATAACATTTACCATCTTAACCATTTAAAAATATACAGTTCGGGCTTCCCTGGTGGCGCAGTGTTTGAGAGTCCGCCTGCCGATGCAGGGGATGCGGGTTCGTGCCCCGGTCCAGGAAGATGCCACATGCCGCGGAGCAGCTTGGCCCGTGAGCCATGGCCGCTGAGCCTGCGCGTCCGGAGCATGTGCTCCGCAACGGGAGAGGCCACAACAGTGAGAGGCCTGCGTACCGCAAAAACAAACAAACAAACAAACAAAACACACAAGTGGCACGGAAGAAGCCAGAATCTAAAGAATACCTGGGCCCAAGGAAATCTTGGAAGATAGTGAGTTAAAGAGAATAGTGAGGATAATGACGATGGTAGGAGAGCATGTATGCTTTGTGGTCCTATGTACTAAGGGTTTTGTATACAAGCTCCCATTGGGAAGGCTACGAGCTAGGTGCCATTTTTATTCTCATCTTAAAGAAGAGGGATCTGAGCTAATTAAGCAGAGGGAAGGTTAGGGGCTTTTCCTGGCTGAGACCACAAGACAAAGCGGTGGTCACGCCCCCTAGCCAGGACTTGATTGGCTGGAGATTTGATTGGCAGGAGAGCTGAGCGGCTTCTCCTGCCAGAAGCAGCTGGTGCCCTTCAGCCTTTCTTACACTTCAAGCCCTAAGAAAGGGCTTGCGTGCTTCCCAAGTGGCAACTTCTGTGCATTTAAAAATTTCCTCTTGAAAATCCCAGCCTTAGCCCATTCACAAAAGGTATCTGGGTCCTTTCTTGGCGGTGGCCTAGTCGTATTCACCAAAGAGAAGAGCACGTCCCATAAGAGCTGGCGGCTTTGGGAGGACCGGGGAAGGCGTCAGCTGGCAGGAAGCTCCCTGAAAGAATTAGAGGAATCCCCACCCATCCATGAGCTGCCTATTCTTCACCCTTAGAAACGGGGCTTGTGATGTGCCAGGCACTGCAGGCATTTTGCCATTTAACCCTCCCGCTGCCCCACGCAGTAGGCCCCTTGCTAACAGTTTTGGTTGCTTTTGTTGAGGAACCTGCGATACAGAGGTCAAGCCACTTACTCAGAGTCATTCGGGGCAGTGGTGGGGCTTGACCCCTATTTGTTTGACTCCAAATCTGGCCTCTGAACTCTGAGAGACACTGCCGGCTTCTCGAGGGATGTGGGAAGTGGATTCGAGTGAGCACGGCCTGGGCCGCGGTTCCCGTCCCTCTGCCACATGGACAGAGCCACAGACCCAGTTCGCTGTGAAGGCCCAGCATCTTATACCAAGTCTCATTTTCACAGCCAGAGATATTAGTGTGGAAATAGGACTTTTGATTCTTGAAAGGTCTGCTTGGTGAAGAGATGGTCAAACATTAAAACTACAAACTCCATTTTTTTGGGGGGGGCAATTCTGAAGCTTAAGATGTGTAATTTCATCTCAGTGCTTCAACCGTGCCACCTCTGTGAACGGGTGAAGAGTTTCAAAGTTTTATACAGGAGGCTAAAAAACTAAGGCTCCTTGTGAAAATACTAAGTGTAAAACTTAGGAAAGAGGAATTCTACTTTCTGTTCTTTTCTGCTTAAAGACAACGAAGATATACTCCCTGGAAGGAACGGATGCCAAGACAGATGTATACAAGTGCCCTTTAGGATCCAGCAAAACTTTCAAATGGATTATTGTTTTCTTCCCGACAAACAGGGATTTCTGACAACATATTAACAACAAGCCTGAAATGCAAACCTGAGTCCTGGAGTGAAACCCCCAGGAGCAATGGTGCGAGGTATCCAAGGGGGCCACCCTGGTAAGGGAGACACAGAAGGAAGGGGTGTGGAAAAGTGAACCTGGGCGGGGGAGGGCAGCAGGTGGGGAGGAAATCCTGTTTCTGCCACTTAGTAGCCAGGGAACGGTACCCTCTGTCAACTCAGCTTTCCCCTCTCTCTAAGGGGCTGACACTTGCCAGCATCCCTTGCGGGTTGATGGGAGAGATGAAGCATGTGCGGTGTGGAGCAGGTGCCTGTCCCTTGGTAAGTCTTTCCCCCAGTTGTGAATTCCACGAATTTGAAAGCTACTAGCTGTAGCTCTTCTGGGGACCCTGACAAAGGTTCAGCTTGGCCATTTCAGACCCTTCTCGGCTGAGGGATGTCCAGCGCCAAACAGGCTGGCATGTCCCTTGCGTTGTGTGTGAATGAGGCAGCCCAGGAATAATGCATGTGAAACCTCATTATGTAAATCCTCAGGTTTTCAGTACATGACAATGGCTTTTTTGGGGGCCCTTCTCTGTCCCATTCTGTGGTCTGGTGTCTCTGCTTTGGGACCTAGTCTGCCAAGCCCTGGGGGCGAGGGTGGGCACCCTGGGGAGGGGTGAGCTCTCCAGAGGGCACATCAAAGGGAAAGTCACAACTCTGTCACTGGCCCAGCTCTCCCTGTCATTGCTTGGTGTGAAAGGAAACTGTCCTCTGCCTGAGGCAACCCCATGTCACACACAGATTAAGGCCTGTAATGTTTAATTCAGAGCAGTGAGCACTGGAAACACCACATCCAGGCTCCCTCAGAGCAGGACAGCCACTTTTCATTTCTGGGGCTCTAAGCCAGAGAGCCTGCTGTCTGGAAACCTATTGCCTGGAAGGTTCGCAGGATGGAGGGCAGGCTTCTGCAAGGAACTATCTGACCATCACCTACTGGTTGAGGAGAAGGGCACCCTTCTATGACCTTGGCCTCCTTAGAGCTCATGCAGGCAACAAACACACACATACAAATACACACACATGCCAACACACAACACATACTCACATGGACACACATACACACAAGCATGCGTATACAAATACACAGCCCCAAGTCAGAAAGACTGGAGTACTATTCTGGCTACTCAGAAGAGAAACCCAGATCTTTATTCTCAGAGAGCTTATTCCTCGGTGTATCCCTGGCACCTGGCAGAGCAATGAAAATCAGAATTGCCGCCTTTGAAAACACTCGGGCTGTTCACTCAACTGATTGTGGTCATCATTGCAGGAGGCAGGGAAGTCAGATCATGATGCTGGACACCCTTAAGCTCAGTACAGTGCTGTGTGTCAATTATGTCTCAATAAAACTGGTAGAAGAAATAGTTATCTGGATAGAAAGAACAAGATAAAATACACGAATTATCAAAAGTTAAAAAAATACAGACGAGCTAGACTATGAGTCTCAGAAAGCACTGTTCACAACAGCCAGGACATGGAAGCAGCCTAAATGTCGATGGAGGAGTGGATAAAGAAGATGTGGTACAAATATACAGTGGAATACTACTCTGCCATAAAAAAGAATGAAGTAATGCCATTTGCAGCAACATGGATGGACCTAGAGACTATCATACTATGTGAAGTGAGTCAGACAAAGACAAGTATCATATGATATCACTTATATGTGGAATCTAAAAAAAATGATACAAATGTGCTTATTTATAAAACAGAAACAGACTCAAAGACTTTGAAAACAAACTTATGGTTACCAAAGTGGAAATGTGGTGGGGAGGGATAAATAAAGAGTTTGGGATTAACATATACACACTATTATATATAAAATATATAATCAACAAGGACCTACTGTATAGCACAGGGAACTCTACTCAGTATTCTGTAATAACTTATATGGGAAAAGAATCTGAAAAAGAATAGATATATGTGTATGTATAACTGAATCACTTTGCTGTACACCTGAAACTAACACAACACTGTAAATCAACTATACTCCAATATAAAATAAAAATTAACTTAAAAAAAAAGAAAGTTTAAAAACATAGAGGCAAGCTAGACTATGAGTCTCAGAGAGGCTAAGCTGACACATATATATGGAATCTAAAAAAAAAAAAAAAAAAGAATGTTCAGATGAACCTAGGGGCAGCCAGGTATAAAGACACAGATGTAGAGAATGGACTTGAGGACATGGGGAGGGGGAAGGGTAAGCTGGGACGAAGTGAGAGAGAGGCATGGACATATATACACTACCAAATGTAAAACAGATAGCTAGTGGGAAGCAGCTGCATAGCACAGGGAGATCAGCTCATTGCTTTGCGACCACCTAGGGGGGTGGGATAAGGAGGGTGGGAGGGAGACACAAGAGGGAGGGATCTGAGGATATACGTATGCATATAGCTGATTCACTTTGTTACACAGCAGAAATGAACACAACACTGTAAAGCAATTATACTCCAATAAAGATGGTAAAAAAATAAAAGCTGCCTGAAGTCACACAGTAAATGGCAGAACAAGAGTCTAAACCTAAGTCTGCCTAACGCTAAAGCTATTCAGCCACCTTCCTTTGAAATGAGTGAATGCATTCTTTGCTGCCTGAATCCTACTGGGGCCTCAGTTGGCTGTTTCTAAAGGGAGCTGAGGGGCAGCCTCAGAGGCTCTGCTCCGAGCAGGGACCTCTCACCTTCTGCTGCCTGATCGCCCTGGTGACCCTCTTCTCCTGGTGCAGCCGCTCTTCCATGTGCGCCAGGGCCTCCTTCAGCAGCGCCTTTTCTTCGGCCTCTTTGGAGATGTCGTCCTTCAGCTTTGCCACCTGTGACTGGTACATCTGAACCGACACTTTGCTCTGCCTGAGCACACAGGAGAGACAAAGTCTCTTTTCTCCTCATCTTTCTCACTCACCACCAATGCTACCGACCTGGGAGATCCTCAGAACACTTCCATATATGCCTGGCTTCGCGGTTTCCTTACAAGTGGGGGGAAGGCTGAAGATGTGGGGACTAGAGGGCAGAATAAATAGCCCATTGGCTGTGGACGTGCAGCACGAAGGGGGCAACGGTTATGCTACCAGCCCCTCCCAATTTCCCAGAGAGGGTGCGGGAACGGATACCACTGAAAATAGGATGGAATTACGAAAAGCACACACATGGTGAAACATCAGACACATTTATAAAAGGTGCACCTTATTCCTTAACAGTAGGGTACTTTAACTGCTGCTTTCTTGCCCAGAGACTTGGGTCCATCAGGCCCTGAGTCACCATCCCGCCTGCCCCCCTCCACACCCAGGCCTCTGTCCTCTTGTCCTGGTCCCTACGGGTCTGCAGCTGCACCGAGGTTTAGCCTGGAGAATGGAGGCCTGGGCCTTTTGCCGGAGACATAGGCCATACTTGAGCTGTTCAATGTCCTTCTCGTATCGTCTCAAAAGCTCTTCTTTTCTCTGCAGCTGGTTCTTGAGTAGGGTGATCTTATCAAACACCAGGTACAGGTCTCTTTGTCGAAGCTGGTAGACTCTCTCCCTCTCTTTTGGGGAGAGGTGTTTCATGGACACGTGACCTGACATACCTTTGATGTTCATCAAAGTCCCGAGGGTTTTGCTCATATCCATGTACTACGAGAAAGCATTTCTCAGGTAAGAGGCCTGGCCCAAGACCGCTGGTGGCCACTTTGAGGAGGCAAACATCTAACTCTGTTTCATTCATTTTCTGCAGTTGCAGAGAAGAAACACATGCTTTGCAAATGAGTGCATTTGGGGTTTTTAGTACGACTTTCATTTTCCCCCGCATCCATTTACACTATGCCTTTTTGAGAATTGGGGTGGGGGAGGGGGAATGACAACAGACATAAACATTCATTCTTACTACCCAGTCTTCCAAGGAATTGGGCTCTGCAATTTCCAGCCCATGCTGGGATAGGAGATGGGTCTCGTGGAGCTACTGTACCAACTAAACATGTATGTGGAGTTGATGTTTAAACTATCTGCAGGGCACACAGGTTTGCACAGGAGGGGACTGATGCTGGGTATACCTACCAGGTTTTCACTGAGATCTAAAGCGTCAGCCACATCCATTTTCCCTAACTTCTCAGAGACCATGATGGACCCTGGGCTGGAAAGGCCATTTTGAGGCTGAAATAAAAAAAAGAAGAAAAACTCTCTTGGCATTCCATTATGATTTTCTACATCCAGAATAATAACCCAAAGAATAATGGAAGAACCGGAAAGATACTAAAGAATAATTTGAGAGAGTTAATTTTTTTAACATCTTTATTGGAGTATAATTGCATTACAATGGTGTGTTAGTTTCTGCTGTATCAAAAAGTGAATCAGCTATACGTATCCATATATCACCATATCCCCTGACTCTTGCATCTCCCTCCCACCCTCCCTATCCCACCCCTCTAGGTAGACACACAGCAACGACCTGCTCTCCCTGTGCTATGCAGCTGCTTCCCACTAGCTATCTATTTTACCTTTGGTAGCGTGTGTGTGTATATATGTCCACGCCAAGAGAGTTGGTTTTAAATCCACTCTGACTCTGTGAACTGCTTTCTTTATGACTGTGCTCCTACCCCTTCAGAGCACAACTGCCTTTGAAATGATGCATCACTTGTGCCGTTGTTTGGCCACCGTCTCGTCTGTCTTCCCTTTAGGCCAGTGGTTCTCAACCGGGGGTGACTCTGGCCACCCTACCCCCTCCAGGACATTTAGCAATGCCTGGACACATTTGTGGGTGTCATAATTGCTGCTGGCGTCTAGTGGGTAGAGGACAAGGATGCTGCTAAACACCCCATGATGCATAGGGCAGTCTCCCAAACAAAGAGTTACCTGGCTCAAAAAATCAGTACCGCTGATGTTGAGAAGACAAGCTCCAGAAAAATGGAGACCATGTGGCTTTTGCTCACTATCTCCCTCCTTGTGCCCAGCATGGCACCTGGCACCGAGTGGTGCATAGTGGTCATGTTTGTTGAATGAACGAATGAAGGTTAAGTGGAAAATGGCCTCCCTCCTTTTTACTAAAGGAATCTCATTTCTGTGCAGCAGAAACCATACCCTCACAAAATTCGGCCCAACCTTCTCCTAGCTCTGGAACCTGGTGGGTGGGCATCCCTTCAGAACCTTTCCAGAGACAATGCAGATAGTGTTTGCAGCTGCATCTCCCTAAGACCCCAACCAGCCAGCTGGCTGCTGGAAGCCCAACTGACTGCATGGAAAGGCCACCAGACTGAATAGGGGACCTGATCTGAACGACTACAAATAACCATAACAAGCCTCCTTAAAAAATAAATTGGCTTTTAATGCTTGCCATGAGCCTCTCTTAGCCCTAGCATTTGTTGGCACTACCCTGAAACCCTCTGAGATTAAAAACAAAACAACTACAGAAATATAAATGCCCCCAAAGTGACTGTGATAGATAAGAGTGGACATATTTGTCTATGTACCTATGGAGATGAGAATAAAAGAGGGTATCTGAAGATGACAATAAACCGGGCAGATCTGCTGCAAAAAGAACCTGAGATGCTGTTCAGTGTCTTCAGCTACCCTGAGCTGCATCCTCTGTACCGCTCCAGACGCCCCCTCTTTTCCTGAGGGGAGGGTCACTAAGGAAGAGCCTGGGCTACAGGATCCAAGCACACAGTCCCCACCCGGTCTCTGCAGGCTCGCAGACAGACCACCAGGGACACACCGCTGGTGTGTCTTCAATCATTATTCTGTGACCTTGGGTGAGGTACTTGACCTCCTGAAGCCTTAATTTTTCTTATCTGTTAAATGGGGACAATAATAGTAACTATGACACAAGGCTGCTACGATGGTTAAATGACATAAGGCATGGAGCCGGCTGAGCTCAACGCCTGGCACACAGTAAGCAGTTCACAGATGTCAGCTATTCTTCCTCCTGCTCTTTCCTTTAATTACTGCCAACCTTGGAGGATTGAGAGTTGGGAGGTTTCCTGCTCTGTGGTGTCAGTGGTGGGATGAGGGCTTGTTGCCAAGGGGAAGGTCAATCTTGGAAGCAGGACCATCAGGACGTGAGATCCAGCTGAGCTCCCCACCTGGAGACAGGCCCTCTACTCCCAACCTCAGAGAAGGAAGATTCGATTTTACCAGGAAGACCAACACGTTTCTGAAGACTCACATCTCTAGACGTGTGAGCAAATGTCTAGAAAAATTGTAGGAGAAAATGCTGGTACAGAGAGGATGGCTTTATTATGTTTTCCAAAAGCTGGTTTAGACTAGCTGCCGCAGCAAGCCACGCTGACCTGAGCTGTCCATTGTCATGTGTCAGTCAAACACCTGATCAAACATCCATTTAGGATACACGGCACCTTCAACCTAACAATCAAATTACTTCTGAAAATCCTGGAAAACACAAACTATGCTCCCTAAGAAAGGAAGGTTTTCTTGGATAATACTCTTTAAATACTGTTTGACAATAATAACTATCATCTATTAAAGTGCTCGCTATGAGCTAGGCACTGGGATAATCACTTTACATGATGATCTCCTTTAATTTTTCCATCATCATTTTACAGCTGGGAAATGAAGTCCCAGAAAGGTTAGGAGCCTGCCCAAGGTCACAGAGCTTGTAGAGCTGGGATTAGGACACAGGTCTCTGATTCTAGAACTTGTGTCTTCTTAATCATCATGGCTCCCTTCTGCTGCCCTTTATGTGTTCATGTTTTTCAGTTTATAGCAAAAAGCAAGTGTTAGGCAAGCTCATGACATAATGTTGTACATTAGCTTGTTGGATATTTTCTGCAGAATATAACATGTGATGTGAAAAGGAGGGCCCAGAGATTGACCTGGCCAGCATCAGTGCAATGCTATATCATGCTGTACATGATGGGAAGCCGCCTTTCTATTCAAACATTGGATCACTATTACGGCCAGGCAACGACCAGTCCATACAGGTGCCAGCCCATCAGGGAGGACCTGGCCTCGAACCAATGATGTATACAGTGGTGCCAGGGCACACGGCTCGTGTCTGTCCTCATGCCCACCCTCCCCACGTGTCAGTCAATGCAGAGACAAAGTTTCTTTGGTTACCGTTCCGATCTCTACTCTTGAAAAAGTTGGCAAGTCAGGTTTTACATCCAATATTTTCCGAACATTTTTTTCCATCCCGAGGGTCTTTAAGTCTAGAAATGATCCATCCATGTGGTCCTTGTGATCTATAAAAGAAAAAGTTTACACTCAAAAGAAAGGCTCAGGAAGAAGTTACTGCATGTAAAAGTCACAGCTGCTATTTACTGGACCCTTACCACAGGCCAGTACTAATTAGCTCACCATCCTCCCTTGGCAGGTGAGGCATCGAGGCCCAGAGAGGTGACATGACTTGTCCAAGGCCACACAGCTCATATGAGGCTGCAGCCTCCCAGGGCGGGGGCACTGAGGGGGAACCTTCGGCCACAGGTGTGAGGATGGACTTGAACCCAGGCTTCTGTGTCCTGGCCCAGGGCTCCACCCAGCAGCAAGCTTGGCTTCTTGAAAGCCCTATGCCCTCTAAACAGGGTATTTATCCTGGGAAGTTCCCCAAGGTTGGTCCTTGCACAGCATCCGTCTATGAAAAAGTTTTCACTGGGCCACAGTGAAATAAGAAAAAGAGGGACAAGGTTCTGAGTTTTTCATGAAATCCTGTTTATTTAATATCAAGGCCTGCTCTTGACTCTGAGCTCATGCCTACCCATCTATTTTTTTTTCCTGCCCATCTTTTTTTATAACTCTGTTTTTTTAGTTATGAAATGATGGGGATAGAAGATGGTGGTCCTGGCAAATTGGTTAGTCCCTAAAGTGAACCCTCAAGTCTGGGGTCCACGGTTCTCAGCACAGAGGGCGTGACTAGGCAGGAGGAAACTTACTTGACAAGCAGGCCTTCTCAAGTTCTTTAATTCGTGCACGAAGCTCAGATAAAGCCTTTTTCTGACACTGAATGACTTCCTCATGTCGGGACGCTTTGCACTTGGCCCCTAGATCACTGAAGGACTGCTCCTGTGGCCAGAATGGTGAGGACAGCAGCTTTATCAGTGATCACAACCTCCCTCTCTTGTATTTGAAGAAACATGAACAAATCATGGATTAGCAGAAACCCTGTCACTTACTTAGTACCTTGGAAAATATCATTACAGGGCTTCAGCAGAGAAGGAATTTAAAAATTTCATTTCGAATACAAAGTCACATCTAGGAAGATTTCCAACTTTCCTACCGACTTAGCATCACTGTAAATAAGAGATCCCCCGTATGTTCCCTCCCCACGTTTTCTTTCTCTTGTTCTTCTAATGCTCTTCTAAGCTGGGGTTTCCACTTGTTGTCATTCTGGTCTCATCTCTGAACAATCACATCAGATTTGCTCCTGGAGGGGCTTTTTGTTTTTTGCCGGCACCATGCGGCATGTGGGATCTTAGTTCCCTGACCAGGGATCGAAACCGTGCCCCCTGCAGCGGAAGCACAGAGTCTTAACAACTGGACCGCCAGGGAAGTCCCTGGAGCGGCCTTTTTTTTTTTTTTTTTTTTTTGCGTTACTCGGGCCTCTCACTGTTGTGGCCTCTCCCGTTGCGGAGCACAGGCTCCGGACACGCAGGCTCAGTGGCCATGGCTCACAGGCCCAGCCGCTCCGCGGCATGTGGGATCCTCCCGGACCGAGGCATGAACCGGTGTCCCCTGCATCGGCAGGCGGACTCTCAACCACTGCGCCACCAGGGAAGCCCCAGGTGGTTCTTATCGGCCAACTTGGGGAAAACCTTCTTCTATGACTTTGTGGCTGAAAATGTAGTCTGCAGAGCTGTGCTATCGGTACCAGCTGGGAGCTGTTCAGAAATGCAGAATCCCAGGCTCCCCCCACCCAAGACCTGCTGAGTCAGAATCTGCATTTCAACAACATCCGCATACGATCCGTGGACACCTTTGAGTTGAGAGGTGCCACTGTTACCTATCCTGTAATTGGCTGGTTTCTGGAAAAGTAAGTAGCCGTTTTGGCCATGTGTTTCCCCTGATATGCATGAAGAGAAAGCAAAAGACTGAAATACTATTGGTTGGTCTTGCACACACTTAGACACAAACCAGGACCCGCAGTAACGACTGGGATTTGTATCAATAAAATCAGCTGCGGTATATAAACAAAGTATCATTTCTAGACATTTCAATAACCTTGCCTCTTCAAGTTGATCTTCAAGTTGATCTCTGAGTTTTAGGATTCAAGCTTCATGTTAATTCCTCCTACATCATTCACCCTCTTTAATTAATTTAGCTCCCAACAAGGAGTTGCTGAGATTCCTCCATCTAAGTACGCGCCCTCTGTTTCTCATAGGAAAGCCCATTTCATCAGTTTCCAGTAGTAAAGAGAAGGACGGGGACCACCTTACCGATTTCTCTTCCATTAGCCGCTTGACTCTGGCTTTCAGCTTCTCCTCTTGCTGTAGCCTTTCCTCAGTCAGCTTCTCCTTCTCTGCCAGATGCTGCCGAGTTTCCTGAGAACTGTTGATCTTCATCTGAAATGAGGGGAAGGGGAACTGCAGCTGATGGGGGACAGGACTAACGCAGGAGTCATTTCCACTACCTTTGGGGGCGGGACAAAGGTTCACGAAACTTTCTTCAAAACACAGAAAAACGATGCTTAGCATAGTAACTAATAGCGAAGTAGTAGAGCATCGTGGTTAAGAACTCAGACTCTAGATCTAGATAGAATCTCAGCTCTAGTTCTTTCTAGACACTTCTTCGTATAGAAAATAAGCGGGTGAACTAAGGCAGGCCTCTTCCTCCTCATTCATCCCTGCCGGCCACTTGGGTGTGGGATTCCGTGGAGAGCACAGGCCCGTGAAGGGGCTCTGCAGCACGCCTACCTGACCTACTGCCCTTTTCAAATTGGCTTTAATGAGGTTTTCTCTGTTCCTCATTTCTTGCAGTTGAAGCAATTTCCTTCTGGAATCCTCCCGAAGCTTCTCTTCAACCTGAAAGGATGATGAAACCGAGGGCTTGCTGCTAATGTGATCATCATGCCCTCTGGGGAAACTCTTCTTGGGGGGTGCTAGTGGCAGTGGGGGAGTCCCTGAGGGGTAGGGACAGCTGCAGCCCAGCAGCAGGGGTCACAGGCATGCACAGGGTGGAGGCAAACTCACAGGGAGTTGCCCCCTACGGGAAAGGGATGAGCTCTGCACCCGGGGCTCAACTATGTTCTACCGCACACTCCCATCCCAGCTCGGTCCCTAACAAGCCGTACGAGACTCGGAAAGTTATTTCACTGCTCCGTGACTCAGTGCCCTCATCTGTCAAATGGGGATGATGATACTAGTATCACTGCATAGAGTTATTGTGGGGATTCAATGTTTGGCATAGTGCTTAAGGGCTCTGTGAGTGTGTTAAGTACTGTTGTAAGCTATGAAAGGTAGACGGGAATGTCCGCCGTACAGTCTCTTTCTAATAACTCGTGATGGGTACTTGGAAATGTTATGATTGGGTTTATTATCATAACTGTTTGTCATTACCACTTTGAGCACACTCACTGGTGGTAACCTCTATGGAGGCTTGCTAAAGCAATGTCTATTAAGAATTGCAGCCTGCAAACGAAGGCATTTAAAGTGGAGAAGCTTGCCTACTTATCCCCCCTTGCTTGGGTAACAGTCAACGCACGGTAGGCTTGGGAGTGCTCCACGCTACCCTTGGCTGGCCAGTGTAGGCCTCGCAGCTGCTCAATTCTTGGATGCACCTGCTGAGCCCTGGGCCCTGGCACTAACAGGAAATGAGGCAAACTCTCGTAAATAAATGGAAAGTGTTTGTGCTGAAACAAATTCACAGGCTGTTTTTTTAGGGATCTGAAGAGGGGGATCACAGGGATCTAATAAAAGACCCAGAAAAGCCCTTAAGAGCTTTCTTCTGAGTAGTGTGGTCCAGTGGAAGAGCCTCTACCCAGCTCCGTTACCTTGGAAAAGTCATCTAAGCTCTCTGGGCCTTAGTTTTCTCCCAGGTCTAAACATGCTCTGACTTCTATGTCAGCAGCCTTTTTCATGTGCTGCAAAAGCCAAGTCCAGCCTTGGACTCTGCCCCTGTCTGTGTTCTGCATGAACAGCCCCTGTTCCCAGCCCCAAGCCTCAGAGTCACCTTCAGCGGCCGCCCTGCTCCCTCTCTCACACTCGGTCGTCTCACGCCTGTCCTCCAGTCCCTCTCACATGCAAGCTGGACTGTGACAACTGGCCTCCTTGCCTCAAGTTTAGTTTCTTCCAGTGCAATCTTAACGGTACTGTGAGAGTTACCCAGCTGTAAGGCAGCTCTGTCCAACAGAACTTTCTGCAATGGTACAGGTACTCTGAGCGAGGCTGTGTTGTCTAATACGGCAGCCAACAGCCACATCTGGGGATCAAGAACTCGAAATGGGGCTGGTGTGACGGAGGAACTGAATAAATAATTTTATTTAATTTTCATTAATTTCAGTGTAAACAGTAGCATGTGGCTGTTTGCTACGCCAGCGTCACTGAAGTCAGACGAACCTGGAGTCAGACAAAACCGACTGTGCCATTGGGCTAGTTACTTTACTAGTAACTAGTAGCCTTGACTTTCTCATCTGTAAAATGGAGAGGATGATTTCTAGATCACAGTGCTGTTGTGAAGATGAAGAGATGAAATGTTCAAGGGAACACCTAGTAAGTGAGAAATTGTAACTATCATTGTCACCCTGATTACTGTCCACGAATGTCATTGCATCAGTCACTTGTTCAGAAGCCATAGTAGCTCCCCACTGCCTGTGTGGTACAGAGCCCAAGCTCCTGAACTAAGTCAAAACACCAAGCCAGGGATTCAAGAAGCAGCTACGAACTCTGAACGAGGTAAATAAAACTGAATCCACACCTAGATAAACCATAATAAAACTGCTGGAAATCAAGGGAAAAGACAATCTTAAAAGCAACCGGAGAAAAAGACAGATTATGCAAAGGTACAACAGTTAGGCTTACAGATGACTTCTAAATAGAAATAATAGGAGCCACAAGACAATAGTGACATATCTAATGTGCTGAAAGAAAAGAATTGCCATTGTAGAATTCAATACGCAGTCAAATGTGTTTTAAGAGTGAAGGTTAAATATACATCTCCAGGCAGACACACAGGCACATGTGAGAATTTGTCATCAGCAGAGCCACAATGAGGGAAAACATTAAAGGGTATTCTTCAGACACAAGAAAAATGAACCCAGGTGGGTGATCAGAGATGCAGAAAAGACAAGCAACAGTAAGGGTAATGTGTGGATATGATACTGACTATAGCAAAACACTAATAATGTCTTGTGGGGTATTAACTATCAAGAGGAGTTTAGAAAATGACAGCAATGGCTTATAAATCTGGAGGGGGTAAGTGAAGTTAAGGTGTTTGAAACTCATTGCACTGTCAAGGAGAAGGGCATAATTATCAACTACTATTGCCTCTTGGTAAGTTAAGAATGCAGGGCTTCCCTGGTGGCGCAGTGGTTGAGAGTCCACCTGCCGATGCAGGGGACATGGGTTCGTGTTCCGGTCCGGGAGGATCCCACATTCCGCGGAGCAGCTTGGCCCATGAGCCATGGCCGCTGAGCCTGTGCGTCCGGAGCCTGTGCTCCACAACAGGAAAGGCCACAACAGTGAGAGGCCCGCGTACCGCAAAAAAAAAAAAAAAAAAAAAGAATGCATATTGTAGTCTTCAGGATGACTACAAAGAGAATAGTAGAAGAGTGAAAAACTTAATTAATGTGTGATTTTGGTGAATCAAGGATGAATGCTATTGTCTTACTATTACTAAAAGAATAGTAAAAAAGTGAAATATTTCCAAGCTAATAGAGGGGGAAAGTGGAATAAGAGAAAACCATCCACTCAGAAGGAGGCAAGAAAGGAGAGAAAGGAACATAACACAGATGGTACAACTGGTATTGAGCAAGAAGGTAGATTTAAACCCCAGTACATGAGTAATTACATAATATAAATGGACTAAAAGTCAAAGATTGTCAAACTGGATTTTGTAAAAATGATACGCTATTTAATGGCATATGTCTAAACCTTAAGACAAAAATTGACAGAGAACATATGAAAAAGATATGGTATGAAAACTCTAACCAACAGAAAGCCAGTGATGAAGCTAAATGACAAAGGAGACGTGAAGGGAGAAACACTACTAGAGATGAAAAGGGACATTTCATGATGATCTAAAGTTTTGCTCTACAGGAAGTATTAGGATTCTAAATTCATATGCACCTAGTAACACAGCCTCAAAATATATAAAGCAAAAATCGTTCATATTAAAAGAAGAAACACACAAATGACAAACATGTTGAGATTTTTAAAAACATTCTCAATGATGGAACAAAAAGACAAAAAAAAATCAATATGAGAATTTAAGTTGGAACAACATCATTGGCAAACTTGATTTAATGGATCAATTCTTTCTTAGATAATTTCACGATTAAGATCTGAAGGCAGTCTAGGGTAGTGGTTACACACAGGAGCTTTGGAGTCAGGCAGACCTGGATTCAAGTTCTGCCACAACTACTTTATGCAAGTGAACTTGGATAACTTCCTTCACCTCTGTGAGCCTCAGTTTTCCCAACTGTAAAGTGGGGTGAATACCAGTATAGACCGCATGGGGTCATTGTGAGGATGAACAGAGATGATGCAGGTGGAGTGCTTGCCCCAGAGTGGTTTCCAGGCCGACCTGTCCCTGCCATACCTTGCTGTTTTCCTGCAGCGTCATGGAGATCAGGCTCTGCTCAGTACTGCTCCTTTTCAGCTCCACCCTGAGTTTCCTCATTTCTTTTTCCATGTCATGGATTTGCTGAAAGAGTTCCAACAACAGGGAAGTCAACTTCAGAACTCATTTCATCCGGTTCATTAAGGCAGAAACCTAGTCTGGGATTCGCTTCATTCCTTCCCTTGGGGGACAATTCCACATCTTTGAGGCAAAGTAGACTTTCTTTCAACGGATGCAATGAAAGGGCTGGGTGAGGGAAAACTTGAGTTTCTTTTGAAGATCAGCGTGGATCCTGGATTAAACAGTACAAGATACCTATCCACTCATTAGAATCTCTTTCCTTGGGGCACATTTTTGAGTTCAATCTAAATAAGGGCTGTTTGGAAGACACAATGGGCACAGTTTGGAAGCAAAGAACAATGACATTTTTCTTTTTTCTCATTTGAGGCAGAGAAGTGTGCTCCTGACAGAGAGAAGAACACACGTCTCCTCCCCCCGTCCCAGGCACCGTCCTTCCCAACGGATGGAAAACGTATGCCTGGTGATGTGCACGAGGGTTCGGGCCAATACAGGGGGTGAACATTTACATTTAGTGGTCATCTTTTCATTTTATAAATTTTTATGTTCACCTTCCATACAAGGTCAGTGATACATTTGCTTTTTATTTTGTTTTTATGAATTGTTGTAAAATTGAATGTATTTAAGCAAAAATACTTCAAGAAGAGTTGTGTTAATAACAGTGCTCAGGGCTGTGATAAAACTTGTGACAGTGGATCATGAAAGTCTGGGCATCACAAATCCAGGGGTAGGGACCACGGTGAATTTCTAGCAGCATATGGTGGCCACCTCCCATCCCTGTCCCCAGGGGAAACCTGATGAGGGGCCTTGAGCCAACTGCCCAGAAAATCTGGGGAGAGTGTGTTTTCCATGGTCTTTTCACCCATCTCTTTGAGGCCAGCAAATCAAAGAATTAGGAGACTACATTAACAGACAAACACCCAGAAAGCCCCAGAGCTTGTGCTAGCTAATGGGCCAAGGAACCCCTCCAAAACCCTCAAGGCCACAATCTAGGCTTTCAGTGGACACCTAGGGGTCAGGAGGTTCAACGCACGGTTTTGCAGAGTTTTAACTCTTTCTCTTGGGCTTCCCACTTCTCCTTCTGGGCATCTTCCTTCTGTAACTCTTCTTTCAGCACTGAGCACTGTGGAGAAAAAGGACAAGGCCACGGGGGCTTGGCTGGGGGTCCCAAGTACCTGTGTTCACGCCCAGGTGTGTTTCCTGCTGTATAACCCAATCACACCTCTGAATTCTGAGAGGCGAGACCATTTGTGTGATGGGAGCACGGGATCCTGCAGTCATTCCCAGTTCACCCCTCTCATGAGTTCTGAGGAATAGAGCGTCTAAATTCCTCTTCAAAAGCCAGCAAACTTCACTTCAGGGGAAATTCAGCTTTGTAGAGTCTGGGTACTTAGGGTGCAGGAATTGGGATGTTTTCACGCTGTGACCGGTGAGGGTGCAGGGGGCCGAGCCAGAGAGCTGGGGTCCATCTTAGGGCTTTTGTGCAGGTTGAGTCTCAAAGACACAACTGCCCCGACTGGTGTGGAGGGGTAAACGGAGCTCTCTTGCCCGAGGGTGGCTTGGCAACAGGCATTAAGTGCATAAGGATGGATGTGCCTTCTTCTGACCCAGCAATTCCCACTTTAGGAATGTACCTTAAGGACAATGACTGGAGAAATAAGTAAATCTGTAGTTTCAAGGATGCTCTTCACAGAATTGTCAGTAACCGTGGAATAAAAAAAAAAAATGAGGAAACATCCCAAGTGTTGTTTAGAACAGCAGACCACTTTATAACACTGGGTACATCCAGGAGAAAGTATGTAGCATTTAAGACGAATGGTAAGAGCATTGATTTATTAGCACGGGAAAATAGTAAGTATTTAAAAATTTTAAAAATGTGCATAGTATAAATTCACTATAAAATGATTGATTGATTGATTTCTAGGCAATATATAGAAATAAGACTGGAAGAACATACATGAAAATATTAACACTGATTTCTCAAGGTAGCATTTCCTCTCCTCTCTTTTTATTTTTTCTTCTCAATGTCATCTACTTATTTTTCTAAAATTAACACACATGATGTAGGTCATTTAAAAAAAAGCATCTCAAATGTTCACAAGAGCAGTACCCTTGGTGGTGACGAGCCCTTCTGCTGTTGGCCAGCACAGTCTAGAGGAGAAGGGACCTCATTCCGAGGTCAACAAGGAAGGGGAAACGGGGACATAAATCATCCAAATGCACTTCAGGAGGTAGAAGAGCCAAGCAGTTGCTGTCTTTGCAGATTCCTTCTACTTAGCACCACCTCTGCATCCCCTTCCCGTACCCAACACACACACACACACACACACACACACACACACACACACCACATTAAACAGCTATAGCACATGCCTGGGAAGACACTCTGCTTGGGAGAAACGAATGCAGAGGGCTTGGCCAGGCAGCCGACCCAGGGCAGAGGCAGAAGAGCACAACTAAAACCAGCCTCCCACTTCTCAGAAAACGATTTTGTCATCCTCATTTCACCAATGGGAAAATGGAGGCCAAATAATTTACAATGAAAGAAAGCTCTGGGATTGGACCCTGGTCTGTCTGATCCCAAAGCTCGTGCAGTGCCTTTCACCAGCTCCAAACTGGGTATGGTACTATGTACTAGGTATTACTTATTTTGCCTTTTCCTTGGAACCTCAAGATCTGTTCTCACCCCACCCCCATGCAGACCTAGCTATCAGGTAGCCTCTGGGAATCTCTGAGTTGCCACCTGAGATGAAAGCTTCGAGGTTTTACCTTGACTCACAGAAACAGGCACATCATGCAAATACTGAGAAATCTTATCCTCTAGAGTCAGGATTCTAAAGTTAGCATTGAAGGCAAGATTTGCAAATAGTCAGTTACATGGAAAAAGCTCTTTGCTTGACTACCACGTTCATCTTCCATAGAGACATTCTACACACTAAAGTCCAAGGAAGAAATGAGAGTCTGCGTGTTTGCATCTGGATCTTCAGACATTCTGCTTTGAAGACAATTATGAGAACCAGTGGTGCTGGGACCACGATGCAGCCGTTTGGTCATCCTTGGTCACAGAGAGATCGTATTCTGTTTAATGTTAAACTTTGTACTGGCAGTATATGCTCATAGGTGTGTTTGTTGCTGGGATTAAACAAACTCATTTATAATAGGGGTTAGAAAATGTTTGCTGGATTTGAAAATATATTATGCTTATTCTGAGCCACATACATGCTGTCCTTTGAAAGGCTTCAGAGAAGTTGGCCACCTGCCCAGCAGCTACCCTCCCTGTGTCCTTGGGCACTGGCCTCATCTCACCACCGTGTGTCATGTGACTCCACTGTGTGCTTTTCGCAGCTACAATTTGCTGATGACCCGACACTCACTCTGGAGCTGAGGGCTTCGAGCTGGTGATCCTTTTCTTTGTTTTCACTTTTCAGTTGATTCACCTCCTGTTGTAGTTGTTGAACTTGACCATCCTTTACTAACACGTCTCTTTGCAAAGATGACACCATCTCTGTAAAAGAACCAAACCAAACCAAAACAAAAGACTCATGGAGGTCAAAGAGGCAGGAAGGATTATTGGCAACACCGTGGCTGTCAGCCAATGTTTGGAAAAGACCTTCCAAGTCCTGGCCACCAACGCTGCCTGCCTACAATTGGGGAGGCTTTTTCCAAGGGTCCCAGAGAAGGAATGGGAATGAGAGCGAAGTCCACGGAACAGGGTTTGAGGCTTCAGTGAGAATGAGGGGCAGTCAGCACCAGCGAGAGGAGAAGCCTTTGGGGGCCCCTTGTGGGCACAGGCCAGGCAAAGCTGGGAGGAGAGGCCACACCATGGGCCTGGGGAACAAAGTCCCAGCACAGGGAAGGTCCAGGAATTCTTCTCCAAAGGCCAGGAGATGGGCGTGTGCCAGAGGGCACTGCTGGACACTATTGATGGGGTGGTTGGTTTCACAGTCCTCTGAGTTTGGACCCCTCTCTACCACTTATTAGCTTGGTGGTCTTGGACAAGTTATTTCACCTCCCACTGTCTGTCCCACACAGTGTTATTGTAAGGGTCAAATGATGCGGTATGTCCCAAGAACTCAAAGTGGCTAAATTATGTTTGTTACAGGGCGCCTATTATTTTTCTTGGCAGCCAGGTTCCAAAATGGCCCTAATGATCCCTACCACCTAGAATTCATGCCCTGTGTAGCCCCTCCCACCCTGAATAGGGCTGCCATGGGTAACCAATATGATACTGTGGAAATGACGGACTGTTTCCTCCCAGGCTGTGTCATAAAAGACACTGTGGGCTCCTCTTTGCTCTCTCTCGAATCACTCACTCCAGGGGAATCCAACTGCTGTGTCGTGAGGACACTCAAGCAGCCCTAGAGAGAAGCATGTGTGCTGAGGGACTAAGGCCTCCAGCCAATAGCCACATGAGCAGCCATTCGGAAGGGGGATCCTCCGGCTCCCCCCGAGGCTTTAGATGACATAACTGATGCCCCAGCCGACATCTTGACTGCAACTCGTGAGAACTAAGTCACCCCCCGCTCAAATTCCTGAACTACAGATACTGGGTGAGATCATAAATATTGGTTGGGGTTTTATCCATTACATTTTGGGGTAACTTGTTATGCAGCAATAGATAACTACTCCATTAGTGTAGTATCATTTTTTTAACATCTTTATTGGAGTATAATTGCTTTACAATGGTGTGTTAGTTTCTGCTTTATAACCAAGTGCATCAGTTATGCATATACATATCTCCCCATATCTCTTCCCTCTTGCATTGTAGTATCATTTTGAATAAAAGTGGGAAGAAGGGTGCATAAATGCAGTGGTATTGGGTTATCTCCTACGGTTCTTTTCTTGAAAGAACATCAGGCCCAGTTTTAGTGGTAGGTATCAATCAAGAATGTCTATGAAATAAAGCACAAAATGCTCCAGAATTTCATTTTAAAAATGAGCTTTGCCTCCAGGACACAGTTCAGTTACTTGGAAATCCCTCTGGGGCTTGCCACACTTTGAGTGGGTCCAGCCCATCTCAAGCGTTATCCCAACCCAGGTCTGTCCGACTCCCTGATCGGAGAAGGTGGGATCTGAGACAGGCTCGATGCTTGGATGAGGTTTCACTGGCTGACATATGGGAGGAAGGTGAGGACCAGCGAGTTCATCCTTCCATTCCTGGTGCCCAGAACAGCACCTAGCCTGGGGGAGGTGCTCAGAAAATATCTGAGGACATCCCAAGTGAGGGAGGAGCATAAGTAGAGACCTGGGGGCAGCAGGGGGTGGGTGTGGGTGTGATTAAGTTGCAGAGTGAGGCAGAAGAAAAGCACAGATTCATACAGAGATGGGGATTCACGTGCGACTCAATGCTATGCCTGGCTTCTACAGCTGTGGGCATGTTTCCTGTTACGCGCCGGCTGCTTTCAGAGTGATGTGCCCCTCCGAGGCTCACTGCCTCCTCCCTGTCACCTGCTTCTCTCCCTCCCCTCGTATGTGAGCGGTCCCATCCTCTTCAGGTCTCTAGACATGTCAGTTTCTGCTTAAAAACCTCCACTGGATTCCCAACACCCTTGCAATAAAAACCCAGACCCCCGACCCTGCCCAGCCCCACAATCCCCTGTTCACTCCACGCAGACTCGCTTGCCCTTGGCTTGTCCTTGCCCACGTGAAACAGGTCCTCTCTAAAAGAAGGACATAGCCGTGGAGGATACAACATAAACTGGTTAGAATCGGCTAGGTCCAAGGGGGCGTAAGATTCGACTTCCTGGGGAACTGGAGCCTCATTACAGGCTTATTGTAATACATTAGCAAAATGACACATGCACCAGCACCAGGACTGTTCCGAGGCTGACCATAAAGGTCAAAAAGTGGGTGGTGGGGCTTCCCTGGTGGTGCGGTGGTTGAGAGTCCGCCTGCTGATGCAGGGGACACGGGTTCGTGCCCCGGTCCGGGAAGATCCCACATGCCACGGAGCAGCTGGGCCCGTGAGCCATGGCCGCTGAGCCTGCGCGTCCAGAGCCTGTGCTCCGCAACGGGAGAGGCCACAACAGCGAGAGACCCGCGTACAGAAAAAAAAAAAAAAATGTGGGTGTTGGCCCAATTCCTGGAAATCCCTGCCCCTTCCCCAAAATATTAGAGTTGTCCCAATCCTCCCACTCATTAGCCTATAAAATTACCCAGCCCATAAAAACTAACCGCCCCATATTTGGGGGTCTCTAGCCTTCTGAGATGGCCCACACTCTGTCTGTGGAGTGTGTTTCTCTCTAAAGAAATCCACTTCTTACTTTGTCTCTCACTGGATTCTTTCTGCGATGAGACATAAAGAACCTGAGCTTTATTAAGTCCCGAGGCCAAATGAGTGATCTCGATTAAAAGATAGTGGGTTCTGACTGGGTTTGAGTCCCAGCCCACGGGTTCAAGTCCCACCTGAGTTCCATGGTTGCACACCCACTAAGCTGGTCCCCCTTGGCCTCCTCCCTTGAAGCGCTGGCCACCGCGACACACAATTTATTTTCTCCACAGCACCACTGCTCTCTGAAGTGGGCTTGTTTATTCATCCGTTTACTTTTATTGTCTGTCACCCCCTCCCAAATCTGTGAGTACAGGAATCTGACTGTCTTGCTTGGCTCTCCCTCCCCGGAGCCTGGAACGGGGCCTGACACCTAGTAGAAGCTCAAGAAACATGTGGAAGCAATGAAGGAATCCAGGGAATCAAAGCTCAGCCACAGCTGTGCGTTGGCTGCCCCTCTCCCAACCCAAGCCCTTTATCAGGGAACCACCTCTGATCAAATTAGAAAATGGTTTCCCTTAGGCCCAAGTGCACTCGGCTGAAATGGGTGAGACCATGGGTGCCTTAAAGGAGTGACCCCATTTTGTCCACGCTCTAGTTTGCACTCAGGCTGCTTTGTGGAACCAACCACCCAAGCCACAAGGCGACCTGTGTTCTCCCTGGTGGGGCCAGTGCTCAGGAGACCTTGTAGCCAAGAGATACCATTCTCTCAAATATTTACCAGGCCCTGCCCTCGGAACTGGGTGGCAAGAAACCTCCACTGAGGGAGAACTCTAATGCACCGACACGGGTGATCCCTGAGGCTGCACCCAGGTCACGGGCACAGGTGTGCTGGTTGACTGGTGATGTCTGCGGGGGGAGCACAGAAGCTCTGGGCCCTGAATGCAGAAGCGCCTCACCTGACGTGATGGCGGCCTCCCTCCTTAAGTTCTCGGCCTCGTGCTTCAGGGAGGTGATTTCTAATTTTCTCTCAGACAGGGTCTGGCACAGCACCTGGTTGTAGCCTTGCTGTAGGGCACTGATCTGTGGAAGGAGGCAACACACAGTCAGAGGGGGCCAGCCAGGCCTGCAGGACACGCCGGTACTTCTCCAACGTTGGGCAAAGAGTCGGGTTGATCTTGGATCGGGGTGTTGGGGAAACCAAGGTTTTCAGTTGTCACTAGTGGAAGGGGCAGGAGGGGCCTGTTCCTTCAGTGACCACCATGTCATCGGTCCTCGAGACACGGACCTTATCTTTGTGGCCACCCAGGGGCTCCGGTGCTGCTGTCTTCCTATGACCTGTGGGTTTTCAGCCATAAATACACCAGCTGTTGGTTCCAGATCATCCAGCACTGACTGGATGCACAGCAAAGTTCAAGAGCCGGGAGCAGGTTATGAAATGAATTCCCTCTAATGAGAATAGAGGGTAGTTTACACCTCACAGAACACTCCAGAGTTTACAAAGCCCGTTCACACATGCTACACTGATACTCGTCACAGCGTTGCTGAAGGCTGACGTTCCCATTAATGTGCCCATTTTGCAAGGGAGCCAGGTTGAGACTCAGAGAGGTTAGGCCCCCTGCTCGGGATCACGCGGCTGGTCAGACGTGGAGTCTGATTCAAACCCAGTCTTTAGTTGCCTGGTTCCTCCTTCCCAGGTGGCTCTAGGAATGAGCGTGAGAAGTTGGAGGCTGTAAGGCATGGCATGGACTTGGGAGCCGGACTGTAGCCTTCAAGTCCTGTCTCTGCCAGTTAACGGGCTTTGTGAACACAAGGAGGACACCATATTCTGTTTCCTTTTGTTCAGTCTGTACGCAGGGTGATGGTAGTCCCAACCTGATAGGATTGTTAGAAGTATTTTAGTAAGTTAGCATGTGTACAAGTGATCAGATCATGCCTGGCACACGGCACAGGGGGATGAGCTGTGATGGTCCTCTCCTCTGACTACCCTCGCGGTGTTTTTTTTCTTTTGTTTTGGGTTTATTTTGGGTTTTTTTCAGTACGCAGGCCTCTCACTGTTGTGGCCTCTCCCATTGCGGAGCACAGGCTCTGGTCGCGCAGGCTCAGCGGCCATGGCTCACGGGCAGAGCCGCTCCGCGGCATGTGGGATCTTCCCGGACCGGGGCACGAACCCGTGTCCCCTGCATCGGCAGGTGGACTCTCAACCACTGCGCCACCAGGGAAGCCCTCACAGGGTGTTTTAGCTTCAGCTTCCCTCGTCCGTCTCTGGGGAAGGTAGTTGGTAATCTTTATGTGTGCATTTGTAAGCCTTGCCAGGCTCACTTAAACGCCAGTGTGGTTGTTATTAAGCGCAAATACAGGGGCGTCCCTGGTGACGCAGTGGGTGAGAGTCCGCCTGCCGATGCAGGGGACGCGGGTTCGTGCCCCGTTCCGGGAAGATCCAACATGCCGCGGTGCGGCTGGGTCTGTGGGCCGTGGCCGCCGAGCCTGCGCGTCCGGAGCCTGTGCTCCGCAATGGGAGAGGCCACAACAGTGAGAGGCATGTGTACCACAAAAAAAAAAAAAAAAAAAAAAAAAAAACAGGAAATACAGGAATCGTGGGTGGGAGCACCACAGGCCGGCTCTATCTATGGCTGCTGTGAGCACCCTCTAAGTCCATGGCTCTGAGCCCCCTCAAGGGCGGTCTCCCCTCCAGGGGTCTAGGTCTACACGTGGGGTGCGGAAGGCTCTCCATCAAATGCAACGTTGGTAAGGGCCCGAAAGTAGCTGCCAGGCCTCGGCCTCCACAGAGCAGGTACCTGAGAGGCCAGGAAAGAGAGCTGGGCCGGGAACACCCTCCCTCTCGGTTTGATGTGGCCAGACTGCTTGTTCTGAGTGGCCCGGACTTCCCCACCTCAAGGTGCACTGTGGGCCTTTGCCCTGTGATTTTTCAGATGTCAGGCCTCAGTACTCCACAGGGACACGTTTATTGGGGCATAAATGCCACGCAATCCGTAGACAGGACAAGAACTACCTTGTTGTTTTGTTTTGTTTTGTTTTGTTTTTTGCTGTACGCGGGCTTCTCACTGTTGTGGCCTCTCCCGTTGCGGAGCACAGGCTCCGGACGTGCAGGCTCAGTGGTCATGGCCCACGGGCCCAGCCGCTCCGCAGCATGTGGGATCTTCCCGGACCGGGGCACGAACCTGCGTCCCCTGCATCGGCAGGCGGACTGTGAACCACTGCACCACCAGGGAAGCCCCACTAGCTTGTTTTGATAGATCAAAACGGAAGTGACAAGGAGAAGGATGTAATTTCTTTTCTTTTTTTAAAAATAAATTTTATTTATTTACTTATTTATTTTTGGCTGCGTTGGGTCTTTGTTGCGGTGCATAGGCTTATTGCAGCGCCTTCTCTTGTTGCAGAGCATGGGCTCTAGGCGCACGGGCTTCAGTAGTTGTGGCACGAGGGCTCAGTAGTTGTGGCACACGGGCTTAGATGTTCCACGGCATGTGGGATCTTCCTGGACCAGGGCTCGGGCCCGTGTCCCCTGCACTGGCAGGCGGATTCCTAACCACTGTGCCACCAGGGAAGTCCTGGGTGCAATTTCTTTGTTTTCCTAAGGTAAGTTTGCCAGATTTAGGGGAGGAAAAAAGGATGTTCACTTAAAATAGGATTTCAGATAATGAATAATATTTCAGTGCAAATGTGTCCCATGCAATATTTGGGACACACACTAAAACGAAATTCTAAAATTCAAATTTAACTGGGTGTCCTTACTTTATCTGGCAACCCCACCCGAAGAGAGTTCCTAAACTTCAGTCATTCATATACCACTTTCACCATTTTTCCCATGTCTCTTGGCTAGCCCCACTATAATTTCTTAGCATTTTTCGTAGAAGCAGCTCCCTTTTTAAACTTAAAAACGTGCATTAAATTAAAAATAACTGTTATAAGAGTAAATAGAGACTCAGTGTCTTAAATAAAAATAATCCCTCCAAAAGAAGAAATACAGGAATTTCCCTGTTTACCATCAGACCAGGTTGCAGGCATCACACTAAAGGGAAAAAAAAAAAAAAAAAAAAAAGATTGGGGGGAGGTGGTGGGCATGCCCAGGTAATGGAGTTCGGGCGTGCTGATATGGCCACCAGATGGCGGTCACAGCCTTTGGTCTTGGTTTGTGTCCTTGGAAATCTTGTCATTATTACTCTGGTAGAGTTAACAGATACGTCAAGGTCTCACAAGTTTTCTGACTCGTTTCATGCACCAACATGGTTCAGACATTTGGGGCAGTTACACTTATCTTTTCCCTGGGGCACCTGAGACATTATTGGGGGGGGTCTATGCTAGAAGTTGCGGGGACACAGGCCACTCTGACCCCCACTCTCCCCAAGGCTATACTTTTGCATGTTTGTGCTTTGGAAACTTTGAGTGAAAAAATTCTTTCACATCTTACTTTTCTCTGTTGGGGGGAACTACAACTTTTCCATAAAAGGTCCTTGGAACACTGAAAGTGTTTGTAAGCTCTTCTCAGCTTAATGCTTTTATTTGCATGATACCAGAGATAGAACACACAGAGACAAACTTCCAGAATGGAAAACATATGTTCCTCTCTAAGACTCCAGTGGTTTTGACAGATTGAAAATATTTCAATCTGAGTGTCAGAGTTTTAGGATTTCGGATTGCTGGAAAACTCCAAAGAGTCTTCAAACCTCTTTGATACTTTTACTATCAAAATAAATATCCATATTGTTTGTAATGGCATAAATTCCAAGATGTTTAATGTCTGTTAAGCTGTGTAATAAAATGGGCACTGAATCATAAGAAAGTTAAGAGTGCTAGGAGGAGTGATTGTTTCAGGGTGATAATTTGGCTTCTAATTAGCACAGGCGTATAAGAGCACATGGAGGTAAGAATTTTCTAGTGATACTGTAGCAGATCGAAGATCTCTGAGAGCAAATCATTATGCACACACCTTCGGGGACCAGGGAAAACACATAAAGTAATCAGAACCATAAATCAACCTGCCATGTGGCTTATACTTCTGGTGGAATGCTCTGCAGGCAGTAGAATAGTTAAGAAACTAAAATGTCAGTGGATGAAACTCGATTTGAGTTCAAACGAATCGAGCCTCTGGTTCATATATGCCTTGCTATAAAATATTCTTCTTCAGTTATAAGTGAAGCTCCAGTGGTAGGGGAGGCAAGAGCATGATGCATCAGTGTAATTATTTCTAGATAATTTCTTTGTAAAAAAACATTTTTTCCCCCAGATATCGGCAGCCACTTTAAATAAAACTCAAATTGGGACCAGCTGATATTCAAAGATATGTGGAAATTATATAATATTCTATGTCAAATATATTTCAATTATTTAAAAAAAGGTATGTGGGGAATTGCCTGGCAGTCCAGTGGTTAGGACTCTGTGCTTCCACTGCTGGAGGCCTGGGTTTGATCTCTGGTCAGGGAACTAAGATCCTGCAAGCCGCGTGGTATGGCCAAAAATAAAAAAGGTATGTGGGAATAATTCAGCCTCATCCATGTACCTGAAAAAGACATGTCATTTTCTCAGGAAAGCTCTGAAATGGGAGAATAACTGAAAGGAATATTTCAGCAAAATTGGGTTCAGTTCAAGAAAAAGATGCTCATTAATGTGTCAGCTACATGTCAAGGTAGCTGTTTGCACTAATAATTCCTACAGGACCTGTTACTTTCCTTGTTTTTTCAAAACCAGGTTTGAAGGAGAGTCATTAGTTCATTTAAATATTAGAGCATGTATTTGTTGACTTGTTTATTCTGTCTCCCTCACTAGAGCATAACAGGGGGAAGGATCATGTCTGTCTTGTTCTCTGCTGAATTCTCAGAGCCTGGAAGAGGGCATGGCACGGGATAGGCACCACAAAATATTTCTTTGGATTAATGGACAGATGGATGGATGGATGAATAAAGAACAAACAAACAGACACGGTCCTAACAGAGTTCTAGAAGGTTACTGGGCCCAACCTTTGCCTTCATGGAGCTTACAGTTTCCTGCTAGAATCTCCTAGGTTCACCATACACAATCTGTGTCCTTTCTAGAGCACCATTTCTAGGATTGAAACTGTGTACCTAGAATCGGTTACAGAGGGAAAGACAGTAAACAGAGAACAAGAGAACAAAGGCCCCCAAGCATTGACTACGGTTTTTTTTTTCCTCTCTCCTTTTTTAAAATGTTTATTTATTTATTTATATTTTTCTTATTAGTCACCCATTTTATACACATCAGTGTATACATGTAAATCCCAATCTCTCAATTCATCATACCACCACCCCCACCCCCTGCCACTTTCCCCCCTTGGTGTCCATACGTTTGTTCTCTACATGTGTGTCTCAATTTCTGCTCTGCAAATTGGTTCATCTTTACCATTTTTCTAGGTTCCACACATATGCGTTAATATACGATATTTGTTCTTCTCTTTCTGACTTACTTCACTCTGTATGGCAGTCTCTAGATGCATCCACGTCTCTACAAATGACCCAATTTTGTTCCTTTTTATGGCTGAGTAATATTCCATTGTATATATGTACCACTTCCTCTTTAACCATTCGTCCGTCGATGGGCATTTAGGTTGCTTCCATGATCTGGCTATTGTAAATAGTACTGCAATGAACATTGGGGTGCATGTGGCTTTTTGAATTATGGTTTTCTCTGGGTATATGCCCAGTTGTGGGATTGCTGGGTCCTATGGTAATTCTATTTTTAGTTTTTTAAGGAACCTCCATACTGTTCTCCATAGTGGCTGTATCAATTTACATTCCCACCAACAGTGCAAGAGGGTCCCCTTTTCTCCACACCTTCTCCAGCATTTGTTGTTTGTAGATTTTCTGATGATGCCCATTCTAACTGGTGTGAGCTGATACCTCATTGCAGTTTTGATTTGCATTTCTCTAATAATTAATGATGTTGAGCAGCTTTTCATGTGCTTCTTGGCCAGCGGTATATCTTCTTTGGAGAAACGTCTATTTAGGTATTCTGCACATTTTTGGATTGGGTTGTTTGTTTTTTTAATATTGAGCTGCATGAGCTCTTTATATATTTTGGATATTAATCATTTGTCAGTTGCTTCCTTTGCAAATATTTTCCCCCAGTCTGAGGGTTGTCTCTTCATCCTGTTTATGGTTTCCTTTGCTGTGCAAAACTTTGAAGTTTCATTAGGTCCCATTTGTTTATTTTTGTATTTATTTCCATTACTCTAGGAAGTGGATCAAAAAATATCTTGCTGTGATTTATGTCAAAGAGTGTTCTTCCTATGTTTTCCTCTAAGAATTTTAGAGTGTCTGGTCTTACATTTAGGTCTCTAATCCGTTTTGAGTTTATTTTTGTGTATGGCGTTAGGGAGTGTTCTAATTTCATTCTTTTACATGTAGCTGTCCAGTTTTCCCATCACCACTTATTGAAGAGACTCTCTTTTCTCCACTGTATATCCTTGACTCCTTTGTCATAGATTAGTTGACCATAGGTGTGTGGGTTTATCTCTGGGCTTTCTATTCTGTTCCATTGACCTATATTTCTGTTTTTGTGCCAGTACTATATTGTCTTGATTACTGTGGCTTTGTAGTATAGGCTGAAGTTAGGGAGTCTGATTCCTCCAGCTCCGTTTTTTTCCCTCAAGATTGCTTTGGCTATTCGGGGTCTTTTGTGTCTCCACACAAATTTTAAGCTTTTTTGTTCTAGTTCTCTAAAAAATGCCATTGGTAATTTGATAGGGATTGCATTGAATCTGTAGATTGCTTTGGGTAGTAGAGTCATTTTCACAATATTGATGCTTGCAATCCAAGAACATGGTATATCTCTCCATCTGTTGCTATCATCTTTAATTGCTTTCATCAGTGTCTTACAGTTTTCTGCATACAGGTCTTTGTCTCCCTAGGTAGGTTTATTCCTAGGTATTGTATTTTTTGGTTGCAGTGGTACATGAGAGTGTTTCCTTAATTTCTCTTTCAGATTTTTCATCATTAGTGTATAGGAATGCAAGAGATTTCTGTGCATTCATTTTGTGTCCTGCAACTTTACCAAGTTCATTGATTAGCTCTAGTAGATTTCTGGTGGCATCTTTAGGATTCTCTCTGTAGAGTATCCTGTCATCTGCAAACAGTGACAGTTTTACTTCTTCTTTTTCAATTTGGATTCCTTTTATTGCTTTTTCTTCACTGATTGCTGTGGCTAGGACTTCCAAAACTATGTTGAAGAATAGTAGTGAGAGTGGACATCCTTGTCTTGTTCCTGATCTTAGAGGAAATGTTTTCAGTTTTTCACCATTGAGAATGATGTTTGCTGTGGCTTTGTCATATATGGCCTTTACTATGGTGAAGTAGGTTCCTTCTATGCCCACTTTCTGGAGAGTTTTTATCATAAATCAGAGTTGAATTTTGTCAAAAGCTTTTTCTGCATCCATTGAGATGATCATATGGTTTTTCTTTTTCAATTTGTTAATATGGTGTATCACATTGATTTATTTGCATATATTGAAGAATCCTTGCCTCTTTGGGATAAATCCCACTTGATCATGGTGTATGATCCTTTTAATGTGTTGTTGGATTCTGTTTGCTAGTATTTTGTTGAGGATTTTTGCATCTATATTCATCAGTGATATTGGTCTGTAATTTTCTGTTTTTGTAGTATCTTTGTCTGGTTTTGGTATCAGGGTGATGGTGGCCTCAGAGAATGAGTTTGGGAGTGTTCCTTCCTCTGCAATTTTTTGGAAGAGTTTGAGAAAGATGGGTGTTAGCTCGTCTCTAAATGTTTGATAGCATTCACCTGTGAAGCCTTCTGGTCCTGGACTTCTGTTTGTTGGAAGATTTTTAATCACAGTTTCAATTTCATTACTTGTGATTGGTCTGTTCATATTTTCTATTTCTTCCTGGTTCAGACTTGAAAGGTTATAACTTTCTAAGAATTTGTTCATGTCTTCCAGGTTGTCCATTTTATTGGCATAGAGTTGCTTGTAGTTGTCTCTTAGGATGCTTTGTATTTCTGCCGTGTCTGTTGTAACTTCTTTTTCCTTTCTAATTTTATTGATTTGAGTCCTCTCCCTCGTTTTCTTGATGAGTCTGGATAATGGTTTATCAATTTTGTTTAACTTCTCAAAGAACCAGCTTTTAGTTTTATTGATCTTTGCTATTGTTTTCTTTGTTTCTATTTCATTTATTTCTGCTCTGATCTTTATGATTTCTTTCCTTCTGTTAACTTTGGGTTTTGTTTGTTCTTCTTTCTCTAGTTCCTTTAGGTGTAACGTTAGATTGTTTATTTGAGATTTTTCTTGTTTCTTGAGGTAGGCTTGTATAGCTATGAACTTCCCTCTTAGAACTATGGGATGCTTTTGTTGCATCCCATAGGTTTTGGATCATCGTGTTTTCATTGTCATTTGTCTCAAGGTATTTTTTGATTTCCTCTTTGATTTCTTCAGTGATCTCTTGGTTATTTAGTAACATACTGTTTAGCCTCTATGTGTTTCTGTTTTTTACAGGTTTTCCCCTGTAATTCATTTCTAATCTCATAGCGTTGTGGTCAGAAAAGATGCTTGATATGATTTTAATTTTCTTAAATTTCCTGAGGCTTGATTTGTGACCCAAGACGTGATCTATCCTGGAAAATGTTCCGTGCGCACTTGAGAAGAAAGTGTAATCTGCTGTTTTAGGATGGAATGTCCTACAAATATTAATTAAATCTATCTGGTCTATTGTGTCATTTAAAGCTTGTGTTTCCTTATTAATTTTCTCTTTGGATGATCTGTCCATTGGTGTAAGTGAGGTGTTCAAGTCCCCCACTATTATTGTGTTACTGTTGATTTCCTCTTTTAGAGCTGTTAGTGATTGCCTTTTGTATTGAGGTGTTCCTATGTTGGGTGCATATATATTTATAATTGTTATATCTTCCTCTTGGATTGATCCCTTGATCATTACGTAGTGTCCTTCCTTGTCTCTTGTAACATTCTTTATTTTAAAGTGTATTTTCCCTGATATGAGTATTGCTACTCCAGCTTTCCTTTGATTTCCATTTGCATGGAATATCTTTTTCCATCCCCTCACTTTCAGTCTGTATGTGTCCCTAGGTCTGAAGTGGGTCGCCTGGAGACAGCATATAGATGGGTCTTGTTTTTGTATCCTTTCAGCAACCCTGTGTCTTTTGGTTGGAGCATTTGATCCATTCACGTTTACGGTAATTATCGATATGTGTGTTTCTATGACCATTTTCTTAATTGTTTTGGGTTTGTTTTTGTAGGTCCTTTTCTTCTCTTGTGTTTCCCACTTAGAGAAGTTCCTTTAACATTTGTTGTAGAGCTGGTTTGGTGGTGCTCAATTCTCTTAGCTTTTGCTTGTCTGTCAAGCTTTTGATTTCTCCATCGAATCTCAATGAGATCCTTGCTGGGTAGAGTAATCTTGGTTGTAGGTTCTTCCCTTTCATCACTTTAAGTATATCATGCCACTCCCTTCTGGCTTGTAGAGTTTCTGCTGAGAAATCAGCTGTTAACCTTCTGGGAGTTCCCTTGTATGTTATTTGTCATTTTTCCCTTGCTGCTGTCAATAATTTTTCTTTAATTTTTGCCAAGTTGATTACTATGTGTCTCGGTGTGTTTCTCCTTGGGTTTCTCCTGTATGGGACTCTCTCTGCTTCCTGGACTTGGGTGGCTATTTCCTTTCCAATGTTAGGGAAGTTTTTGACTATAATCTCTTCAATATCTTCTCGGGTCCTTTCTCTCTCTCTTCTCCTTCTGGGACCCGTATAATGTGAACGTTGTTGTGTTTAATGTTGTCCCAGAGGTCTCTTAAGCTGTCTTCATTTCTTTTCATTCTTTTTTCTTTATTCTGTTCCGCAGCAGTGAATTCCACCATTCTGTCTTCCAGGTCACTTATCCGTTCTTTTGCCTCAGTTATTCTATTGATTCCTTCTAGTGTGTTTTTTTTTTCAGTTATTGTATTCTTCATCTCTATTTGTTTGTTCTTGAATTCTTCTGGATCTTTGTTAAACATTTCTTGCATCTTCTCGATCTTTGCCTCCATTCTTTTTCTGAGGTCCAGAATCATCTTCACTATCATTATTCTGAATTCTTTTCTGGAAGGTTGCCTATCTCCATTTCATTTAGTTGTTTTCTGGGGTTTTACCTTGTTCCTTAATCTGTTACATAGCCCTCTGCCTTTTCATCTTTTCTGTCTTTCTGTGAATATTGTTTTTGTTTCACAAGCTGCAGGATTGTAGTTCTTCTTGTTGCTGCTGTCTGCCCTCTGGTGGATGAGGCTATCTAAGAGGCTTGTGGAAGTTTCCTGATAGGAGGGACTGGTGGTGGGTAGAGCTGGCTGTGGCATTGGTAGGCAGAGCTCAGTAAAACTTTAATCTGCTTGTCTGCTGATGGGTGGGTCTGGGTTCCCTCCCTGTTAGTTGTTTGGCCTGAAGTGACCCAACACTGGAGCCTACCCAGGCTCTTTGGTGGAGCTAATGGCAGACTCTGGGAGGGCTCATGCCAAGGAATACTTCCCAGAACTTCTGCTGCCAGTGCCCTTGTCCCTTGGTGAGCCACAGCTGTCCCCTGCCTCTGCAGGAGACCCACCAACACTAGCAGGTAGATCTGGTTCAGTCTCCTAGGGGGGTCACTGCTCCTTCCCCTGGGTCCCAATGCACACACTACTTTGTGTGTGCCCTCCAAGAGTGGAATCGCTCTTTCCCCCAGTCCTGCCAAAGTCCTGCAATCAAATCCCACTAGCCTTCAAAGTCTGAGTCTCTAGGAATTCCTCCTCCCATTGCTGGACCCCCAGGTTGGGAAGCCCGACGTGGGGCTCAGAACCTTCACTCCAGTGGGTGGACTTCTGTGGTATAAGTGTTCTCCAGTTTGTGAGTCACCCACCCAGCAGTGATGGGACTTGATTTCATTGGGATTGCGCCCCTCCTACTGTCTCATTGCGCCTTCTCCTTTGTCTTTGCATGTGGGGTATCTTTTTTGGTGAGTTCCAGTGTCTTCCTGTCGAAGATTGTTCAGCAGTTAGTTGTGATTCCAGTGTTCTCGAAAGAGGGAGTGAGAGCATGTCCTTCTACTCCGCCATGTTGAACCAAATCTGACTACGGTTTTAAGCAGAATTATGCACTGAGGCCAAAATTCATCAATGACCAATTGCTTTTTTATCAACTTTGTTGAGATATAATTTATGTACAAGATCAGGGGCCAATTTTAAAGTAGTTCTTTAAAACTTAAAAAAATTTTTTTTTTCTTTTGGATTTAGTTTCAGGAGGAAGGAAGTTGACTGGTAAATCCAGACATTCTGGGTGGAGATTTTTTGGTGAAATTCCCTATAAATGAACCAGCAGCTGCCTTCAGGGTTTGATAAAGGCCTCAGTGTTTGGAACACTGTGGGGTTCCTCCTCCCCACCTCCAGCTCTTTCTGGCTGGGTCCGGGTGGGTGTGAGAAGTGGTCACTGAAGCGACAGGAGTTGGGTGGAAATGCAAAGCGGGTGTGAAAGCATGAGGTGTACAAGGTGGCAGAGCTGAGCCCAAATCACATCACTGCCTCTCACTTGCTGTGCAAGCTGTAACAAGCTCCTGGCCATCTCTGAGCGTGCCTCAGTCTCCTCATCTGTAGAATGGCATCTGTCAGAAGACTGAGGTTTAACTAGCTGATGAGGGGACTTCCCTCATGGTGCAGTGGTTAAGAATCCGCCTGCCAATGCAGGGGACAGGAGTTCGAGCCCTGGTCCAGGAAGATCCCACATGCTGTGGAGAAACTATGCCCGTGGGCCACAACTACTGAGCCTGCACTCTAGAGTCCGCGAGCCACAGCTACTGAAGCCCTCATGCTGCAACTACTGAAGCCCACGTGCCTAGAGCCCATGGTCTGCAGCAAGAGAAGCCACTGCAATGAGAAGCCCATGCACCACAGTGAAGAGTAGACCCTGCTCACTGCAACTAGAGAAAGCCCGTGCACAGCAACGAAGACCCAATGCAGCCATAAATAAATAAATTAAATAAATAAATTAAATAAATAAATAAATAAGCTAATGCACCCAAAGCACCTGCACCGGGGCCTGAACATGGTAGGCACTTAATCAAATCTAATATTGTTCTTACAAGGCTAGAAACTTGCCAACCCTGCACTCCCTGGAACTGTACTCCTCACCATGCTGTGCTGACTGCCCATTTCTAACTACCCGGGTGGTTCCCCCCAGGCTCTACCTGAGAGCTGTCACCCTGTGTTGTGACCCCAAGGCCCCGACCCACTTGTCTCTGAGCCCTACCTGGTTTTTCAAGCTCTGGATCTCTCTCTGTTGGGCATCGTCCTCTTCATGCAGAACCTGAAACTTGGGCGGGATCACCCTCTCCTTCTGCCTGGAGGCAGCTGTTTCCAACAGCTTCTGCCTCAGGTTGGCCACTTGGTTCTGCAGGCTTGCTATCACCGTGTCTTTGTATTTAGATTCAAGTTCGAAATCGGAGAGACGGCTGACTTCTTTTCCCAGCAGCTGAATTATTTCATCCTGGGTGGAGGCCAGATGGGAAATTTACTAGGTGTGGGTCTGGGTGTAAGGCTGAGCCCATTTAAAGAAAGACAGGAAAAATATGGTATCATTCTTTGGGAAGGTGAGGGCAGGCAGGGAGGGAAAAAGCAGACTTTCAAGGCTATCTCTGTCACTTGGAAAATCTCATAGAGACAAGAATTGGGTTAAAATGATGTACTTGTATATAGACTCCTGTAATGGATGTCTGTACCTCACAGGTACGGAAACTTTCCTTTCCCCGAGAATTAGACTTTCATATTAAGAACAACCATCCCACTTGGGAACTTTTGTTGCTACAAAGTTTACTTAGAATTTTTTCATTTACAATATTCAGCCTAGCACACTGGGGACCTAGGAAAGGTAGTTAGGAAAACAACATTCTGTTTGACCACATTCTGCTTATAATGAGGGTTATTTTTTTAACTTAAAACATTCTGAAATATTTGTTTTCCCTTTCCTCTCTTCTAATATTTCCAGCCTCTTTTGGCTATTCATGTATGAAATTTTTCCAGGTAACTCAATCTGGAAAGTAAATGAGACAGGAATAGTGATTTATTTGCATGGGCTCATATAAACATTCGGCTGGAAAAACAAAATTGCTGGTAGACTGTACCCACAGGTATAATTAACCCTGTCCTCCATCTCTCCATTGATAAAGCTCTGCAGCCAAAGAATTGGTTAGGTTTTCCAAAAAAGGAAAAAGAAATTCCCCCAAATTTCTCACTAGACGTTATCAATAAAATGTCAGAAAAACTGAAGAAGAAGAAGAAGAAGAAATTCCCCAGAGGCCTTTTCCAAAGCAGTCACGGGAGGAGGTAAACGGGCAATTTCTGGGCCAGCTCATTCCCAGGAGAGCCGTGCAGTCAGCCTCACGACCTGCTAGCTCCGTGACCTGGGGAAGGACAGGGTCTCGCTCATGAGAAAGCCTGTCTGACATTGCCAGCTGCTGCCAGGGGCCTTCCTTTGGGTCCTTGTGAAAGTTGGTGGCAAAATTTCAAGAGAGAGCATCAGACATATTCCCTACTCCTGGGCAGTTTCCCCTGTTTCACCCTGTTATGATCAGCCAGGTGCTTATTCATTTTTCATGCAACAAACATTCAACGGGCAGCAACTAAGTGCCAGGCCCCGTGCCAGTGCTGGAATATAAGAAGTTTGCAGAGGGCAGTGGACAGCTGTGGGTTCTGCTTTCCTGCTGAGGGTCCCCTTGCCCTTCTTGGAGGGAGTGTTCCTCCTTCCATTTGGTCTGGGTAGGACTGTCAGTCATGTGCCCTGCTCCTTCCTGTCCCACCTCCCCATGTGCATGTGGCCCAAGCTGGTCAATCAGAGATTTCACACATCGATTACAGAGGGAGAGGATCTTGCCTTCTTTTGGATCATGTAGGCTTGTTTGCCTGAGTTTGTCTTTTCTAACACACAAAGCCAGCCTTATGAAGAAAGCCAGACACTGAGGGAAACAGAGGGGAGAAGTTGGTAGTGGGGAGGTGTTCTGATGACATTATTCAAGCTCCTGGATCTAGCCATACCTGAAGCTAGTGGCCCTTTAAATTTTCCAATAAGATGAGCTAATCAATGCTCCCCCTCAAGCTAATTTGTTTATTGTCACTTGAAGGAGTCCTGGCAAGTCAGGGTATAAACGACTTATAAAGAGAAAGAATTATTTCTATTATAAATAGAAAAAATGATAAATGGCTTATAAAAATTTTCTATAAATAGAAAAAATTATAGTGGTTGCACTATATTTCCAAGTTAAAATTGAGGCAGGTTGAGAAATGGCTACAAATACTTTGCAGTTTTGCCATCCAGTCTATTTCCCCACCCTCTAGTCTGGGCTGGCCCCGTGACTAGCTTTAACCAACGGAATGGAGTGGAAGTGATGCTGCATGATCTCCAGGCAAGTTCTTACAGGCTGTGCAGCTTCTGTTCTGGCCCCCTGGGAACCCCGAGACCACTGTGCTGTGATGAAAAACCACATGCACAAAGGGGCGCACCAGTCCAGGCGTCCTGGCTGAGGCCCTAGATGTGGGAAGGAGGCCAATGGAGACCGACAACCAACCTGGCCAAGCCAGCGGCTTACTGAGGCCGCATGAGTGAGGCCAGGGGACACGAGCAAAGGAACCTTCCAGGTCAACCCCTAGATTCTGGGGAATAATGAATTGCTGTTTGAAGCCGCTAAGTTTTGGGATGGCTTGTTACACAGCAATAAATACAGAATCTGAGTGTGGCTTCTCGCCTTTCTGCAACATTTTTCAGAGTCTGGTCCCAGGATGCCTGGGATGGAACCCCCTGCCTCCTGAAGGTTTGGATTTCCGTGTCTGACAAGAACCCCAGGTAGGTCTGCTCCTCACAAACTCTGAGGATTGCTGCAGGAGCAGGCCCTGGCCCTGAAGGAAAGCGAGATATTATAGACTGCTTCTTTTAGAGTAAATTTCAAGTCGTGTCTAAGTGGGGAGAAATTGACCTGGGCCCTTCCCAGGATGGCTTGAATCCACCTGTTCTGCTCGCATCCCTGCTTTAAACCTCTCTGGTTCTTTAACGAGTCTCTCGGCCCACGCCTCCCTGACTTCAGGGCTCACGTCCTCCTGCAAGGAACGTGTTTTTGCATCACTGTTCCATCACTGAAGGTTGACCAAGTGATTACTGTGTGGGAGTTAGAAGTACCCGCTGAGAAGCTAACCAGACCTCGCTTTGAATCCTAACACTGCTCCTTGCACTGGGCAGCCTTGAACACATTACTGAACCTCTCTGAGATTCAGTTTCCTCATCTGCAAAGTGAGGGTGATAAAATCTATTTTGAAGATGGTGAAGATTAACAAGCTAATAAATGTCAAGTGCACAGGAAATGGCCCAGCACACAGTAGGTGCTCAGTACCTTGTAGTTGTAGATGTTATTTGGGATAAAATGAGCAGTGGCCAAACCTGGCTGAATGTCTTGGGAGGAAGAGGTGGTTTCTTGGAAGTAGGAAAAAGGGACAGTCCTTGAGACACAGAGAACAAGAGGCAGTGGCAATCTCTCCATGGTCCCTCTTGCTGCTGTAGCTCTGTGCTTCCCCAAGACCCCTCACCTTATCGTGCTGGGACAGGTCCTGGTCCACAAAAATTTCTCTGTAGGGCCCTGTCCCAGGACTTTCCTCGGCCACTGATTGTTCCGACAGTTCCGCGGCGTTGGTCCACACTAACACACAAGGTCAACAGAGAATTCAGAGGAGACTGTGAGTTTCCCCAAAGTCTTAAAGAATATTTTCAGATTAACCTTCACATTCATGAGACTTATGCACTGAAAGCATTACAGGAGGACTGGAAAGGGTAAGAGCTGCCTCATTTCTCTTCCCCAGCATTAACTGCACTGATGCACTGTGGTGTGTCTCTTTCCAGACTTTTTTCTATGCCGCATAAGAGCTGATGACCTTGGGCAAGTCATTTGCTCTTTCTAAGCCTTAGTTTCCACATACATAATTTAGGATCACTGATAGTCTCTGCTATAAAGGGCTATCTGGAGATTAAATAGAATAATGATATAGAGCAGGGCTTGGCAAACTATGGCCCTGCGGCCAAATCTGGCCTTCTGCCTATTTTTGTAAATAAAGTTTTATTGCAACACAGCCACAGTGATTGATTTACATATTATTTATGGCTGCTTCCCAGCTACAAAGGCAGAGCTGAGTAGTTGCAGCAGAGACCATGTGACCCACAAGTACTAAAGTATTTACTCTCTGGCTCTTTACAGGAAAAGTTTGCTGACCCCTCAAGTAGAGCATTTAGCCCTAAACATTAGCTATGTTTGTTTTATTGCAGCCATATCTTTTCAAAAAACAAAAATGCATTTACATGACAGAGATGCTTATCCAGCTTACTTTTCAGCTAACAATATCAAAAACATCTTCCCATGTCAGTATTTGAGGCTGTACTTGGTTGTTTTCAAGGGTAGCATTGTGGTCCCTTGTCCAAGTGTGCCAAACCTGTTTAACTAGGATCCACTTGATAGACATTTAAGCTTTCCTAATTTTTTTCTTATTTACCCCAATATTACAAGGCCTGTTTATATGACTTTCAGGGATTATGGCATTGTGTTTGGGGGCCCCACTCTGTATCACATCAGACATCTCGCAATTCACTCACATCAACACTGAATACATTTCTTTTTATTGGTGTAGAAACGTTTGTAAAGATTTCTATAATTCTACGTGTGAGATCACTTGGGCCCAAGCAGCGTATTTTAAATTTCCAAGTGACTATGGTTTCTGGACAGTCACTGCACATTCTTATCTTCTTGTGAAGTGAGAAACTGAACAAATTGTTTTCAGTGGTGATGAAACTTTAATGAGTCTTAACATCAATGATGGATGAAGCACTCACTGTCATGTTTGTGGACATTCATCATTTATTCATTTTGCTTCTGCCTTTTTTATTTATGCATTTTAGAGTCAAAGATTCCTGCCCCCCAGCCAGGTCTCAAACCTCTTTGTGGACCCCAGAACCTCTAGTGGACATAGCTGATGGCCTGTGGTGCCCGGAGAATGCACAGCCTTGCGTGTTGAATGAACAGCCCTGGCCACAGTGGTTCCTGGGGCGCGAGGAACACAAGGGCCTGGAACTTCAGCAGCTGCCCATTTTCTCTCCCTCCACCTCCCCAACTAGGTCCATGATTAGAAAACTTTTATTTGAAGCTCACTGCCCCCATCTGACTCGCTTGGATCCTGAGCAGCAAAGTCCTAACTGACTACAGCAGCAGTGCCTGATAGAGAAATAATGGGAGCTACAGAATGCAATTTTCAATTTTCTAGTAGTCACGTTAAAAAGGTAAAAAGAAGAGAGGAATTTTTTAATGATCAATTTTATTTAACCCAATACATTAAAAAGCATCATTTCAACATGTAATCGACAAAAAATATGGAGATATTTTATATTCTTTTCCTTCGAGGCATGAAGCCTTTGAAATCCGGGGTTTATTTTACACTGATTGCGCATCTCAATTTGGAAACTGAGTTTTCAGGAGGAAGATTTCATCTGTTTTCATATTCCTCAAGAAATCGGCTCCCACTGGAGGAAGGTACTGCCTGGACTGTGTCCCCAGGGAGGGCCTCGGGGTCTGACCCTAACTGGGCCCCTGTCCAGTCTCAGCTTAGAGTTCTGGCATCTGATGCCATCTCTAGGGGTGACTCCGGCTGCCTCTGTGAACCTGTCGTGGCTGTCTTGAGGGACGCTTCCCTGCAAGATGATGGCCGGAGGGGGGACTTCATCAAACTTACAGAACAGGCTGATCGATGGGGTCCCTTTACTGGGGAAGGTGTGTTTACTCAAAGTCTTTGTGGGGCTAGAATTTGCTCTGAGACTTGCTTTCCTTACACCCAGGCAGGGAGGTGCGGGAGCAGTTACCCCTCACCTGCCCCAAACTTCTTTACCGGCTACTGTTATTTATCAAAAAGAACCTAAGGGCCATGTATGACCAAACCGGCTTAACTCTAGATGCTGGATCCTTCGGAGGTCCCAGTGGGGAGAAGCCCCAGGGAGAGTCGGGAGGTCTGGGGCGGTGGGACGGTGGATATGGGGACGCAGGCACTTTAAGAATTTTCGGGCATGAGCTGTTGGCCAAAAGGCAGGGGAGTTACTTTAATATTTTAACAACCCCCAGCTGTCCTGGTGCGCTCCAATAATCACCAGTCTGCAGCAGGGGCAGTATGTGTGCACCTTAACTGTGTCTTTCAGACATTGTAAGTTGTAAATAAAAGTTAAATAACAATCATGGTTAGGTAATAACTTAATTTTTAAATTTTAATATTTAAAATTTAAATATTAAATTTTAAAATATACAAATTATTAAGATTGTAAAATTTAAAATTTAAATATTAAAATATTAAATATTTTAATATTTACTGAATGTTCGCTATGCACCAGGCGCCGTGCTCAGCACTTACAGGCAGGATACGATTTCGTCTTCATAACAACCCAGTGAGATAGGCATTATTATTCCCATCTCCATTTTATACGTGAGAGATATGAGGCACAGAGACGTCAAGTCACCTGCTCAAGGACACACAGCTGGTAAGTGGTAGAGTCAAGGGATGAACCTAAGTTTGTTGGATTCAGAGCCTATGCTTTTAACCACTATGTAGTCAATGTATTGAAGTGGGAAGATGTTTATGACATATTATTGAATTTTAAAAATCAGGTAGGGAATTCCTTGGCAGTCCAGTGATTAGGATTCTGTGCTTCCACTGCAGGGGGCACAGGTTCCATCCCTGGCTGGGGAACAAAGATCCTGCAAGCTGAGCGGCACGGCCAAAAAAAGAAAAAAAAAGGTTACCTATGTTAGGTTCATATGATCCCATTATTGGGAAAAAATATATATATATATATGAATCAAGATGCTATTTTAATAAGTCACTCCACATATTTTCTTTTCTCAGTAATTCTTCCCCACCTCCCATGAGCTCTTGCCATTAAGATTTGGCCTTGGAGCTGACGTTTTATTGCCTTGTGGTAAAGGAAGGATGAGTATTAACTAGAACAGGGTGATTTTTCCCCCAGGCAAAATGATGTTTTGATTTTTGACAATATCTGGAGACATTTTTGAGTACCACAGTTAGGGCGGTTGGTGGTGGTGGTGTTGCTACTGGTATCTCTGGTGGGTAGGAGTCAGGGATGCTGCTAAACATTCGACAGTGGACAGGACAGATCCTTCAACAAGGAGTTATGCGACCCACCTGTCACTGTGCCAAGATTGAGAAACCCTGACCTGATCTGCAGTAAATAAATCCTTGGCTTTGGGTTTTCAAATAGAATTTTTCAAGTCTAAAGCAAGGTGACAGTCTAACAGTAAGCCAATTTAATTGGAAGAGCCCAGCTTTGCTAAGAGAGGAAAGAGCTTTCTCGGAACCCTTAAAAAGAGGTGTTTTCTGTCAAGAGACAGCATGGAAGACTGGAGCACAGAGTTTGCTCTAAAGCGTGGAGTAGAGAGGCCCAGACACAAAGGAACTCCCCATGACACGGGAAGATGAAAGTCCTTTTCTGAGGATGGCGAGAGTGTCAGGGGAACGAGGGCAAACGTTTGGAAACATGAGACCTGGCTGAGAGGCTGAGGAGATAGAGCCCAGGTAGATGTGAGGGACTCTAAGCCATACGACTCATCCTTCATTTCTCCAGGGCGAATCCAAGTCCTTCAGAGAAGCCCCAAGTTCAGCATGGCACTGGAGAAACCGGTGATTACAGTGGAAAAATTTAAATGGCGGAGTGAAAAAAAGAAAAGAAACAGCCCATGTGCCATGTGTCCAAAGGACACATTAAAAAAAAAACCCAAAAACCCTGTATATATGTTCATAAGACAGAACATGATGCATACAACAAAATGAATGAATCTCAGAAATACTATGCTGAGTGAAAAAAGCCTTCCACAAAGGAACATGTACTACATGGTTCTGTGTACTTGAGATTCTAGAACAGGAATATCTAATCCATGGCGGGAAAAGAATTCAGAAGAGTGGGTGCCTCTGGGGCCTGGGGCTGGGAATTGACTGGGGAGGGACATGAGGGAACTTTCTGGGGTGATGGTAATGTTCTATATCTTGATAGGAATTTGGGTTACATAGTTGTGCACGATTGGCACAACTCAGTGAGCACATTCAAGGTCTAACACTTTTCAGGATGTGGTAGCCAGTCTCCAAGATGGCCCCACTGATTCTTGTCTCCTGGTATTCAGACCCTTGCATCATCCTCTCCAATACTGGATGGACTTTATATTAGTTAGCTGGGGCTGCCATAACAAAACACCACAGGAGGTCTTAACAAAAGAAATTCATTTTCTCACAGTTCTGGAGGCTGGAAGTCCAAGATCAAGGTGTGGGCAGGGTTAGGCCTCTCTCCTTGGCTTGCAGACGGCCACCTTCCTACTGTGTCCTCACATGCCCTTTTCTCTGTGCACGTGCATCCCTGGCGTCTCTCTCTCTCTTCTTACAAGGACACCAGCCCTTGGATTAGGGCCCACCCAATCATCTCATTTTAACTTACTCATCTATTTCAATACACTATCTCCAAATATGGTCACATTCTGCGATATTGGGATTGAGGCCTCAGCATATGCATTTTGGGGGAATGCAATTCAGTCCGTAACAAAGCTTCTCTATGTAACCAAGGATATTGCAGAAATGACACAGTTTGATTCCTGAGGTTAGATCCTAAAAGACATTGCAGCTTCTGCCTCACTCGCTAGGACCACCTGTCTGGAGGAGCTGGCAGCTTGAGGATGCTCAAGCAACGTATGGAGAGGTGCACTTAGTGAAGAACTAAGGCCTCTTACCAAAAGCTATGGGAGTGAACCATCCTAGAGGTGGGTCCTCCAGCCCCAGACAAGCCTCCAGAGGACCACAGCCCAGCCACCACCATGACTGCCACCTCATGGACAAGCCTGAGCAAGAATCCCCCAGCGAAGCCATTCCCAACTTCCTGACTCAGAGAAACTAGGAGATAACAAATGTTTACTGTTGTTTTAGGCCATTACATCCTGCAGTAATTTGTTATGCAACAATAAGTAGCAAATACAGGTTTGGGCACCAGGAGTGGTGCAAAATTTAACAAAAACCCTACAATGTGGAGTGGTTTGGGATGGAACAGTGGCCAGAAGCTGGAGGACTTTGGCCAAGAGTCCTTGAGAAAGCGTGAATAGTCTTAGTAGAAGCCCGATGGCCTTTGAGGAGGCAGTGAGGGAAGGGTTCCAGGAAAGTGAGGAAAATGTTACTGGGGTTAAGGGATCCTTGTCAGGTGGTGGCAGAAGGTTTCCTAACACGTTGCCTGTGGTCATGAGGAAGGTAGAAAATGTTTGTGATGAGGCTGAGTGGTCAAGCTAAAGAGAGTCCCAGACAGAGTCTTGGAAGGTGCTGCCTGGTTACTTCTTGCTACTTATAGTGAAATGTGAGGGGGAGAGACAGTTAAAGGAAGGGCTGTTAAATCAGGGCAATGTTCTGGGCTTGAAAATTCCCTGCCTCTCCAGGTGGCAAATGAAATGTAAGAAACAGGTTCTGGGCAAAGATCAAATCAAGGGCACTCTCAAGAAAACACAGTCCAGAGAAGAAGCTGAGGGTGTGGTTGTAAAATCCTTTGTTAAGAATACAGATCCAGGGCAGTGTCCAAGAGAACCCTTCGGTCAAAGAACTGGGCTTCTAAGAAGCTTCTGTCCTTTGTCAGTCTTTGCAGAAGCCCATGGTGGAAGGGCTTGTGACAAAAAAGTCTGTGGGCGTGGTTTTTGCCTGATAGGATGAACCCCAATAAGAAGCACTGCCAACTCAGACTGACAGAGACCCACAAAAGTCAAAGAAGCGTCTGGACCCCCAAGCTTCTACAGGCAAGAAGCAGGCTATAAAACTATGCAGCCACATCCATGGGACACCTTTCATAGGAAAGGGAGGACGACTCAGAAGGCGGAACTCACGGACCAGGGGCAGAGCCAAGAGCCCTGGAAAGTCATTTCTGGGCAAGAGTTGGACTGAAGCCCAGTCAAGGAACTGCCGATATTTTCCCAGCTGGACTTCAGAACTGCTTTGGGCCAGGGACTCCTGTGTGTTTCCTGTTTTTCTTCTTTTGGAACAAGAGGAGTGTATGTAGCAGTGATGCTATGTCTGTCCCACCAATATGTGCTGGGTGTGTGAGGGACAGACCCTTTGTTCAGAGGTCTTCAGATTTCTGGAAGTAGTACTTGAACTTGATGAGCTGAACGTAACGTACTACACCCATGAGCCCCATCTGTACCTGGACTTGATTTAGACGAGATTCTGGAATTTGAGCCGATGCTGTTACTGGGGTGAGATTTTGGGGGGCCTCGGGAGAGAGGAGGAGGAGTGTGAATCATTGAGGACCCGAGGGCAGGCTGTGGTAGCCGGCCTTCAACATGACTGCTGATAAGCCCCGCCTCCTGGTCTTCAGGCCTGTGTGTACTCTTCTCCCACACTGGAGGGTGACGCCCTGGGTAACCCTCAGGATATTGCAACAATGACAGAGCATGACTTCTGAGGCTTAGTCACAAGAGATGTTGCCACTTCCATCTTGTCCTCCAGGATCACTTGCTCAGGAGGAGCAGCTGCCGTGTCATGAGAACGCTCGAGCCACTCTCTGGGGAGGCCCATGTGGTGAGAAACCGGGGCCTCCTGCTGACACCCATGTGAGCAGCCGTGTTCGAAGTGGATCCTCTGGCCCAGGTCAAGCCTTCAGATGACTGCAGCCTTACGAGGGACCCTGAGCCACAGCCGTCCTGCTAAGCTGCTGCCAAATTCCTGACCCCACAGAAACCGTATAGATGATAACACATGTTTGATTTTGCTTTAGGCTGCTACGTTTGGGGAGAATTCGTTATGCATTCATGATAACTAATACACATTCTGTGTTCATTTTACATGAAGGAGACAAAAAATGTTGAGTTCTAGTTAATGGTATAGTGCTAAAACATTTAGGGGGAGGACTACAGATGTGTGCTATTTATTTTGAAATGCATCCAAAAAATAAGATGGATTAATGCAGGACAAGAAGGATGGGTAGACAGAAATGTAATAAAGAGTCCAGCAAAGTGTTAGCGGTAGAATTAGGAGGAGAGCTGTCTCTGTAAAATTCTTTTTGCTTTGCTGTATGTTTGAAAGTTTTCACATTAAAATGCTGGTGGGGGGCTTCCCTGGTGGCGCAGTGTTTGAGAGTCTGCCTGCCAATGCAGGGGACACAGGTTCGAACCCTGGTCTGGGAAGATCCCACATGCCACGGAGCAGCTGGACCCGTGAGCCACAACTACTGAGCCTGCGCGGCTGGAACTTGTGCTCCGCAACAAGAGAGGCCGCGATGGTTAGAGGCCCGCGCACCGCGATGAAGAGTGGCCCCTGCTCGCCGCAGCTGGAGAAAGCCCTCGCACAGAAGTGAAGACCCAACACAGCCATAAATAAAGAAATAAATAAGATTAAATTAAAAAAAATGCTGGGGGGAAATGGCTGAGTAATTTCTTAACTTGGGTGGTTGGTACATGAGCGTTCCTTAGATGATGATGATGATGATGTAAACTGCAGAGATACCTTTTTTTTGCTCCTTAGTCTGTTTATTTCAGAATAATAACTATTATTTGAATGGCTGAGGGAAGTGACTAGGTGAGTGGTCCTGAGTGAGACCAGGGAAGGGTGTGGAGGCATCGAGAGACCTGGGGACTCAGAGGGGTCTGGGGCTGGGACACAGAAAACAGAGAATGGGACCTTCACACCAGTGGCCACAGAAGAAACCTGGGAATCATGCCAGGGACAAAGTCGACCCAGCTACTCTGCCAGTAAGCCTGGCAAGGCCAAGAGGATGGTGACAGACAGGAAGTCTCCTCCCCAAGTGCCATGAGGCCTTCTGTGGGGGAGGGGGGAGAAGGAAACCCTGATGGCTGTGTGTCCCCAAAGTGACCAGGCTGTGAGTGACAGTCACTGAGATAACCAGCCTTAAATTTGACCGAAAAGCGTTATTTTAGATTAGATTGAATACATAACCTCCGGAGAAATAATTTTCTCCATAAGCCTCAGTCTCCTCTTACCTGTAAAATGGTAATAAAATATTTAAAAACCTCCTAAGGCAAGAGGGATTTCAGTTACCAATATGTCTGTACATCTGAGTTGAAGTATATAAATTTAGATTCTGATACAAATTCATATATATTCATATATATGTACAAACACACACACACACACACACACTCACCACAGAGGTACTGACGTGTGCAGATGGGCAGAGCACAGTCTTGGAGGAGTTTGTACCAAAAAGTCAACAGGGAGAATTCTGGTGATAAGGGTGACAGCTTATCTTTTACTGTTTTCTAACTTTCTGCTTATCCCAATTTTTTCACATTTGATTATGTTCTACTTCAGAACCAGAGAACATAAGCAAAAGCCAGAGAAAGACAAATATCATACCATATTGCTTATATGTGGAATCTAAAAAAAAGGTACAAATGAACTTATCTACAAAACAGAGATAGAGTTACAGATGTAGAAAATAAACTTATGGTTACCGGGAATAAGAGGGGGGAGGGATAAATTGGAAGAGAGGGATTGACATACACAATACTATACATAAAAGAGATAACTAAGAAGGACCTACTGGATAGCACAGGGAACTCTCCTCAATACTCTGTAATGGTCTATATGGGAAAAGAAGCTCAAAAAGAGTGGATACATGTATATGTTGAACAGATTCAGTGTGCTGCATACCTGAAACTAACACAACACTGTAAATCAACTGCACCTCAATAAAAATTTTTAAAAAAAGGGGAAAGCAGAAACTGAGACCCATCCTCCTAGCAAAAGCCCCTCCCCTAAGCCGCCAAGGAACCGCCCATGAGTACCTTGCCTGATGATGGGAATGCTGTGGGCGGCTCTGTCCACCTTGAAGGAGAACATCTTCTCGCTGGCACTCACGGGCCGCCTGTGGGAGGCTGGTGGGACCATGGGGGGCTCGGGGGACCCCTGCGACCAGCTCCTCTGCACTGGCGCTGTCCAGATGCCCGGGTAGAAGGGGGTCTGTGTTGGTGAGGGTGACTGGTTCAGTTCCTGGGTGGCCCAAGGTGGCTGTGGCCTTGGCCAAGGTGCTGGGCCCCTCACCCATGGGAAGGAGACCTGCAGGGGCAGACAAGAGGGTCAGGGGAGGTTACGAGCAGCTGGGGTGGTCTTCACCTTTCTGTCCCGGCGACATAATTGCTGCCCTAGATTTTGGCGTATAAGTCACTTCTCCCAAGAATCCCTCCCACACTCTCCCCAAATTTGGGATGGCGGTCCCCACCATGGGTCACCTTGCACACTATCGCACCACCATTTATTGGGTGCAGCCTTCGTGCCAGGCACCCAGTCAAGAGATTCACATGCATTACCTCATTTAATACCCCTGATGCTCTGTGATGAGCCCGAGGCTGAGCAAGACCTAGTGACTTTCCCAGGACCACAGATTTGGCAGTGAGCGTCTGAGCTGGTACAACGCCACCTCTGAGCTCTGAGAGGCTGACAGCTTTTTGTCTACCTTGCTCAGCACCGTATCCTCAGCTCCTAGAATAAACCCTTGGCACATACACAGTAGGTCCTTAAATATTGGTTGAAAGAATGAATGAACACATCTCCGAGATTCAAGCCCAGCTCTCCAGGACACACACATCCACACTGTGTGTCTCCCTGGCACTCCCATTCCACCTCTTCCCCCGAAGCCGAGAGCTCTGGGGTGGCAGGCACACCAACTGGCTCAAAACCCAGCTGGCTCATTAGCCTGTGATCCTCAACATCTGCCACATCTGATTCTTGGCAGATGCTCCATAAATATCTATTGAGGGAACCTTTTTTCATCTGACCCGGTGGAAGATGTCTCTATCTACTTTCATTAGAGAGCACATCAAAATCCATCTACACCGGGAGAAGCAAATGCTGAGAGGTGCTGACACCTGGCTTTTTCTTGGTTAATGCTGTTGTGGCCGTCCCTCCCTGTGCCTAGTGGTTAAACCGTGACATCGTGAATGCTACCATTTACTGTAATTACTCACCGATTTCTCGCGATAGCCCTGAAGGGGAGGAGCTCTCCTTATTCCTAGCTTACAAATGAGGCTTGGAGAGGTTAAGGACTTCACCAAGCTCAGGTGGTGGTGGAGAGGGTGGTGGGACTGGGGTTCTGGAAAGCTCTTTCCCTCTCTGTCTCTCTCTCCCTTCTCTGCCCCAACCCCACCCCCAGTCGCTTGGCAGAAAAAAACACACTTTTCAAGGAAGAAGCTAAGTTCAAAGGTTTGCCGCCTGTGGCGGTCACGTTTCTCTTTCTGCAGACTGCAGACACAGAATGAGAAACAGGACAGAATGCTTCCGAAATAGGAGCACTGGCAGACAGAACTTCCTATAGCTCCAGCTGGATTGTATTCAAGAGGAAGGTTCTCCACTCACTCAGGTTCCCAAACCAGTCTTTTAGCTACAGTCTTTCCCAGCCAAGTCAAGAATCTGGTGAATTCCCCTGAAGACTTTTTTGGAGTCAGGGAGAACACTGTTTGGGAAAATCAAACTCCAATTGCCTGGCGACACCTGGCCCAGCATTTATGATGACACTGGCCCCGTTGAAACCTGTTTCAGGAACGGACTTGGTAGTGTTCCAGAACTCTGTTACCTTATGTGAAGATCCGAATTTCTCTCCACTGTGGGCACCTCGGTCTCCACCTAAGCTTTCTTCCTTTCTCTCCTTTCAGAAGCTGAGGTGTCCTGCTTCTGCCTTGCACTCACTTCTCCATCCATCCGATCCCTTCCCGTCCTCTCCTCTGGGGCTGTCTTGCCTCAATCATTCCTACAACCTTTCCTCATCGATTTAATAAAGATTTATCGAATGAAAGGGCTGAAGGTGGGAAGGGGGAAATTTGAATATGTTTTACCCCCGCCTGATAGAAAACAAATCGAGAGACCACGGGTAGTGTGGAGGAATTCCCTTTTGTGCTGGGATGCTCAGGTAGATGTGCCTCACTGCCCACTAACTGCCAGGGTGCTAAAGGGAGTGCTCATATCTCATGCCTCAAGTGGTTCACTGCCGTAGTGGACAGGCCGCAACCCACCTGGCTCTTCTGGAAATTCCAGGAATCTCCCTCCCAATCTGTCGGCCCATTGCTGTGGGTGGGGCTAAGCAATCAACCAATCACACTCCCTGGACATACTGATTGGTTCAGTGGTGGGGCAAGTGATGCAATCAGAGCCAAGGAGACCCAAGAAGACTTGGCTGGACACCAGGATCTGGAGTGACCTGGTGGGACTTCAGAATGCAGCCAGCATGAGGGAGTGGAGCCCAGACATGGAGAGAGGGAAGCGTTTTATTTATTTTTCAAATTGTGGTAAATAACCTGCAACATAAAATTTATCATCTTAGCCATTCTAAAGTATACAGTTCAGTGGTGTTAAGTATAGTCACATTTCTGTGAGATGGATCTCCAGAACTTTTTCGTCTTGCAAGACGTAAACTCTATTAACCATTAGACAACAACTCCCCATTCCCTCCGCCACCCAGCCCGTGGTGACCAACATTGTGTCTCTATGAATTGGACTACTCTAAGTACCAAGTACCTCAAATAAGTGAAATCACATGGTACCTGTCTTTTTGTGACTGGCGTATTTCACTTAGCATAATGCCCTCAAGGTTCATCCATGTTGTAACATGTCAGAATTTCCTTCTTTTATTTTATTATTTTTGTGTGTGTGTGGTAGGCGGGCCTCTCACTGCTGTGGCCTCTCTCGTTGTGGAGCACAGGCTCCGGATGCGCAGGCTCAGCGGCCATGGCTCACGGGCCCGGCCGCTCCGCGGCATGCGGGATCCTCCCGGACTGGGGCATGAACCCGTGTCCCCTGCATCGGCAGGCGGACTCTCAACCACTGCGCCACCAGGGAAGCCCTTCCTTCATTTTTAAGGCTAAATAATATTCCACCATACAGTTTAGAGTGTATTTTTTTAATCCATTAAGCGTCATGGGCACTTGGGTGGTTTCTACCTCATGGCTATTAGAACTATGCTGCTGTGAACATGGTGGGGAAAATAAGGAAGCTGGTTTTGAGCACTGGCTGGGGTGCTACCCTGAAGTGCTCCATCCCTGAGGCTGGCTAGAGCTGGTTTCTGTTGCTTGCAGCACACAGAGCCCGAACGATAGGGCCCCTAGTGGGAAGGAGCCAAAGATGTATAAACGCAGCAGAGACTCCAAGCTCTTCGGGTTTAAACATTTAAAAATAAAGTTTTTTTTTTTTTTTTTTCTCTGAAGCATGTTGGTTGAGGGTAGCTTTAGTTGGATGGTTAAAGTTGGTTTTCTCTAGTTTCCCGGCTTGCTTTATCAAAGGGAAGGTCAAGGTTTTCTCAGAAATTGCTGCTGGCAACTACAACGATACAGGCAGGGAGAAAAGCAAACATAAGAAGAAGACTCACATTAAACGCTAGCTCTGGGCTGTACAGGAAGCATGGGGTCAAGGTCAGTTATCAACAAGTTTGTTTTTATTATTTATTTATTTTAGATTTAATTCTATTTATTTTTGTCTGTGTTGGGTTTTCGTTGCTACGTGCAGGCTTTCTTTAGTTGCGGCGAGCGGGGGGCTACTCTTGTTGTGGTGCGCAGGCTTCTCCTTGTGGTGGCTTCTCTTGTTTCGGAGTGTGGGCTCTAGGCGCATGGGCTGCAGTAGCTGGGGCACATGGGCTCAGCAGTTGTGGCAGGTGGGCTCTAGAGCGCAGGCTCAGTAGTTGTGGCGCATGGGCTTAGTTCCTCCACGACATATGGGATCTTCCCAGACCAGGGCTCGAACCTGTGTCCCCTGCACTGGCAGGTGGATTCTTATCCACTGTGTCACCAGGGAAGTCTTCAAGTCTGTTTTTAGAAACTTTAGTTTAAAAATACACGCTAATGCCTTTTCTCTTTCTTTGTGTCTGTTCTCTGACCATATGGTATGTTGCCATGGTTGGGTTTTTTTGTTTTGTTTTTGAGGTAGCATATGTGATACTCCTGATTTCTTTTCCATACTACCTTTAAAATAGCAGGTTGGGGCTTCCCTGGTGGTGCAGTGGTTGAGAGTCCGCCTGCCGATGTAGGGAACACGGGTTCGTGCCCCGGTCCGGGAAGATCCCACATGCCACAGAGCGGCTAGGCCCGTGAGACATGGCCGCTGAACCTGCGCGTCTGGAGCCTGTGCTCCACAACGGGAGAGGCCACAACAGTGAGAGGCCCGTGTACAGAAAAAAAAAAAAAAAAAAAAAGCAGGTTGTCAACCACCTGGATTAACCATGACCACATCCACGGCTGAATTTATATTAGCTTTAATAAACACAGGTCAATGATTTACTCAAGAAATCACTATCCATTTTTTTTCAAATTATCTATTTGTTCTTTGTGTTATTTCCCCAATATCTGCTTCTAACCCTGAAAAGAGTGTAAGCTGAATGGGACACCCTAAAAAAAATTCGAAGTAGTTTGCACATCGAGTGCCTACAGTACACATGAATTCTGCCAGGAAGCCCTGGAGCCTGCAGAGAAGGTGGAAACTTAGACCTTGCCCTTGGAGAGCTTGTTATGTGCTCTGCCATTTGTAAGTAATTGTGGACAATACAACGACTATGAGCCACTGTGTAGAGAAGCCACAGATGTGCCACAGACTGTGCTGGGCACTTAATGCATGTGGTCTCATCTGATCTCCAGAATAATCTTGCAGGAGGCATTTTACCCCTCATTGTGTGGATTAAGAAACTGAAGCTCAGAGAGGTTAAATGACTTGCCCAACCTCTCACAGCCAGGAAGTGGTGACACAATTTGACTCCAATACCTGTGCTCTTAGGACTTCTAGGTTACTCGAAGTCATGATTTATTACCTGCTTTCCATACTCACAAATGGATCTTAGACGATTGGTTAGTGAATGATAGGATATTTTCCAAGTTAAAAAAAGGAAATGAACATTAGATGGTGTGAAAAAACACAAGACATCGCATGGGCTACTTAGAAATGGGATTTTCTAGGAACACTGACAACTGTCTTATGGAAGTGTTATTCTTTCTGGTACATGCCACGCCCTGGAAGCAGCTCAGAGGACCCCAGCCTCCATCCGGGAAGACCTGTGGTATGTTCACTGCTGTACCAGAGGAGTGCTGGGGCCAGCTGGTACCCGCCCACGAGAACTGATTGTTAAATGTCCAGGAATTTTGCCAACTGGTTGAGAAACACAGCCATTAATAAGAATTAACTTACATAAATTTACAATTAAATTATATCAGAAACAATTGGTATACAAACTTAAAAGTCACCCCTTCCTAATTATTTTACTCTATTTTATTATTACCTATGCTCTTGAGGTTATTTCACTCTACTATATGTTTCTGTTGGAAATGTTACATAGTAATGTGTTACCACACCTCTCTTTCCTTCTCTGTATTCAGGGATGCGTCATTGGGAGCTTGAAATTGACCGTGGAGTGCGTACTACACCATAGAAATCAGGAAATGTTATAAATGAGGGCTTGGTTTTTAAAAAGTTTTATAAATAGGTTTAATAATGGTGGTTCATGTAGAGCTTGATTTTGTTTGTTTGTTTGTTTTGTTGATTGCCTAGACTTAAGACGGTAATGGAGAAAATGTTAACAATGCAGATTATACAAAAGCATGTTGTGTCTTAGCCGTTATGTTATGAATAGAGCAAAAAATTGGGGAAACGTTCTTCCAGTATTTAAAAATTATTATCTGATGCAGCAACAAAGTCACTCATGTCACTGATGAACATGTGAAGTTCTAACATCTTTCTTTTTTCACTTGTATTATTCATAAATCCAAAATATCCAAAAATACCCACCAGTGCTCAGGTTGGGAACTCTCTCATTCGTCAACTGCAATGAGAAATTGGCTATGGATACAAGAGTTCACCTAAAGTCAATGAAAGCATTCTGTGAGACTCAGCTGGCTATATAGAATTTACAAGAAAGAGTACTGTATATTTTGTTACATGGATAGACTGTGCTACACATTCTTTATATCAGTAAACCTTATGCTATGCATCCATGTACTTTACTTTTCCCAGAGAGCTGGTCATTAAATATTTACCAGCCAATTGCTGGCTGTGCTGGCACCCAGCAGAGTGCCTGCTACTCATGGTAGGTGTTCGCTGACTGAGCTGAACAGTTGGCAAATGGAGTGTAAATAAAAAGCACTTTGATTCTGGGGCTGGGATGGGGAAAACACATGCTAAGCCTGGTGCATCTTGTAACAGCAGAGAGTAAGCAAGTGCCCAAAACGAAAAGGTGGGGAGATGCTCAAGGACACAGCAAGCAATCTGAAAGAGCTCCCAGTGGCCAAGGCTGGAAGAATTTGAGCGATGAACAAGTTAATGAGTATTGGATTATAATTCAAAGTGTAAAATCAGTATACATGGATCCATACTGACATAGATACATTAGTGAGTAAATACATAAAGGAGGGAGAAGAGACCGGCTTCCTTACAGAAGAATTTAACATATATAGATGTGGAGCTTAATTCCCACAGTATGGAAGGGCCTGGGGGGTAGGGGTGATGGTGGCGAGCAGGCACACTGACCGCAGCATGGAGGAGCCATGGACCTGGAAAGACAGAATGGAGACTAGAAAACATGGCCAGTAGAACTCAGAAGCCAGGAGAGGGGGCTACATGGTGCCAGGACAAATGGCCTTTATCTCAACAGCTCCCGGGATGTCACCGTAACTCAGAGATGGATAATAATTCTATGTCCCCAAGAAAAGGGTAAATCATGTACGGGGTTTCAGTGTGAGAAATCAGGGTTATACATTTAGAACACAGAACCGCCAAGTTATACATTATTTTTAGGTTTTGGAACTTAAAAGAATTAAGTCCCTTTGAGCTGTTCAGAAAAGCCATTCGTTTGGGTTTTTCCCAGCTGTGTTAAAGGAGATCTGGCCCATCTAATTTTCCCATTTTCTTGTAAATCTTCAATCTTACGTTTTTTCCTTTCCTTTCAAGTTCTAATCAGCTTCCTGGTCAGTCCATAAAATGGGAAATAGAATCTAATGAGAAAACAGCCGGATTTTTGCAAATAGCTTTTGCTACCCCTAGACTTGGCCTGCTTCAATTGGGTCTTGCCAGATAGAGAGACGGAATGAATGAATGAATGAATGAATGATCATCAACTAAGTTCAGAGAAGGAGCAATGTGGTTCTGATTTGGTAACAAAGGGTGTGGTCTGCCAGAGGAAGCAGGACGCGGCCTGGTTCCTGACCGAGTCTGGGTTCTGTCTCAGCAGGATGCTAAGGGTTCAGCCCGCGCTCCCGTCTCCACCTCCCCCGATGTCATCTGCATCGCCTGTAGACATCTGGTGACAACACAGCCTCAGGGGTCCTTTTGTGTGAGTTTCTGCTGCAGAGGCCGAGCCTGAGGCTGTCTGCTGCCCCGTGCCCTCCACTTCACTGGTCTCGGGAAATCGCCTTTGATATAAAACACCCAGCCTCAGGAGTTCTCATCACATAAGTAAGTCCCCACGGGACCTGTAAGAGCACAGGGTAGAGGAAATCCTACAAGGTCAGGTAGGAGATGACAAAGCTTGACCAGAAAGAGGCTTTGTTCTGAAGGGCACCATACTCTCTGGTCATTCACTCAGTTGCCGGCTTCTCAACCCCCGGTACAGTAAAGCCACATCCTCCTCAACAATGGGCCCTATTCAGAGGTCCCAGGAATGTGGAAACACCACCCTTCTTGGGGATGGACAACTAAGGCCCCGACTCTGAGCTTCTCATCACACCTGTTCACCACAGGAGAGAAATGAGCAACTCTGCTTCCTTGGAGACTGGCCTGGGACTTTTCCAATGGAAAAGTGGATTATTCATCATTTTCCTCCCCCCAGATCCCTGGTGGCAAATCCCGTTAGGAAGGCTCCACTTAGGCAATAGGAATGCTTCCTAATGTCATGGACATCTTCTTTGTTTTTGCCTCCCCCGCATCCATTTCTTCCATCTTCTGGATGGGCACCTTAATTTTTTTGCAGGGAAGACACCCTTTCCCTGACAATCCTGAGTCCATAGAACTCTGACCCTTCCACCCCAGGGGTGAGACCATAACCCAGGCCTGGCCAATCAGAGCATTCCTGGCCCCTGGCCTCAGTGATTGGTTCAGGGGAAGCCACGTGATCTAAGCCACTGCCAATGAAGATGCTGGCTCTTTCCCTGGAACTGCTACTTTGTAGGGTGCTGGGGCTGCTGGTGGCCACTTTCCTACAGGTGAGGCAAGAGTCTGTCTGAGATTGGGAAGCTAACAGGGAAGAAAGAGTCAGATTCCTGACCATGATTTGGGCGCCTGGATCCAGCTGGGCCTAAGCTGCAGCTTTTGGCCTTTTCAGTTCCATGAGCTTTTTTTTTTTTTTTTTTGCCTAGGCTAGTTTTAGTTGGTTTTCTGACACTTGCAAACAATCAAATTTCCTGGACAGTATGCTTATTGAGACTTTAGCATAAGCATCACTATGTACTCAGAGTGAAAGTTGTTTTAAAGGTTATGACATGCTCAAATAAAACCCACCAGACTGTCATCATGCACCAAATTTACCTTTCAACTTATAAAAGTAAAGCAGCATCTCCAGAGAAGAATGATTTAAGACCAAGGAACCAATCATAAGACAAGTAGTAAAACGCTGCTTAGAGAAACTTTGATAAATAGTTCTCTAGCTACAGCAGGCTTCAGACTACAAACCCCAAATTTCTGCTTCAAAAGTGACTCAGGGAAGACATTCCATAGTTTCATTTATTTCGTTTTTTGGACTCGCTGTGCACTTGTGGGATCTTAGTTACCTGACCAGGAACTGAACCCAGGTCCTCAGCAGTGAGAGCACTGAGAGCACTGAGTCCTAACCACTGGACCACCAGGGAATTCCCAACAGTCCACAGTTTTAAAAGAAAACTTTCCAGTTGAAGAAACAGGTAAAATTTATAATATGCATCTGTTGTATATATAATATGTTAATGTCTAGTATATTTATCAGATCCATGTCAATGTAATTATATTATTACTATATTTGCAAATGCATATATATGTGTATGTATACTTAGAACCACATATTTCCAGCTCTTTTTTAAAGAAAAGACTGTTCAAAATTTATTTTTCCAGCTTGTCTGTTTCTTCTTATTCCTCAGTAAACTTAAGCAATTAACCAGCACATTTCCTGGCACACAGTAAGGCTCAATCTGAGTGAGTTCTTTCTCCCCAGCTCCCCCCTCTATTTTAAGTTCTTCTTTTAGAAACCAAGTCAAATGAAAGAGGCAGTACTGCATAGTGTTACAAGCAGAAGCTGGTGAACGTTTTCTGTAGAGCCAGACAGTAAGCATTTCCAGCCCTGTGTGCCATATGATCTGCCCAGCTTACTCTGCCGTTGTAGCCGACAACACAGGCACTACTGAAATGAATGGGATGGCTGTGTTCCCAGGAAACTTTACAGAAACAGGCAATGGCCCGCACTTGGCCCTGGGCCATAACGTGCCGACCTCGGGTTAAGACCTTGGGATCCGGCATCACACAGACTCTGGTCCGGCTCCCGGCTCTGCTCCTCCTCTGTGACCCTGACGAGTGTGTCATTTCTGTGCCTTGTCTGTAAGACACAGGGATACTAACAGCCATTTCTTAGTCTGTGAGAAGTGCATGAGATAGTGCACGTGACATGCTGGGAACACTCCCTGGTCCATAATAAATGAGCATAAAACATTAGCCATCAGGTATGATCATCATTGTCAAAAAAGAAGAAGAAAGGGGGCAACTGAATTTGTCCAGGAACGGCAGCAATATCCCTGGTAAAGAGTTAGTGGGTGGACTTCCCTGTGGGCGCAGTGGTTAAGAATCTGCCTGCCAATGCAGGGGACAGGGATTCGAGCCCTGGTCCAGGAAGATCCCACATGCCGCGGAGCAACTAAGCCCATGGGCCACAACTACTGAGCCTGTGCTCTAGAGCCCGCGAGCCACAACTACTGAGCCCGCGTGACACAACTACTGAAGCCCACGCACCTAGAGCCCATGCTCCGCAACAAGAGAAGCGACCGCAATGAGAAACCCGCGCACTGCAACGAAGGGTAGCCCCCGCTCACCGCAACTAGAGAAAGCCCGCGCGCATCAACGAAGACCCAACGCAGCCAAAAATAAATAAACAAAATAAATAAAATAATTAAAGAAAAAACAGTTAGTGGAGCCAAGGACTTCCCTGGCCGTCCAGTGGTTAAGACTCCACGCTTCCAATGCAGGTGGTGCAGGTTTGATCCCCGGTTGAGGAACTAAGATCCTGCGTTAGTGCAGCCTAAAAATAAGTTAGTGGAGCCAAACAAGCAAGGAAGCCAGGTAACTGAAAATGCATTTTCTTCTATTATCAGTGGCTTTCGTTTTTACCCACATAATGAATCATCCCCTGTCAGCGTGTGAAATTACAGGTTGGACTGCGAATTGCAAGACCTTCCTTAACCGCTGGGCAGTGAAGGACCTGCCTGGGCTCTCACGGCCCCACGATGCTTCGTGCTATTAGGAAAAGCCTCCAAAAGACTCAGGAGAGCTGGCTTTTAATCCTGGCTCTGGATCTATAGGACTGATGCCTAACCTTGGGGAAGTCGCTGAAACTCTCTGAGCCTCAGTTTATGCCATGATAGGGGTGGTCCCAGGGACCTCTATAAAAACAACTGAAGGGGGAAAGGGGACCTGGGATTAATGAGTAGCTCCTTGGCAGACATTGGAAATTGAAGCTCAGAAAGGTAAAGTCAGTTGCAGCTGGCATTTCAACTTGGGTCCATCCAACTCCAAAGCCCTTGCTTTCTGGATTGTGTTCTGCAGAGCTTCCCCATTAAAGCAGCAAGGAATATTGGCCGACAGAGGGCGCCCTTCTCGCAAGACAGGACGTCATGACATTGCAGGGACAGAAGACAGTATCCAGGAGCCACGTGGGAGAGTCTGGCTGGACTGGGAACAGGGCAGAGCAGGCTACAGGGAAGGCCAGACACAGGCAGTCATGGGGATGGGGGCTGCCGACAAGGAGCTGTCAACCCCCTCATGGAACAACTTGGCACGTCATTTGTGGCCCCTGGCTTCCTTTTTCATTCTGGCCATTTCCATCCGTTTTGCCGTATTTCAGAAAAGAGAGAGACATGATTGATACATACGGGTGACGTGGGTTTCCTTACTCAGCTGCCTTGTAAGAACGGCGCCACTGTGACTAGCACAGCTTGTTTCCACACCTCCTTTCCCAGAGCTCAGAAAGCACGAGTAAAGGCAACAACCAACAAAACCCACAACACGGCAGCACACCTGACTCTGGGACTTCAATTTCCCACGCCTGGTGCCAAGACTCTATGGTATTAATCAACGGTTGCTTCAGGGCATTGCAGATGGCCCTGCGGGTTATGTCCTGCACAGTTTCAGTGGGCGCCATCCACATGGACTACGTTGTGAATGGTGACCCTGGAGCTGTGCAACATGGCAGCCCTAGGTAATACTTTGATGACAGAGCTATAATTTACACAGTATGGTCCTGGGGGCTTCCCTGGTAGTACAGTGGTTGAGAGTCCACCTGCCGATGCAGGGGACACGGGTTTGTGCCCCAGTCCCAGATGATCCCACATGCCGCGGAGCAGCTGGACCTGTGAGCCATGGCCGCTGAGCCTGCACGTGCAGAGCCTGTACTCTGCAATGGGAGAGGCCACAACAGTGAGAGGCCCGCGACCACAAAAAAAAAAAAAAGGATGGTCCTGGGCACAACCTGGCTGCCAATGCACTTTGTCAAACAAGAGTTTTTCTTTATATTTTTCCATCTTGTATGTTATTCTATGGGTAATTTATCTGCAAATGTATTTATCTGCTAGCGTGGGCAGGTCTTGGGAGGTTTCCCTGTCCATAAGGACACTTACAAAGGAGGCATCTTGGCTGCTCCATGCTGGTTTGCTTGACTCTAAAGCTGAGGGTTATCATGTGCTTATTAGGTGCCAGACGCTGGACTAAGCAATTTACGCACTTTGCCCACTTAATACCACAGTCACTCAAGGTGGTAGGAACTATTGTTACAGGAGTGGGGACCGAGGCCCTGAGAGGTAGATGATTTGGGCACGTCCAGTATAAAAGCCGGTCAAGAGCAGGGCTGGGACGGCGCTGGAGTCAGCCTGACCTCAGGGCACGTGCTCTAACCACTGAGACATCTGCAAACACATCTGGATTCCTAACCGCCCGCACCTCCCCCGCCTCCCCCAATAAAATGCCGTCACACCCTCCTCTACTGGTTAGGGTCACCACAAAGCCTGAAATAAATGCTTTCATTTGGGAACTCTTTGTCGGGAGAAGAACAGTTCTCATCATGCTGAATCTGTATGATATCAGGGCAGTCCTCCGTGGAAACTCCATCCAAGGAGGAAACACAGCGCCCTCACCAGGGACCCCAAAATCAATTGGAAACAAGAATAGGCCGGAAGCAAGACGGCCACGAATTTTTTAGAAAAACTGGGCTTCAAAATATTTGATGAGAGGTGCTCTTCAATACCTCTCCCTTTTCCCCTCTTCCTTTCTCTTCTTTTAAACAGCCAGCAGGTTGGGGTCATCAGGAAGTGGAATTTGTAGGAACGTGTCAGTCAGTCCACAGGCCGCCCTCACACAGACGCTGCAAAGGACCCCTCCATGAATATGAGCGTCATGGATGGAAGCTTCTCAAGCTGGCGACGCCCCGGCAGAGAGCACTTTTGAGAAGATGGGGCTGTGGAGAGTCCTGCAAAGTGCCCTGGGCACAGGCCAGGGGAACACTTGTGCAGCTGCCTGCAGTCAACCGAGGAATGAAGCAAGGTGCAAGTGCGTGTAGGAATAAGAATTGAAAAACTCCATGCATATTCGAGTGACCGTGAGAGTATGCTTTCCTCGGTGTGAAAACCAGTCAAGGCTACTGCTCCAGCTAGCATCAGACTAAATGGTTTTCTCCCCTCCTTTTTCCGCAAGTGGGGATAGTGTTTAATTTGCACTGACTAGCTGTGTGGCCCTGGGGAAATTACTTAACCTCTCTGAGTTTCGGATTCCTTATCTGTCAAATGGGGATCATGGGAGAACCCATCTCATAGGTTGCTATGAGCGTGAAATAAGGGAGAGCAGGTGAATTGCTTAGCACAGTGCTGTTCACGTCAGTGATTCCTCCTGCTGCTCTCCTGGTTTCTCTTCTTACAAAGCATCTTCTTCCGTCTTATCTACTCAAGGTTAGAGGTCGTCATCACTGTTTCCCACAATTATATAAGAAGCACCTTGTAAAATAAAGTCCCCATTCCATAGTTGTACACCCGTGTGCATAACAAACTTACTCAAAATGGCCAAAAGGTGGAAGCAACCCAAGTGGCCATGGATGGATGAACAGGTAAACAAAATGTGGTGAATCCATACAATGAAATATTCAACTGGAATGAACCATGAGGATATCATACTAAGTGAAATAAGATGGTCACAAAAGGACAAACAGTGTAAGATTCCATTTATATGAGGAACCTAGAATAGTCCAATTCACAGACACAGAATGCATGGTGGGAGGGGAGGAAGGAAGCAGGGGGTTTGATGTGATGGGCATAGAGTTTCAGTTTGGGAAGATGAACAAAGTTCTGAAGATGGATGGGGGTGATGGCTGCACAACAGTGTGAATAGATTTAATGCCACTGTGAACTGTACACTGAAACATGGTTAAGATGGTAAATTTTATGTGTATTTTACCATAATTTTGAAAATTAAAAGTTAAAAACAAACCCCAAAATGAAATACCTCCAAGGTTTCTCCGAGGTTTGGGGTGATAGAAATGGAGGAAAATGTTCTGAGAGCAGGTTGTGGTGATGGCTGCACAACTCCATCAATATATTCAAATTGATTGAATTGGACACTTCAAATGGGTGAAGTTTCTGTTATGTAAATTGTACTTCAGTGAAGCTGTTAAGAGCAAGCAAGCAAACAAACACATGCTGTGATCCGGAGGAAACTTTGGAGGATGAAGGAGCTGTTCACTGTCTTGATTGTGGCTATGGTTTCACAGGTGTACCCATATGTCAAAGCCCACCCACTTACAGACTTTAAACATGTGCTGTTTATTGCATGTCAATTATATCTTAATAAAGCTGTGTTTTAAAAAGGCAGAAGAGTATTCCATATATAACAAACTCCTTATAATATATTAAACTCCTTAGAATATATTAAACAATATAATTTATTAAACAATGCCCCCTTTGGATGGAAATTTAGGTTTCAAATTTTATGCCCCTATAAATAATATTTCAATAAATATCTTTGTAGGAAAAAAGAAGAAAAAAATGCAGATATTGTTTGCTGCTCCCCCTCTTCTTCTCCCCACGGGCAAGCCACAACGTCAGAATTTCCCAGGGAGGCGGCCTGGGAACCTGTAATTTTACTGAACATTCCTGAAAAATTCTTGGAATCAGACATGTTGGGGCACATTGAATCAAACTTCATGAACTTGGATTTTCAGGCTTGGGAGTGTGAAATCCCCTTTTCTTTGATCCCTAAAAAATTCTGTAAGTGTTCCATACAAATGATTCTAAATTTCGGTTTCCCTCCTATTGGCGGTGCATCAGAATCATCAGGGAGCTTGTGAGAATGCATATTCCCAGGCCCTACTCCCAGGGAGGATGTGTATGGTTGCCAGATTTCGCATAAATAAAGAAATGAATAAATCAATATATAATAAACTATAGGGTGTCCGTTAAATCTGAATTTCAGATAAACACCAAATAATTTTTTTAGCATAAGTGGTTCCTTGCAATAGTTGGGCCACACCTGTACATAACAATTATTTGTTGCTTATCTGAAATTCAGATTTAACTGGGTGTCCTGTATCTCATCTGGGAATCCTAAGTATGAGTCCTCAGGCCTGGGGTGAAGCCCAGATCTGCACTGTTGGTCTGCTCCCCACGTGCTTCTGACGAGGGGGATCCTTAGAACCCATGTTGAGAACCCCTGATCAGGTCAACACCTTCTATGTCAGGAGCCCCTCCTCAGGGCGCCCAGTGGATCCCAGTGCATCCCACAAGTGAGCACACTTTAATGTTGGTCCAAGGAGGAAAAGGGGGCTGAGAAGCAGCAGGAGAAAACTGTCCCAGGTTTTCAAAGCCAAACGTGGTGGATGCAGTGTCACGGGCCCTGCAGCCTGAGGGACGGTGCTCATCTTCTCTGAGTGAGTATTTAAGGCTGCCTAGTGGACCCACACCCCAGGATTCTGTCTAGATTCTCTAAACTTTATTTATTTATACCCAGCCTCGTCCCAGAAAGGACTTTAAGCCTCGGAGGTCTCAGTCCATGCAGGGTTCTTGGTGCTGGGGAGTGAGGTTAACACGCCGTCTCTCTGGGACACACACGACAGGTATTCATTGTGTGCTCACCACGAATGGGCATTATTCTGGGAGTTTTACAACGATAACCATCTCATTTAGCCCTCGAGATAAGCCTGCAAGGTCATTGCTGTCGTTGGCCCCATTTTGTAGATGAGGAAACCGAGGTTCCGAGGGGTCCAATGGTTTGTGCAAGAGCGCACCGAGTAGGCCAGTGGCAGAGCTGGGGTTCTGACCCAGGACTGTGTTGCTAACCAGCCCCCATCCTGCCTCCCTACTGAACCAGATACTTCTTGTCACTGAGCTTTGCTGGGCGAATTTTGGGTTACGTTCCGCTTAACCTGGGGCCATACTTTAGGTCCTGATCCCGGGAACATTTCTGATCCGGTGTGATAACAGCTGGCAGGCCTTGAGCGTCTACTCTGGCCAGAGACTTTGACTTTTTATACATAGATACTCTCTCAACGCCCTGCACCGCTGAGAAGACCCAGACCCAGGCATACAGAGAAGCCTGGCCGAGGTCACAAAGCTAGGAAGTTGCAGAGCACTGATCTGCCTAAAAAGGAAGCATCCATCTCTGCATCTTCAAAAGCACACACTTGCTTTCCACCTCCCCTCGCCAAGCTTCACTTTTCAGGAAAACGCTCTCGCTCCAGGCTGGTCGCTAGGCAACCCTTGCATGTAATTCCACGAAATGCCCAGAAGAGGGCGCGAGGACTCGCTCTCCCCGGGCACCCACGCGATGGGGCTGAACTTCGCAGAATCGCGAAAGCAAGAGTGACGCGCTCCAGACGAACTCCACCTGTGGCCGTACCCGAGCCCTAGGCTGCACGGAAGGTGACACAACACGGCACCTCTGCACCCCACCGGACCCCACCCCCGCAGGGGCCTGGACTCACCGAGGCTGGGTTTTCGATGACCAGTTCGTAGGTCAGCCCTCTGGACCCAAACCTCAGGATGTCTCCGGGTAGGAGCTTCACAGCCACGTTCTGAATGTGGCACTCATTGACGAACGTGCCGTTGCAGGAATTGAAGTCGTGGAGAACAAAGCTGCTTTCGGCCTCATTATATTCAATGAGTGCGTGATGGTTGTCGACGTCTGCAGACTGAAATGCAGAAGGGGGACAGTCAGAGCCAGCAATAACAGGAATAACAAGGAATAACTAGTGCCACTGACACTGGGGGCCCCAATGTGCTAACCACTTCATCTGGCTGGACAGTCACTGCAATCCTCATTTTAAGAGGAGGATGCTGAGGGTCAGAGAGGTTAAGTGACTTGCCTAAGGCCACACAGCTAGTGAGTGGAGGGTCACCAGACCCTGACAGCAGACCCAGAATAGATGCCCAGTTTTGGGGTAGGGCGTCAGGCAACACAGAGGCAAGAGGGAACTCGGGGGGAATTGGCCAGGAATTGGCCACTTGATAGTTCTCTGATCCCATGCAAGGATCCTTTTGGTTGTCCCGAGTGGCAAGACAGCAGAAATGGCCCAACACAAACCAGAAAGGTCAGTTGGCAAGTGACAACTGTCCATTTACTGCAAGTGTTAAAGTTAAGGGGAGGTTTTGTAATAATTGTTGTTTGTTCTATTCATTTTTAAAATAACATGCTTTTTGTAATAATGCAGAAAATGAGAACTAGAGAAAAACACAAAGAAGACATTAAAATCACTTAGACTCCCGTCCCCCAGAGGCAGGCACCGAGAACACGGTGGTTCACATCCTTCCAGTCTTTTCTCTATGCTTACAATCTTTTTAAAAAGTTTAAACACAGTTGAGCTCACACCACAAAACATAGTTTTATAACTACCTTTTAAAAGCCTTGGTGTACAATGAAGGTTTTTCCCATGTGCTTAATTATTACTGTTGCTTCTTAAAAGCTAATCAGAATTTATCTAACCAAAGATGATCTATTTTTCAATAGGGGCCCTGGTGTGACCACATTTCCCTCAAAAGAGAGAGACCCCAGACAGTGATTTGTCAGTGGCGTCAGAAACCTCCTGTGTAACCACTTTAATAAGAAGAATGAGCAAAACTCGGCACCAAGGAGGAAATATCACATCCCCCCCTGGCCCTGGCGCCCTGGACTATGGGCTGCAGGGCACGTGCGAAGTCCTCTGTCTTCTCAGGACACTGCCTATGAGCCATCCACTCCAGCCTGAGACTTTGCAAATATTTTCTAAGTCACTCTTCTCAGAGTGCCTCACCCAACGTTCATAGAGAGTACTTGGACTTAGAAATCTATACTAATGTCCCACAATATAATTATAACCTATAGCTTATATTAATAATAGCTTATAGTATATGAATAGATAATAATATAACTGCATATATTAGTAGAATATATTAATGACACATTATGTGTAATTACACAAATGCCAGGAAATTTGCTAAGTGCTTTACTGCATTATCCCGTTTCATCTTCACAATAATTCAAAGGGATACTTCCTCATTTCAAAAAAAATTTAATTTTTTATTGAAGTCTAGTTGATTTACAATGTTGTGTTAGTTTCAGGTGTACAGCAAAGTGATTCAGTTATACATATATATAATATCTATTCTTTTTCAGATTCTTTTCCATCACAGGTTACTGCAAGATATTGAATATAGTTCCCTGTGCTGTACAGTAGGTCTGATAGTTACTCATTTCTTAGATGAGGAAACTGAGGCATAGAACGATTAAGTGTGCCCACAGTCAGCCACTTTGACTCGCTTGGCTTGTTCCCAGGTTTGCCTGATTCAAATGACTGTGCCTTTACCCACTTTTCAAATTCCTACCAAACACTTTGGCACTTAAAATACTGAAACACAAGAAGAAAGCAGGAGTAGCTCTATTAATTTCAGGCAGAGCCAACTTCAGAGGAAGAAAAGTTATCAGGGATAAAGAGAGGCGATACATAGTGATAAAGGGGTCGATTCTCCAAGCAGACATAACAGTCCTTCATTGTATGTACCCAACAATAGAGCATCAAAGTATGGAAGGCAAAAACTGATAGGACTGCAAGGAGAAGCAGATGAATCCATCATGGTAGCTGGAGACCTCAACAGCCCTCTGTCAGTGACGGGCAGACCCACCAGGCAGAAAATTAGGAAGAATGAAGTTGAACTGAATAGCACTACCATCATCTGGATCTAACTGGCAACCACACAGCTTCATCCCACAGCAACAAAACACACATCCTTCTCAAGCTCCCATGGAACATTCATGAAGCAGACCACATTCCAGGCCACAAAATATACCTCAACAAATGTAAAAGAATAGAAATTATGCAAAGTACGTTTTCAGAACACAATGGAATTAGGCTAGAAACCAATACCAGAAAGACAGCTGGAAAATCCCCAAATATTTGGAGATTAAACAACACACCTCTAAATAACAGATGGGTCAAGGAGGGAGTCTCATGGGAAATAAAAATTTATTTTGAGCTAAATGAAAATGAAAATACAACCTATGAAAATTTGCAAGATGCAGTGAAAGCAGTGCTTGGAGGGAAGTTTATGGCATTGAAGGCATACATTTGAAAAGATCTAAGCTTCCACCTTATGAAACTAGAGAAAGAAGAGCAATATAAGCCTACCACAAGCACAAGAAAAGAAGCAATGAATGAAATAAAAAGCAGGAAAACAATAGAGAAAAGTCAGCAAAATAAAGAGCTGTTTGGTTTTTTTTTTTTTGTAAAGATCAATAAAATTGACAAACCTCTAGCAGGATAACCAAGAAAAAAAGAGAGAAGATACAAATTACTCAAATCAGAAATGAAAGCGATGGCATCACTACTGATCTCATGGACACTGAAGGGATAATAAAGGAATATTATGAATAATTCTATGCCCACAGATTTTATAAGTTAATGAAGTGGACCATTTCCTTGAAAGACACAATCTACTGAAACTCACACAAGGAGAAATAAATACTCTGAATAGACTCATATCTAGTAAAGAATTTGAATCAATAATGAATAACCTTCCAAAATGGAAAGCACCAGGCCTGGATGGGTTCACTGGTCAATTCTATCAAACATTAAGGAAAGAATGATATCAGTTCTAAATAATCTCTTCCAGAAAATAGAAGAAGAGAGAACACTTCCCAGCTCATTCTGTGAGGCCAAGCTTATTCTAATAGCAAAACCAGATAAAGATATTGCAAAACAGGAAAATTGCAGACCAATACCTCCCATGAACATAGATGCAAAATCCTCAACAAAATATTAGCAAATTGAATCCAGTGATGTATAAAAAGACTTCTACACCACAGTCAAGTGGGATTTATTCCAGGTATGCAAGGCTGGTTCAACATTTGGAAATCAATTAATGTAATCCATCACATCAACAGCGTAGAGAAGAGAAATCGCATTATCATAACAGTAGATGCAAAAAGAGCATTTGACAAAATTAAACACCATCCATGATAAACTAACAAACCACCAAACCACCACAACAACTCTTGGCCAATTAGGGATGGAGGGGAACTTCCTCAACCTGATAAAGTACATCTATAAAAACCCTAAAGCTAACGTCATATTTAATGGTGAGAACCTAGAAACTTTCCAATTAAGATCAGGAATAAGGTGAAGATGTCCCCTTTCACCACTCATTTTCAACATTGTACTGTATGTCCTAGCTAATGCAACAAGGCAAGAAAAGAGAATAAAAGATAGATTGGGAAGGAAAAAGAAATCTTCTTTGGTGAGGTGTTTGTTCAGATCTTTTGCCCATTTTGCAGATGGCATGATTGTCTATGCAGAAAATCCCAAAGAACCGACAGAAAGCCCTCCTGGAACTAATGAGCAATTGTACCCAGGTTGCAGAATACATGATTAATATACAAAAGTCAATTGCTTTCCTATATACCAACAATGAACAAGTGGAATATGAAATTAAAAACACAACATCATTTACATTAGCACCAAAAAAAAAATGAATTACCTAGGAATAAATCTCACAAAATACTTAGCTATATGAAGAGGTATATGAAGAAAACTACAAAATGTTGATGAAAGAAATCAAAGTAGTCTAAATAAATGAAGAGATATTTCATGTTTATTTGAAATTCCTTAATGATATATGATGTTTAACATCTTTTCATATGCTTATTTGACATCTGTTGATTTTCTTTGGTGAGGTGTCTGTTGAGCTCTTTTGCCCATTTTTAAGTTGGGTTGTTTGGTTTCTTATTGTTGATTTTTAAGACTCATTTATATTGTTTATTTATTTATTTTATTGAAATGTAGTCGATTTACAATGTTGTATTAATTTCTGCTGTACAGCAAAGTGATTCAGTTATACATATATATACATTCTTTTTAAAATATTCTTTTCCATTATGGTTTATCACAGGATACTGAATATAGTTCCCTGTGCTGTACAGTAGGACCTTGTTGTTTCTCCATCCTGGAGGTAACAGCTCACATCTGCTAACCTCAACCCCCCACTCCATCTCTCCCTCAACCCCCTCCCCCTTGGCAACCACAGTCTGTTCTCTATATCCATGAAGACTCATTTATTTTGGATACATGCTTACAGCATCTTTATTCATAACTGCCAAAAACTGGAAGCAACCAAGATGTCCTTTAAAAGGTAAATGGATAGACAAATTGTGGTACATCCATACAATGAAATACTAGTGATAAAAATAAATGAGTTATCAAATAACAAAAAAGACATGGAGGAATCTTAAATGCATATTGCTTAGTGAAAGAACCTAGTCTGAAAAGGTTACATACTGTATGATTCCACGTGTATGAAATTCTGGAAAAAGTAAAACTATAAGGAGAGTAAAAGATCAGTGCTTGCCAGGGGCACAGGGGCTCTGGGGCTCAGGATGAAGAGGAGGGGCACAGGGGATTTCAGGGCAGTGAAAATATTTTTTATGATACTGTAATGGTGGATACTTGTCACTATACATTTGTCAAAAAGAAAGAACGTACAACGCAAAGAGTGAACCCTAATGTAAACTATGGACTTAGTTAATAATAGCATATCAATATTGGTTCATCAGTTGTAACGAATGTACCGCACTAATGCATGAGGTTAATAATAGGGGAAACTGTGTGTATTGGAGGGGTGGATATATGGGAACTCTCTGTATTCTCTGCTAAAATTCCTGTAAACCTAAAACTGTTCAAAAAAATAAAGTATTAAAAAAAATGAAAACACATTAGCTCTTTGGAAAATGTCACCCACATCATCTTCATCACCATTGCCATTGATCTTTGTGTCCTTTGAACCTTTGATAACCCACGAATGAGAGAAATTCTGTCTGTGACATTTTGCTTGTCTCTTGCCAGGCTTCACTGCGTTCAGTTCCTCAAAAACTGTCAGGCCATTATTAAGAACTCAAAGCAAGCAGGAAGTTTTCAATGACTCCACAAAGTTGGGTGAGCCTCTACCACATGTTAGGCCAGGAGACAGCCTCCTAGTTCGGCCCTATAATATCACTCGCTCCCTTTACTTGGAAAATTGCTAAATGCTGCTCCTGGACAGACGCCCTGCTGCTCATACAGACTGAGTCTGTAAGCCCCAGCCTACTGAGCTGTCCCACTATGAGATGAACTGTTATTTATTTATTATTATTTTTATCATTATCCTTATCGTCCTCTAACATATTTTGAGGGCTTCCTGTGAACTGGGCCCTGCTGAAGCATTTTGTGTGCATTTTTATCATTTAATCTGCATGACGGCCCTAAACAGGGACTCTAGTGTTATCTCCACCTTAGAGATGAAGAAGCTGAGACTCAAAGGCTGAAGTGAGAGGACAGCATCACCTTGATCCCAAACCCAGACAAGGACACGACAGGACAACCACAGACCAGTATCTCTTGTGAACACTGACGCCACAGTCCTCAACCAAACAGGAGGAAACCGAATTCAACAGCACGGTAAAAGGATCATACACTATGACCAAGTGGGATTTGTTCTTGGAATGCAGACCTGATGGTTCAACATATGAAAATTAATCCACGTAATACATCACATTAACAGAAAGAAGGAAAAAAATGATCATCTCGATGGATGTACAAAAAGCATTTGACAAAATGCAACACTCTTTCATGATAAAAGCACTCAACAAACAGGGAATAGAGGGAAATTACCTCAACATAATAAAGGTCAAATATGAAAGGCCCACAGGTAGCATCATACTCAAAGGTGAAAGACTGAAAGCTTTTCCTCTAAGATCAAGAAGAAGATAAGGATACCTGCTTTTGCCACTTCTATTCAACAAAGTACTGGAAGTCATAGCCAGAGCAATTAGGCAAGAAAAAGAAATAAAGACATCCAAATTCGAAAGGAAGAAGTCAAATTATCTCTGGTCACAGGCAACATGATCTTACATGTACAAAATCCTAAAGAGTCCATGAAAAACCACAACCCTCTTAGAACTAAAAAATACCATTCACTAGCAAAATCGTAGGACACAAAATCAACACACAAACATCAGTTGTGTTTCTATATGCTCACAATGAACAATCTGAAAAGGAAGTTAAGAAAATAATTTCATTTACAATAGCATCAAAATGAATAACATATTTTGGGATAAATTTAACCAAGGTGGTAAAAGATGTGTACACTGAAAACTACAAAGTGCTGCTGAAAGAAATGAAAGACACAAATAAATGGAAAGACACCCTGTATTCGTGGGTTGGAAGACTTAATATTGTTAAGATGTCATTACTACACAGCAGGATCTACAGATTCAAAATCCCAACAGCAGTTTTTGCAGAAATAGAAAAATCCATCCTAAAATTCATATGGAATCTCAGTGGACCCCAAATAGCCAAAATACTCTTGAGAAAGAAAAGCAAAGCTGGAGGTCTCACACTTCCTGATTTCAAAACTTACTGCATACAAAGGTACAGTAATCAAAACAGTGTGATACTGACATAAGGTCAGGCACATAGGCCAATAGAATAGAATAGAGAGCACAGAAATAAAAGTTTGCATATATGGTCCAGTGATTTTTGACAAGGGTGCCAAGATTATTCAATGGGGAAAGAACAGTATTTTCAACAAATGATGCTGGGAAAGACTGCAAAAGAATTAGGTTGAACTCTTACCTTACACCATGTATAAAAATTAACTCAAAGTGGATCAAAGACTTAAACAGAGTCTAAAACTATAAAACTTTTAGAGGAAAGCACAGGAGGAAAGCTTTATGACATTGGATTTGGCAATGCATCATTGGATATGATACCAAAAGCATAGGCAGCAAAAGTAAAAATAGATAAATTCAACTATATCAAAAATTAAAACTTCTGTGAATCAAAGGACACAATAAACAGGGTGAAAGGCCATCTAGAGAATGTGAGAAAATAGTTGCAAAACACAAATCTGAAAAAGGGTTAATATGAAGAATATATAGAGAACTATAACTCAACAACAACAAAAAAGAACCCCCAAATAGCCTGATCAAATATGGGCAAAGAACTGGAATAGACATTTCTCCAAAGAAGATATATAAATGTCCAACAAGCATATAAAGATGCTCAACATTACTAGTCATTAGGGAAATTCAAATCAAAACCACAGTGAGATACCACCTCATACCCATTAGGGTGGCTACTATCAAAAACAAACAAACAGCAACAGAAAATAACAAGTGTTGGCAAGGATGTAGAGTAGGGGAACACTTATGCACCGCTGAGAATGTAAAATGGTGCAGCTGATATGGAAAACAGTAGAGCGGCTTCTCAAACAATTTAGAATAAAAATATCATATGATCCAGCAAGTCCACTTCTGGGTATATACCCCAAAGAATTGAAAGCAGGAACTTAAAGAGTTATTTGTACACTCATGTTTATAGTAGCATTATTCACAATTGCCAAAAGGTGGAAGCCACCCAAGTGCCCACTGACTGATGATTGGATAAGCAAAATGTGGTCCATCCATACAGTGGAATATTATTCAGTGTAGGAGGAAGGAAATTCTGACACATGCTACAACATGGATGAACCGTGAGGACATGATGTGAAATAAGTGTCACAAAAAAGCAAATTTTGTATGATTCCACTATGTGAGGTACATAAAGTAGTCAAGCTCATAGAAACAAAATAGAACGGGGGTTGCCAGGAGCTGGGGAAGGGGAAACGGGGAATTGTTGTTTAATGGGTACAGTTTCAGTTTTGCAAGATGAAAAATTCTGAGGCTGGTTGCACAACAATGTGAATAACTTACAACTACTGATCTGTACACTTAAAAGTGGTTAAGACGGTAAACTTTATAGGTATTTTACCACGATTTAAAAAATGGCTAAGATGAAGGGACTCACTCAACATCAGGATGCTGGCCCAGGGCAATGTCAGGGTTTGAACCCAAGTCTAATTCCAAAACGTGTACCTTTGATTTGTACCCTGTGATTTTCAGAGTAGAGAGTGATTTAATAATGAGAGAGGAGACAGGCAGGACCTAATATACAAAACAAGTGCATTTTTTAAGGCTCCTGCATTGAAAATGTTTAAAAAGTATATAGTGAGTCCATAAAATATTGAGACGTTTAAACTTCTATTAACAATGACCATCTGCTCTGATGACCCCTGTGCTTTAAGGAAGCCTCCTCGGGAAGCTGACTTAGTTATGACATGGCCCTGAGGTTCACTGACATTGTCGCTGAGGTTCGACGTGTACCTGGAACCGTCCTTTGGAGCTAGGTTTCAACCTTGCATCACCTGGCACTGGGAAGCCCCATCTCAGACCATAACCTCCCACTCCCGGCCTTCCTTATCCTCTGTCTCGTCCTCTCCTTGAGTCACGTAGCCTTTGCTCCCTGTTTGCTCCCTATGGGTAATGCCCTATGCTCAACCAGCCTGGGCCCTGCTCAAGCTCACCAGCTCCTTCAAGTCCATCCCGGCCCCCAAACCCTCCTGCCACCCTCACACTTCTGTCCTGAGGCTGGCCCAGTGCCCTTTGGGCCCCCCAGCCAGCAGGTCCCTGCTCTCAGGCTTTTCATTCTACTTTGACAACAGCCTCCTAGGTCTTCACCTCCTGCACCTGCCTGCATCCTCCATCTGCTTCTCCCGACCCTCCTCCATCCCTTTACACGGCGCCCTCTGCCCAGCAGGCCCACCTGTGCGGCTACATCCATGGGCTGATGGGCTCCTTGTGTCTGGTTTCTGGTTGGGTTTGGCCAATGGGGGGGTTAGAGATCAGAGCAGGGAGGAGAGAGCTTGGGGTACTTACTCCCCTGGCTTCCATTCTCTGGGGCCACACAGCTTCCCTCAGAGGACTCTACCCAGCCCTCGGGGTCTCCGTGTCCCAGGAAATGCCCCTGCCCCTCACCCCTCAGCTCTGGGGGTGGGAACAGTCCTCACTCATACTAGCTCTGGGCCCTGCACTATCCTTTGTGGTTTCTCTGAGCCCTGCCCACTCCCTGTGGAGTCCCTTCAGGAAACTCCCCTCCATCACTCCACACCCCTGTGAATGTGCCTTCAGCTCCCTGCCAGGACCTGGACTTCCCAGGCTTGGAGAAGCTCCTAGATGGGACCTTCAAGGCTTCTCTTAGCTGCCAAGGGCCTCCGGGTGGTCCTGCCTTCATCCCACCCTGGTCTGGTCCCTCTCCTCAACCATCTCCTCTTCTGCATCCTCACCTTGACAGTGTAACTTCCGTCTAACCTGTGAACGTGCTCACCACCCCTCGGCCTGGAAACGCCGCCCCTTCCCCCTTCCTTTCCTTTATTGTCAAATGGCTTCAAGAGGTTCCTCTCCCGCTGGGTCCTCAACCCACTGCCATTGCCCTCGGGGGCCTCCTCGGGCTCTCGGCCTCCCTGTGACATGTGACACAGTTGTCAGAGAGAGGCACGTGGCCTGGTGGTTCAGGGGTTGGGGGAGCAGGGCAACGTGGTGGTTATTAGACTGGGCTCGAGTCCAGCTCTCCTACTTCCTAGCAGGGTGACCTTGGGCAAGTGATACCTCAGCTTCCTCATCTGTAAGGTAACAAAAGGACAGTCTTATAAGCTACTGGTGACGTATAAATGATATAATACATACTAAAGCACTTAGAAGAGAACATAGGGCAAATGGGAAATGTTCTCTATTATGAGCAAGAGGATGGGCTCTGGAGTTAGAAAGCCTTGAGTTCAAGTCCCACCTCTGCTACCTTCCAGCTGTGCAGCCTGGGGCATGGTTCTTTGCTTCTCTTTGGTTGCTCCCTGAGCAGCAAAAATGAGTTTGATAAGCTGGGCTTCGTAGAATTGACAAAAGGTACTGCTTGGTGACATGTTCTAAGGAGTGGGATAACATTTTTGAAATTAACTTGTGTGTGTGTGTTTGTGTGTGTGTGTGTGTGTTTTATCTATTTCTTTTAACCTTTTGGTTCTAGGCTATCCCATCCCCCAGCCCCATCCCCCCACTGCCTCCAGAAAGGGATGTAGTGCAGAAATAGTAAAAAAAAAAAATGGGGTTTTCAAAAGAATAAGGATATGAGGAAACGGCCAGGCGCTGGTGAGACGATGTGTCTGGGATTGGAAGGAAAGAAGAAGCTTCTCTGCTTCCCCATCAGCTGGATCCTTCCTCCCCGGTCTCCCCGGGAGAGCCCTGTGGACCGGCAAGGCCTCAGGAGAGGCTGGTCCTGAAATCAGACTGCCCGAGCGTGGTGCCCAGTGCCCCAGCCTCCCTCTGTGACCTCAGGCAGGATACTCGGCCTATCTGTGCCTCAACACCCTCATCTGTAATGTGGGGCAAACAACACTAACCTCCTAAGGATGAAATGAGTTAATACACTCGAGAGTGCCCAGAACAGTACCTGGCACAAAGCAAGCTGTCTCTGTGATGAATACCCTCAGCCTGGCAGCAGCTATCTGGCTCCCTCACCTCTCTGACTGCTTCCAGGTCTCCACGCCGGGCTCCTCTCCCCTCAGATGTCCGTTTCCTCCGCACTCTGTCCATGGGCTGGGGCCACTGTACCACCCCCTCGATTCGCAGGTGTGTATTTCCAACCCCTGGTTCATCTCCAGGCCCCAAACTGCCTGGCTCCTTCCGGGATGTTGAGGTGCTCACTCAACCCGTCCTGCTTCCTGCCCTCTTGGTAACGGGATTATCACCTGCCAGCTCATCCAGCCATCCTTCTCCGTGGCCTGTGGCATTGATCCTACTGATTCTTCCAGAAAGCTCTCAGACCAGTCCCAAAGCAACGGTCCAGTCAGGTGGTAGTATTAATGTGGTGGGCAGAATGGTCTCCCAAAGATGCCCATGCCCTGATCCCCAGAACCTGGGAATATGCTCCATGAGGTGGCCAAAGGGACTGTGCCGATGTCAAGGTTACTAATCAGTGCTCTTAAAAGAGGGAGACTAAGGACTTCCCTGGTGTTGCAGTGGTTAAGAATCCGCCTGCCAATGCAGGGGACACGGGTTCGAGCCCTGGTCCGGGTAGATCCCACATGCCATGGAGCAACGAAGCCCGTGTGCCACAACTACCGAGCCTTCGCTCCAGACCCCACGAGCCACAACTACTGAATCTGCGTGCCTAGAGCCCGTGCTCCACAACAAGAGAAGCCACTGCAATGAGAAGCCCGTGCACCGTAACAAAGAGTAACCCTCGCTCGCTGCAACTAGTGAAAGCCTGTGCTCAGCAACGAAGACCAAACCCAGCCAAAAACTTTTAAAAATTTTTTTAAAAAGTGGGAGACTATCCTGGGTTATCCAGGTGGGACTAATTGAACTCCACCAGTCCTTATAAGCAGAGAACTTACTCTGGCTTGGAGAGATAAGTGGTGTTTCTTGCTGTGCCCCCACTTAACAGCCCCAATGCTCCTCTTCCTGGGAAAGCACCAGGTCAACGTTTCCCCTATACCCAAATCCCCCGCTAGATGGCACCACCTCAGTCTGTTGCATGAATGAGGATCAGGAGAACATTGATCTCACATTTCACTGACAACCCCCATTCTCCATTCCACAGGGTGGAATTTCCCTAGCTTAGTCAATTATCTTGTTATCTCAGTTAACTGAGAATTTCCAATTTAGATATTAGATGTTCCCAAAGCTAAATTTACACTCAAAAAGTGAAGCTTCTGTTTTTAGAAGCTTGAGTCAGCTCAGTCTGAAACTCAGCCCCACCTCCCCCGACTAGCTGTGTGATTTGGGCCAGTTCCTTAACCTTTCTGAGTCCCATGTCCATGTCATCAAATGAGGATAATAACGATAATAGTAGTTCTCACCCGCACAGGATTTGTTTTGTGGATATAATTCTATAAATATATATACAGAACATACATAGGTGATGTATAAAGCCATGTGAGATGCAGTAAGTAGTCCATAAATGTATGCTGTAGCTGTTTGTATTATGTATGCTATTCAAAAGATTATGATCTTTCTTTCATCTCACATCCATCAGAATGGCTACTATAAAAAAAAAGGGAAATCACAAGTGTTGGTGAGGACGCAGGGAAAGTGGAACCCTTGTGCCCTGTTGTGAGAATGTAACTTGGTGCAGCCACTATGGAAAACAGCATGGCAGTTCCTCAAACAATTAAAAATAAAATTATCATATGATCCAGCAAGTCTACTTTTGGGTATATATCCCAAAGAACTGAAAGCAGGGCCTTGAAGAGATATTTATACACCCATGTTCATAGCATTGTTTGCAACAGCCAAAAGGTGGAAACAACCCAAGTGTCCATCAGTAGATGAATGAATAAACAAAATGTGGTGAATCCACACAATGGAATATTATTCAGCCTTAAAAAAGGAAGGAAATTCGGACACATGCTACAGCATGGATGAACATGGACATTATACTCAGTGAAAGGATATTATACTCAGTGAAAGAAGCCAGTCATGAAAAGACAAATACTGTTATGATTCTACTTATATGAGATACCCAGAGTAGCCAAGGTCATAGAGACAGAAAGCAGAACGGTGGTTGCTGGGGGCTGGGATGGGGGGACAAGGGGAGTTGTTGTTTCATGGGTGCAGCTTCAGTTCTGCAAGATTCAAAGAGTTCTGGAGATGGATGGGGGTGATGGCTGCACAACAGTGTGAATATATTTAATTGCACTAAACTGCACACTTAATAAAAGTGGTTAAGATGGTAAATTTTATGTTATGCATATCTTACCACAATAAAAAAAAATGAGAAAAATGAGATCACGATCTAGCTCTTTCCTCTGAACTTTTTCCTCTTGGAAGCCCTCCATCTGCTGGTGAGAAACTAGTCCCATCAATTGTTGTGCTGGGTACTGACCAATGAAATCAGCCGCCAGTTCCCAAACAGGGGACAAAACATTCCCTGAGGACTGGTGAGACCAAACAGGTGAACCCCCAGAGCAAGGAGCACTTGGGGAGAAGCCAGGGGTGAGGTGGGGGTGAGGGGCGGTACGGGAGCACAACCAAGGCGGGAGGACAAGCGCGATGCAGATGGGGAGCCAGCAAGTGCACCCTCCCAGGCCTGTTTCATTCCGTGGATTTCCCCACAGAGAGTCCACCTGTCACCTTATGTCTCAAAATGCAGGTGTTCGCTTAGAATAACAGAAATGTGAATTAAAATGACACAGGTACCATACTTCACCCCGTAGATCAGTGAAGATCCAATGGGGGGTCAGCACCCTAGGCTGGGGAGGGAGTGGGAGACGGGCGTCCACTGCTGGCAGGACACCACATCCGGAAACCTCTGGTGGGAAATTTGGCCATGCCCATCAGAGCTACAGCTGTGTGTGTCCTTTGACAGAGCAGACATACCTGCATGTCCGTGAAATGATGCAAATAATAGGAGAATCCCAGCAGCCTTGTTTAATAATAATAAACAAGATTATGGTGTAGGCTCTGGTTCTTTCCTGAGAGGCAGCCCAGAACTGACAGGGGCCAGGAAAAGGGACGAGGGTCATCCGGCTGGATGGGATCTGGGGTGTGTGTATGAGATCAGTCTGGCTTCATGACCCTCAGATCCCACGCGAGAAGGGCTGACACAGGCTGGAGAGATGGCTAAACCCATGAGAACGGAGATGCCTGGCAGGACACTGACCACCGAGGGTGAGGTGTGGACACCAGCATTTCATCCCCCTGTCATGTCTGTTCTTTCTTTTTCTCTTCCATCTCCACCTTCCTAGCTGCAGCCCTGCACTGACTTGGGCTGTCCTAGAGCTCAGTCTTCTAGGGATCCTGGGACTTCCCCAGGGTGGGACTGGGGGAGTCCCTGGGGAGGGGGTAGGGTCAGTCAGCCCTTCATTGTTTACCCTTCGCTTCTCTTTTCCTCAAAACAAAGTTTATTGAAAGAATACACACACACACACACACACAAGCAGGAACTCTGCTGATCAAGAAGGGAGAGGGAGGGAGCACTCATGGTGGGGTTCTCAAAGTGTGGTCCTGGAACCAACTCCAGGGACTCCATTCCCCCCACCTGAACCTGGGGAGCATACAAATGTGAAGATTCCTGGGCCTTACCCCAAACCCACTGGGTCAGAATGCCTAGGAGTTCATGTTGAACAACCACTCTTAAACATGAGGAAAATCCAACAACCACTGGCTTTGGTGTTTCTTCATTCTGGAAGAACTGAGTCCCTTTCTCAGCAGAGTTTAAATAACAGCCATATCCAACTCTAAAAAATACAGTTTACAAGGCACATCAAATCATATAAACTATAACTTGCAAGGTTTAGCTGTGAAATGAGCAAGGCTGAGGCTTTTGAGCCGTGTAAAATGGGAGAGGGGAGATTGTGAATAGAGCTCCTGATGGCTCGTCTGCACACAGCAGCCGGGATGTTCACTGGCAGGTCTCCCCCTTGTTTACAATCCTTCAAGCCTTCTTCCCACTACTTTCAGATAAAGATCCAAACCCTTATGGTGACATGAAGGAGGCCGACTTGTCGCTTAGCCCTCCTCCTTCCCACTCTGACTTCTGGACGCCCTGGTTTTCTCTCAGTCCCTTGGGTTCACAATATGCTCTTCCACCCCAGGGCCCTTGCACATGCCATTCCCTTCTTTTGTCTAGTTAAGTCCTCCTTGTCTTCCATATTCCTTTCCTTTACAGCCCCACTGTTGGAATGGAATTAGTCACACCTTTGTGGGATCATTTGACTTATTTCTCTCTCTCCTGGCAGCTTCCTGATGGCAGGGACCATGTCCAGTTCTGCCATCACTGTACCCCTAGACTTGGCTCGGTGCTGAGGCTCTGGGTAAATACTGGGCAATGAATGAGTGATAGCAACAGTTATCACTGTTGACTATAAACAGTTCTCACTAGCCTGGCTATAAACAGGCTTCCTACTGCCTTAGGGAACCAAACTCCTTACAGGATATAGAAAAAAGTCTGGAGGGTAAAACCCTGCAAATATCAATATTGATTTTTCCCTGAGCCAAATGATTACAAGTGACTTTTATTTTCTTCCTTATATTTTCCTTTCTCCCAATTTTTAAAAACAAGAAGCATGTAACTACCTTCCATTATCGGAAAGAGTAAATGATGTCGAAATACTACGATACCAATAGTCAAAACAACATGTCAGCCTTGCTGATGAGTAGAAATCTTTAGAAGCATGACTGCCTATTCTTTAGGATTGATCCAGGCAAATAAAACAAACAATCCTTTTTATTTGCTAGATGTAACCTCTGGGTAATTGCAAGGATGATTTTTAGTAATATAAATCCCTGACATTTTTTTTTTTTTTTTTTTTGCAGTACACAGGCCTCTCACTGTTGTGGCCTCTTCCGTTGCGGAGCTCAGGCTCCGGACACGCTGGCTCAGCGGCCATGGCTCACGGGCCCAGCCGCTCCGCGGCATGTGGGATATTCCCAGACCGGGGCACGAACCCGTGTCCCTTGTATCGGCAGGCGGACTCTCAACCACTTCGCCACCAGGGAAGCCTAGTGACGTATTTCTTAAGCTAAGTCCGAGGAGCAGTAAGCAGTCAATTATTTATATACAATGAATGCAACTCAATTTCTGTCTAGTTAATAACTGTCCTCATTAGTTCCCTTTTCCAAATGGCTTATTAATGTCAGTGGATCCTCATCTCAACCCTGTGCACCTCTGAAGATTCTTCTCAGTCTCTGTTTTAGGAGACCATAATAATGATCATTGTGTCATTCACTGAGCACCACATGCCAGGCTCTTTATATGCATTTCTCACTTAATCCTCAGAATAACCCTGTGAGGTAAGAGGTTTACAGACAGGGAAAAGGACCTCAGAGTGATTAAGTAATTTGGTTGAAGTCACTCAGCCACAAAGTAGCCTAATGAGATTCAAACCCAGCTCTGTCTATCTCCAAAGCCTGTGCTTTTAAAAATTACTACAGTTTTCTAATATCATAGTCAGGTTCAAAACAGAGATCTCTGTCTCTACTTTAGCCAGACAGGAAATAAAACGACCCCAAATCTATGCCTTGTTAGGATAAAGAAGAAACTACAGTTCTTCTTCTTCTTCTTTTTCCTCCCACTTTGCACACTGAACAGATGTTCTTTGTCCTTGAAGGGAGACCATATCATGGAGGAGAATCTCACGGGGAGGTTCATGGAGTTATCTTTAAATCTGTTGCGTTTACAATAAACATTCTCAGAAAACTAGGAATAAAGGGGGAAATTTCTCACTTGGTAAGAACATGTATAAATACCCTACAGCTAACCTCGTACTTAACGGTGAAAGACTGACTTTTTTCCCCTAAGGTCAGGAACAAGCGAATATAAGGATTTATACACTGCTCTTGTTCAGCAGAGTCCTGGAAGTCTTAACCAGGGAAATAAAGCAAGGAAAAGAAGATTCAAGGCATTCAGATCTCCTTTTCTGAAAGAAGAAATAAAATTGTTCTTATTTGCAGATGACATGATTGTTTATGTATAAAATCCCAAGAAATCTACAAAAGCCCTTATATAAGAAAGTGCAGTTAAGGTTCCAAGATCCCAAGAAGCATACAAAAATCAACTGTATTTCTATATACTGTCAATGAACATGTGGACACCAAAATTAAAAATATAATACCATTTACAATCACTCAAAAAAAAAAGAGAGATATACTTAAGTGTAAATCTAACAAAACATGTTCAGGACTCGTATGCTGAAAACTACAAAACACTCATGAGAGACACTGAATAAATGGAGAAATATACCATGATCATGAATTGGAAGACAATGTAGGAGTATATGAATTATTCTCACATTGTTATATAGGATTAAACACAATTCCAATCAAAATTACAGCATGATATTTTGTATATACAGACAGGCTTACACTGAAATGTAAATGGAAAGGCAAAGGAACTAGAATAGGTTAAAAAATTGTTTTAAAGAAAAGTGGGAGGAATCACTCTACCTGATTTAAGACTTACATAGCGACAGTAATCAAGGCTATGTCATAATGGTAGATCCATTATGACAAATAGATCCATGAAACATAATAGGGAACTAAGAAGTAGCCCCCATAGAAAGTATGGCCAGATTATTTTTGACAAACTTGCAAAAGCAATTCAATGGAGAAAGGATAGTCTTCTCAACAAATGGTTCTGGAACAACTAAATATCCACATGCAAGAAAAATGAACTTTGACCTAAATCTCACATCATAAACGACAGTGAACCCAAAATGGTTCATAGATTTAAACATAAAACTATAAAACACTTAGAAGAAAACATAAGAGAAAATCCTCAGGGTCAGGGACGTTGTGGCATGTTCTTAGACATGACACTAAAAGCATGATCTATAAAAGAAAAAATAACTACCTGGACTTCATTAAGAGTTAAAGCTTTTGCTCTGTGAAATACTCTGCTAAGAGAATGAGAAGACAAGCTACGGATGGGAGAAAATATTTGCAAACCATCTATCTGACAAGGGACTCATATCTAAACTACATAAAGAATTCTCAAAACTCAATGGTAAAAAACTAAACAATTCCATTAGAGACACTTAAAAGATATGAAGAGATATTTCACTGAAGAGGATATGCAGAAGGCAAACACATACATGAAAAGACATTTAACATCACTATCGATTTGGGAAATGCAAGTTAAGACTATGATGAGATACCACTACACACTTACTAAAACAGCTAAAATGAAAAACAGTGTTTATGCTAATTGCTGGTGAGGATGTGTCTCATACATTGCTGATGGAAATGAAAAATGGTACAGCCATGCTGGATAAGTCTGGCAGTTTCTTTACAAACCGAATATATATAAACACATATGTTAATCCATGCAATCATACTCCTGAGCATTTATCACAGAGAAATAAAAACTTATGTTCACACAAAAACCTGTATACAAATGTTTATAGTACATTTATTTGTAATAGCCCCAAATGGAAACAAAATGTCCTTCAAAAAGTGAATGTTTAAACATAGGTGATACGTCCATACCCTGGACTATTACTCAGCAATAAAAGAACAAGCTAATAACCTAAATGGACGTCAAGGGCATTACAATGACTAAAAAAAAAAAAAAATCAATCGCAAAGGTCATAGATAAATGATGAAAATTATAGAGACGGAGAACAGATTAGTGGTTTTCGGAGTGTGGGGACGATGGTGGGAGGAGGAATTGTGACTATAAAAGGAGCATCACAAGGGACATCTCTGATGATGGAATACTCCTATATCCTGATGGTCACACCCAAATCCACACGTGGTAAAATGGCACAGGACTCCACACATGCTTCGTGCCATTCTCTCTACCATTTGTGCATCTATAATTATTTCAAAATAAAGTTTAAAAAACTCTGTTGAGTGAAGTCTGAGAGTGGTCTGCCTTTCACAGTCCTAAAGGGATTCCATTGCATTTCTCTTTCTGCTTTAATATTTTAATCCCTTTCAAAATTTTAAAAGGCTCAAAGCCACTGTTTTTATAATTCCTTACTTACAATTTCTTCCAACTTCCTTGGCTGTCAATGAGCTGGGACTGTGGACCAAGCCACAGCTAATTCAGAGAATGGAATGAAATGAAGTGAGAGAGCGCTGAGGCCACGCCCAGGGCTTACCCTGATTTACTACTTGGAGGTACGGGGGCGGGGGAGGGCTCTGAGGGGCCCATAGTCTCCAGAAGCTCTGGAAAGGGCGAGAGGCCATTGCTCAAGCTGGGCACTTCAGGTGGCCGTGGCTGCCAGACGCGGAGCAGGTGAAGGTCAAGCATCAGCTCTATGCCCACCTTCCAAACCGCGCCATCAGGGTGGGACACTGCACACACAGTCAGCAAAGGACACAGGGCCCATCGCACTTTGCACTGTGCTCATTCTTACCACATGTGCCAGGGAGACCCAGCACATGCCGGGATTGGTTATTGGTGGCACACCGAGGAAGGCTGGGACTGTTAGCCAGAGGCTGTGCTTTACAAGAGACTGGAGTCCACAGAACAGTAAGGACTTTTGGTGGTGTGAGGGGTAGGGAGGGTCGGGGACTGGCTAGGAAGAGGTCTTACCTCTAAAACAAGGTCTGAATTTTCATGCCTTCCAATCGTAGTGCTTTTATTCAGGACAAAATAGCCTTCTGCACTCTTTAGATAGGCTTTCATATTCTCTGCTTTCCCTATAAAAGGTTTTCAGAAAACAATTTTGTTAGAAAAATACAGTCCTCTAATTATTCAATGTCATATTTAGAATGAATGGAATACACCATAATGTCCACAGGAGAAGTCAGCAGAGGTAGGAGTGGATAGCTGGATTTAACAATGATCACAATGATAATTCCACACATTTTTAAGACTGTCCTTTTAACAGTGATATCCGGCATAGATGAGCTTGCTTCTGATCACAAGAGGACATCCTTTGTGTAATTCAGAGCACAAACAAGCAATAGCAAAAAAAAAAAAAACAACAAACAAATCTGAATTCCACTGATAACCGCTCTCCACCTCCCATTAAGCTTAGTTTGGGGTTAGTTATCTGACAGAATCAAGTACTCAGTGTTACTAACCCACCACTTACTAGCTCTGTGACTCTGGGTGATTTACTTATTCTCTCTCTATGCCTCTGTTTCCTCATCTGTAAAATGGGGCTAATAATACTCTGTATCCCAAAGAGTTTTTTGAGGATTAAATGTGAAGCATCTAGAATGGTGATTGCTACACTAAACACCCATTTGTCCTACTGTGATTGTGACTGTTATTAATCTTGGGCTTCTGAACTTTGACTCAAGAAACCCCAACTTCTACAGAGCTTCTTAAAGTGTGGAAGAGTCAGTCATCAAGGAAATGGGCATTAGAAGATACTTTCTTTTTAAGTCACCGCATTCCTTCATATATTTCGGTTGAAAAAAAAATGATTTCCAAAGACAAAATATCAAGATTATAGCTTGGCTGTACGGTCAAGACTCTGTACGTATCTTTTCCTGGCATTTTATTAGGAAAATGTCAAACACACAGAAAAGTTGAAAGAAGTGGATGGTGAACTTCTATAGAACCACCACCCAGATTCTACAATCAACATTTTGCTCTATTTGCTTTTTCACATATCTACCCATCTATACATTTTATATTTTAATGCATTTCAAAGTAAATCCTATACATGGTTTTAAAATTTATTTATTAATTTTTGGCTGTGTTGGGTCTTCGTTTCTGCGCGAGGGCTTTCCCTAGTTGTGGCAAGCGGGGGCCACTCTTCATCGCGGTGCGCGGGCCTCTCACTATCGTGGCCTCTCTTGTTGTGGAGCACAGGCTCCAGATGCACAAGCTCAGTAGTTGTGGCTCGCGGGCCTAGTTGCTCCGCGGAACGTGGGATCTTCCCAGACCAGGGCTCGAACCCATGTGCCCTGTATTAGCAGGCAGATTCTCAACCACTGCGCCACTAGGGAAGCCCTATACATGTTTTTTATTATTTATTTATTTATTTATTTATTTATTTATTTATTTTTAATTTTTTTTTTTTTTGCGTTACGCGGGCCTCTCACTGTTGTGGCCTCTCCCGTTGCGGAGCACAGGCTCCGGACGCACAGGCTCAGAGGCCATGGCTCACGGGCCCAGCTGCTCCGCAGCATGTGGTATCCTCCAAGACCGGGGCACGAACCCGTGTCCCCTGCATCGGCAGGCAGACTCTCAACCACTGTGCCACCAGGGAAGCCCATATATACATGTTTTTTAAAACGTAAAAATTTCAGTGACTTCAGCTGGTTCCAAGATGTTGATGATAATTCACATGATATTTGAATTCTGATCCATCTCAGTGCCATGTCAAAGATAGCCTCTTTTCTTTTTTTTCCTTTTTTTTTTTTTCTTTGGCTCTGTTGGGTCTTCATTGCTGCATGCGGGCTTCCTCTAGTTGTGGCGAGCGGAGGCTACTCTTCCTCACAGTGCGCAGGCTTCTCATTGTGGTGGCTTCTCCTGTTGTGGAGCATGGGCTCTAGGTGTGCAGGCTTCAGTAGTTGAAGCACGTGGGCTCAGTAGTTGCGGCACTAGGGCCCTAGTTGTGGCTCGCTGGCTCTAGAGTGCAGGCTCAGTAGTTGTGGTGCACTGTCTTAGTTGCTCCGAGGCATGTGGGATCTTCCTGGACCAGGGCTCGAACCCGTGTCCCCTGCATTGGCAGGCGGATTCTTAACTGCTGAGTCACCAGGAAAGTCCCCAAAGTCTCTTTTCAACTGAAAGGTCACTGAAGTGTGAAGTTCTTAAACTGTGGATAAAAACAAAAATCTCTAGGTCTGACCGTAGAGGGTCTCCGGTCTGGCTCTGCTTTCCATCAACATCTCCATCATCATTCCATCACTGAATCCCTACTAAGTGCCAGGCACTGGGCTATCCTTTTACACACATGGCCTCTTTTCATCCTCAGAACCACCCTGCGAGGCAGGTGTCAGTATTGTCCCGCTTTACAAATGAGGAAACTGAGACTCAGAGAAGTTGAGGTCACACAATAGTAAGTGTGTGACAACTCTGAGCCTTTGCATGTAACCAGTGTACAAACCTCCATTGCTGCTGGTGGGGCAGAGTAGGGGTGGGGGAATTGCACTGTCTGCTGACACTTGGCACATGTAATAAAAGAAAGTCCTTGAAACCAGCATTCTATCCTCTGAAAGGAAGACGAGACCCTACCTGGGGGTAAGAGAAATAAAAATAAGCAGCATAGTTTATATTTGTAAACTTTGAGGCCTGTGGATGTCCCACAAATATTGATGCTTTCATATAATGAGAAATACATTTGATTAAGTTCGCTGTCATGTATACAGGGGAAAAGACATTTCCTCTTCCCAAAGAACCATGCTCTGCTGCCTTCAGTTATTAATCTTCAATTGCAGAGGACCATGTTAGCACGCAACACATTCAAGTCTAATTAAGCTAAAATGGAAACTTCCAAGAAATGTCTCTTCTGCAGGAAAACCACAGGAAATGCCACTAATCTAAAACTTAAACTTGGATCATGCACATATTTGTTTTTTAGCTCTCACCCCAGACGTCCCCAAGGCTGGGGTCTTCTCTCTGCTCAGACGTCCCCCCTCGGGGCAACCACCTGACCACTCTGGCTAAAGGCACCCTCAGTCATGTTATTCCCCTGCTAGTTTTCCCCTGCTGTGTTTCCTTCCTTGTACTTATCATTCTCTGACATGTTCTTGTTCCTTTCTTTAGTTATGCTTGCTGTTGGTTTGTCTTTCACTAACATATATGTTCCTGGAAAACCAGGACTGTGTTCATTTTGTTAAGAAGCAATTCTTCATGGGTATGTTGTGTTTGTACCCATCTTCAGAGCAAAGGCATTGAAAGATTTTGTCCTGCACTCACTTTCTGAGGATGCTTGTATGGCAAACAGCCTGGGAGGATAGAGGTAATGTTTCTAATAAAGATAACGGCTCCTTCTGGGGCAAAAGTTGGGCAGGTTTGCTAGCAGCCCCTTTCAAAGATTGCAGTTTCCTGAGTTTGGAGTTCCTTACCTGGGACACAGACCCACTGTGCACACAGCATCCACACTGGCTGCTCTGCACCACCCCAAGGGACTTTCAGGGCAACAGGAACCAATGTGCATATGCAGCTCTGCTGCCTGTTATGTCGGCTGTGCTGTGAGTAATCAAGTTCTTTGTTTCTGGCCCAGGAGTCTCTTGTCTTCTGCCAGGAACTATAAGCTGGGCAGGCTAACTTACTAACTTTCAAACAGGGTCAAATGTCAGACCCTTTGCAGTTCCTGCCAGTTCTGTGCATTACCCCTTCTCCAGGGTAGGGGGCGGCAGGGGGGGGCAGAACCTGACACATAGTAGGTGCTTGGGAAACACTTGCTGAGTGAATGAAAATACAAAGGGCACCTCTAAGCAAGTCAGTACAGCCAGCTGGCTAGGAAGCTTTGATAGTAACTACCTTTCATTTTTCCTGTCAGTATCTAGCTTAGATGACTCCTTGGAAAACCTAAATTCTATCTCTTTAGCTTTTGGATTGGACAATATTTCTCCACCTTCATTTTGCCCTGTGCATCACTTCCTTGCGTGAAAACACTGTCAAAGTAATTTGAATGTGTGGAGCTCTGTGAATTCGTTCTTACTCAGTGCCATGGAGCACCAGCCACAGGAAAGAGCAAAAGGGCTTCAGTCATCTGCGTTCCCCCGACCACTTTGGATGGCTCAGAATTGGGCTATAGGAGCAAACTTACTTTTGAGGTATACAGTGACCTTAAAGTTCCTTAAAGAAGGGGAGTTCAGGTAAGGGGTGTGTGTGTGTGTGTGTGTGTCTCTGACCATTGGGTGGGTGTTGTCCATAAATCAGGGGAAACAGGGGTTCCTCTCTTAATCCCAGCTATACCCACAGGACATCCAAGAGCTGGTGCCCAGGAGAGGCTTAAAGCTCCCGTGCCGCCTCCCTTGGGGGGCGAGGTAGGGGCTGCACTTAGGAAGGAACGGCTGGTGTTGGGGCACCTTTTCTGGGGTGCTCCTGGCGACCCGAGCCTGGATCAGAGAGTTCGGACTCGGCTGGCGCCAGGTCCCCTGCCTACCCCAACGCCCTTGACCTCGCAGGGCTGGCCTCCTCCGGCCCAGGTTTCCTCCCGCCGCCTCCTCGCGCGCCGCTCTCACCTGGCCAGAGGAAGAAGCCCACGCCTCGTCCTCCGCCGAGAGCCCTGACCTCCGCTCTGCCGCCCTCCTGCGGAGTCTCCAGGCGAAGGCCCGCAGCCCGCGCGCCCGCCCGGCCTTTTTACAAACGTCGCCACGGCAACGCCATTCTGACGGCGGAGCGGGGAGGGGCGTGGCGTGCGCGGCGCCCGAAGATGAGGGGGAGGTGCGCTGGCAGCACCCGGCCAATTACAGCCCGCTGCAGCGCTGCGAGCCCTCCCCGACCTCCCCCCTAGAGGTCCCCAGCCCCGTTTCCAGGATGGGGAAACAGGCTCAGTGTTCACAGAAGTAGCTGCAAGTCTTACAGCCGGGAAGGAGCAGACTCGAGAATCCTTCCTAGTGATCTTAGCTCCAGGCTTGGTGCGTTGAGGAGGGGGTGGTCAGGCGTGGGAGGGTAATGGAGCTGAACCACGAGAAGCTTGGAGATTAGTACCCCCCGTCCCACCGGAATCTCTAGTTCTCTCTGTTGTGGAGGAGAAAACAGAGTAAGCTGGGGGGACCATCACTTCTGGGGGTGGGGGTGGAGATGGGAGATGGGTGGGGTGGAAGGAACACTTGGCTGAAAGAATGAAAGATTCTCCCACGTGCTAAGGAAAGGGTATTTACAAGCCCCCAACCTTACTGTTCCTGTCCTTCCCTGTCAAAACTCGCGTTTATTCATTCATGTGTTCCTTACTTCTACAAACATCACCTGAGTCCCTACAAGGTCAGACGGTGGCCCCAGTGTTGACCTGGATCAGATCCTTAAGAAACCCCCCCGCACTCCCCATGGGCATGGGGCTGGGGGGATGGAGCGTGTGGAGAAGACATGCAAATGCCAACTATCTCCCCTCACCCCATGTCACCTTTTTCAGATCAGCCCCTTCTGTCTGGGAGCAGAACAGCCCTGCTGACTACCTACAGAATGCCTCATTTCCCTGGCAGGAAATGACAGACAAGGTGCCCCAAGACAAACTCAAAATATTCATCTGAGAAAGATGAAAGATGGCAGACTCCACTCTAATCAATTAGAAGAAGATATAAGAGAGAAAAATCATGGAAATCGATATGGGATGGAATATATGGTAAAGATGCTCCCACATGCCTAGAGGCTCTTGGAAATGCACATTCCCTGGCACAGACCTCAGAGATTCTGATTAAGCAGCTCTGGAGCATGGTCCAGGAATGAATTTATTGCATTCTTGCAAATTCCTTGTGCATTTGTTAAAAGCTTGGCAAAACCTCAGGACTTATTCAACCCTGCAGTTGAATCGCAGAGCCCTCCCAGAACTTTTCCCTAGAAATCTCTTTGAGGCCCTCAGTCAGCCTGGAAGGTTCTGCCTGGGTTAGTTCCATTCGACCAGAAAGACCTTAGGAATGTATGAGGAGTGACCACAGAGGCCGGGGCCCTGAGTGGTAACTTCAGAGGAACAGAGAGGGTCAGGCTCAACTCTCCAGGCACATTTCTGCCTCAGGGCCTTTGCAGTTACTGTTTCTTCTCCCTACCAGGCACTTCCCCCAGGGATCTCCTTCAGCTCCTTCAGATTTTTACTCAAGTATCACCCTATTTAAAAGGGTCTTGGAATTCCCTGGCGATCCAGTGTTTAGGACTCAGTGCTTTCACTGCCCGGTTCGATCCCTGGTCGATCCTGCAAGCCCCATGATGCCACCCAAATAAACAAAACAAAACAAAAAACACCCCCCCAAAAACATGAATAACAAAACAAACACCTCACTCTATTGCTCTTCCCTTCATCTTACCACTCCTCTAACATGCTATTTATTTAGTTTCCTTCTCTTATTTGTTGTCAGTCTCCCCACTCCCAACTCCCCCCTGCCCCCCAACTTAAGCTCCATGAGGGCAGGGATTTTTTTCTCTTTTGTTCACTGCTGTATCACCAGTACCTAGAACAGTGCCTGAATGAACGAATGAGTGAATGAACAGGGGCAGCCCTTGCCACCCACCCACAGCCTTGCCTCCTACTCTTGAGCTGCTGAGCTGAACTGTCCTTACCCCAGGACCTAGGCTTCTGTAGCCTTGGCCCTCCCCAGCCCCATGCCCATCTCCATGCTTGTCTTCAGTGTCATCAACATGAGCACAGAACGCAACCCTGCTCACTGCCAGCCAGACCCTACGGAGCCCATCCAGGCCAGCCTGGAGCCGGAGCCGCCCATGGCCCCCTGATAGGCTTGGGAGAGCATATGTTGCCATTAGTCCATCTCTCGATGAGGAAATACTAAACGGAGAACAAAGCTGACATTCAGGCTCACTGGAGCAGAAATTGCCAAATCTTGATTGGATCCTGCCACTCCCCACAGGATGCCACAGTGATCTCAAAGGGTGTGTGAAAGTCTAAAAACCCAGTTCCATGTCATCCACTTAAATTTCAAAAACAGAAACTAAAATACCCCAATAACTCATGGCTTTATCATAGCATGTCCTGGGCTGAGTGAGAGTTGTACTTTGCGATGATGGGGTGTTCAAAATACTGCACCTGGGGAATTCCCTGGCGGTCCACTTTTTCGGACTTGGTGCTTTCACTGCCATGGCCCGGGTTCAATCCCTGGTGGGGAAATTAAGATTCCGCAAGCCACAAGGCATGGCCAAAAAAAAAAAGAGTTTTCTAGCTTATACGGGCTCCTTGGTGATGCCTGTAATCAATCAATCTTCTTGAGCTCTGGGTGGCTACCAAGGCTGTACTGTGTCTCCATCAACATCAGGATGCTGGTGTCTGAAAGGCCTGGGTCCAGGTCCCAGCTTTGTCATTCCCAGCTGTCCTCCTAATACTGGAGCGAGTGATGTTAACTCCGGGCTTTCCACCCGCAGGGCTCTGTCCCAGTCCTTCCTGTGGATCATCTCATTTAATCCTCACCATAACCTGGGGCAGTAGGTGTGTGTGAAACACCTGGACCTCGGAGCTCTGCAGAGAAGCGCCCAAAAGTGTCGTGACGGGTGTTATTTCTATCACGTCACTCCCACTGGAACAGGAAAATAGGGCTCAAGAGCCATGGAGGTGTGTGACCAAGGTGACACAGCCAGAACAGGATTTGAATCTAGATGACTGTGATGGGACGGTATTTTCCCCGGGGACCACAGGTGACAGGTGTCACAACCACGAGACACCCATGCTCACCACCTGCTTTCCCTCAGCCCTGAACAATCTGGGCTTCCGGCTGTCCTGAAGTTAGGGCAGTGCCTGCAGCAAGAGGGGGAGGGAGCTGAGGCCAGGAGGGGGTAGCTAGGGCTTGCCAGGGACCTCTCCTGCCACCCACTGGGCTTCTTTCCTGCAGGACCTCTGCCCCATAAAATGTCATTGGGCCGCAGTTACCTTCCCTGGGCTGTCCTTGACCGGGAGAGCCCATCCACTGTGCCCCCTCCCCAGATCTGCTTGTTGTCCCCTGCATTCCAACAAGAAATGAATGCTGGCCTCCTGCCTGGAAGAGGTAGGGAGCTTGCCCAGCCTTTAAGGGGTAAGAGAGAGCCAGGGCAAGAGCTGGAAAAGGAGAAAGGGGGAGTAAAAGAGAGAGAGAGCGTTCGAGGATCAGGAAGTAGCTAAGCTGTTGAGTAGGTGACAGATGGGAGAGCAAAGGGCCATTGGAGGCTCCACAGTCCATTCATAACCTGACGCTATGGGCTAAGGAAATGCAGGTTTTTATACACACACACACACACACACACAGGTTCACAAAAATAAATTCAAACCACAAAATCACAGCTGGTCACTGAGGCCTTCTGCGGCCGTGCTCACCCCCTTCCCCTGTCAGAAAATGAGAAGTCACCCAGGTGTTTTCTCAGATAGAGACAAGGCTGGTTGGGATGTTCATGTCTTGCAAATCAGAGCTCTGCCAGGGGGCTTCCCTGGTGGCACAGTAGTTGAGAATCTGCCTGCCAATGCAGGGGACGTGGGTTCGAGCCCTTGTCTGGGAGGATCCCACATGCTGCGGAGCAACTAGTCCCGTGAGCCACAGCTACTGAGCCTGCGCGTCTGGAGCTTGTGCTCTGCAACAAGAGAAGCCGCGATAGTGAGAGGCCTGTGCACCGCGATGAAGAGTGACCCCCGCTTGCCACACCTGGAGAAAGCCCTCGCACAGAAACGAAGACCCAACACAGCCAAAAATAAATTAATTAATTAATTAAAAAAATTAAAACAAAACCAAAAAACCACTCTCTCTAAAAAAAACAAACAAAAAAACAGAAAAAAAGCTTTGCCAGGTAGGTCAGTCTGTATGTTCTGTTTGAAAGCTGCAGATGAAGGCTGCTGATCCCACCTCTGATCGGCCTGGTTTCGTTTGTTTGTTTGTTTTATTCTGTCTGTACCTCACTTCTCTCACCTGTAAAATGGAGGTAATAGCAACATTGACTGTAAAGACCACATGGGTTAATATGTGTGAAGTAGTAAACTGTGCCCGGTACCACAGACTCCTTCTGTGAATGTCCGCGTTGCTGTCTGTCTGTTTGCTTGTTTTTGTTGTTTTCTTGATGATGTGGGAGGACAGCACCATCTCAACCCGATCACAGCCATCCTGGGGAGAGCTTTGATTTGCATCGTCTCAGTCCCAACCCAGACAAAGTTGACCTCTGAACACTCGCATATCATCTTGCTTGTTGCCCAGGGACATTTCTGGGTGTGGGTGTCAGAGGCAGGCTGAGCTCCCCTGATCGCTGCTAGAGGGATTCTGAGAATCCAGCTGGTCTCTGTGGCGTGGCACGTGCAAGAGAACTCCATATATTCAACTTGCAGGCATCCAGGCAAATCAACCTCCACTACTTTTTTGGGGGGGATTAACAATGAACCACTATGAATGAGGTTAACCAAACTAGCTAATATTTACTGAGGCTTGTTAGGTACCAGCCGCTATGCCATGCACTGTTTTATTTAATTCTTGGCCCAACCCATTTCACAGAAGCGGGCTCAGAAAAGTCAAGTAACTTGCCCAGTTACAAATCTTGTAAGTGATAGGTCCAAGATTCGAACCCTAGCTGTTGGACTCCAGCATATTTTCTTTTTTGTAAAGTTTTGTTTTCAAAACATAATATACATCTCGAAAAGAGCACAACTGATAAGTGTACACTTGAAGAATTTTCACAAAGTATATGCACCCACCCTAATCAGAACCCAGAACAAGAAGCAGAACATCACCACCCACCCCCTCCCCTCCGAGAAGACTCCCTGTGCTCATTCTTGTTACCCCCTCCCGCTTGTCTGACTTCCAATCATAGATTAATTCTGCTTGGTTTTGAGCTTCATGGAAATGGAATCTTACAGATTCCATTTGCTGCCTGGTTTCTTTCACTCAACTATGTGAGGTTCGACCACGTTGTCTGATGTAGCTGTGGTTCATTCATTCTCACTGCTACATTGCATTACACTCTGTTATCTATTCCTGCAGAACAAATTATGGCAAACTTAACGGATCCAAAAAACACACACTTATGTCACAATTTCTGTGGGTCACGAATCTGGGCTCTGCTTAGCTGGGTTCTCTGCTCAGGGTCTCTCCCAGGCTGCAATGAGGGAGGTGGCCAGGGCTGGGGTCTCATCTGAGGCTCAGCTGGGGAAGGATCCTCTTTCCAGTTCATGTGGTGGTTGGCAGGATACAGTTCCCTGAGGGTTGTTAGTTAGTCTGAGGGCCTCACCGCCTTGCTGGCTGTTAGCCAGAGATCCTGCACTGTTTCTTGCCATGTGGGCCTCTCCATAAGGTGGCTTGCTTCATCAAAGCCAGTGACAGTCCATAGAGAGGGTCTCCAGGCAAGATGGAAGTTACAATCTTCTGTAACATAATCACAGAAATGACATGCCCATCACCTTTGCAGCATCTACTGATTAGAAATAAGGTACAGTCCTGCCTACTCTCAAGGGGAGGGGACACAGAGGTGTGAACACCAGGGATAATTGGGGGCCGTTGTGTATGCCTTTTGGTCTGCACATGTGCACATATCTCTTGGGTATATATCTAGGAGTAGAATTTCTGGGTCACACATACGTCCGGCTTTATGAGATACTGCCAAACATTTTTCCAAAGTGCAGATACCCTCTACACTCCCTCAGCAGGCTATGAGCTTCCCAGTTAGAGCACATGCTTTCAATACACTCCTCCCCTCTCTCTTTACAGAAGCGGTGTTTGAGCTGGGGCTCTTTGGGACGACAGGTCCTAATTCTAGCCCCATGTCAGAATCACTGAATTCCCGGGCCGCTTCGCCAGACATTCTGATCATTTGAGGGCTCAAGTACAAACTGGAAGGTCCACTCCATGAGGCGAGGATCCCTGTATCCTTGGTGTCCGGAGCAGTACCCGGCAGCAGTACCTGGCAGGTACCAGGTAGCTGGCACTCAATAAATGTTTTTTTGATTAAGTGAATGAGTTTAGGAAATATTGTTCAAGAGATGGGCCCCAGGGAGGGTATAAACTGCTTAAACGGGAAGGAAACTTTGTTGTGTCTGAGGCTGTGTGCATTTTTCTGGGAAGAGGGCTCAGAGCCTCAACCAGGTATGTCCCCAACAAAGGTTAAAGGCTGCTATGATTGGCTACTGTCCGACTTAGGTATTTTATCACATGAAGAAAGAACTGGTCCCAGGGTTGGAGGCATGGGAATTGTGGACAAAGGTCCCATGGTCCTTAGAAGTAAAAAGCGAGACAGTGCTTTCCTGGGGTGGCTCATAAACTGAGACCTTGCTTGTTTTGACCTTTGACCCATGGTAGTTCTTTTGGTACATCTAGCCACTGCCTGGCCTCCTGGGACCCTCCCTGTGTCTGTCTGTTGAACAGAAAATTCCAGAAGGCCTCGGTGCCCTGAGTTTCCATCAGGGGCAAGCCAACATGAGCCTTAGCTTTTGAAAAACCCCTTTCAATGAATAGAAAGCCTCCCAGTTTATCTGGTTTGAGATGACCTCATCCTTTGTCACCTTCTCTCTTGTTTTCTGGAGGTTGCTCAGCGTCTTCCTGTTGTCTGCATTCTTTTCTCATGTGAACAGTGCACCTATTTTGGGCATTTTGTTGTTGTTGTTTTGGGTCATTCCTGTCACACATTTTTTATATTCCTTTCCAGTCAGATCAACCTCATGCCTCTCTAGACATTTCTTCTCAGGTTTCCTCTGAATCATTTCGTTTGGTCTAAATATGTCCAGTGTTTCCTCCTTCCTCACTGCACTCCACATAGACCCTCTCTTTTCCGCGGAACAACTGTTCTTTTCTTTCGAATCCCTGACCCAAATCCTCATCTTTCACCATGTTTTCTGACTTCTCCTAAGAACTGATTGTTTTTTGAAACTTAAGCCTCAAATATCATCCCTTCTAATCTGCGTCTGAATTTGGATCACGGTCAAGAAGCAGGGGAGACAGGAACGTGGCTGCGTAATTAGGATCCTCAGCAGAAGGGCTGAGTGTTCATCGGGGGGATCAGAGGGGCCTGGGGATGGAGCAAGAGGTATCTTCTTCTGCCTCGGGTAGGGCTTAGGGTGGGGTTGTCAGGAAAGCGCTAAGAAAAAAGGAACCATTTGACTTGAGTTTTGAGGGAACAGTAGGATTTCCGGAGGCAGAGCAGGGAGAGAAGAGGATTGTCCAAGGAAGGAGCAGTGGGAATGGAGGCTAGAAGATGAGTCATCAGAGAAGTTAGGGAAAGGAGTACAGAAGGAGAGGGGTGGCCAGGTGCTGAGACCGCAGACTGAAGGTCCATGGTCAGCCCTCAGATATGTTTGTCTGGTTTTCCCAGTGTGTTAAGACTTTTAATTAGTTGCTGAAGGGAGAGGCCTCTTTCTGTGGAGTGACAGAGAAACCTATTCAAATTGTCCTCAGCATGAATGCAAATTCACTGGTTACCAAAAATGAAAAGTCTAGAGGGAACCTCTGGGTTCAGGCTCAGATGATTTCATGAGGCCTTGGCCTCTCTCCAGCTCTCAGGGATTCTTTGAACCATGTGGATCCAACCTTAGACAGAATCTCTCTATAATGGTCACAAAAAGGCGGCCGAAGCTCCAGCCCTTACATCTTCTCAGCTTTGAATTCCATAGGGAAGGATAAGAGTCTTTTTCCTAAGCTTCCCTCGATGCCCTCACTGTCTCTCATTTTCTCTGGGTGGGTCACAAGCCCATTCCTGAGCCAATTATTGTGGCCCAGGAGACTGCTCTGATTGGCTGAGCTTGAGCCACATGCCCAGCCCTGCAGCCAGAGGTGGAATCAACACCATCTCTGAGAAACTGGACTGAGACTAGGAGAAAGGTGTTGTCCCCAAAGGGGGATCATAACCCCATAATATTTTAGAAGAGAGGTCAATTGCTATTAGGTGACAAAAACCAGATGTCTACCACAGTAGCCAACATGTACAGCTCATTGACATCTGGATTTATGCCTTTTTTTGGGAAAATGGGAATATCTGGCAATACCTGGACTCTCTTCTTGTATATAGATCAACAATCTGCTGGGGCTGAGAAGAGGCTCCCTCTTTAGATACAGCCTATGTTCTGCCTGCCCAATGCACTGATCATATTTCCTCTCGGGCTCCTGGAAGCACTTGAATTTTTATTGCCAGCATAATTTGATTCTGTAAAGAAATCTGTTTTTCCCACCAGAATGGAAGAGCCAAATGTACAGGGGTCAAATAGCTCTCCTGTGCTCCCACAAACTCCTGAGGACAAATGCCTGGCCATTTTTGATAGTCTCATTCCTTGCTCATTTTAAAAGCCTTCTTTAAACAAATATTGAACACATAGTGATTTTAGAATCTGTTATCTGATAATTCTAACATCTGAAATCTTTGGGTGGGAGTGGCAGTGGGGTGGTGTCTCAATGTCTTGTTTGTTGTGTCTGCTTACTCTGGCTCATACTGACTTATTGCTTGGATGTTTAGTAATTTGACTGTGATCTCATTCTTGATTGAACTTAATCTGTGGGAATCCTGAGGGGTCTGATTCCTGGCTGCTTTGCTCTCGGAAGTCTTTTTTGTTTGTTTCAGCTGGATGCCAGGGATGCTAATAACCTCTGAACACTGACATTTATTTCCTCAACTTGGGAGTTTTCCCACTGAATACATGGAGTATAAACTTGAGCCCCAGACCCACGTGGTTACAAACCTTCAGGGTGATCATCATCATCATCAGTATTGTGGCCATTATTAGTTTTCCCCTCCAGAGCCACATTGAAAACTACAGGTTTTCATAGGCTCCCCTTTCTGAAAGTCCAGAAAAAAAAAGTTTTTAAGCCCTCCTTTTGCCAGGGTGTGGAGCATCTTTGAGGGTGCCAGCTTAATATAGGCATCTTAGACTTGGTTAGCTCATTTTTCAAGGCCCAAGGCTTAATCTCCCTTTTCCTGCACTTACTAAAGGCAAATGGCTTCCTCATTTGCTTATGCTTTGGCTGTAGCTCACTCTGTTTGTGTGTGTGTCTGTATGTTCCTTTGAGATTGCCTACATAAAAATTGTTTTTTATTCTGGGATTTTGGAAACACACACAAAACTAGAAAAGCCTGCGATTAACTCCATGTATTCATCATCCAGCTTCAACATTTTCCCAGTGTTCTCTCATTCTTTTTTCTTCCTTTTTGAGTTTTTTTCTAGGTTAATTTAAAGCAAGTTGTGTCATTTCACCCATAAAGACATCCTAACTGAAAGGACTTTTTGTTCCTTTACATTATCCCCGCCTTGACATGATCACAGCTAAAAATACTTATAATCATTCCTGAATATCATCTAATATTCAGTCCATGCTCACATTTCCTTGATTCTCTCAGAGATATCTTTTTTACTGTTGGTTTGTTAGAATCAGGATCCAGACAATGTCCACACATTACACTTGGTTGTTATGTCTCTGACATGTCTTTAATTCTGTAACAGCAACTCCCCGCCCCTGACCTTTTTTATCCCCCAGCCACTGATTTGTTGGAGAAACTGGGTCTTTTGTCCTGGAGAACATTCACATCCTGGATTTGGCTGATCACTTCTTCTTGGTTTCAGTTAACTTGTTCCTCTTTTCCCCATGTTTCCTGTAAACAAATAGTTAGATCTAGAGGTCTGAGGAGATCAAAGTCTTTTTGTTGTCCAGACGCCTTCATAGGCGGTACTGTGTGATCCATCCTGCATCACACAGTGAGCACATAATGTCTGGTCATCCTGTTTTTAACGATATTGAGATTGAATGGTAGGTCCAGTGCTAACAGACTGAGCCATCCATTACAAAGTTCCCAACGGCTTTTTTTCCCCCAATAATTCACATTTTAAATTTTTAATTATGGTAAAATATACATAACATTTACCATCTTAACCATTTAAAAATATACAGTTCGGGCTTCCCTGGTGGCGCAGTGTTTGAGAGTCCGCCTGCCGATGCAGGGGATGCGGGTTCGTGCCCCGGTCCAGGAAGATGCCACATGCCGCGGAGCAGCTTGGCCCGTGAGCCATGGCCGCTGAGCCTGCGCGTCCGGAGCATGTGCTCCGCAACGGGAGAGGCCACAACAGTGAGAGGCCTGCGTACCGCAAAAACAAACAAACAAACAAACAAAACACACAAGTGGCACGGAAGAAGCCAGAATCTTAAGAATACCTGGGCCCAAGGAAATCTTGGAAGATAGTGAGTTAAAGAGAATAGTGAGGATAATGACGATGGTAGGAGAGCATGTATGCTTTGTGGTCCTATGTACTAAGGGTTTTGTATACAAGCTCCCATTGGGAAGGCTACGAGCTAGGTGCCATTTTTATTCTCATCTTAAAGAAGAGGGATCTGAGCTAATTAAGCAGAGGGAAGGTTAGGGGCTTTTCCTGGCTGAGACCACAAGACAAAGCGGTGGTCACGCCCCCTAGCCAGGACTTGATTGGTTGGAGATTTGATTGGCAGGAGAGCTGAGCGGCTTCTCCTGCCAGAAGCAGCTGGTGCCCTTCAGCCTTTCTTACACTTCAAGCCCTAAGAAAGGGCTTGCGTGCTTCCCAAGTGGCAACTTCTGTGCATTTAAAAATTTCCTCTTGAAAATCCCAGCCTTAGCCCATTCACAAAAGGTATCTGGGTCCTTTCTTGGCGGTGGCCTAGTCGTATTCACCAAAGAGAAGAGCACGTCCCATAAGAGCTGGCGGCTTTGGGAGGACCGGGGAAGGCGTCAGCTGGCAGGAAGCTCCCTGAAAGAAATAGAGGAATCCCCACCCATCCATGAGCTGCCTATTCTTCACCCTTAGAAACGGGGCTTGTGATGTGCCAGGCACTGCAGGCATTTTGCCATTTAACCCTCCCGCTGCCCCACGCAGTAGGCCCCTTGCTAACAGTTTTGGTTGCTTTTGTTGAGGAACCTGCGATACAGAGGTCAAGCCACTTACTCAGGGTCATTCAGGGCAGTGGTGGGGCTTGACCCCTATTTGTTTGACTCCAAATCTGGCCTCTGAACTCTGAGAGACACTGCCGGCTTCTCGAGTGATGTGGGAAGTGGATTCGAGTGAGCACGGCCTGGGCCGCGGTTCCCGTCCCTCTGCCACATGGACAGAGCCACAGACCCAGTTCGCTGTGAAGGCCCAGCATCTTATACCAAGTCTCATTTTCACAGCCAGAGATATTAGTGTGGAAATAGGACTTTTGATTCTTGAAAGGTCTGCTTGGTGAAGAGATGGTCAAACATTAAAACTACAAACTCCATTTTTTTTGGGGGGGCAAGTCTGAAGCTTAAGATGTGTAATTTCATCTCAGTGCTTCAACCGTGCCACCTCTGTGAACGGGTGAAGAGTTTCAAAGTTTTATACAGGAGGCTAAAAAACTAAGGCTCCTTGTGAAAATACTAAGTGTAAAACTTAGAAAAGAGGAATTCTGCTTTCTGTTCATTTCTGCTTAAAGACAACGAAGATATACTCCCTGGAAGGAACGGATGCCAAGACAGATGTATACAAGTGCCCTTTAGGATCCAGCAAAACTTTCAAATGGATTATTGTTTTCTTCCCGACAAACAGGGATTTCTGACAACATATTAACAACAAGCCTGAAATGCAAACCTGAGTCCTGGAGTGAAACCCCCAGGAGCAATGGTGCGATGTATCCAAGGGGGCCACCCTGGTAAGAGAGACACAGAAGGAGGGGGTGTGGAAAAGTGAACATGGGCGGGGGAGGGCAGCAGGTGGGGAGGGAATCCTGTTTCTGCCACTTAGTAGCCAGGGAAGGGTACCCTCTGTCAACTCAGCTTTCCCCTCTCTCTAAGGGGCTGACACTTGCCAGCATCCCTTGCGGGTTGATGGGAGAGATGAAGCATGTGCGGTGTGGAGCAGGTGCCTGCCCCTTGGTAAGCCTTTCCCCCAGTTGTGAATTCCACGAATTTGAAAGCTACTAGTTGTAGCTCTTCTGGGGACCCTGACAAAGGTTCAGGTTGGCCATTTCAGACCCTTTTCGGCTGAGGGATGTCCAGCGCCAAACAGGCTGGCATGTCCCTTGCGTTGTGTGTGAATGAGGCAGCCCAGGAATAATGCATGTGAAACCTCATTATGTAAATCCTCAGGTTTTCAGTACATGACAATGGCTTTTTTGGGGACCCTTCTCTGTCCCATTCTGTGGTCTGGTGTCTCTGCTTTGGGACCTAGTCTGCCAAGCCCTGGGGGCGAGGGTGGGCACCCTGGGGAGGGGTGAGCTCTCCAGAGGGCACATCAAAGGGAAAGTCACAACTCTGTCACTGGCCCAGCTCTCCCTGGCATTGCTTGGTGTGAAAGGAAACTGTCCTCTGCCTGAGGCAACCCCATGTCACACACAGATTAAGGCCTGTAATGTTTAATTCAGAGCAGTGAGCACTGGAAACACCACATCCAGGCTCCCTCAGAGCAGGACAGCCACTTTTCATTTCTGGGGCTCTAAGCCAGAGAGCCTGCTGTCTGGAAACCTATTGCCTGGAAGGTTCGCAGGATGGAGGGCAGGCTTCTGCAAGGAACTATCTGACCATCACCTCCTGGTTGAGGAGAAGGGCACCCTTCTATGACCTTGGCCTCCTTAGAGCTCATGCAGGCAACAAACACACACATACAAATACACACACATGCCAACACACAACACATACTCACATGGACACACATACACACAAGCATGCGTATACAAATACACAGCCCCAAGTCAGAAAGACTGGAGTACTATTCTGGCTACTCAGAAGAGCAAACCCAGATCTTTATTCTCAGAGAGCTTATTCCTCGGTGTATCCCTGGCACCTGGCAGAGCAATGAAAATCAGAATCGCCGCCTTTAAAAACACTCGGGCTGTTCACTCAACTGATTGTGGTCATCATTGCAGGAGGCAGGGAAGTCAGATCATGATGCTAGACACCCTTAAGCTCAGTACAGTGCTGTGTGTCAATTATATCGCAATAAAACTGGTAGAAAAAATAGTTATCTGGATAGAAAGAACAAGATAAAATACACGAATTATCAAAAGTTAAAAAAATACAGACGAGCTAGACTATGAGTCTCAGAAAGCACTGTTCACAACAGCCAGGACATGGAAGCAGCCTAAATGTCGATGGAGGAGTGGATAAAGAAGATGTGGTACAAATATACAGTGGAATACTACTCAGCCGTAAAAAAGAATGAAGTAATGCCATTTGCAGCAACATGGATGGACCTAGAGACTATCATACTATGTGATGTAAGTCAGACAAAGACAAGTATCATATGATATCACTTATATGTGGAATCTAAAAAAAATGATACAAATGTGCTTATTTATAAAACAGAAACAGACTCAAAGACTTTGAAAACAAACTTATGGTTACCAAAGTGGAAATGTGGTGGGGAGGGATAAATTAAGAGTTTGGGATTAACATATACACACTATTATATATAAAATATATAATCAACAAGGACCTACTGTATAGCACAGGGAACTCTACTCAATATTCTGTAATAACTTATATGGGAAAAGAATCTGAAAAAGAATAGATATATGTGTATGTATAACTGAATCACTTTGCTGTACACCTGAAACTAACACAACACTGTAAATCAACTATACTCCAATATAAAATAAAAATTAACTTAAAAAAAAAGAAAGTTTAAAAAAATAGAGGCAAGCTAGACTATGAGTCTCAGAGAGGCTAAGCTGACACATATATATGCAATCTAAAAAAAAAAAAAAAAAAAGAATGTTCAGATGAACCTAGGGGCAGCCAGGTATAAAGACACAGATGTAGAGAATGGACTTGAGGACATGGGGAGGGGGAAGGGTAAGCTGGGACGAAGTGAGAGAGTGGCATGGACATATATACACTACCAAATGTAAAACAGATAGCTAGTGGGAAGCAGCTGCATAGCACAGGGAGATCAGCTCATTGCTTTGCGACCACCTAGGGGGGTGGGATAAGGAGGGTGGGAGGGAGACACAAGAGGGAGGGTTCTGAGGATATACGTATGCATATAGCTGATTCACTTTGTTACACAGCAGAAATGAACACAACACTGTAAAGCAATTATACTCCAATAAAGATGGTAAAAAAATAAAAGCTGCCTGAAGTCACACAGTAAATGGCAGAACAAGAGTCTAAACCTAAGTCTGCCTAATGCTAAAGCTATTCTGCCACCTTCCTTTGAAATGAGTGAATGCATTCTTTGCTGCCTGAATCCCACTGGGGCCTCAGTTGGCTGTTTCTAAAGGGAGCTGAGGGGCAGCCTCAGAGGCTCTGCTCCGAGCAGGGACCTCTCACCTTCTGCTGCCTGATCGCCCTGGTGACCCTCTTCTCCTGGTGCAGCCGCTCTTCCATGTGCACCAGGGCCTCCTTCAGCAGCGCCTTTTCTTCGGCCTCTTTGGAGATATCGTCCTTCAGCTTTGCCACCTGTGACTGGTACATCTGAACCGACACTTTGCTCTGCCTGAGCACACAGGAGAGACAAAGTCTCTTTTCTCCTCATCTTTCTCACTCACCACCAATGCTACCGACCTGGGAGATCCTCAGAACACTTCCATATATGCCTGGCTTCGCGGTTTCCTTACAAGTGGGGGGAAGGCTGAAGATGTGGGGACTAGAGGGCAGAATAAATAGCCCATTGGCTGTGGACGTGCAGCACGAAGGGGGCAACGGTTATGCTACCAGCCCCTCCCAATTTCCCAGAGAGGGTGGGGGAACGGATACCACTGAAAATAGGATGGAATTACGAAAAGCACACACATGGTGAAACATCAGACACATTTATAAAAGGTGCACCTTATTCCTTAACAGTAGGGTACTTTAACTGCTGCTTTCTTGCGCAGAGACTTGGGTCCATCAGGCCCTGAGTCACCATCCCGCCTGCCCCCCTCCACACCCAGGCCTCTGTCCTCTTGTCCTGGTCCCTACGGGTCTGCAGCTGCACCGAGGTTTAGCCTGGAGAATGGAGGCCTGGGCCTTTTGCCGGAGACATGGGCCATACTTGAGCTGTTCAATGTCCTTCTCGTATCGTCTCAAAAGCTCTTCTTTTCTCTGCAGCTGGTTCTTGAGTAGGGTGATCTTATCAAACACCAGGTACAGGTCTCTTTGTCGAAGCTGGTAGACTCTCTCCCTCTCTTTTGGGGAGAGGTGTTTCATGGACACGTGACCTGACATACCTTTGATGTTCATCAAAGTCCCGAGGGTTTTGCTCATGTCCATGTACTACGAGAAAGCATTTCGCAGGTAAGAGGCCTGGCCCAAGACCGCTGGTGGCCACTTTGAGGAGGCAAACGTCTAATTGTGTTTCATTCATTTTCTGCAGTTGCAGAGAAGAAACACATGCTTTGCAAATGAGTGCACTTGGGGTTTTTAGTTCGACTTTCATTTTCCCCCGCATCCATTTACACTATGCCTTTTTGAGAATTGGGGGGAAGTGGGGAGGGGGAATGACAACAGACATAAACATTCATTCTTACTACCCAGTCTTCCAAGGAATTGGGCTCTGCAATTTCCAGCCCATGCTGGGATAGGAGATGGGTCTCGTGGAGCTACTGTAACAACTAAACATGTATGTGGAGTTGATGTTTAAACTATCTGCAGGGCACGCACGTTTGGACAGGAGGGGACTGATGCTGGGTATACTTACCAGCTTTTCACTAAGATCTAAAGCGTCAGCCACATCCATTTTCCTTAACTTCTCAGAGACCATGATGGACCCTGGGCTGGAAAGGCCATTTTGAGGCTGAAATAAAAAAAAGAAGAAAAACTCTCTTGGCATTCCATTATGATTTTCTACATCCAGAAGAATAACCCAAAGAATAATGGAAGAACCGGAAAGATACTAAAGAATAATTTGAGGGAGTTAATTTTTTTAACATCTTTATTGGAGTATAATTGCTTTACAATGCTGTGTTAGTTTCTGCTGTATCAAAAAGTGAATCAGCTATACGTATCCATATATCCCCATATCCCCTGCCTCTTGCGTCTCCCTCCCACCCTCCCTATCCCACCTCTCTAGGTAGACACAGAGCACCGACCTGCTCTCCCTGTGCGATGCAGCTGCTTCCCACTAGCTATCTATTTTACCTTTGGTAGCGTGTGTGTGTATATATGTCCATGCCAAGAGAGTTGGCTTTAAATCCAGTCTGACTCTGTGAACTGCTTTCTTTATGACTGTGTTCCTACCCCTTCAGAGCACGACTGCCTTTGAAATGATGCATCACTTGTGCCGTTCTTTGGCCACCGTCTCGTCTGTCTTCCCTTTAGGCCAGTGGTTCTCAACCGGGGGTGACTCTGTCCATCCTACCCCCTCCAGGACATTTAGCAATACCTGGACACATTTGTGGGTGTCATAATTGCTGTTGGTGTCTAGTGGGTAGAGGACAAGGATGCTGCTAAACACCCCACGATGCATAGGGCAGTCTCCCAAACAAAGAGTTACCTGGCTCAAAAAATCAGTACCGCTGATGTTGAGAAGACAAGCTCCAGAAAAATGGGGACCATGTGGCTTTTGCTCACTATCTCCCTCCTTGTGCCCAGCATGGCACCTGGCACCGAGTGGTGCATAGTGGGCATGTTTGTTGAATGAACGAATGAAGGTTAAGTGGAAAATGGCCTCCCTCCTTTTTACTAAAGGAATCTCATTTCTGTGCAGCAGAAACCATACCCTCACAAAATTTGGCCCAACCTTCTCCTAGCTCTGAAACCTGGTGGGTGGGCATCACTTCAGACCCTTTCCAGAGACAATGCAGATAGTGTTTGCAGCTGCATCTCCCTAAGACCCCAACCAGCCAGCTGGCTGCTGGAAGCCCAAATGACTGCATGGAATGGCCACCAGTCTGAATAGGTTACCCGATCTGAACGACTACAAATAACCATAATAAGCCTCCTTAAAAAATAAATTGGCTTTTAATGCTTGCCATGAGCACCTCTTAGCCCTAGCATTTGTTGGCACTACCCTGAAAACCTCTGAGATTAAAAACAAAACAACTAAAAAACTATAATGGCCCCCAAAGTGACTGTGATAGATAAGAGTGGACATATTTGTCTATGTACCTATGGAGATGAGAATAAAAGAGGGTATCTGAAGATGACAATAAACCGGGCAGATCTGCTGCAAAAAGAACCTGAGATGCTGCTCAGTGTCTTCAGCTACCCTGAGCTGCATCCTCTGTACCGCTCCAGATGCCCCCTCTTTTCCTGAGGGGAGGGTCACTAAGGAAGAGCCTGGGCTACAGGATCCAAGCACACAGTCCCCACACGGTCTCTGCAGGCTCGCAGACAGACCACCAGGGACACACCCCTGGTGTGTCTTCAATCATTATTCTGTGACCTTGGGTGAGGTACTTGACCTCCTGAAGCCTTAATTTTTCTTATCTGTTAAATGGGGACAAAAATAGTAACTATGACACAAGGCTGCTACGATGGTTAAATGACATAAGGCATGGAGCCGGCTGAGCTCAACGCCTGGCACACAGTAAGCAGTTCACAGATGTCAGCTATTCTTCCTCCTGCTCTCTCCTTTAATTACTGCCAACCTTGGAGGATTGAGAGTTGGGAGGTTTCCTGCTCTGTGGTGTCAGTGGTGGGATGAGGGCTTGTTGCCAAGGGGAAGGTCAATCTTGGAAGCAGGACCATCAGGACGTGAGATCCAGCTGAGCTCCCCACCTGGAGACAGGCCCTCTACTCCCAACCTCAGAGAAGGAAGATTCGATTTTACCAGGAAGACCAACACGTTTCTGAAGACTCACATCTCTAGACGTGTGAGCAAATGTCTAGAAAAATTGTAGGAGAAAATGCTGGTACAGATAGGATGGCTTTATTATGTTTTCCAAAAGCTGGTTTAGACTAGCTGCCGCAGCAAGCCACGCTGACCTGAGCTGTCCATTGTCATGTGTCAGTCAAACACCTGATCAAACATCCATTTAGGATACACGGCACCTTCAACCTAACAATCAAATTACTTCTGAAAATCCTGGAAAACACAAACTATGCTCCCTAAGAAAGGAAGGTTTTCTTGGATAATACTCTTTAAATACTGTTTGACAATAATAACTATCATCTATTAAAGTGCTCGCTATGAGCTAGGCACTGGGATAAGCACTTTACATGATGATCTCCTTTAATTTTTCCATCATCATTTTTTTTTTTTTTTTTTTTTTTTTTCCTGTACGCGGGCCTCTCACTGCTGTGGCCTCTCCCGTTGCGGAGCACAGGCTCCGGACACACAGGCTCCGCGGCCATGGCTCGCGGGCCCAGCCGCTGCGCGGCATGTGGGATCTTCCGGGATAGGGGCACGAACCCGTGTCCCCTGCATCGGCAGGCGGACTCTCAACCACTGCGCCACCAGGGAAGCCCTCCATCATCATTTTACAGCTGGGAAATGAAGTCCCAGAAAGGTTAGGAGGCTGCCCAAGGTTACAGAGCTTGTAGAGCTGGGATTAGGACACAGGTCTCTGATTCTAGAACTTGTGTCTTCTTAATCATCATGGCTCCCTTCTGCTGCCCTTTATGTGTTCATGTTTTTCAGTTTATAGCAAAAAGCAAGTGTTAGGCAAGCTCATGACATACTGTTGTACATTAGCTTGTTGGATATTTTCTGCAGAATATAACATGTGATGTGAAAAGGAGGGTCTAGAGATTGACCTGGCCAGCATCAGTGCAATGCTATATCATGCTGTACATGATGGGAAGCCGCCTTTCTATTCAAACATTGGATCACTATTACGGCCAGGCACCGACCAGTCCATACAGGTGCCAGCCCATCAGGGAGGACCTGGCCTCGAACCAATGATGTATACAGTGGTGCCAGGGCACACGGCTCGTGTCTGTCCTCATGCCCACCCTCCCCACGTGTCAGTGAATGCAGAGACAAAGTTTCTTTGGTTACCGTTCCGATCTCTACTCTTGAAAAAGTTGGCAAGTCAGGTTTTACATCCAATATTTTCCGAACATTTTTTTCCATCCCGAGGGTCTTTAAGTCTAGAAATGATCCATCCATGTGGTCCTTGTGATCTATAAAAGAAAAAGTTTACACTCAAAAGAAAGGCTCAGGAAGAAGTTACTACATGTAAAAGTCACAGCTGCTATTTACTGGACCCTTACCACAGGCCAGTACTAATTAGCTCACCATCCTCCATTGGCAGGTGAGGCATCGAGGCCCAGAGAGGTGAAATGACTTGTCCAAGGCCACACAGCTCATGTGAGGCTGCAGCCTCCCAGGGCGGGGTCACTGAGGGGGAACCTTCGGCCACAGGTGTGAGGATGGACTTGAACCCAGGCTTCTGTGTCCTAGCACAGGGCTCCACCCAACAGCAAGCTTGGTTTCTTGAAAGCCCTATTCCCTCTAAACAGGGTATTTATCCTGGGAAGTTCCCCAAGGTTGGTCCTTGCACAGCATCCATCTATGAAAGAGTCCCAGGGGAGGGGCCATCATTCACCTGGAGTGATCACTGCTTGGCTGAGGCCCCACTGGGCGTGGGCACGCGTGGGTGTGCAGAGTTGGAGGGGATGGCATGTCAGAATGGAAGAGGTGGTTGGGTGAATGTTGCCTCCCCCCCAAAGATGTCTGGGTCCTAATCCTTAGAGCCTATGAACATTACCTGACAGGGCAGAAGGACCTTTGGAGATGTGATGAAGGTAAGGATCTTGAGATGCGGGCTTATCCTGGATTAGCTGGGGGGACCCAACAATAGGCGCATGGGTTCTTACAAGAAGCAGACACAGGGAGTCTGACTACAGACAGAGACGGTGTTGTGACAGAAGCAGAGAGTTGAAGGTGCTCCTCTGCCGTGAGCCAAGGAAAGCGGGGAATTTTTATTTCCTCGAAAAGGCAAGGAAACGGATTCTTTCCTAGAGCCTCCAGAAGGAACCAGCCCCTTGCCTTTACCTTAGCGAAACTGATTTTGGACCTTTGGCCTCCAGAACTGTAAAAGAATAAATATGAGTTGTGTTAAGCCCCTACGTTTGTGGTAATTTGTTAGAACAGCCATAGGAAACTAATATGGGGGGTGAAGGCAGGAGGTAGGATGAGAGGTGGGGAAATGCAGTGCATGTTCTGGAAGAGCTTAATTGGGTTAGAGAAGATGATGGGGGAGGGGAGGAGTAGAGGGAAGAGTCGGGATGGAAAGCTGAGCTCAGTTTGTGGCCAGCCTAGAACCGTAGCCTAAAGAGTATAAACTTGATTTAAACATCACTGAAATGTCACGAGTGTGACCTGTGTGCCCGGCCCTCTGCCAAGCAATCAACGCATCACCCCACTGTATTGTCCCACCATCGCCTCCTTTTACACACGAGGCGGTCGGGCTCTGAGACCTGTGGCTGCTGGACGCCACACAGCTGGCAAATGGCTGAGCCAGGGATTGGGATCACAGTGGTGTGACTCCAGGGTCTGAGTCACTGCTATTTCAGCTTCTGATGGAGCAGTGAGCTGGCTTAATGAAGGGTGATTTTTTTTTTCAGAAAAATAACCGGGATGTATTAGAGACGAAGGAGCCAGCAGCATTTCTCAACTGCAGCATCTCGACGTGTTGGGCTGGACAGTCCTCGTTGTGGGAGCCGTCCTGGGCACCGTAGGACGTTTAGCAGCATCCCTGGCCTCCACCTACTGGCTGCCAGGAGCATCACCCACCCAAGCTGTAATTATCAAAGATGAGAGGGTTTCAAGAAAGCAAACCGAGAGGGTTGGGTAGGCCAGAGAGAACATGGTGGGGGGAGCAAGCTGGGGCTTCAGTGCAGGGGGGCCACGTCAGTTGCCAAAGAGGCAAAGACAATGTGGGAAGTTGGTGGTGAGCACACAGGGTGTAATGCATTTCAAGGTCTTAGTGGGACAGGAGTACAAGCAGTAGAAAAGGAGCTAAAGAAGCAGTGGTTCCAGTGAAGATACACCAGCTTGAAGTGCATGTTTGATGATGAAGGAGAAAGATGGAGTGGGAGGCTTTAGACGCTGAAGAAGGAGGTCGTGATTCAGGAGCTTGTGCACAAGGTGGTCTGGGAGGGAGAGAGAAGGGGAGACTCAGGGAGGGAAGAGCTGCATTTGGAAAGAGAACATAGTGAGGGAAGATGGAGGGAATGGAGGAAAGGTGGGTGCGGAGAGAGACAGGAGGGGAGCTGAACCGGCTCGTGCCTGGGCCCTTGACCTCTGACAATGCCACTTGCTGAGAATTTCCAGCTTGGAAGAGTGAGAATAATAATATTATAATAATAGCTATTCAGTATTAACCACTTGCCGTGTGCCAGGCACCATGCCAGAAGTTTACCACGTGATATTTTCTGATCATTACAAACAGCCCAGCAAGGAAATGTGTTTGCATTTATAGGTGAGACACAGACGCCCAGCAAGGTTAAGCTATGGAGCTGGTAAGCAGTAGGATCAGAATTCAGACCTAGGTCTGTCATTCTCTTTTCAGAGAGACTAGAGGCTGGAGAGTGAAGGGCTGGGCTGGCTGATGTGAAGGGTGCGTGAGGAGAGGGGCGCTGGGCGGATCCCGAGATGGCAGAGATGGGTGATGCGGACTTGGGCTGTTGGAAAGAGGGATTTTCTTCTCTGGGAGAAGAAGCAATTCTTGATTATAGTTCTGGATACAAAAGTTACACATGTCTGTTACACAAATCCAAACAGGGCAGAAACCCATAAAGTGGAAAGTGTCCCCCCGCTGTATCCTCAGTGGCCGGCACACAGTAGGGCTGCAATATATAGTTGTTGAACGACTACGGGAAAGTCATGGCTCACGCAGTCTCATCATGCTGGGATAATACTCTCAACACTTTTATGTCTTTTCCTTCAGATTTCACCTGTGGTCGGATATTGGCATTTGAAAAAAAAAAGAAAAAAAAAGGGAGAACACTGTGCATATTGTATTACAACTTTCTTTTTTTTCACATAAAAATACTGCATATCTTGGATATCTGAGAAAGAGCGATTTTCTATGTATGCAGGGAATCCTTTTATTTGCAACAAAGTCTTGCAGAAATAGACACAATCAACTGAGCTTGCAAAGATCAATGTAAAAAGTCCTTTCTTTCCCTTATCAAAAGAAGCTGAGAAACCAGGCAGGAGGAGAGGGGAGCTGACTTTTAAGGTCCTCCTTAGATGTTTCCTGTCTTCCAGTGGGACCACACAGTAATCCTTCACCAATCAGATTTTTTTTTTTTTTAGGTCGCAGCTTTTTTACTTTTTAATTGAGATATAGTCGATGTAAAATATTGTATGTTTCAGGTGTACAACATAGTGATTCACAATTTTTAAAGGTTATATTCCATTTATAGTTATTATAAAATATTGGCTATGGGCTTCCCTGGTGGCGCAGTGGTTGAGAGTCTGCCTGCTAATGCAGGGGACACGGGTTCAGGCCCTGGTCTGGGAGGATCCCAAATGCCGCGGAGCGACTAGGACCGTGAACCGCAACTACTGAGCCTGTGCGTCTGGAGCCTGTGTTCCACAACGAGAGAGGCCGCGATAGTGAGAGGCCAGCGCACCACAATGAGGAGTGGCCCCCGCTTGCCACAACTAGAGAAAGCCCTCGCACAGAAACGAAGACCCAAGACAGCCAAAAAAATAAATAAATAAACAAATGTGGGGTTTAAAAAAAAAAGAAAAGAATTAAAAAAAATTAGGAAAAACTGAAATTAAAAAAATATATATTGGCTATATTCCCTGTGCTGTAAAATATATCATTGTAGCTTATTTATTTTATACATAGTAGTTTGTACCTCTTTTTTTTAAATTGGAGTATAGCTGCTTTACGATGTTGTGTTAGTTTCTACTGTACAGCAACGTGAATCAGCTCTATGTATTCATATATCCCCTCTTTTTTGAATTTCCTTCCCATTCCGGTCACAAAAGGGTGGAACGCTTCATGAATTTCCGTGTCATCCTTGCACAGGGGCCATGTTAATCGTCTCTGTATTGTTCCGATTTTAGTATATGTGCTGCTGAAGTGAGCACAGTAGTTTGTTCCTCTTATTTCCCTACCACTAACTTGTCCCTCCCCCTTTCCTGCTCCCCACTGGTAACCACTAGTTTGTTTTCTATATCTGTGAGTCTATTTCTTTTTTTTTGTTATATTCACTAGTTTTATTTTTTAGATTCCACATAAAAGTGGTATCATACAGTATATGTCTTTCTCTGTCTGACTTATTTCACTAAGCATAGTACCCTCCAATTCCATCCATGTTGCTGCAAATGGCAAAATTGCATTCTTTTTTATGGCTGAGTAGTATTCCACTGCATATATATATATATATATATATCTCACATCTATTTTTTGGGGGGGCCACACCATGCAGCTTGTGGGATCTTAGTTCCCCAACCAGGGACTGAACCTGGGCCGTAGCAGTGAAAGCGTCAACTCCTATCCACTGGACCGCCAGGGAATTCCCTACTGCATCTTCTTTATCCACTCATCTGTTGATGGGCACTTAGGTTGCTTCCATGTCTTGGCTATCGTATGTAATGCCGCTATGAACATTGGGGTGCATGTATTTTTTTGAATTAGTGGTTTTCATTTTAGGGGAATAAATACCCAGGAGTGGAATTGCTGGATCATATGATAGTTCTATTTTTAGTGTTTTGAGAAACCTTCAAACTGTTTTCCGTAGTGGCCACACCAATTTACATTTCCACCAACAGTGTACAAGGGTTCCCTTTTCTCCATATCCTCGCCAACAGTTGTTATTTGTGTTCTTTTTGGTGACGGCCATTCTGACAGGTGTTAGGTGATATCTTAACCAATCAGATCTTTAGTAGTGACCCCAATCTCCTGGGCTGCTCATGACATGATCCAACAATAGTTACTCAACCTGGATTTCCCTGAGGGATTTATTTCAGGATTTTACAGACCTAGCTCGTTACATGCGTTTTTTCCCTTAGGACAATATTTTAAAAGGCAGGTAGTATGGTGGTTCAGAGCAGGGGCTTTGAGGTCAGAGGGACCTGGATGGAGTCCCAGCTTTACCACTCGGCAGCTAGGAAATGCAGCCCATTGTCAAGAGCCGAGGAAGAAGGCCTGGGAAGAGAACTGAGTGCTCACGGCTAAGAAAATCTGACTAGCTGTCAAATAGAGATGCGGCAGGGGTCACAGGTAAAGGCACCTCGGCGTGAGTAAATCAAGCTGCCCTGCCTGTGCGCATACCCATCTGCTTGCCATCCACATTTAGTTCACATTCAATCAACAAGTATTCAAGGCTGATGCGGATGGCAGCTACCATTTACTAAGGCTTATGTGTGACCCCATGATTTGGGTACCAAGTCGTTTAATCCTCACAACTACCTGGTGAGATCTTAACCCCATTTTATAACCAAGTAAACAGAGGCACACAGAAGTCGAGACTTGCTCACACAATGAGTAAGCGCACACTTGAGAGTCACACCTCAGCAGCTGGTCTCCAAAGCCTGAACTCAGAATTATTCGCTCTAATGCAAATGGGGCTTTGCTGGGGCGAGGCCCGCGGTGCGCATCAGACACCCTTCACTCCAGGGAATGAAACTCTCAGGTTTGTCTCTGTTCAAGTTAACGACAGAACCTGTCCTCTAGGAACTGGGCATGTACCTGGTACCCCTCTGGATCTTCAGAGGGCATGTGGGGTCACAGAAAAAGCACAAGTGCTAGGATCACAACGACCTCAGTTTGAGTCCTGACCCTACCATGTACCCGCTGTGTGACTTTGAGCAAGTTCCTTAATGTTATTGATACTCAGTTTCCTTACTTGCAAAATAAAGACGACAATAGTACCTGGCTCATTGGGCTGTTGGAAGATGAAAGTACACAGTACATGTAAAACAACTAACACAGTGACAAGTACCGAGGAGGAATTAAACAAACCATGGTTCCTACCCTCCTCTTAGGAACTGTGAACACACAAGGCTCTTAGGACTGCTTGTGTATGGTGATGAGTGACTGGGGGATCCCCTGCTGGCCTCAGTAATGGGAAGTACCTTGAATCACTTATCATGGTGGTCTAACACACAAAAAGTTTTTGAGCCAGCTTCTTTTTTTTTTTTTTTTAGCGGTACGTGGGCCTCTCACTGTTGTGGCCTCTCCTGTTGCGGAGCACAGGCTCCGGACGCGCAGGCTCAGCAGCCATGGCTCACGGGCCCAGCCGCTCCGCGGCCTGTGGGATCCTCCCGGACCGGGGCACGAACCCGCGTCCCCTGCATCAGCAGGCGGACTCTCAAACACTGCGCCACCAGGGAAGCCCCTGATGGCTTAATTTCGCAACCCATGTTTCTTTACGGGAATGTATGACTAGATTTAGAGACAGAGGCTTCAGTGACTCCTGAAGCCTGGGGAGGGGACAGTGCACACATTGCTTGGCCCCGCTATTACTAGGATAGAGATCATGGTCTTTCCTTGTTTTAGTTCTGATTTTGAAGAACAGCTAGAACTGTGGGCCACATCTCTCTTGGTTTCATGCACACTCAGACTCTGCCATGATTACAACAACAGTAATACAGGGGTTGGGGAGGGGTTGGGTTGCCGGGAGAAATGCAGCGCCCCTGTTCTCTATGCTTTCTGTGAGGGGCAGGCACTTACAGAAAAGTTAATCTTGATTTTGCCTTTTTTTTTTTAATACTTTTTTTTTTCTTAAACCCCACATTTGTTTATTTATTTATTTTTTTGGCTGTCTTGGGTCTTTGTTTCTGTGAGAGGGCTTTCTCTAGTTGCGGCAAGCAGGGGCCACTCTTCATCGCGGTGCACGGGCCTCTCACTATTGCGGCCTCTCGTTGCTGAGCACAGGCTCCAGACGCGCAGGCTCAGTAGTTGTGGCTCACGGGCCTATCTGCTCCACGGCATGTGGGATCCTCCCAGACCAGGGCTCGAACCCGTGTCCCCTGCATTAGCAGGCAGACTCCCAACCACTGTGCCACCAGGGAAGCCTTGCCTTTCTTTTTAAACACATTTAAAAGAAATTCGCACCACCTTCTGGATTACCTTAGACATATCCTGGCTGGGGTTGTTTAATCACCGGAGTTGAAAATCACTCCTCTATTCTCATTCATTATTGCAAGAATGTCAAGTTTGTGCAGCCTCCCTGGAGAGCGCTTTGGCAAGAAGGATCAACGATAAATGGAGTTTCCCAGGTGTGGCCCTGGGCTCTCCTTTCTCATTCAATACTTTCTTCCTAGTGATACCATTCACACGTATGGCTTTAATCACCATCCATCCATCCACCCGTCCATCCATCCCATCTGACTAAGCACCCGCTATGTGGCACATGTTCTTCTGGGTTCCGGGGCCACATCACTGATACGGTTGGATATCCAGGGTGACAGCTGCGTCCTTGGCACCTCACTTTGGATGTCTACAGGCACCTCACACTCATCTTCCCTCTCAAACCTGGTCCTCCTGTGGCATTCCTTACTCTGGATTTTAGTGAAGGAACCACATCTGTACTTTTAACACAAGCCAGAAACCTGGAGACCTGTAGCCCCCTTTCTCTCCATCACTTCCCTTCTAGCCATATCTAACTCCATCACTGAGGCCTGTTGATTCATCTCTTAAATGCCCCTGGAATCTTCTCTCTTGCTCTGTCCCCTCCATTGCCACAGTGAGGGCCACCATCGTGTCTTGTGACAGCCTCCTAACTGCTCTCCCGGGGTTCTGTGCTGGCCACCTTCCTGTACATTTTCCACTCGTGGCCAAGATGACTGTCTCCAAATGCAAGCCTGTTCCATCAGTTTCTTCCTTAAAACCTTTTGTGGGCTTCTCTCTGCTCTCAGGTTAAAGCAGAGCTTCTTACCAGGGCTCTGCAAGCCCCCGGCCACAACATGATACAGCCCCTGTGGACCTCCTTCACCAGTCCCTGCCCTCCGCCTCCATTTCTTTAAGCCCCTTGAGTTCTCCATGCTTCCTTCGATCCCACCACGCTGCTCCCTCCACCCAGAATGCCCTCCCCTCCCCTCTTTGGCAAATAACTCCTATGCACCCTGCAGTTGCCCTGCCGTCCCTGACCAGGTCAGAGCCCTGCACTTCTTCAAAGCAACTGTCATGATTAAAGTTTTACATGTGAGAGATTTTTCAGTTAAGGCCCCACCCTATTCCTCCCTGAGACCCTAAGATCTACAAGCACAGGGAGAGTGCCTGTTAGTTCCCCAATATTTTATAATGAAAAATTTCAAATGTACAGCGAACAGGGAGGAATTTTACAGCCAACATCCATATACCCCATAACCTGGATTCTACCTGTTTCTGACCCCATTATATTTCCATCCTGCACTGTGCCTGGTATCTAGGAGGCCTGCGATAAATCTTTGTTGAATGAAAGTGGTTCATATCCTTCCACATCTAGGATGATAAAGATAAGATGAACAGGTATGTGTGAATAATATTTATGTCAGCCTCATCTATTAAGTGTGAAAAACTGGAAGCAACTTAAATGCCCATGATAGAGGACTGGCTAAATAAATTACGGTACATCCTTCAGAATGGGGTTCCTTGCCATCAGTGACAGCGATGATGTAGATCTGTGTGTATTGACATTGAAGGATGCTCCAGATGTACTGTTAGGAATGAAACTAAAGGAAATTGGGTATAATATGACATTATTCTTTTGTAAAGTTAAAAAATCAATACACGTGGATAGGTAGTGCCTATTTTATGTCAGGTACTATTCTAAGTACTTTACATATATCAATGCATTTTAATCCTCACAAAAATCCTACGGGGTGAGTATTCCCTATTATCCCCATTTGACAGGTAAAGAAACAGGCACAGAGAGGGGAAGTAACTTGCCTAGAATCACACAGCTCTTTCCATGGGAAAATGCCCTGGAAGTTCCACACAAAATATGATAGTAGTGACGATACCAAACGCTAGTGAGGATGTGAAGCAACAGGAACTCTCATTCATTGTTGGCGGGAACGCAAAACAGCCACTTTGGAAAAGAGTTTTGTGGTTTTCTTAAAAACTAAACGTACTCTACGGACTTCCCTGGTGGCGTAGTGGTTAAGAATCCGCCTGCCAATGCAAGGGACACAGGTTCAAGCCCTGGTCTGGGAAGATCCCGCATGCCGCAGAGCAACTAAGCCTGTGTGCCACAACTACTGAGCCTGTGCTCTAGAGCCTGTGAGCCACAACTACTGAGCCCGCGTGCCACAACTACTGAAGCCTGCGCACCTAGAGACCATGCAACGCAACAAGAGAAGCCACTGCAATGAGAAGCCCGTGCACCACAAGGAAGAGTAGCCCCCGCTTGCGGCAACTAGAGAAAGCCCGTGCGCAGTAATGAAGACCCAACGCAGCCAAAAATAAATAAAATAAAATAAATTAAAATTAAAAAAAACACCTAAATGTACTCTAACCACACGATTCAGCAACCGCGCCCTTGGTATTTACTCAAAGGAGTTGAAAACATGTCCACACAAAACTCTGCACGTGGACGTTTATGGCAGCTTTATTCATAACTGCCAAAACTTGGAAGCCACCAGGATGTCCTTCAGTAGGTGAATGGAAAATGGAATATTATTGGGCACTTAAAAAGAAAAAAAGAGCTATCAAGCCATGCAGAGACTTGGAGGAAACGAAAATGCATATTACTAAATAAAAGAAACTAATCTGAAAAGTTGTATGATTCCAACTACATGATATCCTGGAAAAGGCAAAAACTATGGCGACGGTAAAAAGATCTGTGGTTGCCAGGGGCTGCGCGGGGGCTGGGAGGGAGCACAGAGGATTTTCAGGGCAGTGAAACTATTCTTTTTTTGGGGGGGGGATAGGTTCTTTTATTTGAAATAAAAATGTCCAGTTTTGAAAAGAAAAGAAGGTTTCTAAAAACATAAGTCCTCAAACCACAGGTTTCCACAGGTTGACGAGTTGAATTCCTGAACACTGCAGAGGGATTACTGGAGATGTTGATTACTTAAGGCACTAATAGGAAGGCACTGAAGAACAGCAGGGCCAGGCTTCAATCAGACAAATGTGCGCTGCCCTGGAGGAATTGCATAGGCTGGCTTTGAAGTTGGCTTCTCCTTTGCTTCTTTTTATTTTGTTAAACTTGTAGCTTTACTTTCCTCAATTTCTAGAATATCAGTTTCTAGATATTTGGGTTTATAGGTTATCATCATTTTGCTTTATTACCACGTCCCTGATCTGTAACTTCACCCACCCCACTTCCCCTCTATGGACTCCACAGGTGGCTTTTAATGAATTCTCTGTCCTTTCTGTTACTGTGTAGTTACAGAGTGACCTGAGAAGTGAAACTCATAAATCGAGTTGACCTAATACCAGGGCTTTGTGCACAGAATCCACCAATCTGCTCAGAGATGGCCTGATCTGAACCACGTCCCCCACCATGCTCCCTGGCTTCTGCTTAGGGCAGTAGATTTGGGATCAAAGGCACCTTCAGGACTGGACCATCTTCCCGGTGGAGCATCGTGATTTACAGGGCCTCTGGGTCCTCCCCGGGGTGGGCCTCATTATTGGTGGACCTGCTGGTCTCAGGACTTAATGAAGCTCAGGTTGTTGATGTCTCATTGCAGAAAGAATTCAGTGAGAGACAAAGTGATAGGTAAGACGTGGACTTATTTAGAGAGAAACACACTCCACAGACAGAGCGTGGGCCATCTCAGAAGGCGAGAAAGGCCAGGGCAGTGAAACGATTCTGTATGATATTATAATGGTGGATACATGTCATCACACATTTGTCCAAGCCCAAACCCATAGGATGTACAACACCAAGAGTGACCCCTACACAGCACTGTAAATCAACTACACTCCAATAAAATTAAAATGAAAAAGAGTGAACCCTAATATAAACCATGGACTTGGGGTGATTCGGATGTGTCAATGTAGGTTCATCAGTCCTGACAACTGTACCTCTCTGGTGCTGATGCTGATAAATGGGGGAGGCTGTGTATGAGTGGGGACAGGGGGTACCTGGGAAATCTCTGTATCATCCTCTCAATTTTGCCATGAACATAAAACTGCTCTGAAAAACGTCTCTACTCTCTATATGTATATATAGGGTTACTTCTGAGAGAGAAGATTGAGCATAATTTCGATTTTTCCTTTTGACTCTGTCACGCCTCCTTTTTCTCCAGTAATCACGTCTCACTTGTGTACTTTTTTCCAGGAACACTGCTTCTCAAGTGGTGAAGCAAAGTGAAGTCTGGAGAAGGGAACACTTGGCCACATACCTAAGAAGCCTCCCTCAACAGATGTCCCATCGTGATCAGATTCAACGCAATAGTTCAGTCATGTAACTATGTGAGAAAAGAGTTTCAATCACCTTTGTCGGAGCTGCAGAACTGGATCCCCACCTCGTGGAGGAGATGCTCCGTTTCCTCCAGCCAGGACAGTGACAGGCGCAAGATGTCCAGCGCCACCTTCTGGAGCCCTGAGACAGGTGGGCTGACCTGCAGGTGCTGCAGGAGGTCGACCTCCTTCTTCAGGTCATTGCTACAGCAAGACATTGTCATGCATGCCTGGAAAGAGATGAGGTCGTGAGGAGCCCGGGCACCATCGCCAGAAATAGCACCTGACGCTTGTGACCCGCACAGAGCAGTGTTCTTGACGGGCCCGTGAAGCAGGCAGAGCCGTATGTTGGCCGCCCTGTGACGGCCCAGTTCTACTTCCCTTTTTGGAGGGGCGGAAGGAAGGAGGCAGCTTTTATTTCACGTGCACTCTAATTGGGACTCTGGATGGTCAAAGAGACCCTTTGTTTAGGTATAGGCAATTCCAAAGCCAAATTGCCAAGGACGATTTGGCTGAAAGGGGAAGCAAATTTGGTTACAGAATTCCTGCTGAGATCAACACACAAGCTGGTCATAAAGTGCGGTTTCCTGATTTGAAAGAGTGCTGACAAGCCAACATTTGCCCAGACTCCCCAGATAGCAGCTGCATATTTCCAGAGAAAGCAGAAGCAGCTGCCTGATGTGATAAGCTGGATCCCTGCGTGGGGGCCATGAAGTGGGGGCTCTGCCAGACCCTCTGGTCCAATAAGGGTAAGAGCAGCCTTCCACTGCTGGGACAGAAAAGAAAACTGCAAATAAAGAGCAGAATGTTTCTTTGGTTTCTCTGGAAATAACACGGGGCTGTTTTTTTTTTCCCCCGGGGTCTGGGGCCTCCCAAAGGCAGTACTTGGAGTGTGTCGGGCAGCTTCTCCTTGGCCACACCAAGTTCACCTGGGAGGCATTTCTGGAGGTCCTTTGTTTTCTGATCTCAAACAGATTTCTCCAACAAGAGAAAAGGTGGACTAAAAGCAGAGCTGGACAATTTCCTGAACAAGGAGCACAAAAATGAGACACAGGGGACATTTGAGGAATGGAGAAGGGGGCACCTGGCAACTGTCTAAGGATGTCTTCAGCTTCTTGATGTTCTGGGTGATTTCCTCCTCTTTGCAGCTGCTGAGCTGGGTCTCCTTCTGCAGGGTCTGCTTTTTCTGCCAAACGTTGATATTGTCCTCTGTGACCCTGCTGCTCTTCTCTAGTAACTGGTGAGAAAAAGAAAAAAAAAAGATTTAAAATGCAGGGTGGGGCTTCCCTGGTGGCGCGGTGGTTGGGAGTCTGCCTGCCGATGCAGGGGATGCGGGTTCAAGCCCTGGTCGGGGAAGATCTCACATGCCGCGGAGCAACTGGGCCTGTGAGCCACAACTACTGAGCCTGCGCGTCTGGAGCCTGTGCTCCGCAACAAGAGAGGCCGCGATAGTGAGAGGCCCGCGCACCGCGATGAAGGGTGGCCCCTGCTCGCCGCAACTGGAGAAAGCCCTCGCACAGAAACGAAGACCCAACCCAGCAAAAATAAATAAATTAATTAATTAAAATGCAGGGTGGCTCTGGGGGGAGAAGACCTGGAGGGCTTCAGCTTAAGCTCGGAGGAGGGAGGTCCTGGCGTGTTTTGGGGATGGCTCTGGAGGGTGGATATTGGCTCTGTCACCGGGGCATGTTTCCCAGGATCAGAGATGGTTTTTTAAGAGCCAAAGGCCTGTCATGTGGCCACGAGTGTGTTCTAGATTCTTCTGCATTCTGGGAGGGATTCATCAGGCTGAGCCTGATGCTGTGGGCTCCTAAAAAGGAGGTCGTCTGAGAGAAGCCCGTGGTGTGATCTTGTGACCCGCGCGCTGACACCCAGGATTGGAGAGGATAAACGGAAGGATAATAAGGCATCGTTACAGCCAGAGGCCCACCCTCACTGCCATCTGCCACTTCAGGAGGAACGAGCGAGCGAGGACGCACCGTCCATGCTGAGGCCGCCCCTTTCCTCGCGGGTCTAACGGAGGTTCACCGTGTGGGTCTGCCGACCAGACACAGTCCTGGGTGGTTTAATTTGATTTTCACAGAAACACTACAAGGGAGTTTAACTGGCTTTTACTTTAAAAGCCAGGAATTCCCAGAAAATCAAAACAAATCTTTATGGAGTAGCAACAGTGTGAAAATTATGTGCCACCAACAAAAAACAGGAACATATGCTCCCAGTGTCTGGAGCCCCGGGTCCCTGAAGGAGAAAGTGGGGAAGAGAGACGAGCCTGCTGATTGGAGACAGGTTTGTCCTGGAACGGTTTCACGCGTCCGCAAGTGGCCTTGAGGACCTGACCTCTGAAAAGCTCCAGCTGCAGCACAAAGAAAGGGAAGGGGATGAGGTGAGTGGCGCAGCTGCAGCTGCGAGGCTAGGGGAGGCGCCTCCATCGCTGAGTCTGGGAGAAATCGGTGAGAAGGCTCTGCACGCCTTTAGTGGTCATTATGGGTAATTAACACCTTCACCTCTCACCGGAAGGGGCAGTGCCCACACAAGAGAGGGGGACAGCAGGTTTTAATGACTTTTCAGGTGTGCCCGCTTAACCTAGCCGACGCACACGGTCAGCACACACACGTCTCGGGCTCTCGGAAGAGCCACTTGCTGCCAATTATCCAGTGGGAAGTCCAGGGCTAGGAGTGCTCTTCCGTAATTGCTACGTTGGCACCAGGATGTGAGATAAACATTGAGGCTGTCAGCCCAGGTAACTCGTGTCATCAGCAAGGGCGCCTGGGGAGAGAAGGAGGAGCTGCCTGCTGCCGTTTTGTGCCTTAGACCTTGTGTCCTGAAGACGACGTCTCCTGTATTCCTCTCCAGGTCCCCGGAGCCTGGTGCAGTGCCTGGCACACAGCAGGCACTCAATAAACGTTCATCGAATGCTTAGAACAGAAACACCTGTCAAGTCAGATGTTCAAAGTCCTCTCCTTCAGTTCAGCCAGTTTTTACTGAGTGCCTCCCTGATGCTGGTGTCTTCATATTATGGATGATGAAACAATGCAGTTAAATTAAATCAGGGCTTCTAGAATGACGAGTTCAAGATACCCCAGGCTCATGAGACTGGAACGGCAAAGAAGCCCACGTTTCTCTGGAAATTTCCCAACGTGATGGCCCTTGGCCTGGGTTTTTGGCTCACTGGCAAAATGTGGTCATGAAAGGCTCTAAAACAGAGCCCTGAAGGACCACAAGGGCCACACAATCAATGAGAACGTGAACAGGTCCTAAGACACAGGAGTCTGCTGCACACCAGGGAGCTCTGGGAAGCCAAGTAGAGGAATTGTGACTCTCCTAAGGACACCTCTGCAGTCATCCTGCTGGAAGCCAGCTGGGTGATTGGAGGGACTCTGGGTCGTCTGCTGGTTTCATGGCCAAGGGAGGGTCCTAGCTCGCCCGAGGAAGAGGTTATGTAGAGGGCCCTGTGGGCAATGGCCCGCGTTATCACCAGAGGCGCCCTACAGGACTGCTGGGTGGGGGGTGGGGGTGGGGAGGGACAGGTCCTGCTGGACGGTGGGCTGAGTCCTGTGGTCACTGGCCTGGGGAAGGGCAGGACCTCAGGCCGGGAGCGGGCTGTGGAGACAAGGGGGTGAAGCAGGAAGGCCCAGGCAGCGCAGAGAAGCCTTGTTCGTCCTTTCTCTCTCGAGTCTAGACCTGGAGGAATCTCAGTGTCTCTGAGGGTCTTCCTGGATGACCCCTGGCCAGAGCCATGACCAGGCGCTCGGCAAGTGGCGCAGATCATGCCCTCAAGGCGGGTGTGCGCCGTGGGTGCAGAGTGCCAGCAAGGTGAGGGGTAGCCCAGGTGCACGGAGGGAAGCCCAGGCTGGCGGGCTCTCTGCCTTGCTAAGGGGTCGGCACCCTGCAGGAGAAAGGACACCGGGGGTGATGGTGTGGAAGTTGGTTGAAGAGGCTTTCTAACCTGCCTGAGGGTCAGCATCGTCATTTAACTTGTGGTTGCCTCTGAAGTTCAGTGCGTGGGACAAATTCCGGTCACACTGATGGTTCAGGCTTGGATGCTACCAAACGCAAGGGCTTTGGGAGCTGAGCTGGGTGGGACGGAGGGCTCCTTTAAGGATCGTGGTTCTTAACCTTTTTTGGTGGTTTACAGATCCTTCTGAGCATCCAATGAGTGACGAGGTGGACTCACTCTCCCAGAAAAAGAAAAGCACAAACACATACACGCAAAACGTTCTTGGTCCCCCTGGAGCCGTGGCTGCCAGGAGAGGATGCCTTGTGGAGGGGGTCCAAGATGGGCTGCCCTCGGTGGGCTGTGTTCTGGAGGGCCAGTGCCCCGTCTTGGGTTCTCTTTTGCTCTCCCTTAGCCTTTGGTGAAGGCTCGTTTGCATGTTCTGGCCCTCATGTCTGTGCCACGTGTCAGAGGAAGGGCCACTGGGCCATCTTGGGTCAGAGTCCTGGGAAATGGCCCACTCCCCACCCTGCCCACCTCCACCTGGCATAAGCTGTGGTATTCTGGGCTTTACTTTATTAAGAAAAGTGACAGGACTTCCCTGGCGCTCCAGTGGTTAAGACTCCACGCAGCCACTGCAGGGGGCACGGGTTCCATGCCTGGTCGCGGAACTAAAATCCTGCAAGCCATGCGGTTCGGCCAAACAAAACAAACAAACAAACAAACAGAAATTTGGCATTTCCCTGGGGACACTGACTGTAGCATCTGTTTGGGGTCCCAGAGGAAGAAAGATCGCTGTAAATGTCAGGACAAAAAATGTGAAGGAGAAAGTGCTAGAAACACCACCGGGGTCAAGAGCTCAAACCCTTCCCAAGAGGGAACCGCACAGCTGGTTCACTGGCGTGGGCCATGAGCTGGGACTGGCTGCTTGGTCAGGGTCTCATGCAACAGCAAACACTGGAGTGGGCAGCTTCCCAGATGGAAAAGCATCTTTAGTGAAATCCACGGGGACGCGGAAGCCGCACAAAGCCCTGCCCCTGAGATAAGCGGGTGAACTAAGCCAGGCCATCTTCCTCCTCATTCATCCCTGCCGGCCGCTTGGGTGCGGGATTCTGTGGAGAGCACGGGCCCGTAAAGGGGCTCTGCAGCACGCCTACCTGACCTACTGCCCTTTCCAAATTGGCTTTAATGAGGTTTTCTCTGTTCCTCATTTCTTGCAGCTGAAGCAATTTCCTTCTGGAATCCTGCCGAAGCTTCTCTTCCACCTGAAAGGATGATGAAAGCGTGGGCTTGCTGCTAATGTGATCATCATGCCCTCTGGGGAAACTCTTCTGGGGGGGCTGCTAATGGCAGTGGGGGAGTCCCTGAGGGGTAGGGACAGCTGCAGCCCAGCAGCAGGGGTCACAGGCATGCACAGGGTGGAGGCGAACTCACAGGGAGTTGCCCCCTACGGGAAAGGGCCGAGCTCTGCACCCGGGACTCAACTATGTTCTACCGCACACTCCCATCCCAGCTCGGTCCCTAACAAGCCGTACGACACTCGGAAAGTTATTTCACTGCTCCGTGACTCAGTGTCCTCATCTGTCAAATGGGGATGATGATACTAGTATCACTGCATAGAGTTATTGTGGGGATTCAATGTTTGGAATAGTGCTTAAGGGCTCTGTGAGTGTGTTAAGTACTGTTGTAACCTATGAAAGGTGGACAGGAATGTCCGCCGTACAGTCTCGTTCTAATAACTCGTGATGGGTACTTGGAAATGTTATGATTGGGTTTATTATCATAACTGTTTGTCGTTACCACTTTGAGCACACTCACTGGTGGTAACCTCTCTGGAGGCTTGCTAAAGCAATGTCTATTAAGAACTGCAGCCGGCCAAGGAAGGTATTTAAAGTGGAGAAGCTTGCCTACTTTTCCCCCCTTGCTTGGGTAACAGTCAACACACGGTAAGCTTGGGCGTGCTCCACGCTACCCTTGGCTGGCCAGTGTAGGCCTTGCAGCTGCTTAATTCTTGGATGCACCTGCTGAGCCCTGGGCCCTGGCACTAACAGGAAATGAGGCAAACTCTCATAAATAAATGGAAAGTTTTTGTGCTGAAACAAATTCACAGGCTGTTTTTTTAGGGATCTGAAGAGGGGGATCACAGGGATGTAATAAAAGACCCAGAAAAGCCCTTAAGAGCTTTCTTCTGAGTAGTGTGGTCCAGTGGAAGAGCCTCTACCCAGCTCCGTTACCTTGGAAAAGTCATCTAAGCTCTCTGGGCCTTAGTTTTCTCCCAGGTCTAAACATGCTCTGACTTCTATGTCAGCAGCCTTTTTCATGTGCTGCAAAAGCCAAGTCCAGCCTTGGACTCTGCCCTTATCTGTGTTCTGCATGAACAGCCCCCGTTCCCGTCCCCAAGCCTCAGAGTCACCTTCAGCGGCCGCCCTGCTCCCTCCCTCGCACTCGGTGGTCACACGCCTGTCCTCCAGTCCCTCTAACATGCAAGCTGGACTGTGACAACTGGCCTCCTCGCCTCGAGTTTAGATTCTTCCAGTGCAATCTTAACGGTACTCTGAGAGTTACCCAGCTGTAAGGCAGCTCTGTCCAACAGAAATTTCTCCAGCGGTACAGGTACTCTGAGCGAGGCTGTGTTGTCTAATACGGCAGCCACCAGCCACATCTGGGGATCGAGCACTCGAAATGGGGCTGGTGTGACGGAGGAACTGAACTAAAAATTTTAGTTAATTTTCATTAATTTCAGTGTAAACAGTAGCATGTGGCTGTTTGCTACGCCAGCGTCACTGAAGTCAGACGAACCTGGAGTCAGACAAAACCGACTGTGCCATTGGGCTAGTTACTTTACTAGTAACTAGTAGCCTTGACTTTCTCATCTGTAAAATGGAGAGGATGATTTCTAGATCACAGCGCTGTTGTGAAGATGAAGAGATGAAATGTTCAAGGGAACGCCTAGTACGTGAGAAATTGTAACGATCATTTTCACCCTGATTACTGTCCACAAATGTCATTGCATCAGTCACTTGTTCAGAAGCCTTAGGAGCTCCCCACTGCCTGTGTGGTACAGAGCCCAAGCACCTGAACTAAGGCAAAACACCAAGCTAGGGATTCAAGAAGCCCCTACGAACTCTGAACGAGGTAAATAAAACTGAATCCACCCCTAGATAAACCATAATAAAACTGCTGGAAATCAAGGGAAAAGACAATCTTAAAAGCATCTGGAGAAAAAGACAGATTATGCAAAGGTACAACAGTTAGGCTTACAGATGACTTCTAAATAGAAATAATAGGAGCCACAAGACAATAGTGACATATCTAAAGCTGTATCTAATGTGCTGAAAGAAAAGAATTGCCATTGTAGAATTCAATACGCAGTCAAATGTGTTTTAAGAATGGAGGTTAAATATACATCTCCAGACAGACACACAGGCACATTTGAGAATTTGTCATCAGCAGAGCCACCATGAGGGAAAACATTAAAGGGTATTCTTCAGACACAAGAAAAATGAACCCAGGTGGGTGATCAGAGATGCAGAAAAGACAAGCAACAGTAAGGGTAATGTGTGGATATAATACTGACTATAGCAAAATACTACTAATGTCTTGTGGGGTATTAACTATCAAGAGGAGTTTAGAAAATGACAGCAATGGCTTATAAATCTGGAGGGGGTAAGTGAAGTTAAGGTGTTTGAAACTCATTGCACTGTCAAGGAGAAGGGCATAATTATCAACTACTATTGCCTCTTGGTAAGTTAAGAATGCAGGGCTTCCCTGGTGGTGCAGTGGTTGAGAGAACGCCTGCCAATGCAGGGGACATGGGTTCGTGTTCCGGTCCGGGAGGATCCCACATGCCGCAGAGCGGCTGGGCTCGTGAGCCATGGCCACTGAGCCTGTGCTCCGCAACGGGAGAGGCCACAACTGTGAGAGGCCCACGTACAGCAAAAAAAAAAAAAAAAGAATGCATTTTGTAGTCTTCAGGATGACTACTAAGAGAATAGTAGAAGAGTGAAAAACTTAATTAATGTGTGATTTTGGTGAGTCAAGGATGAATGCTATTGTCTTACTATTACTAAAAGAATAGTAAAAAAGTGAAATATTTCCAAGCTAATAGAGGGCGAAAGTGGAATAAGAGAAAACCATCCACTCAGAAGGAGGCAAGAAAGGACAGAAAAAGGAATATAGCACAGATGGTACAACTGGTATTGAGCAAGAAGGTAGATTTAAACCCCAGTACACAAGTAATTACATAATATAAATGGATTAAAGTCAAAGATTGTCAAACTGGATTTTGTAAAAATGATACGCTATTTGAAGGCATATGTCTAAACCTTAAGACAAAAATTGACAGAGAACATATGAAAAAGATATGGTATGAAAACTCTAACCAACAGAAAGCCAGTGATGAAGCTAAATGACAAAGGAGATGTTAAGGGAGAAACACTACTAGAGATGAAAAGGGACATTTCATGATGATCTAAAGTTTTGCTCTACAGGAAGTATTAGGATTCTAAATTCATATGCACCTAGTAACACAGCCTCAAAATATATAAAGCAAACATCGTTCATATTAAAAGAAGAAACACACAAATGACAAACATGTTGAGATTTTTAAAAACATTCTCAATGATGGAACAAAAAGACAAAAAAAAATCAATATGAGAATTTAAGTTGGAACAACATCATTGGCAAACGTGATTTAATGGATCAATTCTTTCTTAGATAATTTCACAATTAAGATCTGAAGGCAGGCTAGGGTTGTGGTTACACACAGGAGCTTTGGAGTCAGGCAGACCTGGATTCAAGTTCTGCCACAACTACTTTATGCAAGTGAACTTGGATAACTTCCTTCACCTCTGTGAGCCTCAGTTTTCCCAACTGTAAAGTGGGGTTAATACCAGTATAGACCGCATGGGGTCATTGTGAGGATGAACAGAGATGATGCAGGTGGAGTGCTTGCCCCAGAGTGGTTCCCAGTCCAACCTGTCCCTGCCATACCTTGCTCTTTTCCTGCAGCGTCATAGAGATCAGGCTCTGCTCGGTACTGCTCCTTTTCAGCTCCACCCTGAGCTTCCTCATTTCTTTTTCCATGTCATGGATTTGCTGAAAGAGTTCCAACAACAGGGAAGTCAACTTCACAACTCATTTCATCCGGTTCATTAAGGCAGAAACCTAGTCTGGGATTCGCTTAACTCCTTCCCTTGGGGGACAATTCCACATCTTTGAGGCAAAGTAGACTTTCTTTCAACGGATGCAATGAAAGGGCTGGGTGAGGGAAAATTTGAGTTTCTTTTGAAGATCAGCATGGATCCTGGATTAAACAGTATAAGATACCTATCCACTCATTAGAATCTCTTTCCTTGGGGTATATTTTTGAGTTCAATCTAAATAAGGGCTGTTTGGAAGACACAATGGGCACAGTTTGGAAGAAAAGAACAATGACATTTTTCTTTATTCTCATTTGAGGCAGAGAAGTGTGCTCCTGACAGAGAGAAGAAAACACGTCTCCTCCCACCGTCCCAGGCACCGTCCTTCCCAACGGATGGAAAACGTATGCCTGGTGATGTGCACGAGGGTTCGGGCCGGTACAGGGGGTGAACATTTACATTGAGTGGTCATCTTTTCACTGTATTGATTTTTATGTTCACCTTCCATACAAGGCCAGTGATACATTTGCTTTTTATCTTGTTTTTATGAATTGTTGTAAAATTGAATGTATTTAAGCAAAAATACTTCAAGAAGAGTTGTGTTAATAACAGTGCTCAGGGCTGTGATAAAACTTGTGACAGTGGATCATGAAAGTCTGGGCATCACAAGTCCAGGGGTAGGGACCACGGTGAATTTCTAGCAGCATATGGTGGCCACCTCCCGTCCCTTTCCCCAGGGGAAACCTGATGAGGGGCCTTGAGCCAACTGCCCAGAAAATCTGGGGAGAGTGTGTTTTCCATGGTCTTTTCACCCATCTCTTTGAGGCTAGCAAATCAAAGCATTGGGAGACTACATTAACAGACAAACACCCAGAAAGCCCCAGAGCTTGTGCTAGCTAATGGGCCAAGGAACCCCTCCAAAACCCTCAAGGCCACAATCTAGGCTTTCAGTGGACACCTAGGGGTCAGGAGGTTCAACGCACGGTTTTGCAGAGTTTTAACTCTTTCTCTTGGGCTTCCCAGTTCTCCTTCTGGGCATCTTCCTTCTGTAACTCTTCTTTCAGCACTGAGCACTGTGGAGAAAAAGGACAGGGCCACAGGGGCTTGGCTGGGGGTCCCAAGTACCTGTGTTCACGCCCAGGAGTGTTTCCTGCTGTATAACCCAATCACACCTCTGAATTCTGAGAGGCGAGACCATTTGTGTGATGGGAGCACGGGATCCTGCAGTCATTCCCAGTTCATCCCTCTCATGAGTTCTGAGGAATAGAGCGTCTAAATTCCTCTTCAAAAGCCAGCAAGCTTCACTGCAGGGGAAATCCAGCTTTGTAGAGTCTGGGTACTTAGGGTGCAGGAATTGGGATGTTTTCACGCTGTGACCGGTGAGGGTGGAGGGGGCTGGACCAGTGAGCTCAGGTCCATCTTAGGGCTTTTGTGCAGGTTGCATCTCAAAGACACAACTGCCCCGACTGGTGTGGAGGGGAAAACGGAGCTGTCTTGCCCGAGGGCGGCTTCGCAACAGGCATTAAGGGCATAAGGATGGATGTGCCTTCTTTTGACCAAGCAATTCCCACTTTAGGAATGTACCTTAAGGACAATGACTGGAGAAATAAGTAAATATGTAGTTTCAAGGATGCTCTTCACAGAATTGTCAGTAACAGTGGAAGAAAAAAAAAAAAGAGGAAACAACCCAAGTGTTGTTTAGCACAGCAGACCACTTTATAACACTGGGTACATCCAGGAGAAAGTATGTAGCTTTTAAGACGAATGATAAGAGTGTTGATTTATTAGAATGGGAAAATAATAAGTATTTAAAATTTTTTAAAATGTGCATAGTATAAATTCACTATAAAATGATTGATTGATTGATTTCTAGGCAATATATAGAAACAAGACTGGAAGAACATACATGAAAATATTAACACTGATTTCTCAAGGTAGCATTTCCTCTCCTCTCTTTTTATTTTTTCTTCTCAATGTCATCTACTTATTTTTCTAAAATTAACACACATGATGTATGTCATTTAAAAAAAGGCATCTCAAATGTTCACAAGAGCAGTACCCTTGGTGGTGACGAGCCCTTCTGCTGTTGACCAGCACAGTCTAGAGGAGAAGGGACCTCATTCCGAGGTCAACGAGGAAGGGGAAACGGGGACATAAATCATCCAAATGCACTTCAGGAGGTAGAAGAGCCAAGCAGGTGCTGTCTTTGCAGATTCCTTCTACATAGCACCAGCTCTGCATCCCCTTCACGTCCCCAGCACACACACACAGACACACACGCACACACACACACACACACACAAACATAAAACAGCTATAGCACATGCCTGCGAAGACAGTCTGCTTGGGAGAAACGAATGCAGAGGGCTTGGCCAGGCAGCCAACCTCGGGCAGAGGCAGAAGAGCACAACGAAAACCAGCCTCCCACTTCTCGGAAAACGATTTTGTCATCCCCATTTCACAGATGGGGAAATGGAGGCCAAATAAGTTACAATAAAAGAAAGCTCTGGTCTGTCTGATCCCAAAGCTCATGCAGTGCCTTTCACCAGCTCCAAACTGGGTATGGTACTACGTACCAGGTATTACTTACTGTGCCTTTTCCTTGGAACCTCAAGATCTGTTCTCACCCCACCCCCATGCAGACCTAGCTATCGGGTAGCCTCTGGGAATCTCTGAGTTGCCACCTGAGATGAAAGCTTTGAGGTTTTACCTTGACTCACAGAAACAGGCACATCATGCAAATACTGAGAAATCTTATCCTATAGAGTCAGGATTCTAAAGTTAGCATTGAAGGCAAGATTTGCAAATAGTCAAAGTTACATGTAAAAAGCTCTTTGCTTGCCTACCACGTTCATCTTCCATAGAGGCATTCTACACACTAAAGTCTAAGGAAGAAATGAGAGTCTGCGTGTTTGCATCTGGATCTTCAGATATTCTGCTTTGAAGACAATTATGAGAACCAGTGGTGCTGGGACCATGATGCAGCCGTGTGGTCATCCTTGCTCACAGAGAGATCGTATTCTGCTTAATATTAAACTTTGCAATGGCAGTATATGCTCATAGGTGTGTTTGTTGCTGGGATTAAACAAACTCATTTATAATAGGGGTTAGAAAATGTTTGCTGGATTTGAAAATATATATTGCTTATTCTGAGCCACATACATGCTGTCCTTTGAAAGGCTTCAGAGAAGTTGGCCACCTGCCCAGCAGCTACCCTCCCTGTGTCCTTGGGCACTGGCCTCATCTCACCACCGTGTGTCATGTGACTCCACTGTGTCTGCTTTTCGCAGCTACAATTTGCTGATGACCCGACACTCACTCTGGAGCTGAGGGCTTCGAGCTGGTGATCCTTTTCTTTGTTCTCACTTTTCAGTTGATTCACCTCCTCTTTTCATTGTTGAACATGACCATCCTTTACTAACACGTCTCTTTGCAAAGATGACACCATCTCTGTAAAAGAACCAAACCAAACCAAAACAAAAGACTCATGGAGGTCAAAGAGGCAAGAAGGATTATTGGCAACACCATGGCTGTCAGCCAATGTTCGGACAAGACCTTCCAAGCCTGGCCCACCACCGGTGCCCGCTTAGAACTGGGGAGGCTTTTTCCAAGGGTCCCAGAGCAGGAATTGGAATGAGAGCAAAGTCCACGGAACAGGGTTTGAGGCTTCAGTGAGAATGAGGGGCAGTCAGCACCAGCGAGAGGAGAAGCCTTTGGGGGCCCCTTGTGGGCACAGGCCAGGCAAACCTGGGAGGAGAGGCCACACCATGGGCCTGGGAAACAGAGGCCCAGCACAGGGAAGGTCCAGGAATTCTTCTCCAGAGGCCAGGAGACGGGTGTGTGGCAGAGGGCACTGCTGGACGCTATTGATGGGGTGGCTGTTTTCACAGTCCTCTGAGTTTGGACCCCTCTCTACCACTTATTAGCTTGGTGGTCTTGGACAAGCTATTTCACCTCCCACTGTCTGTCCCACACAGAGTTATTGTAAGGGTCAAATGAGACGGTATGTCCCAAGAACACAAAGTGGCTAAATTATGTTTGTTCCATGGCGCCTATGATTTTTCTCGGCAGCCAGCTTCCAAAATGGCCCCAATGATCCCTGCCGCCTAGAATTCATGCCCTGTGTAGCCCCTCCCACCCTGAATAGGGCTGCCATGGGTAACCAATATGATACTGTGGAAATGACGGACTGTTTCCTCTCAGGCTGAGTCATAAAAGACACTGTGGCCAACTCTTTGCTCGCTCTTGAATCACTCACTCTGGGGGAAGCCAACTGCTGTGTCGTGAGGACACTCAAGCAGCCCTAGAGAGAAGCATGTGTGCTGAGGGACTAAGGCCTCCAGGCAATAGCCACATGAGCAGCCATTCTGAAGGGGGATCCTCCGGCTCCCCCCGAGGCTTTAGATGACATGACTTAGGCCCCTGCCGACATCTTGACTGCAACTCATGAGAACTAAGTCACCGCCCGCTCAAATTCCTGAACTACAGAAACTGGGGCAGATAATAAATATTGGTTGGGGTTTTATCCATTACATTTTGGGGTAACTTGTTATGCAGCAGTAGATAACTACTCCATTACTGTAGCATCATTTTTTTAACATCTTTATTGGAGTATAATTGCTTTACAATGGTGTGTTCGTTTCTGCTTTATAACCAAGTGAATCAGTTATGCATATACATATCTCCCCATATCTCTTCCCTCTTGCATTGTAGTATCATTTTGAATAAAAGTGGGAAGAAGGGTGCATAAATGCATTGGTATTGGATTATCTCCTACGGTTCTTTTCTTGAAAGAACATCAGGCCCAGTTTTAGTGGTAGGTATCAATCAAGAATGTCTATGAAATAAAGCACAAAATGCTCCAGAATTTCATTTTCAAAATGAGCTTTGCCTCCAGGACACAGTTCAGTTACTTGGAAATCCCTCTGGGGCTTGCCACACTTTGAGTGGGTCCAGCCCATCTCAAGCGTTATCCCAACCCAGGTCTGTCCGACTCCCTGATTGGAGAAGGAGGGATCTGAGACAGGCTCGATGCTTGGATGAGGTTTCACTGACCGACATACGGGAGGAAGGTGAGGACCAGCGAGTTCATCCTTCCATTCCTGGTGCCCAGAACAGCACCTAGCCTGGGGGAGGTGCTCAGAAAATATCTGAGGACATCCCAAGTGAGGGAGGAGCATAAGCAGAGACCTGGGGGTAGCAGGGGGTGGGGCTGGGTGTGATTAAGTTGCAGAGTGAGGCAGAAGAAAAGCACAGATTCATACAGAGATGGGGATTCACATGCGACTCAATGCTATGCCTGGCTTCTACAGCTGTGGGCATGTTTCCTGCTACGCGCTGGCTGCTTTCAGAGTGATGTGCCCCTCCGAGGCTCACTGCCTCCTCCCTGTCACCTGCTTCTTTCCCTCCCCTCGTCTGTGAGTGGTCCCATCCTCTTCTGGTCTCTAGGCATGTCAGTTCCTGCTTAGAAACCTCCACTGGATTCCCAACACCCTTGGAATAAAAACGCAGACCCCCCGACCCTGCCCAGCCCCACAATCCCCTGTTCACTCCACGCAGACTCGCTTGCCCTTGGATTGTCCTTGCCCACCTGAAACAGGTCCTCTCTAAAAGAAGGACATAGCCGTGGCGGATACAACATGAACTGGTTAGAATCGGCTAGGTCCAAGGGGGCATAAGATTCGACTTCCAGGGGAACTGGAGCTTCATTACAGGCTCATTGTAATACATGAGCGAAATGACACACCCACCAGCACCAGGACAGTTCCAAGGCTGACCATAAAGGTCAAAGAGTGGGTGGTGGGGCTTCCCTGGTGGCACGGTGGTTGAGAGTCCGCCTGCCGATGCAGGGGACACGGGTTCGTGCCCCGGTCCGGGAAGATCCCACATGCCGTGGAGCGGCTGGGCCCGTGAGCCATGGCCGATGAGCCTGCGTGTCCAGAGCCTGTGCTCCGCAACGGGAGAGGCCACAACAGTGAGAGGCCGGCGTACAGAAAAAAAATAAATAAATAAAAAATAAAAAGTGGGTGTTGGCCCAATTCCTGGAAATCCCCGCCCCTTCCCCAAAATATTAGAGTTGTCCCAATCCTCCCACTCATTAGCCTATAAAATTACCCAGCCCATAAAACTAACTGCCCCATATTTGGGGGCCTCTAGCCTTCTGAAATGGCCCACACTCTGTCTGTGGAGTGTGTTTCTCTCTAAGGAAATCCACTTCTTACTTTGTCTCTCCCTGAATTCTTTCTGCGATGAGACATAAAGAACCTGAGCTTTATTAAGTCCCGAGACCACATGTGTGATCTCGATTAAAAGATAGTGGGGTCTGACTGGGTTCGAGTCCCAGCCCACGGGTTCAAGTCCCACCTGAGTTCCATGGTTGCACACCCACTAAGCTGGTCCCCCTTGGCCTCCCCCCTTGAAGCGCTGGCCACCACGACACACAGTTTATTTTCTCCACAGCACCACTGCTCTCTGAAGTGGGCTTGTTTATTCATCCGTTTACTTTTATTGTCTGTCACCCCCTCCCGAATCTGTGAGTACAGGAATCTGACTGTCTTGCTTGGCTCTCCCTCCCCGGAGCCTGGAACGGGGCCTGACACCTAGTAGGAGCTCAAGAAACATGTGGAAGCAATGAAGGAATCCAGGGAATCAAAGCTCAGTCACAGCTGTGCGTTGGCTGCCCCTCTCCCAACCCAAGCCCTTTATCAGGGAACCACCTCTGATCAAATTAGAAAATGGTTTCCCTTGGGCCCAAGTGCACTCGGCTGAAATGGGTGAGACAATGGGTGCCTTAAAGGAGTGACCCCATTTTGTCCACGCTCTAGTTTGCACTCAGGCTGCTTTGTGGAACCACCCAAGCCACAAGGCGACCTGTGTTCTCCCTGGTGGGGCCAGTGCTCAGGAGACCTTGTAGCCAAGAGATACCATTCTCTCAAATATTTACCTGGCCCTGCCCTCGGAACTGGGCGGCAAGAAACCTCCACTGAGGGAGAACTCTAATGCACCGACACGGGTGATCCCTGAGGCTGCACCCAGGTCAAGGGCACAGGTGTGCTGGTTGACTGGTGATGTCTGCAGGGGGAGGGCAGAAGCTCTGGGGCCTGAAGGCAGAAGCGCCTCACCTGACGTGATGGCGGCGTCCCTCCTTAAGTTCTCGGCCTCGTGCTTCAGGGAGGTGATTTCTAAGTTTCTCTCAGACAGGGTCTGGCACAGCACCTGGTTGTAGCCTTGCTGTAGGGCACTGATCTGTGGAAGGAGGCAACACACAGTCAGAGGGGGCCAGCCAGGCCTGCAGGACACGCCGGTACTTCTCCAACGTTGGGCAAAGAGTCGGGTTGATCTTGGATCGGGGTGTTGGGGAAACCAAGGTTTTCAGTTGTCACTTGTGGAAGGGGCAGGAGGGGGCCTGTTCCTTCAGTGACCACCATGTCATTGGTCCTCGAGACACGGACCTTATCTTTGTGGCCACCCAGGGGCTCGGGTGCTGCTGTCTTCCTATGACCTGTGGGTTTTCAGCCATAAATAGACCAGCTGTTGGTTCCAGATCATCCAGCACTGACTGGATGCACAGCAAAGTTCAAGAGCCAGGAGCAGGTTATGAAATGAATTCCCTCTAATGAGAATAGAGGGTAGTTTTTACCTCACAGAACACTCCAGAGTTTACAAAGCCCGTTCACACATGCTACACTGATACTCGTCACAGCGTTGCTGAAGGCTGACGTTCCCATTAATGTGCCCATTTTGCAAGGGAGCCAGGTTGAGACTCAGAGAGGCGAGGCCCCCTGCTCGGGATCATGTGGCTGGTCAGACGTTGAGTCTGATTCAAACCCAGTCTTTAGTTGCCTGGTTCCTCCTTCCCAGGTGGCTCTAGGAATGAACGTGAGAAGTTGGAGGCTGTAAAGCATGGCATGGACTCGGGAGCCGGACTGTGGCCTTCAAGTCCTGCCTCTGCCAGTTAATGGGCTTTGTGAACACAAGGAGGACACCATATTCTGTTTCCTTTTGTTCAGTCTGTACACAGGGTGATGGTAGTCCCAACCTGATAGGATTGTTAGAAGTATTTTAATAAGTTAACACGTGTACAAGTGCTCAGATCATGCCTGGCACATGACACAGGGGGATGAGCTGTGACGGTCCTCTCCTCTGACTACCCACGGGGTGTTTTTTTTGTTTTGTTTCGGGGGTTTTTTGTGTTTTTTTTTTTTGTGGTACGCGGGCCTCTCACAGTTGTGGCCTCTCCCATTGCGGAGCACAGGCTCCGGACCCGCAGGCTCAGCGGCCATGGCTCACGGGCAGAGCCGCTCCGTGGCATGTGGGATCTTCCTGGACCGGGGCACGAACCTGTGTCCCCTGCATCGGCAGGCGGACTCTCAACCACTGCGCCACCAGGGAAGCCCCTATCCATTCATCTCTTGATGACACTTAGGTTGCTTCCATATCTGGGTAATTGTAAATAATGACGCTCTGAACATTGGGGTGCATGTATCTTTTCAAATACATGTTTTTGAAAACACGTGTTTTTGTTTTTTTCGGATTTATACCCAGGAGTTGAGTTTCGAGGTCATATGGTAGTTCTATTTTTAGTTTTCTGAGAACCCTCCATACTGTTTTCCACAGTGGCTGTGCCAGTTTACATTCCTACCAACACTGTACCAGGGTTCCATTTTCTCTAAAAATTGTAAATTTTCTTCCTAGGGGTAATTGAGATGGTGCTTCAATAATAACATAAGATCAGGTGAAGTCTAAAGAAATTTTAGAAAACCTGGATAAAGTAAGAAAACATCTGTTCGCTGGCATCTGAATGTTAGAGAGACACCAAGACATGTGGGCCAAGTTCTGGAGAGAAGGGAAACACAGACGCAAGCTTGACATTTGGTGCAGCTTTTCTCCTTGGGGCATTTGCGGATTCAAATCTTACAGCCTAGGAGCTGAAAAGCCAAGGAGTTCAAAAGACTCTAACCACAGAAGCTGCTGGCATCCCTTGACTTGTAGGTGCAGCACTCTAGTCCTGCCTCTGTGGTCACTGCCTCTGCCTCTTCTTTGGATATAATCTCCTCCTGTCTCTCACTTATAAGTACACTTACAGATGGCACTTAGGGCGAGGATAGTCTCAGCTCAAAATCCTTATATCCGCAAAACTTTACCTTGTAAGGTAACATTCTCAGGTCCCAGGGATTAGAGCCTGAGATCTTTGGGGCCACCAGTCAGCCCACTGTAAGCCCTAAACGTCTTCTCTCCTGAGGAGGGTCTAGGCTGGGCAGAAACCCCGACAGACATCTACCAGAGGCCAGATTGAGAGCCCTTTTAGAAGGTCAATTCTCAGCTCATTTGGAACCTTGCTATTGCCCTTTTTTTTTTTCTTTTCTTTTCGGTACGTGGGTCTCTCACTGTTGCGGCCTCTACCGCTGCGGAGCACAGGCTCTGGACGCACAGGCTCAGCAGCCATGGCTCACGGGCCCAGCCGCTCGGTGGCATGTGGGATCCTCCCGGACCGGAGCACGAACCCGTGTCCCCTGCACTGGCAGGCGGACTCTCAACCACTGCGCCACCAAGGAAGCCCTGCCCTTTCTTTTTTCCTCCTGTTTGTCCTCAACAGGGGGAAGCATTAAGAGTAAATGAGGGGCTTCCCTGGTGGAGCAGTGGATCAGAATCCGCCTGCCAATGCAGGGGACACAGGCTCGAGCCCTGGTCCAAGAAGATCCCACATGCCGTGGAGCAACTAAGCCCGTGCGCCACAACTACTGAGCCTGCGTTCTTGAGCCTGCGAGCCACAACTACTGAAGCCTCCATGCCTAGAGCCTGTGCTCCGCAACAAGAGAAGGCCATGGAATGAGAAGCCCGTGCAACGCAACAAAGAGTAGCCCCTGCTCACAACAACTAGAGAAAGAGCGGGCGCAGCAACGAAGACCCAATGCAGCCATAAATTTAAAAAAAAATAAATAATAATAATAAAATAAATGCATTAGCAGATTTTGTGTTTCCTCTCATCGTTAGTGTATTGCTTTCATTCCTAAGACCCTAAAAAATTGGAAACCACTCCACTTACCAGGAACACACTTTGCAACACGGATCCAGGGGAAGCTGTTTTCTTCCGTAGACACTTCATGACCCCGGTTTCCACAACTGCAGGCACTGCTGGCTCTGCCAAGTTGCTGGAGAAGGGCACCTTATCTGCAAAGTCACGAATCCAAATGGGCCCCCATTGGCAAGGGTGGAAGGAAGTTGTTTGGTTTAGCTTCTTGGGGGATCAGAAGATTGGGAGTTCTGGGGGGGGTGGACTGCAGGTACCTTGCTGTCCCTTGGTACAACGTCAGGGGAAAGAAAGGTCGCTGGTAGCTTCTCAGAGCTACCAGTTGGGGCTGTGCAGAGCGTCTTAGTAAATGCCATTTTGGTTGCAAATAACAGAAACTCAAACTGGCTGAAGCAAAAAAGGGGACATCTAAGGGGAAGAAAAGATGGCTCCTGCCTGTTCAGACTCCTCAGCTTTGCTTGCCCTTTGATTCTCTAACCTTCCGCATTTCCTTTCAGTAAACTCCTTTTCTCTTTAAGTTAGCCACAGGAGATTTCTGTTGGTTGCAACCAGAGAATCTTGAGTGATACAAAAAGTCCTAGTGGAACCCAAGGGCAGGCATTGGAATGGGCCTTTCCAAGGAAAGAAACCAGGAACCAGAAAGTCATCAGGAATCAGGGCAACTTTCTGCATCAGTTGGAATGCCTTCAGCTTTTTTTTTTTTTCCTTCATGGAGCTCATAATCCATTCATTTTTTCAATAAGCAATTATTGAGTATCTATCCTGTGCCAGGCACCCTGCTAGGTCTTAGAGTTCCATACAGGTATAAAATATGCCAAGACCCCTGCCCTCAAGTAGCTCACATTCTAGTGAAGATAAGACATGTGAGCACATAGAGTATATTCACAACACAGAATACGAAGAGCTATGCCATGGACACATATACACCAGCAAACATAAAATAGATAGCTAGTGGGAAGCAGCCGCACAGCACAGGGAGATCAGCTCGGCGCCCCGCGACCACCTAGAGGGGTGGGACAGGGAGGGCGGGAGGGAGGGAGACGCAAGAGGGAAGAGACATGGGAACACATGCACATGCATAACTGATTCACCCTGCCACAAAGCAGAAACCGACACACCATTGTAAAGCAACTACACTCCAACAAAGATGCAAAAAAAAAAAAAAAAAAACAAGAACTATGCCAGAGGGATGAAGCATGACTGTCTTCATAGACCTAGAAAGCCCAGATGCAATTATCCTGGTAGAGAGGGCCTGGGCAGAGAATCGCAGGTAGGTGAACGTGTGTGCACAGAGAACATGGTATGTATGAGAAGCTGCAAGTTTGCAACATCCGTGGAGCAAAAGAGTTCTTGCAAAAGTAGTGGGAGACGTGGCTGAAGAAATTGGTTGAGGATGAAGCATAAAAAATCCACTGAAGTGTGATCTTGTTTTCCTGAGGAGGCATGGGGGAGCCATGGAAGATTTTTAACCTGTTTGAGGACATGGTCAATTCTCTGGGTTTCAGAAAAGTCCCTCTGGAGTCTGGGATGTGGTGAAAGTTGGGCTGGACCTTTCACCAGCGGGCATGCTCAGTGGCTCAGGAAAGGTTTTCGCTCTGCCTTGGGAAATTCTTCACGCCACTCTGGCAGTGGAGCTCGCCCCGCCCACGGCTTCTCCTCACTGGATTGGTTGAACTCAGGGAGGCTACCAGGAGGCCCAGTTGACCTCCCAACTCCACACCCCCGCCCCCGCCCGTTAACGCTCTGGGCGCGCGCTGCCTTCAGCTTTAAATAACAGAAACCTGGATGTGGGTAGATGGTAAAAATTTGGAGCCCCTCCCAAATGAACTTTAGCCATGTGGCTTGCTTTGTCTGATGAGATGTTGGCAAACACATGGCAGGTGGAGACTTGAAAAGTGTGCTTTGGGGCTTTCTCTCTCCTGTTGCTCTTGGAAACCTGTACCCACCACACGTGGCCTGGTCTGGCCTGCTGGGTGATGAGGGACCACACCAGGCAGAATCAGACGTCCCAGCTGAGGCCTTTCTAGACCAGGGTTTCTCATTCTCGGTACTATTGACATATTGGATCAAATAAGTCTTGGTTGTGGGCAGCTGTTCTGTGCACTGCAGGATGTTTAGCAGCATCCCTGGCCTCTACCCCTAGAGGATAGGATCACCCCCACCCCAGTTTAACAACCAAAGTGTGTCCAGACATTGCCAAATGCCCCCTGGGTGGCAAAATCGCCCCCAGTTGAGAACCACTGTCCTAACCCAGCTTGCCTGGCAATGACCAGGCAGGCATGTACACGAAGCCACCCTAAACTAGCCCCAGCCAAACCAACCAGACCAGTACAAGTGGCCAGCTTGACGCCTGGAATCATGAGAACTAATAGTTGCCATTTTAAGTCACTAACTTTTGAGTCGTTGGCTCCACAGCACAAACAGGTACATCTGACTACAGTGGCTGAAACTGATAGGATTGATTTATTTATACAACAGGATGTACAGAGGTAGGCAGTTGAGGTACAGTGCAGAGCACAGTGATGCCACTAGGCTCCCACCCAGGCTTTTCATGTCTTTCCACTCCATTGTCCTTTGAGGTTGGCTTTGGTCTCTTGCTTGTTACCTGGTGATCCCCAACATGGCTGTTGAGCTCCAAGACCGAGCTCCAGGAGAGGAAAAGGAGACAATGCAAAGGGACAAAGAGAAAAACTTTCTCCTAGCAAAGCCTTGCCTTTAATTCCAGAAGGGAAGCCCTGCCCAGGGCCTTCACCTGCATGTCACTGGCCAGAACTGAACAACACAGCCAGGTCTAGCTGCAAGGGAGGCTGGGAAATGCGGGCATTTCGCGTGCTGCTTATACAGTAGAGGGAGGCAATGACTAAGGGGCTTGTAGTGTCTGCTGCACTGTCTCTCTGGGGGTCGTCTTGGTTTCTTCTACTTTTTTTTTTTTTGCCACACAGTGTGGCTTATGCGATCCTAGCTAACTGACCAGGGATTGAGTCCGGGCCCTTGGCAGTGAAAGGGCAGGGTGGACTGCCAGGGAATTCCCTGGGTCTTGGTTTCTTGTCTCTACCTGTTGCTTATCTATCCTGGCCATCTCTTTCTAAGACTGGCTTTGTTTCTCCAAACACAGTGGGAGAAATGGCCACCCCAGCTGGGAACTGCATCAAGACTTTCAGCTCCGGACCCTTAATGACCTGTGTGGTAACTCCGTGTCCCACTTCCAAATATCAAGGGCACAGGTGCTGATTGGCCCAGCTTGGGTTAGAAGAGAAACCTGATTGGTCTGGCTTGGGTAGACTATCTACTGATCAGCCAGTCAGGTGTGGCCAAGAGAGCAGCAGTAGGTAGGGTAAACCTGGTTGGGGAATGTGCATTCTCAGAGAAAGGGGTGTGTGGCTGAGGAGACACCTAAAGAACCATCTAGTTCAAGGAGTGAAGAAAGGACATTGCCATTGTGGGTTGCAATGTTGATACGGTAAAGATTAACACGTCCTTTGAAAGACCTCAAATACAGTGGAGTCACATAGGCATTACATTTAACTTACGCAAATTCAAATATTTGTATTCAACCAAGGTAGTTTTTTTCCCACACAACTTGGCTTCCAAACATGAGCCAGCTACTTAACTACTGCCTGACCAAGTGATCTTTTCTGGTGCTGGAGATTGCTGTTTTGGATTTTGGGGATATGGTACAGTATAAGTAATATGTTCTTTATGGAAAACTGCTGGGATTTTCAAGATTATTTTTAAGGTCAGGTGATGCTCACCCTTCTCACTGTGTAAGAAGCACCTTTAGAGGAAGATCATGCAAATCATTTTTCCCATTTCCTTCTAGTTTTAATCAGTATAAAGAATGCATTTGGTTTTAAAATATCAAAATACTTTTATTGTGGCTTTTTAAAAATAAAAATAAATGCTATTCATGGCTTCTGGCTCTTCCTCCTGGATTTTTTTTTTTTTTTGGTGGTCTCTGGCCATACAAGAAAGGCAGGGAGAGAACAGATGGCTGGAGAGAAGGCAAAAATGAGGGTCTCTTCAAACACCACGGGAAAGGGGTGTGTCCACCTGGGCAGTGTGTGTTCTTTGATGACTGGGTACTTGGTCTGTCCTGATGGCCTGGGACTTGACCTACTGGGCTGTCTTGGTGCGGCAGAATGGGCAGCGTGAGATGGCGTTAGAAACCTGGGTTCCAGACCCAATTCTTGAATTTACTAGCTGTGTGACTTTAGACGGGCCATTTAACCTCTCTGGGCCTCAGCTTCCTCATTTGTAAAATGGGGAACATAATGCTATTTACCTCCCAGGGCTTGAGAGAGGATTAGACGAGAAGTGTTTTGAACACCGCAGAGCGCCATATAAACATGACTCACTGTTATGGAAGCGATAAAACTGGTTGCTGTTCACATTTATTATAATCAATTCAGATATAAATGCACTATACCATGGCCCCAACAGCCCTGAGGTTACCATTCTGTCCTGTGGCCCCAGTACACGCCCTGGGTTTTCTCAACTGCGGGCTTCTCAGAGCTCCTTGGAGGTGTGACATTTGGGTTTGTCACTACCCAAACACATAATTGCATCTACCAGGCCTAGGAGTCTGAATTTCAAACTTATTCTTCATATGCCTGCGTATGTTTACATTCATAATATCTGTGAAAAGAACCCCTCTCCTCACACACTCCAAAATACAGTATTGTGCAAAATACCAGTCTAGGAAGCAACACACTAGGGTAGCAACCTTTAATGTCCTAAAAAAGCATCTTAGTAGTTTGACGCAGAAGAGTTACACTGACTCACGGAGGATCACGCGAGGCCCAGCGGGACGACGTTTCTAGTTCCTTCCACCAGGTTTAGAAAACAGAAGGCTCTGGCTGGATTTGCTGGACATTTCTCTCTTCAGCATCTCCCTTCCTTGGTCCATCTTTGGGGTGCCTTTTCTGGCTCCAACCTACAACAAGCAAGAGCAACAAATGCCCAAACTCTATAATTGTAGGGAGATCCCCAAATATTTCTCAAATGGCATTTTTTTTTACTCAAAATAAAATCTTTGTTGTAAAAAATATTTATATACACACATAGACGTGAGCAAAACGAAGGTAAAATGATCCACCATTATCAAACTACCCACAGGTAACCTTATTCACATTTTGGTGTACATTCTTCCAGATACACAGATAACGTTTTCTTCTGACATTTGCATATTTTTTTGAACCAGCAGTTTCTGATTATAGGCAATTTCATTGGGATGGACTTTCTCTCGAAAAGCTGTTACTGAACTGAATGCCTTATGTCTCTGATGTCTTAGGAGGGTAAAATGCAGCATACTCTAGGGGGTCGGTCTAACCCTTTTCTGAGCACTACTTCTGGATCCAGGCAGCCATGTGTGTGACTCTGTCCCTGGTCATAGCTGATCGGGCACTTGGCACGGGCTGGGCTTTTAAGTTGGTCACTCACAGGATTTGGGTTATGGGCTCTAAGATGCTACTTGCTTCCTGGGCTGGTCCTTTGAACTGGGGGACCATGAGGTCATTCCTTCCTGTCACATGACTGGAGAGAGCAGAGATCAGGGGAGCCACACAGAGACACAGAGAGGAGATACGGCCTGTGTGTGCATGTGCGCATGCTTGTGTGTGTGTAAAAGAGATGATGCCTGAGATCTGATGGCTTACCAGTTCTATTTCGAGGCCAGGCTCTCTTTCAGCTCCCAGTTTTTATGAGGCACTCACCCCTATATCCTTAAAAAAGCCCCCTCCCCACCTTTTTTTGTTTTTTGCGGTACACAGGCCTCTCAGTGTTGTGGCCTCTCCCGTTGCGGAGCACAGGCTCCGGACACGCAGGCTCAGCGGCCATGGCTCACAGGCCCAGCCGCTCCGTGGCATGTGGGATCTTCCCAGACCGGGGCATGAACCCGTGTCCCCTGCATCGGCAGGCGGACTCTCAACCACTGCGCCACCAGGGAAGCCCAAGGCCCACTCTTGGGGAAGGAGTCGCCCAAGTTACACTTGGCAAGGAACCTGGAGGAAACCTTTCTGTACTGAGGAGATCCTAGACACCAAACTTCTAAGCTCAGGCTGGAGGGCAGGGAGAATGGGAACCTGGCTCTTTGCTCTTAGCCGAAGCACCATCTGCCCCGCTTCTGTTAAAGCCAGAGGTAGCGTGAAGTTCCAGGGCGTCTCACATCTCAGAGAAGCACAATGTTCCCACAACATCCGGGGCCCATCCCAATATCTCCTCTGCCATTTCACATCCGCAGGTGGTCCTCAGACAAAACCTAGATGTAGGGCAGTTTCTGCCTCCTCCCAGCTCAGTCATATATGTGAGTGAATAAGTAACAAACTTCCAGTCGTTTCCACTTTGCAGGGTGGCAAACGTCTCAGATCAAGTGGGGCCCTCAGGATGCTCTCTATCCTCTTAACATCCTGCTCTGGGGAGTAACCACCTTCTGGTCTTAGCACAAGGATGCTGGCTGAGAAGCTTCTATTTTTCAAATATATCCCTCACCTAGAATATCTTCGTTTCTTCCCATGATAATTTGGTTGCCTCAGCATGACTGTGGCCTTTTATCAAACTTCAATGTCTCCTCTCTCATATTCAACCAAAATGTGTTTGGCTTTCTAGCTTCCTGAGAGCTCGCCTCTACTGTCTGCAAAGTGGCAACATGGACTGGCTTAATTCCAGTTCCAGGGCTGATTTGTCAATGGCAATGTTTCAACATGTTCAAGATTTCATAGTCTTAATTCTCGACTTTGAAGAGAATTCTAGAGGATGCTTCCTTGAAATTTAAGAGAAATACCACTGGAAATGTATCAGGTTTATTACCTGGAGGTTTATAACCTAAAGGAGGAAAAGCTAGCACTCCCCTGGGTGTCAGATCTGCACTGATTCCCAGCTCTCCTACTGAGCTGTGTGGCTCTGGACAAAGAAAGTCTCTGAGCCTCAGACACCTCATCTGTAAATTGGGTATAATAACAACACCCACCCCATAGGGTTGTTGTGAAGCTTAAAGGAGATACTGCACGTCGGGTGTTTGGCTCTGTGCCCGGCACATGCCAAATGCTCAGTACATAATAGATGTGGGATAACTGTCCACTGGGCTTCCTGCTGACGTTCTAGGGTTTTCTCTCTTCTCTCTTCTGGCTCACCTGGAAATGTGAGTTCTGCATCTTTGAGTTCTTCATCAGCTCTCCAAACATTCGTCTCTTTAACACAGAAAGAATATTGACAACATTTAGCTTATGTTCTTCTTTGCCTTTTGCATCAGAGAAAAATGGATTTTTCTCAACTTTCAGATGCTACCCATTTGGATGGAATGTTGAGCCTTCCTAGGTGAGGAGGTGAGGATAGAGGTCTGCAGAAGGGGGTGTGGCTTTGGGGTAACGCTACGCTGTCCTGCTGCACCTTTTAGGGAATCTCTGTTCCAGATTCCAGCAGACAAGGAGGTGGTCAACCAAGAAGGCTACGAAGGATACTGTATTCTTCTTGGAGGACAGATCTGCTTTAGCTGGAAGCAGAGCCTCCTAGATCAGTGGAAGAGGCTGTAGATGTCCAGTGGCTTTCCACCCAGTGGAAATGTTGAAAGCCCCAGTGGCTAACCTCCCTGGCAGGGACTACAGGGGCCTGTTGGGAAGCCAGCATGACTGAAAACCTGGAGCTTGCCGCTCCCCTGGGGTTTGATGACTATTGCTGACCCTGATCTGCTCAAGACCCTGCACCTCAGGGGCAGCTCATCAAAGAAAGAGCATCCCCTAGGCACTGGAGACACAAAAGTGAGAGGGAACTGGGGTCTCCCTTGCAGACTGACACTCCGCAGGTGAATGTGCAGTGGTGTCAGGAAGGAGACGTTCTCCTAGAGCCCTGAGCATCCACTGGGGTCGCCAACCTGATTCCTACAGCGGCCAGGAAAGTAAAAGAAGTGGGTGAAGTGAGCTGGGGTGGTGGTGGACAGCAGCAAACACACGAGCCCAGCGCCTTTCTAAGGGGCCTGGAAGATGGAGGCTTGTGATGGTGGCTTGTGGGTCTGTGGGCCTAGGGTCGCCAGATCTTCCAAGTTTCCCAGAGAAGCTGGAAATCCAGAGTATTCCAGGAAACTGCCCTATTTTGAAATGTAACTTAAAAAAAACTCCCATGAGCCAAATGGAATATATCTGTGGGCTGCCATCTTGCGACACCTGCTTCAGAACCTCCCTGCTTGGTGTCTAGTTGGTGCTCAGTAAATGTTGGAGGGGTTGCCAGATAAAATACAGGATGCCCAGTTAAATCTGAATTCCAGAATGAAGCCAACAAATTTGTGAGTGTGAATATGCCCCGTGTAATATTTAGGACATTTATACCGAATAGCTTTTGTTGTTTATCTGAAATTAAAATTTAACTGGGCATCGTGTTTTTGGTTTGTTTGTTTTCCCCTCAATCTGGCAACCCTACCGGGTAGTCACACAACTCAGGGAGGAAATAAGGCTGTCTTTTGGGACAGGGCATAGGTGCTTACGAGACTCGTCCCTTCTCCCAGAAGGGTGCTGACTCTACCCTCAGAGGACTGTCCGTGAAGGCTGATGGGCCCGTACTGAACTGACAATTGCCCTCCAGGCGTTTTCCGTGGAGAAGCCTCGAGCCTGCGGCCACTCGGTATTTATCACAAACTCCGTTGAGACAATCACTATCCAAATGCCCAGATATTATAGAGCAGGGGTTAGTTTTAAACCAACAGCCTTCTCTCCCACCCCATCCCCCCCCCTCCCTTTTTGTTTGCAGAACCGTTTATCCAAGCAAAATCCCATGAGGAACTTGGAGTATAAGATAACGCAGAGCTTCTCTGGCGGGAGAAAGGTGTGTGTGCTTTGAGAGTCACACCCTTCCATGCCACCCAAAGGCTCCAGGGAACCCCAGTTTGAACATTGCTGCAAAATTCCTTCCTGGATTAAGTTCCATCAGTGGGCAGCTGGGCACTGAGGGCAGAGCCTGGCCCCTGTGCACCTGCTTTTCCTGAACTTTACTGAACTCACTGGGATGTGATGAAGGGGGTGGGGGAGGGTCTTTTTCTTTAGCCTTCTTCTATCCGTATGCTGCATAGGCCTGGCCACATGGTTCTACTTCATCATTGTGGGCGGAAGAGCACAACCCGAAGGACCTCCAATCCCACGCCCCTCCTACACAACATCTACCAATTGTGGGGCTTCCCTGGTGGTGCAGTGGTTGAGAGTCCACCTGCCGATGCAGGGGACACGGGTTCGTGTCCCGGTCCAGGAGGATCCCATATGCCGCCGAGCGGCTGGGCCCGTGAGCCATGGCCGCTGAGCCTGCGTGTCCGGAGCCTGTGCTCCACAAGGGGAGAGGCCACAACAGTGAGAGGCCTGCGTACCGCAAAAACAAACAAACAAACAAACAAACAAACAAAACACACAAGTGGCACGGAGGAAGCCAGAATCTTGAGAATACCTGGGCCCAAGGAAATCTTGGAAGATACTGAGTTAAAGAGAATAGTGAGGATAATGACGATGGTAGGAGAGCATGTATGCCTTGTGGTCCTATGTGCTAAGGGTTTTCTATACAAGCTCCCATTGGGAAGGCTACGAGCTAGGTGCCATTTTTATTCTCATCTTAAAGAAGAGGGATCTGAGCTAATTAAGCAGAGGGAAGGTTAGGGGCTTTTCCTGGCTGAGACCACAAGGCAAAGCAGTGGTCACGCCGCTAGCCAGGACTTGATGGGCTGGAAATTTGATTGGCAGGAGAGCTGAGCGGCTTCTCCTGCCAGAAGCAGCCGGTGCCCTTCAGCCTTTCTTACACTTCAAGCCCTAAGAAAGGGCTTGCGTGCTTCCCAAGTGGCAACTTCTGTGCATTTAAAAATTTCCTCTTGAAAATCCCAGCCTTAGCCCATTCACAAAAGGTATCTGGGTCCTTTCTTGGCCGTGGCCCTAGTCGTATTCACCAAAGAGAAGAGCACGTACCATAAGAGCTGGCGGCTTTGGGAGGACCGGGGAAGGCGTCAGCTGGCAGGAAGCTCCCTGAAAGAATTAGAGGAATCCCCACCCATCCATGAGCTGCCTATTCTTCCCCCTTAGAAACGGGGCTTGTGATGTGCCAGGCACTGCAGGCATTTTGCCATTTAAGCCTCCCGCTGCCCCACGCAGTAGGCCCCTTGCTAACAGTTTTGGTTGCTTTTGTTGAGGAACCTGTGATACAGAGGTCAAGCCACTTACTCAGGGTCATTCGGGGCAGCGGTGGGGCTTGACCCCCATTTGTTTGACACCAAATCTGGCCTCTGAACTCTGAGAGACACTGCCGGCTTCTCGAGTGATGTGGGAAGTGGATTCGAGTGAGCACGGCCGGGGCTGCGGTTCCCGTCCCTCTGCCACATGGACAGAGCCACAGGCCCAGTTCACTGTGAAGGCCCAGCATCTTATACCAAGTCTCATTTTCACAGCCAGAGATATTAGTGTGGAAATAGGACTTTTGATTCTTGAAAGGTCTGCTTGGTGAAGAGATGATCAAACATTAAAACTACAAACTCCATTTTTTTTTGGGGGGGGCAATCCTGAGGCTTAAGATGTGTCATTTCATCTCAGTGCTTCAACCGTGCAACCTCTGTGAACGGGTGAAGAGTTTCAAAGTTTTATACAGGAGGCTAAAAAACTAAGGCTCCTTGTGAAAATACTAAGTGTAAAACTTAGAAAAGAGGAATTCTACTTTCTGTTCTTTTCTGCTTAAAGACAACGAAGATATACTCCCTGGAAGGAACGGATGCCACGACAGATGTATACAAGTGCCCTTTAGGATCCAGCAAAACATAAAATGTATTATTGTTTTCTTCCTGACAAACAGGGATTTCTGACAACATATTAACAACAAGCCTGAAATGCAAACCTGAGTCCTGGAGTGAAACCCCCAGGAGCAATGGTGCGAGGTATCCAAGGGGGCCACCCTGGTAAGGGAGACACAGAAGGAAGGGGTGTGGAAAAGTGAACCTGGGCGGGGGAGGGCAGCAGGTGGGGAGGAAATCCTGTTTCTGCCACTTAGTAGCCAGGGAAGGGTACCCTCTGTCAAATCAGCTTTCCCCTCTATCTAAGGGGACGACACTTGCCAGCATCCCTTGCGGGTTGATGGGAGAGATGAAGCATATGCGGTGTGGAGCAGGTGCCTGCCTCTTGGTAAGTCTTTCCCCCAGTTGTGCATTCCACGAATTTGAAAGCTACTAGTTGTAGCTCTTCTGGGGACCCTGACACAGGTTCAACTTGGCCATTTCAGACCCTTCTCGGCTGAGGGATGTCTAGCGCCAAACAGGCAGGCATGTCCCTTGCCATGTGTGTGAATGAGGCAGCCCAGGAATAAAGCATGTGAAGCCTGATTATGTAAATCCTCAGGCTTTCAGTACATGACAATGGCCTTTTTTGGGCCCTTCGCTGTCCCATTCTGTGGTCTGGTGTCTCTGCTTTGGGGCCTAGTCTGCCAAGCCCTGGGGGCGGGGGGGGGGGCACTTCGGGGAGGGGTGAGCTCTGCAGAGGGCACATCAAAGGGAAAGTCACAACTCTGTCACTGGCCCAGCTCTCCCTGGCATTGCTTGGTGTGAAAGGAAACTGTCCTCTGCCTGAGGCAGCCCCATGACATATGCAGACTAAGGTCTGTGATGTTTAATTCACAGCAGTGAGCACTGGAAACACTTCATCCAGGCTCCCTCAGAGCAGGACAGCCACTTTTCATTTCTGGGGCTCTAAGCCATAGAGACTGCTGTCTGGAAACCTATTGCCTGGAAGGTTCGCAGGATGGAGGGCAGGCTTCTGCAAGGAACTATCTGACCATCACCTCCTGGTTGAGGAGAAGGGCACCCTTCTATGACCTTGGCCTCCTTAGAGCTCATGCAGGCAACAAACACACACATACAAATACACACACATGCCAACACACAGCACATACTCACATGGACACACATACACGCAAGCATGCGTGTACAAATACACAGCCCCAAGTCAGAAAGACTGGAGTACTATTCTGGCTACTCAGAAGAGCAAACCCAGATCTTTATTCTCAGAGAGCTTATTCCTCGGTGTATCCCTGGCACCTGGCAGAACAATGACAGTCAGAATCGCCGCCTTTGAAAACACTCGGGCTGTTCACTCAACTGATTGTGGTCATCATTGCAGGAGGCAGGGAAGTCAGATCATGACGCTGGACACCCTTAAACTCAGTACAGTGCTGTGTGTCAATTATGTCTCAATAAAACTGGTGGAAAAAATAGTTATCTGGATAGAAAGAACAAAATAAAATACACAAATTATCAAAAGTTAAAAAAATACAGACGAGCTAGACTATGAGTCTCAGAAAGCACTGTTCACAACAGCCAGGACATGGAAGTAGCCTAAATGTCGATGGAGGAGTGGATAAAGAAGATGTGGTACAAATATACAGTGGAATACTACTCTGCCATAAAAAAGAATGAAGTAATGACATTTGCAGCAACATGGATGGACCTAGAGACTATCATACTATGTGAAGTAAGTCAGACAAAGACAAATATCATTTGATATCACTTATATATGGAATCTAAACAAAATGATACAAATGTGCTTATTTACAAAACAGAAACAGACTCACAGACTTTGAAAACAAACTTATGGTTACCAAAGTGGAAATGTGTTGGGGAGGGACAAATTAGGAGTTTGGGATTAACATATACACACTATTATACATAAAATATGTAATCAACAAGGACCTACTGTATAGCACAGGGAACTCTACTCAATATTCTGTAATAACTTATATGGGAAAAGAATCTGAAAAAGAATAGATATATGTATATGTATAACTGAATCACTTTGCTGTACACCTGAAACTAACACAACTCTGCAAATCAACTATACTCCAATATAAAATAAAATTAAATTAAAGAAAAAGAAAGTTTAAGAAAATAGAGGCAAGCTAGACTATGAGTCTCAGAGAGGTTAATCTAACACATATATATGGAATCTAAAAAAAAAAAAAAAAAACAAGGTTCTGATGAACCTAGGGGCAGCCAGGAATAAAGACACAGAGGTAGAGAATGGACTTGAGGACATGGGGAGGGGGAAGGGTAAGCTGAGACGAAGTGAGAGAGTGGCATGGACATATATACACTACGAAACATAAAATAGATAGCTAGTGGGAAGCAGCTGCATAACACAGGGAGATCAGCTCAGTGCCTTGTGACCACCTAGATGGGTGGGATAAGGAGGGTGGGAGGGAGACACAAGAGGGAGGGATCTGAGGATATACGTATGCATATAGCTGATTCACTTTGTTACACAGCAGAAATGAACACAACACTGTAAAGCAATTATACTCCAATAAAGATGGTAAAAAAATAAAAGCTGCCTGAAGTCACACAGTAAATGGCAGAACAAGAGTCTACACCTAAGTCTGCCTAACGCTAAAGCTATTCTGCCACCTTCCTTTGCAATGAGCGAATGCATTCTGTGCTGCCTGGATCCCACTGGGACCTCAGTTGGCTGTTTCTAAAGGGAGCTGAGGGGCAGCCTCAGAGGCTCTGCTCCGAGCAGGGACCTCTCACCTTCTGCTGCCTGATCGCCCTGGTGACCCTCTTCTCCTGGTGCAGCCGCTCTTCCATGTGCGCCAGGGCCTCCTTCAGCAGCGCCTTTTCTTCGGCCTCTTTGGAGATGTCGTCCTTCAGCTTTGCCACCTGTGACTGGTACATCTGAACTGACACTTTGCTCTGCCTGAGCACACGGGAGAGACAAAGTCTCTTTTCTCCTCAGCTTTCTCACTCACCACCAATGCTCCCGACCTGGGAGATCCTCAGAACACTTCCATATATGCCTGGCTTCGCGGTTTCCTTACAAGTGGGGGGAAGGCTGAAGATGTGGGGACTAGAGGGCAGAATAAATAGCCCATTGGCTGTGGACGTGCAGCATGAAGGGGGCAACGGTTATGCTACCAGCCCCTCCCAATTTCCCAGAGAGGGTGGGGGAACGGATACCACTGAAAATAGGATGGAATTACGAAAAGCACACACATGGTGAAACATCAGACACATTTATAAAAGGTACACCTTATTCCTTAACAGTAGGGTACTTTAACTGCTGCGTTCTTGCCCAGAGACTTGGGTCCATAAGGCCCTGAGTCACCATCCCGCCTCCCCCCTCCACACCCAGGCCTCTGTCCTCTTGTCCTGGTCCCTACGGGTCTGCAGCTGCACCGAGGTTTAGTCTGGAGAATGGAGGCCTGGGCCTTTTGCCGGGGACACGGGCCATACTTGAGCTGTTCAATGTCCTCCTCGTATCGTCTCAAAAGCTCTTCTTTTCTCTGCAGCTGGTTCTTGAGTAGGGTGATCTCATCAAACACCAGGTACAGGTCTCTTTGTCGAAGCTGGTAGACTCTCTCCCTCTCTTTTGGGGAGAGGTGTTTCATGGACACGTGACCTGACATATCTTTGATGTTCATCAAAGTCCCGAGGGTTTTGCTCATATCCATGTACTACGAGAAAGCATTTCTCAGGTAAGAGGCCTGGCCCAAGACCGCTGGTGGCCACTTTGAAGAGGCAAACATCTAACTCTGTTTCATTCATTTTCTGCAGTTGCAGAGAAGAAACACATGCTTTGCAAATGAGTGCATTTGGGGTTTTTAGTACGACTTTCATTTTCCCCCGCATCCATTTACACTATGCCTTTTTGAGAATTGGGGTGGGGGAGGGGGAATGACAACAGACATAAACATTCATTCTTACTACCCAGTCTTGCAAGGAATTGGGCTCTGCAATTTCCAGCCCATGCTGGGATAGGAGATGGGTCTCGTGGAGCTACTGTAACAACTAAACATGTATGTGGAGTTGATGTTTAAACTATCTGCAGGGCACACAGGTTTGGACAGGAGGGGACTGATGCTGGGTATACCTACCAGGTTTTCACTGAGATCTAAAGCGTCAGCCACATCCATTTTCCCTAACTTCTCAGAGACCATGATGGACCCTGGGCTGGAAAGGCCATTTTGAGGCTGAAATAAAAAAAAAGAAGAAAAACTCTCTTGGCATTCCATTATGATTTTCTACATCCAGAATAATAACCCAAAGAATAATGGAAGAACTGGAAAGTTACTAAAGAATAATTTGAGAGAGTTAATTCTTTTAAAATCTTTATTAGAGTATAATTGCATTACAATAGTGTGTTACTTTCTGCTGTATCAAAAAGTGAATCAGCTATACGTATCCATATATCACCATATCCCCTGCCTCTTGCATCTCCCTCCCACCCTCCCTATCCCACCCCTCTAGGTAGACACACAGCAACGACCTGCTCTCCCTGTGCGATGCAGCTGCTTCCCACTAGCTATCTATTTTACCTTTGGTAGCGTGTGTGTGTATATATGTCCACGCCAAGAGAGTTGGTTTTAAATCCACTCTGACTCTGTGAACTGCTTTCTTTATGACTGTGCTCCTACCCCTTCAGAGCACAACTGCCTTTGAAATGATGCATCACTTGTGCCGTTCTTTGGCCACTGTCTCGTCTGTCTTCCCTTTAGGCCAGTGGTTCTCAAACGGGGGTGACTCTGGCCACCCTACCCACTCCAGGACATTTAGCAATGCCTGGACACATTTGTGGGTGTCATAATTGCTGCTGGCGTCTAGTGGGTAGAGGACAAGGATGCTGCTAAACACCCCATGATGCATAGGGCAGTCTCCCAAACAAAGAGTTACCTGGCTCAAAAAATCAGTACCGCTGATGTTGAGAAGACAAGCTCCAGAAAAATGGAGACCATGTGGCTTTTGCTCACTATCTCCCTCCTTGTGCCCAGCATGGCACCTGGCACCGAGTGGTGCATAGTGGTCATGTTTGTTGAATGAACGAATGAAGGTTAAGTGGAAAATGGCCTCCCTCCTTTTTACTAAAGGAATCTCATTTCTGTGCAGCAGAAACCATACCCTCACAAAATTTGGCCCAACCTTCTCCTAGCTCTGGAACCTGGTGGGTGGGCATCCCTTCAGACCCTTTCCAGAGACAATGCAGATAGTGTTTGCAGCTGCATCTCCCTAAGACCCCAACCAGCCAGCTGACTGCTGGAAGCCCAACTGACTGCATGGAAAGGACACCAGACTGAATAGGGGACCTGATCTGAACGACTACAAATAACCATAACAAGCCTCCTTAAAAAATAAATTGGCTTTTAATGCTTGCCATGAGCACCTGTTAGCCTTAGCATTTGTTGGCACTACCCTGAAACCCTCTGAGATTAAAAACAAAGCAACTACAAAAATATAAATGCCCCCAAAGTGACTGTGATAGATAAGAGTGGACATATTTGTCTATGTACCTATGGTGATGAGAATAAAAGAGGGTATCTGAAGATGACAATAAACCGGGCAGATCTGCTGCAAAAAGAACCTGAGATGCTGTTCAGTGTCTTCAGCTACCCTGAGCTGCATCCTCTGTACCGCTCCAGACGCCCCCTCTTTTCCTGAGGGGAGGGTCACTAAGGAAGAGCCTGGGCTACAGGATCCAAGCACACAGTCCCCACCTGGTCTCTGCAGGCTCGCAGACACACCACCAGGGACACACCCCTGGTGTGTCTTCAATCATTATTCTGTGACCTTGGGTGAGGTACTTGACCTCCTGAAGCCTTACTTTTTCTTATCTGTTAAATGGGGACAATAATAGTAACTATGACACAAGGCTGCTACGATGGTTAAATGACATAAGGCATGGAGCCGGCTGAGCTCAACGCCTGGCACACAGTAAGCAGTTCACAGATGTCAGCTATTCTTCCTCCTCCTCTTTCATTTAATTACTGCCAACCTTGGAGGATTGAGAGTTGGGAGGTTTCCTGCTCTGTGGTGTCAGTGGTGGGATGAGGGCTTGTTGCCAAGGGGAAGGTCAATCTTGGAAGCAGGACCATCAGGACGTGAGATCCAGCTGAGCTCCCCACCTGGAGACAATCCCTCTACTCCCAACCTCAGAGAAGGAAGATTCGATTTTACCAGGAAGACCAACACGTTTCTGAAGACTCACATCTCTAGACGTGTGAGCAAATGTCTAGAAAAATTGTAGGAGAAAATGCTGGTACAGATAGGATGGCTTTATTATGTTTTCCAAAAGCTGGTTTAGACTAGCTGCCGCAGCAAGCCACGCTGACCTGAGCTGTCCATTGTCATGTGTCAGTCAAACACCTGATCAAACATCCATTTAGGATACACGGCACCTTCAACCTAACAATCAAATTACTTCTGAAAATCCTGGAAAACACAAACTATGCTCCCTAAGAAAGGAAGGTTTTCTTGGATAATACTCTTTAAATACTGTTTGACAATAATAACTATCATCTATTAAAGTGCTCGCTATGAGCTAGGCACTGGGATAAGCACTTTACATGATGATCTCCTTTAATTTTTCCATCATCATTTTACAGCTGGGAAATGAAGTCCCAGAAAGGTTAGGAGGCTGCCCAAGGTCACAGAGCTTGTAGAGCTGGGATTAGGACACAGGTCTCTGATTCTAGAACTTGTGTCTTCTTAATCATCATGGCTCCCTTCTGCTGCCCTTTATGTGTTCATGTTTTTCAGTTTATAGCAAAAAGCAAGTGTTAGGCAAGCTCATGACATACTGTTGTACATCAGCTTGTTGGATATTTTCTGCAGAATATAACATGTGATGTGAAAAGGAGGGCCCAGAGATTGACCTGGCCAGCATCAGTGCAATGCTATATCATGCTGTACGTGATGGGAAGCCGCCTTTCTATTCAAACATTGGATCACTATTACGGCCAGGCACCGACCAGTCCATACAGGTGCCAGCCCATCAGGGAGGACCTGGCCTCGAACCAATGATGTATACAGTGGTGCCAGGGCACACGGCTCGTGTCTGTCCTCATGCCCACCCTCCCCACGTGTCAGTGAATGCAGAGACAAAGTTTCTTTGGTTACCGTTCCGATCTCTACTCTTGAAAAAGTTGGCAAGTCAGGTTTTACATCCAATATTTTCCAAACATTTTTTCCCATCCCGAGGGTCTTTAAGTCTAGAAATGATCCATCCATGTGGTCCTTGTGATCTATAAAAGAAAAAGTTTACACTCAAAAGAAAGGCTCAGGAAGAAGTTACTACATGTAAAAGTCACAGCTGCTATTTACTGGACCCTTACCACAGGCCAGTACTAATTAGCTCACCATCCTCCCTTGGCAGGTGAGGCATCGAGGCCCAGAGAGGTGACATGACTTGTCCAAGGCCACACAGCTCATATGAGGCTGCAGCCTCCCAGGGCGGGGGCACTGAGGGGGAACCTTCGGCCACAGGTGTGAGGATGGACTTGAACCCAGGCTTCTGTGTCCTAGCCCAGGGCTCCACCCAGCAGCAAGCTTGGTTTCTTGAAAGCCCTATTCCCTCTAAACAGGGTATTTATCCTGGGAGGTTCCCCAAGGTTGGTCCTTGCACAGCATCCGTCTATGAAAGAGTTTCCACTGGGCCACAGTGAAATAAGAAAAAGAAGGACAAGGTTCTGAGTTTTTCATGAAATCCTGTTTATTTAATATCAAGGCCTGCTCTTGACTCTGAGCTCATGCCTACCCATCTATTTTTTTTTCCTGCCCATCTTTTTTTATAACTCTGTTTTTTTAGTTATGAAATGATGGGGATAGAAGATGGTGGTCCTGGCAAATTGGTTAGTCCCTAAAGTGAACCCTCAAGTCTGGGGTCCACGGTTCTCAGCACAGAGGGCGTGACTAGGCAGGAGGAAACTTACTTGACAAGCAGGCCTTCTCAAGTTCTTTAATTCGTGCACGAAGCTCAGATAAAGCCTCTTTCTGACGCTGAATGACTTCCTCATGTCGGGACGCTTTGCACTTGGCCCCTAGATCACTGAAGGACTGCTCCTGCGGCCAGAATGGTGAGGACAGCAGCTTTATCAGTGATCACAACCTCCCTCTCTTGTATTTGAAGAAACATGAACAAATCATGGATTAGCAGAAACCCTGTCACTTACTTAGTACCTTGGAAAATATCATTACAGGGCTTCAGCAGAGAAGGAATTAAAACATTTCATTTCGAATACAAAGTCACATCTAGGAAGATTTCCAACTTTCCTACCGACTTAGCATCACTGTAAATAAGAGATCCCCCCTGTGTTCCCTCCCCACGTTTTCTTTCTCTTGTTCTTCTAATGCTCTTCTAAGCTGGGGTTTCCACTTGTTCTCATTCTGGTCTCATCTCTGAACAATCACATCAGATTTGCTCCTGGAGGGGCTTTTTTTTTTTTGCCGGCACCATGCGGCATGTGGGATCTTAGTTCCCTGACCAGGGATCGAAACCGCGCCCCCTGCAGCGGAAGCACAGAGTCTTAACAACTGGACCGCCAGGGAAGTCCCTGGAGCGGCCTTTTTTTTTTTTTTTTTTTTTTTGCGTTACTCGGGCCTCTCACTCTTGTGGCCTCTCCCGTTGCGGAGCACAGGCTCCGGACACGCAGGCTCAGTGGCCATGGCTCACAGGCCCAGCCGCTCCGCGGCATGTGGGATCCTCCCGGACCGAGGCATGAACCGGTGTCCCCTGCATCGGCAGGCGGACTCTCAACCACTGCGCCACCAGGGAAGCCCCAGGTGGTTCTTATCGGCCAACTTGGGGAAAACCTTTTTCTAAGACTTTGTGGCTGAAAATGTAGTCTGCAGAGCTGTGCTATCGGTACCAGCTGGGAGCTGTTCAGAAATGCAGAATCCCAGGCTCCCCCCACCCGAGACCTGCTGAGTCAGAATCTGCATTTCAACAACATCCGCATATGATCCGTGGACACCTTTGAGTTGAGAGGTGCCACTGTTAACTATCCTGTAATTGGCTGGTTTCTGGAAAAGTAAGTAGCCGTTTTGGCCATGTGTTTCCCCTGATATGCATGAAGAGAAAGCAAAAGACTGAAATACTATTGGTTGGTCTTGCACACACTTAGACACAAACCAGGACCCGCAGTAACGACTGGGATTTGTATCAATAAAATCAGCTGCGGTATATAAACAAAGTATCATTTCTAGACATTTCAATAACCTTGCCTCTTCAAGTTGATCTTCAAGTTGATCTCTGAGTTTTAGGATGCAAGCTTCATGTTAATTCCTCCTACATCATTCACCCTCTTTAATTAATTTAGCTCCCAACAAGGAGTTGCTGAGATTCCTCCATCTAAGTACGCGCCCTCTGTTTCTCATAGGAAAGCCCATTTCATCAGTTTCCAGTAGTAAAGAGAAGGACGGGGACCACCTTACCGATTTCTCTTCCATTAGCCGCTTGACTCTGGCTTTCAGCTTCTCCTCTTGCTGTAGCCTTTCCTCGGTCAGCTTCTCCTTCTCTGCCAGATGCTGCCGAGTTTCCTGAGAACTGTTGATCTTCATCTGAAATGAGGGGAAGGGGAACTGCAGCTGATGGGGGACAGGACTAACGCAGGAGTCATTTCCACTACCTTTGGGGGCGGGACAAAGGTTCACGAAACTTTCTTCAAAACACAGAAAAACGATGCTTAGCATACTAACTAATAGCTAAGTAGTAGAGCATCGTGGTTAAGAGCTCAGACTCTAGATCTAGATAGAATCTCAGCTCTAGTTCTTTCTAGACACTTCTTCGTATAGAAAATAAGCGGGTGAACTAAGGCAGGCCGTCTTCCTCCTCATTCATCCCTGCCGGCCACTTGGGTGTGGGATTCCGTGGAGAGCACAGGCCTGTGAAGGGGCTCTGCAGCACGCCTACCTGACCTACTGCCCTTTTCAAATTGGCTTTAATGAGGTTTTCTCTGTTCCTCATTTCTTGCAGTTGAAGCAATTTCCTTCTGGAATCCTCCCGAAGCTTCTCTTCAACCTGAAAGGATGATGAAACCGAGGGCTTGCTGCTAATGTGATCATCATGCCCTCTGGGGAAACTCTTCTTGGGGGGTGCTAGTGGCAGTGGGGGAGTCCCTGAGGGGTAGGGACAGCTGCAGCCCAGCAGCAGGGGTCACAGGCATGCACAGGGTGGAGGCAAACTCACAGGGAGTTGCCCCCTACGGGAAAGGGATGAGCTCTGCACCCGGGGCTCAACTATGTTCTACCGCACACTCCCATCCCAGCTCGGTCCCTAACAAGCCGTACGAGACTCGGAAAGTTATTTCACTGCTCCGTGACTCAGTGCCCTCATCTGTCAAATGGGGATGATGATACTAGTATCACTGCATAGAGTTATTGTGGGGATTCAATGTTTGGCATAGTGCTTAAGGGCTCTGTGAGTGTGTTAAGTACTGTTGTAACCTATGAAAGGTGGACGGGAATGTCCGCCGTACAGTCTCTTTCTAATAACTCGTGATGGGTACTTGGAAATGTTATGATTGGGTTTATTATCATAACTGTTTGTCATTACCACTTTGAGCACACTCACTGGTGGTAACCTCTATGGAGGCTTGCTAAAGCAATGTCTATTAAGAATTGCAGCCTGCAAACGAAGGCATTTAAAGTGGAGAAGCTTGCCTACTTATCCCCCCTTGCTTGGGTAACAGTCAACGCACGGTAGGCTTGGGAGTGCTCCACGCTACCCTTGGCTGGCCAGTGTAGGCCTCGCAGCTGCTCAATTCTTGGATGCACCTGCTGAGCCCTGGGCCCTGGCACTAACAGGAAATGAGGCAAACTCTCGTAAATAAATGGAAAGTTTTTGTGCTGAAACAAATTCACAGGCTGTTTTTTTAGGGATCTGAAGAGGCGGATCACAGGGATCTAATAAAAGACCCAGAAAAGCCCTTAAGAGATTTCTTCTGAGTAGTGTGGTCCAGTGGAAGAGCCTCTACCCAGCTCCGTTACCTTGGAAAAGTCATCTAAACTCTCTGGGCCTTAGTTTTCTCCCAGGTCTAAACATGCTCTGACTTCTATGTCAGCAGCCTGTTTCATGTGCTGCAAAAGCCAAGTCCAGCCTTGGACTCTGCCCCTGTCTGTGTTCTGCATGAACAGCCCCCGTTCCCAGCCCCAAGCCTCAGAGTCACCTTCAGCGGCCGCCCTGCTCCCTCTCTCACACTCGGTCGTCTCACGCCTGTCCTCCAGTCCCTCTCACATGCAAGCTGGACTGTGACAACTGGCCTCCTTGCCTCAAGTTTAGTTTCTTCCAGTGCAATCTTAACGGTACTGTGAGAGTTACCCAGCTGTAAGGCAGCTCTGTCCAACAGAACTTTCTGCAATGGTACAGGTACTCTGAGCGAGGCTGTGTTGTCTAATACGGCAGCCACCAGCCACATCTGGGGATCAAGCACTCAAAATGGGGCTGGTGTGACGGAGGAACTGAATAAATAATTTTATTTAATTTTCATTAATTTCAGTGTAAACAGTAGCATGTGGCTGTTTGCTACGCCAGGGTAACTGAAGTCAGACGAACCTGCAGTCAGACAAAACCGACTGTGCCATTGGGCTAGTTACTTTACTAGTAACTAGTAGCCTTGACTTTCTCATCTGTAAAATGGAGAGGATGATTTCTAGATCACAGTGCTGTTGTGAAGATGAAGAGATGAAATGTTCAAGGGAACACCTAGTAAGTGAGAAATTGTAACTATCATTGTCACCCTGATTACTGTCCACGAAGGTCATTGCATCAGTCACTTGTTCAGAAGCCATAGTAGCTCCCCACTGCCTGTGTGGTACAGAGCCCAAGCTCCTGAACTAAGGCAAAACACCAAGCCAGGGATTCAAGAAGCAGCTACGAACTCTGAACGAGGTAAATAAAACTGAATCCACACCTAGATAAACCATAATAAAACTGCTGGAAATCAAGGGAAAAGACAATCTTAAAAGCAACCGGAGAAAAAGACAGATTATGCAAAGGTACAACAGTTAGGCTTACAGATGACTTCTAAATAGAAATAATAGGAGCCACAAGACAATAGTGACATATCTAATGTGCTGAAAGAAAAGAATTGCCATTGTAGAATTCAATACGCAGTCAAATGTGTTTTAAGAGTGAAGGTTAAATATACATCTCCAGGCAGACACACAGGCACATGTGAGAATTTGTCATCAGCAGAGCCACAATGAGGGAAAACATTAAAGGGTATTCTTCAGACACAAGAAAAATGAACCCAGGTGGGTGATCAGAGATGCAGAAAAGACAAGCAACAGTAAGGGTAATGTGTGGATATGATACTGACTATAGAAAAACACTAATAATGTCTTGTGGGGTTTTAAGTATGAAGAGGAGTTTAGAAAATGACAGCAATGGCTTATAAATCTGGAGGGGGTAAGTGAAGTTAAGGTGTTTGAAACTCATTGCACTGTCAAGGAGAAGGGCATAATTATCAACTACTATTGCCTCTTGGTAAGTTAAGAATGCAGGGCTTCCCTGGTGGCGCAGTGGTTGAGAGTCCACCTGCCGATGCAGGGGACATGGGTTCGTGTTCCGGTCTGGGAGGATCCCACATTCCGCGGAGCAGCTTGGCCCATGAGCCATGGCCGCTGAGCCTGTGCGTCCGGAGCCTGTGCTCCACAACAGGAAAGGCCACAACAGTGAGAGGCCCGCGTACCGCAAAAAAAAAAAAAAAAAAAAAAAAAAAAGAATGCATATTGTAGTCTTCAGGATGACTACAAAGAGAATAGTAGAAGAGTGAAAAACTTAATTAATGTGTGATTTTGGTGAGTCAAGGATGAATGCTATTGTCTTACTATTACTAAAAGAATAGTAAAAAAGTGAAATATTTCCAAGCTAATAGAGGGGGAAAGTGGAATAAGAGAAAACCATCCACTCAGAAGGAGGCAAGAAAGGAGAGAAAGGAACATAACACAGATGGTACAACTGGTATTGAGCAAGAAGGTAGATTTAAACCCCAGTACATGAGTAATTACATAATATAAATGGACTAAAAGTCAAAGATTGTCAAACTGGATTTTGTAAAAATGATACGTTATTTAATGGCATATGTCTAAACCTTAAGACAAAAATTGACAGAGAACATATGAAAAAGATATGGTATGAAAACTCTAACCAACAGAGAGCCAGTGATGAAGCTAAATGACAAAGGAGACGTTAAGGGAGAAACACTACTAGAGATGAAAAGCGACATTTCATGATGATCTAAAGTTTTGCTCTACAGGAAGTATTAGGATTCTAAATTCATATGCACCTAGTAACACAGCCTCAAAATATATAAAGCAAACATCGTTCATATTAAAAGAAGAAACACACAAATGACAAACATGTTGAGATTTTTAAAAACATTCTCAATGATGCAACAAAAAGACAAAAAAAATCAATATGAGAATTTAAGTTGGAACAACATCATTGGCAAACTTGATTTAACGGATCAATTCTTTCTTAGATAATTTCACAATTAAGATCTGAAGGCAGGCTAGGGTTGTGGTTACACACAGGAGCTTTGGAGTCAGGCAGACCTGGATTCAAGTTCTGCCACAACTACTTTATGCAAGTGAACTTGGATAACTTCCTTCACCTCTGTGAGCCTCAGTTTTCCCAACTGTAAAGTGGGGTTAATACCAGTATAGACCGCATGGGGTCATTGTGAGGATGAACAGAGATGATGCAGGTGGAGTGCTTGTCCCAGAGTGGTTCCCAGGCTGACCTGTCCCTGCCATACCTTGTTCTTTTCCTGCAGCGTCATAGAGATCAGGCTCTGCTCGGTACTGCTCCTTTTCAGCTCCACCCTGAGCTTCCTCATTTCTTTTTCCATGTCATGGATTTGCTGAAAGAGTTCCAACAACAGGGAAGTCAACTTCACAACTCATTTCATCTGGTTCATTAAGGCAGAAACCTAGTCTGGGATTCGCTTCATTCCTTCCCTTGGGGGACAATTCCACATCTTTGAGGCAAAGTAGACTTTCTTTCAACGGATGCAATGAAAGGGCTGGGTGAGGGAAAATTTCAGTTTCTTTTGAAGATCAGCATGGATCCTGGATTAAACAGTATAAGATACCTATCCACTCATTAGAGTCTCTTTCCTTGGGGCACATTTTTGAGTTCAATCTAAATAAGGGCTGTTTGGAAGACACAATGGGCACAGTTTGGAAGAAAATAACAATGACATTTTTCTTTTATCTCATTTGAGGCAGAGAAGTGTGCTCCTGACAGAGAGAAGAACACACGTCTTCTGCCCCCGTCGCAGGCACCGTCCTTCCCAACGGATGGAAAACGTATGCCTGGTGATGTGCACGAGGGTTCGGGCCAGTACAGGGGGTGAACATTTACATTTAGTGGTCATCTTTTCATTTTATAAATTTTTATGTTCACCTTCCATACAAGGCCAGTGATACATTTGCTTTTTATTTTGTTTTTATGAATTGTTGTAAAATTGAATGTATTTAAGCAAAAATACTTCAAGAAGAGTTGTGTTAATAACAGTGCTCAGGGCTGTGATAAAACTTGTGACAGTGGATCATGAAAGTCTGGGCATCACAAGTCCAGGGGTAGGGACCACGGTGAATTTCTAGCAGCATATGGTGGCCACCTCCCATCCCTGTCCCCAGGGGAAACCTGATGAGGGGCCTTGAGCCAACTGCCCAGAAAATCTGGGGAGAGTGTGTTTTCCATGGTCTTTTCACCCATCTCTTTGAGGCCAGCAAATCAAAGAATTAGGAGACTACATTAACAGACAAACACCCAGAAAGCCCCAGAGCTTGTGCTAGCTAATGGGCCAAGGAACCCCTCCAAAACCCTCAAGGCCACAATCTAGGCTTTCAGTGGACACCTAGGGGTCAGGAGGTTCAACGCACGGTTTTGCAGAGTTTTAACTCTTTCTCTTGGGCTTCCCACTTCTCCTTCTGGGCATCTTCCTTCTGTAACTCTTCTTTCAGCACTGAGCACTGTGGAGAAAAAGGACAAGGCCACGGGGGCTTGGCTGGGGGTCCCAAGTACCTGTGTTCACGCCCAGGTGTGTTTCCTGCTGTATAACCCAATCACACCTCTGAATTCTGAGAGGCGGGACCATTTGTGTGATGGGAGCACAGGATCCTGCAGTCATTCCCAGTTCACCCCTCTCATGAGTTCTGAGGAATAGAGCGTCTAAATTCCTCTTCAAGAGCCAGCAAACTTCACTTCAGGGGAAATCCAGCTTTGTAGAGTCTGGGTACTTAGGGTGCAGGAATTGGGATGTTTTCAGGCTGTGACCGGTGAGGGTGCAGGGGGCCGAGCCAGAGAGCTGGGGTCCATCTTAGGGCTTTTGTGCAGGTTGAGTCTCAAAGACACAACTGCCCCGACTGGTGTGGAGGGGTAAACGGAGCTGTCTTGCCCGAGGGTGGCTTGGCAACAGGCATTAAGTGCATAAGGATGGATGTGCCTTCTTCTGACCCAGCAATTCCCACTTTAGGAATGTACCTTAAGGACAATGACTGGAGAAATAAGTAAATCTGTAGTTTCAAGGATGCTCTTCACAGAATTGTCAGTAACCGTGGAAAAAAAAAAAAATGAGGAAACATCCCAAGTGTTGTTTAGAACAGCAGACCACTTTATAACACTGGGTACATCCAGGAGAAAGTATGTAGCATTTAAGACGAATGATAAGAGCGCTGATTTATTAGCACGGGAAAATAGTAAGTATTTAAAAATTTTAAAAAGGTGCATAGAATAAATTCACTATAAAATGATTGATTGATTGATTTCTAGGCAATATATAGAAATAAGACTGGAAGAACATACATGAAAATATTAACACTGATTTCTCAAGGTAGCATTTCCTCTCCTCTCTTTTTATTTTTTCTTCTCAATGTCATCTACTTATTTTTCTAAAATTAACACACATGATGTATGTCATTAAAAAAAAAAGGCATCTCAAATGTTCACAAGAGCAGTACCCTTGGTGGTGACGAGCCCTTGTGCTACTGGCCAGCACAGTCTAGGGGAGAAGGGACCTCATTCCGAGGTCAACAAGGAAGGGGAAACGGGGACATAAATCATCCAAATGCACTTCAGGAGGTAGAAGAGCCAAGCAGTTGTTGTCTTTGCAGATTCCTTCTACTTAGCACCACCTCTGCATCCCCTTCCCGTCCCCAACACACACACACACACCCCCCACATTAAACAGCTATAGCACATGCCTGGGAAGACACTCTGCTTGGGAGAAACGAATGCACAGGGCTTGGCCAGGCAGCCGACCCAGGGCAGAGGCAGAAGAGCACAACTAAAACCACCCTCCCACTTCTCAGAAAACGATTTTGTCATCCCCATTTCACAGATGGGGAAATGGAGGCCAAATAAGTTACAATGAAAGAAAGCTCTGGGATTGGACCCTGGTCTGTCTGATCCCAAAGCTCGTGCAGTGCCTTTCACCAGCTCCAAACTGGGTATGGTACTATGTACTAGGTATTACTTATTTTGCCTTTTCCTTGGAACCTCAAGATCTGTTCTCACCCCACCCCCATGCAGACCTAGCTATCAGGTAGCCTCTGGGAATCTCTGAGTTGCCACCTGAGATGAAAGCTTCGAGGTTTTACCTTGACTCACAGAAACAGGCACATCATACAAATACTGAGAAATCTTATCCTCTAGAGTCAGGATTCTAAAGTTAGCATTGAAGGCAAGATTTGCAAAGAGTCAGTTACATGGAAGAAGCTCTTTGCTTGCCTACCACGTTCATCTTCCACAGAGACATTCTACACACTAAAGTCTAAGGAAGAAATGAGAGTCTGCGTGTTTGCATCTGGATCTTCAGATATTCTGCTTTGAAGACAATTATGAGAACCAGTGGTGCTGGGACCATGATGCAGCCGTTTGGTCATCCTTGCTCACAGAGAGATCGTATTCTGTTTAATGTTAAACTTTGTACTGGCAGTATATGCTCATAGGTGTGTTTGTTGCTGGGATTAAACAAACTCATTTATAATAGGGGTTAGAAAATGTTTGCTTGATTTGAAAATCTATTATGCTTATTCTGAGCCACATACATGCTGTCCTTTGAAAGGCTTCAGAGAAGTTGGCCACCTGCCCAGCAGCTACCCTCCCTGGGTCCTTGGGCACTGGCCTCATCTCACCACCGTGTGTCATGTGACTCCACTGTGTCTGCTTTTCGCAGCTACAATTTGCTGATGACCCGACACTCACTCTGGAGCTGAGGGCTTCGAGCTGGTGATCCTTTTCTTTGTTCTCACTTTTCAGTTGATTCACCTCCTGTTGTAGTTGTTGAACTTGACCATCCTTTACTAACACGTCTCTTTGCAAAGATGACACCATCTCTGTAAAAGAACCAAACCAAACCAAAACAAAAGACTCATGGAGGTCAAAGAGGCAGGAAGGATTATTGGCAACACCGTGGCTGTCAGCCAATGTTTGGAAAAGACCTTCCAAGTCCTGGCCACCACCACTGCCTGCCTACAATTGGGGAGGCTTTTTCCAAGGGTCCCAGAGAAGGAATGGGAATGAGAGCAAAGTCCACGGAACAGGGTTTGAGGCTTCAGTGAGAATGAGGGGCAGTCAGCACCAGCGAGAGGAGAAGCCTTTGGGGGCCCCTTGTGGGCACAGGCCAGGCAAAGCTGGGAGGAGAGGCCACACCATGGGCCTGGGGAACAAAGGCCCAGCACAGGGAAGGTCCAGGAATTCTTCTCCAGAGGCCAGGTGACGGGCGTGTGGCAGAGGGCACTGCTGGACACTATTGATGGGGTGGTTGGTTTCACAGTCCTCTGAGTTTGGACCCCTCTCTACCACTTATTAGCTTGGTGGTCTTGGACAAGTTATTTCACCTCCCACTGTCTGTCCCACACAGAGTTATTGTAAGGGTCAAATGAGACGGTATGTCCCAAGAACACAAAGTGGCTAAATTATGTTTGTTACAGGGCGCCTATTATTTTTCTCGGCAGCCAGCTTCCAAAATGGCCCCAGTGATCCCTACCACCTAGAATTCATGCCCTGTGTAGCCCCTCCCACCCTGAATAGGGATGCCATGGGTAACCAATATGATACTGTGGAAATGACGGACTGTTTCCTCCCAGGCTGTGTCATAAAAGACACTGTGGGCTCCTCTTTGCTCTCTCTCGAATCACTCACTCCAGGGGAATCCAACTGCTGTGTCGTGAGGACACTCAAGCAGCCCTAGAGAGAAGCATGTGGGCTGAGGGACTAAGGCCTCCAGCCAATAGCCACATGAGCAGCCATTCGGAAGGGGGATCATCTGGCTCCCCCCGAGGCTTTAGATGACATGACTGATGCCCCAGCCGACATCTTGACTGCAACTCGTGAGAACTAAGTCACCCCCCGCTCAAATTCCTGAACTACAGATACTGGGTGAGATAATAAATATTGGTTGGGGTTTTATCCATTACATTTTGGGGTAACTTGTTATGCAGCAATAGATAACTACTCCATTACTGTAGTATTATTTTTTTTAACATCTTTATTGGAGTATAATTGCTTTACAATGGTGTGTTAGTTTCTGCTTTATAACCAAGTGCATCAGTTATGCATATACATATCTCCCCATATCTCTTCCCTCTTGCATTGTAGTATCACTTTGAATAAAAGTGGCAAGAAGGGTGCATAAATGCAGTGGTATTGGGTTATCTCCTACGGTTCTTTTCTTGAAAGAACATCAGGCCCAGTTTTAGTGGTAGGTATCAATCAAGAATGTCTATGAAATAAAGCACAAAATGCTCCAGAATTTCAGTTTAAAAATGAGCTTTGCCTCCAGGACACAGTTCAGTTACTTGGAAATTCCTCTGGGGCTTGCCACACTTTGAGTGGGTCCAGCCCATCTCAAGCGTTATCACAACCCAGGTCTGTCCGACTCCGTGATCGGAGAAGGTGGGATCTGAGACAGGCTCGATGCTTGGATGAGGTTTCACTGGCTGACATATGGGAAGAAGGTGAGGACCAGCGAGTTCATCCTTCCATTCCTGGTGCCCAGAACAGCACCTAGCCTGGGGGAGGTGCTCAGAAAATATCTGAGGACATCCCAAGTGAGGGAGGAGCATAAGCAGAGACCTGGGGGCAGCAGGGGGTGGGTGTGGGTGTGATTAAGTTGCAGAGTGAGGCAGAAGAAAAGCACAGATTCATACAGAGATGGGGATTCACGTGCGACTCAATGCTATGCCTGGCTTCTACAGCTGTGGGCATGTTTCCTGTTACGCGCCGGCTGCTTTCAGAGTGATGTGCCCCTCTGAGGCTCACTGCCTCCGCCCTGTCACCTGCTTCTCTCCCTCCCCTCGTCTGTGAGCGGTCCCATCCTCTTCAGGTCTCTAGACATGTCAGTTTCTGCTTAAAAAACTCCACTGGATTCCCAACACCCTTGCAATAAAAACCCAGACCCCCCAACCCTGCCCAGCCCCACAATCCCCTGTTCACTCCACGCAGACTCGCTTGCCCTTGGATTGTCCTTGCCCACCTGAAACAGGTCCTCTCTAAAAGAAGGACATAGCCGTGGAGGATACAACATAAACTGGTTAGAATCAGCTAGGTCCAAGGGGGCATAAGATTCGACTTCCAGGGGAACTGGAGCCTCATTACAGGCTTATTGTAATACATGAGCAAAATGACACACGCACCAGCACCAGGACTGTTCCGAGGCTGACCATAAAGGTCAAAAAGTGGGTGGTGGGGCTTCCCTGGTGGCACGGTGGTTGAGAGTCCGCCTGCCGATGCAGGGGACACGGGTTCGTGCCCCGGTCCGGGAAGATCCCACATGCCACGGAGCAGCTGGGCCCGTGAGCCATGGCCGCTGAGCCTGCGCGTCCAGAGCCTGTGCTCCGCAACGGGAGAGGCCACAACAGCGAGAGGCCCGCGTACAGAAAAAAAAAAAAAAAAAAAAGTGGGTGTTGGCCCAATTCCTGGAAATCCCTGCCCCTTCCCCAAAATATTAGAGTTGTCCCAATCCTCCCACTCATTAGCCTATAAAATTACCCAGCCCATAAAAACTAACCGCCCCATATTTGGGGGTCTCTAGCCTTTGAGATGGCCCACACTCTGTCTGTGGAGTGTGTTTCTCTCTAAAGAAATCCACTTCTTACTTTGTCTCTCACTGGATTCTTTCTGCGATGAGACATAAAGAACCTGAGCTTTATTAAGTCCCGAGGCCAGATGAGTGATCTCGATTAAAAGATAGTGGGTTCTGACTGGGTTTGAGTCCCAGCCCACGGGTTCAAGTCCCACCTGAGTTCCATGGTTGCACACCCACTAAGCTGGTCCCCCTTGGTCTCCTCCCTTGAAGCGCTGGCCACCACGACACACAGTTTATTTTCTCCACAGCACCACTGCTCTCTGAAGTGGGCTTGTTTATTCATCCGTTTACTTTTATTGTCTGTCACCCCCTCCCGAATCTGTGAGTACAGGAATCTGACTGTCTTGCTTGGCTCTCCCTCCCCAGAGCCTGGAACGGGGCCTGACACCTAGTAGGAGCTCAAGAAACATGTGGAGCAATGAAGGAATCCAGGGAATCAAAGCTCAGCCACAGCTGTGCGTTGGCTGCCCCTCTCCCAACCCAAGCCCTTTATCAGGGAACAACCTCTGATCAAATTAGAAAATGGTTTCCCTTGGGCCCAAGTGCACTCGGCTGAAATGGGTGAGACCATGGGTGCCTTAAAGGAGTGACCCCATTTTGTCCACGCTCTAGTTTGCACTCAGGCTGCTTTGTGGAACCACCCAAGCCACAAGGCGACCTGTGTTCTCCCTGGTGGGGCCAGTGCTCAGGAGACCTTGTAGCCAAGAGATACCATTCTCTCAAATATTTACCAGGCCCTGCCCTCGGAACTGGGTGGCAAGAAACCTAAACTGAGGGAGAACTCTAATGCACCGACACGGGTGATCCCTGAGGCTGCACCCAGGTCACGGGCACAGGTGTGCTGGTTGACTGGTGATGTCTGCAGGGGGAGGGCAGAAGCTCTGGGGCCTGAATGCAGAAGTGCCTCACCTGACGTGATGGCGGCCTCCCTCCTTAAGTTCTCGGCCTCGTGCTTCAGGGAGGTGATTTCCAGGGTCTGGCTCAGCACCTGGTTGTAGCCTTGCTGTAGGGCACTGATCTGTGGAAGGAGGCAACACACAGTCAGAGGGGGCCAGCCAGGCCTGCAGGACACGCCGGTAATTCTCCAACGTTGGGCAAAGAGTCGGGTTGATCTTGGATCGGGGTGTTGGGGAAACCAAGGTTTTCAGTTGTCACTAGTGGAAGGGGCAGGAGGGGCCTGTTCCTTCAGTGACCACCATGTCATCAGTCCTCAAGACACGAACCTTATCTTTGTGGCCACCCAGGGGCTCCGGTGCTGCTGTCTTCCTATGACCTGTGGGTTTTCAGCCATAAATAGACCAGCTGTTGGTTCCAGATCATCCAGCACTGACTGGATGCACAGCAAAGTTCAAGAGCCGGGAGCAGGTTATGAAATGAATTCCCTCTAATGAGAATAGAGGGTAGTTTATACCTCACAGAACACTCCAGAGTTTACAGAGCCCGTTCACACATGCTACACTGATACTCGTTACAGCGTTGCTGAAGGCTGACGTTCCCATTAATGTGCCCATTTTGCAAGGGAGCCAGGTTGAGACTCAGAGAGGCGAGGCCCCCTGCTCGGGATCACGTGGCTGGTCAGACGTGGAGTCTGATTCAAACCCAGTCTTTAGTTGCCTGGTTCCTCCTTCCCAGGTGGCTCTAGGATTGAGCGTGAGAAGTTGGAGGCTGTAAAGCATGGCATGGACTCGGGAGCCGGACTGTGGCCTTCAAGTCCTGTCTCTGCCAGTTAACGGGCTTTGTGAACACAAGGAGGACACCATATTCTGTTTCCTTTTGTTCAGTCTGCACGCGGGGTGATGGTAGTCCCAACCTGATAGGATTGTTACAAGTATTTTAATAAGTTAACATGTGTACAAGTGCTCAGATCATGCCTGGCACACGGCACAGGGGGATGAGCTATGACGGTCCTCTCCTCTGACTACCCACGGGGTGTTTTTTTCTTTTGTTTTGGGTTTATTTTGGGGTTTTTTTGCGGTACGCGGGCCTCTCACTGTTGTGGCCTCTCCCATTGCGGAGCACTGGCTCCAGTCGCGCAGGCTTAGCGACCATGGCTCAGGGGCCCAGCCCCTCCGCAGCATGTGGTATCTTTCCGGACCGGGGCACGAACCCGTGTCCCCTGCATCGGCAGGTGGACTCTCAACCACTGCGCCACCAGGGAAGCCCTCACGGTGTGTTTTAGCTTCAACTTCCCTCGTCCGTCTCTGGAGAATGTAGTTGGTAATCTTTATGTGTGCATTTGTAAGCCTTGCCAGGCTCACTTAAACGCCAGTGTGGTTGTTATTAAGAGGAAATACAGGGGCTTCCCTGGTGACGAGGTGGGTGACAGTCCGCCTGCCGATGCAGGTGACGCGGGTTCGTGACCCAGTCCGGGAAGATCCCACATGCCGCGGTGCGGCTGGGTCTGTGGGCCATGGCCGCCGAGCCTGCGCATCCGGAGCCTGTGCTCCGCAATGGGAGGGGCCACAACAGTGAGAGGCATGTGTACCACAAAAAAAAATAATAAAAAAAAATAAAGGAAATACAGGAATCGTGGGTGGGAGCACCACAGGCCGGCTCTATCTATGGCTGCTGTGAGCACCCTCTAAGTCCATGGCTCAGAGCCCCCTCAAGGGCGGGCCCCCCTCTAGGGGTCTAGGTCTACACGTGGGGTGTGGAAGGCTCTCCATCAAATGCAACGTTGGTAAGGGCCCGAAAGTAGCTGCCAGGCCTCGGCCTCCACAGAGCAGGTACCCGAGAGGCCGGGAAAGAGAGCTGGGCCCAGAACCCCCTCCCTCTCCGTTTGATGTGGCCAGACTGCTTGTTCTGAGTGGCCCGGACATTCTCACCTCAAGGTGCACTGTGGGCCTTTGCCCTGTGATTTTTCAGATGTCAGGCCTCAGTACTCCCACAGGGACACGTTTATTGGGGCATACATGTCAAGCAATCCATAGACAGGACAAGAGCTAGCTTGTTTTTTTTTTTTTTTTTTTTTCGCTGTACGCGGGCTTCTCACTGTTGTGGCCTCTTCCGTTGTGGAGCACACGCTCCGGAAGTGCAGGCTCAGTGGCCATGGCCCACGGGCCCAGCCGCTCCGCAGCATGTGGGATCTTCCCAGACCGGGGCACGAACCTGCGTCCCCTGCATCGGCAGGCGGACTGTCAACCACTGCACCACCAGGGAAGCCCCACTAGCTTGTTTTGATAGATCAAAATGGAAGTGACAAGGAGAAGGATGCAATTTCTTTTCTTTTTTTAAAAATAAATTTTATTTATTTATTTATTTTTGGTGTGTTAGGTCTTTGTTGCGGTGCATAGGCTTATTGTGGCGCCTTCTCTTGTTGCAGAGCCTGGGCTCTAAGCACACGGGCTTCAGTAGTTGTGGCAAGAGCGCTCAGTAGTTGTGGCGCACAGGCTTACATGCTCCACGGTATGTGGGATCTTCCCGGACCAGGGCTCGATCCCGTGTCCCCTGCACTGGCAGGCGGATCCCTAACCACTGTGCCACCAGCCAAGTCCTGGGTGCAATTTCTTTGTTCTCCTAAGGTAAGGTTGCCAGATTTAGGGGAGGAAAAAAGGATGTTCACTTAAAATAGGATTTCAGATAATGAATAATATTTTAGTGCAAGTGTGTCCCATGCAATATTTGGGACACACACTAAAACGAAATTCTAAAATTCAAATTTAACTGGGTGTCCTTACTTTATCTGGCAACCCCACCCGAAGAGAGTTCCTAAACTTCAGTTATTCATATACCACTTTCACCATTTTTCCCATGTCTCTTGGCTAGCCCCACTATAATTTCTTAGCATTTTTCGTAGAAGCAGCTCCCTTTTTAAACTTAAAAACGTGCATTAAATTAAAAATAACTGTTATAAGAGTAAATAGAGACTCAGTGTCTTAAATAAAAATAATCCCTCCAAAAGAAGAAATACAGGAATTTCCCTGTTTATCATCAGACCAGGTTGCGGGCATCACTCTAAAAAAAAAAAAAAAAAAAAGATTGGGGGGAGGTGGTGGGCATGCCCAGTTAATGGAGTTCGGGCGTGCTGATATGGCCACCAGATGGCGCTCACAGCCTTTGGTCTTGGTTTGTGTCCTTGGAAATCTTGTCATTATTACTCTGGTAGAGTTAACAGATACGTCAAGGTCTCACAAGTTTTCTGACTCGTTTCATACACCATCATGGTTCAGAGTCTAGGACATTTGGGGCAGTTACACTTACCTTTTCCCTGGGGCACCTGAGACATTATTGGGGGGGGTCTATGCTGGAAGTTGCGGGGACACAGGCCACTCTGACCCCCACTCTCCCCAAGGCTATACTTTTGCATGTTTGTGCTTTGGAAACTTTGAGTAAAAAAATTCTTTCACATCTTACTTTTCTCTGTTGGGGGGAACTACAACTTTTCCATAAAAGGTCCTTGGAACACTGAAAGTGTTTGTAAGCTCTTCTCAGCTTAATGCTTTTATTTGCATGATACCAGAGATAGAACACACAGAGACAAACTTCCAGAAGGGAAAACGTATGTTCCCCTCTAAGACTCCAGTGGTTTTGACAGATTGAAAATATTTCAATCTGAGTGTCAGAGTTTTAGGATTTTGGATTGCTGGAAAACTCCAAAGACTCTTCAAACCTCTTTGATACTTTTACTATCAAAGTAAATATCCATATTGTTTGTAATGGCATAAATTCCAAGATGTTTAATGTCTGTTAAGCTGTGTAATAAAATGGGCACTGAATCATAAGAAAGTTAAGAGTGCTAGGAGGAGTGATTGTTTCAGGATGATAATTTGGCTTCTAATTACCACAGGCGTATAAGAGCACATGGAGGTAAGAATTTTCTAGTGATACTGTAGCAGATCGAAGATCTCTGAGAGCAAATCATTATGCACACACCTTCGGGGACCAGGGAAAACACATAAAGTAATCAGAACCATAAATCAACCTGCCATGTGGCTTACACTTCTGGTGGAATGCTCTGCAGGCAGTAGAATAGTTAAGAAACTAAAATGTCAGTGGATGAAACTCGATTTGAGTTCAAACCGATGGAGCCTCTGGTTCATATATGCCTTGCTATAAAATATTCTTCTTCAGTTATAAGTGAAGCTCCAGGGGTAGGGGAGGCAACAGCACGATGCATCAGTGTAATTATTTCTAGATAATTTCTTTGTAAAAAAACATTTTTCCCCCAGATATCGGCAGCCACTTTAAATAATACTCAAATTGGGACCGGCTGATATTCAAAGATATGTGGAAATTATATAATATTCTATGTCAAATATATTTCAATTATTTAAAAAAAGGTATGTGGGGAATTGCCTGGCAGTCCAGTGGTTAGGACTCTGTGCTTCCACTGCTGGAGGCCTGGGTTTGATCTCTGGTCAGGGAACTAAGATCCTGCAAGCCGCGTGGTACGGCCAAAAAAAAAAAAAGGTATGTGGGAATAATTCAGCCTCATCCATGTACCTGAAAAAGACATGTCACTTTCTCAGGAAAGCTCTGAAATGGGAGAATAACTGAAAGGAATATTTCAGCAAAATTGTGTTCAGTTCAAGAAAAAGATGCTCATTAATGTGTCAGCTACATGTCAAGGTAGCTGTTTGCACTAATAATCCCTACAGGACCTGTTACTTTCCTTGTTTTTTCAAAACCAGGTTTGAAGGAGAGTCATTAGTTCCTTTAAATATTAGAGCATGTATTTGTTGACTTGTTTATTCTGTCTCCCTCACTAGAGCATAACAGGGGGAAGGATCATGTCTGTCTTGTTCTCTGCTGAATTCTCAGAGCCTGGAAGAGGGCATGGCACGGGATAGGCCCCCCAAAATATTTCTTTGGATTAATGGACGGATGGATGGATGGATGAATAAAGAACAAACAAACAGACACGGTCCTAACAGAGTTCTAGAAGGTTACTGGGCCCAACCTTTGCCTTCATGGAGCTTACAGTTTCCTGCTAGAATCTCCTAGGTTCACCATACACAATCTGTGTCCTTTCTAGAGCACCATTTCTAGGATTGAAACTGTGTACCTAGAATCGGTTACAGAGGGAAAGACAGTAAACAGAGAACAAGAGAACAAAGGCCCCCAAGCATTGACTATGGTTTTTTTTTCCTCTCTCCTTTTTTAAAATGTTTATTTATTTATTTATATTTTTCTTATTAGTCACCCATTTTATACACATCAGTGTATACATGTAAATCCCAATCTCTCAATTCATCATACCACCACCCCCACCCCCTGCCGCTTTCCCCCCTTGGTGTCCATACGTTTGTTCTCTACATGTGTGTCTCAATTTCTGCTCTGCAAACTGGTTCATCTTTACCATTTTTCTAGGTTCCACATATATGCGTTAATATATGATATTTGTTCTTCTCTTTCTGACTTACTTCACTCTGTATGGCAGTCTCTAGATGCATCCATGTCTCTACAAATGACCCAATTTTGTTCCTTTTTATGGCTGAGTAATATTCCATTGTATATATGTACTACTTCCTCTTTAACCATTCGTCCGTCAATGGGCATTTAGGTTGCTTCCATGATCTGGCTATTGTAAATAGTACTGCAATGAACATTGGGGTACATGTGGCTTTTTGAATTATGGTTTTCTCTGGGTATATGCCCAGTTGTGGGATTGCTGGGTCCTATGGTAATTCTATTTTTAGTTTTTTAAGGAACCTCCATACTGTTCTCCATAGTGGCTGTATCAATTTACATTCCCACCAACAGTGCAAGAGGGTCCCCTTTTCTCCACACCTTCTCCAGCATTTGTTGTTTGTAGATTTTCTGATGATGCCCATTCTAACTGGTGTGAGGTGATACCTCATTGCAGTTTTGATTTGCATTTCTCTAATAATTAATGATGTTGAGCAGCTTTTCATGTGCTTCTTGGCCAGCGGTATATCTTCTTTGGAGAAACGTCTATTTAGGTATTCTGCACATTTTTGGATTGGGTTGTTTGTTTTTTTAATATTGAGCTGCATGAGCTCTTTATATATTTTGGATATTAATCATTTGTCAGTTGCTTCCTTTGCAAATATTTTCCCCCAGTCTGAGGGTTGTCTTTTCATCCTGTTTATGGTTTCCTTTGCTGTGCAAAAGCTTTGAAGTTTCATTAAGTCCCATTTGTTTATTTTTGTATTTATTTCCATTACTCTAGGAAGTGGATCAAAAAATATCTTGCTGTGATTTATGTCAAAGAGTGTTCTTCCTATGTTTTCCTCTAAGAATTTTAGAGTGTCTGGTCTTACATTTAGGTCCCTAATCCATTTTGAGTTTATTTTTGTGTATGGCATTAGGGAGTGTTCTAATTTCATTCTTTTACATGTAGCTGTCCAGTTTTCCCATCACCACTTATTGAAGAGACTCTCTTTTCTCCACGGTATATCCTTGCCTCCTTTGTCATAGATTAGTTGACCATAGGTGTGTGGGTTTATCTCTGGGCTTTCTATTCTGTTCCATTGACCTATATTTCTGTTTTTGTGCCAGTACCATATTGTCTTGATTACTGTGGCTTTGTAGTATAGGCTAAAGTTAGGGAGTCTGATTCCTCCAGCTCCGTTTTTTTCCCTCAAGACTGCTTTGGCTATTCGGGGTCTTTTGTGTCTCCACACAAATTTTAAGCATTTTTGTTCTAGTTCTCTAAAAAATGCCATTGGTAATTTGATAGGGATTGCATTGAATCTGTAGATTGCTTTGGGTAGTAGAGTCATTTTCACAATATTGATGCTTCCAATCCAAGAACATGGTATATCTCTCCATCTGTTGCTATCATCTTTAAGTGCTTTCATCAGTGTCTTACAGTTTTCTGCATACAGGTCTTTGTCTCCCTAGGTAGGTTTATTCCTAGGTATTGTATTTTTTGGTTGCAGTGGTACATGAGAGTGTTTCCTTAATTTCTCTTTCAGATTTTTCATCATTAGTGTATAGGAATGCAAGAGATTTCTGTGCATTCATTTTGTGTCCTGCAACTTTACCAAGTTCATTGATTAGCTCTAGTAGATTTCTGGTGGCATCTTTAGGATTCTCTCTGTAGAGTATCCTGTCATCTGCAAACAGTGACAGTTTTACTTCTTCTTTTTCAATTTGGATTCCTTTTATTGCTTTTTCTTCACTGATTGCTGTGGCTAGGACTTCCAAAACTATGTTGAAGAATAGTAGTGAGAGTGGACATCCTTGTCTTGTTCCTGATCTTAGAGGAAATGCTTTCAGTTTTTCACCATTGAGAATGATGTTTTCTGTGGCTTTGTCATATATGGCCTTTACTATGGTGAAGTAGGTTCCCTCTATGCCCACTTTCTGGAGAGTTTTTATCATAAATCAGAGTTGAATTTTGTCAAAAGCTTTTTCTGCATCCATTGAGATGATCATATGGTTTTTCTTTTTCAATTTGTTAATATGGTGTATCACATTGATTGATTTGCATATATTGAAGAATCCTTGCCTCTTTGGGATAAATCCCACTTGATCATGGTGTATGATCCTTTTAATGTGTTGTTGGATTCTGTTTGCTAGTATTTTGTTGAGGATTTTTGCATCTATATTCATCAGTGATATTGGTCTGTAATTTTCTGTTTTTGTAGTATCTTTGTCTGGTTTTGGTATCAGGGTGATGGTGGCCTCAGAGAATGAGTTTGGGAGTGTTCCTTCCTCTGCAATTTTTTGGAAGAGTTTGAGAAAGATGGGTGTTAGCTCGTCTCTAAATGTTTGATAGCATTCACCTGTGAAGCCTTCTGGTCCTGGACTTCTGTTTGTTGGAAGATTTTTAATCACAGTTTCAATTTCATTACTTGTGATTGGTCTGTTCATATTTTCTATTTCTTCCTGGTTCAGACTTGAAAGGTTATAACTTTCTAAGAATTTGTTCATGTCTTCCAGGTTGTCCATTTTATTGGCATAGAGTTGCTTGTAGTTGTCTCTTAGGATGCTTTGTATTTCTGCGGTGTCTGTTGTAACTTCTTTTTCCTTTCTAATTTTATCGATTTGAGTCCTCTCCCTCGTTTTCTTGATGAGTCTGGATAATGGTTTATCAATTTTGTTTAACTTCTCAAAGAACCAGCTTTTAGTTTTATTGATCTTTGCTATTGTTTTCTTTGTTTCTATTTCATTTATTTCTGCTCTGATCTTTATGATTTCTTTCCTTCTGCTCACTTTGGGTTTTGTTTGTTCTTCTTTCTCTAGTTCCTTTAGGTGTAACGTTAGATTGTTTATTTGAGATTTTTCTTGTTTCTTGAGGTAGGCTTGTATAGCTATGAACTTCCCTCTTAGAACTATGGGATGCTTTTGCTGCATCCCATAGGTTTTGGATCGTCGTGTTTTCATTGTCATTTGTCTCAAGGTATTTTTTGATTTCCTCTTTGATTTCTTCAGTGATCTCTTGGTTATTTAGTAACGTACTGTTTAGCCTCTATGTGTTTGTGTTTTTTACAGGTTTTTCCCTGTAATTCATTTCTAATCTCATAGCGTTGTGGTCAGAAAAGATGCTTGATATGATTTTAATTTTCTTAAATTTCCTGAGGCTTGATTTGTGACCCAAAACGTGATCTATCCTGGAAAATGTTCCGTGCGCACTTGAGAAGAAAGTGTAATCTGCTGTTTTAGGATGGAATGTCCTACAAATATCAAGTAAATCTATCTGGTCTATTGTGTCATTTAAAGCTTGTGTTTCCTTATTAATTTTCTCTTTGGATGATCTGTCCATTGGTGTAAGTGAGGTGTTCAAGTCCCCCACTATTATTGTGTTACTGTTGATTTCCTCTTTTAGAGCTGTTAGCGATTGCCTTTTGTATTGAGGTGTTCCTATGTTGGGTGCATATATATTTATAATTGTTATATCTTCCTCTTGGATTGATCCCTTGATCATTACGTAGTGTCCTTCCTTGTCTCTTGTAACATTCTTTATTTTAAAGTGTATTTTACCTGATATGAGTATTGCTACTCCAGCTTTCCTTTGATTTCCATTTGCATGGAATATCTTTTTCCATCCCCTCACTTTCAGTCTCTATGTGTCCCTAGGTCTGAAGTGGGTCGCCTGGAGACAGCATATAGATAGGTCTTGTTTTTGTATCCTTTCAGCAACCCTGTGTCTTTTGGTTGGAGCATTTGATCCATCCACGTTTAAGGTAATTATCGATATGTATGTTTCTATGACCATTTTCTTAATTGTTTTGGGTTTGTTTTTGTAGGTCCTTTTCTTCTCTTGTGTTTCCCACTTAGAGAAGTTCCTTTAACATTTGTTGTAGAGCTGGTTTGGTGGTGCTGAATTCTCTTAGCTTTTGCTTGTCTGTCAAGCTTTCGATTTCTCCATCGAATCTCAATGAGATCCTTGCTGGGTAGAGTAATCTGGGTTGTAGGTTCTTCCCTTTCATCACTTTAAGTATATCATGCCACTCCCTTCTGGTTGGTAGAGTTTCTGCTGAGAAATCAGCTGTTAACCTTCTGGGAGTTCCCTTGTATGTTATTTGTCATTTTTCCCTTGCTGCTGTCAATAATTTTTCTTTAATTTTTGCCAAGTTGATTACTATGTGTCTCGGTGTGTTTCTCCTTGGGTTTCTCCTGTATGGGACTCTCTGTGCTTCCTGGACTTGGGTGGCTATTTCCTTTCCGATGTTAGGGAAGTTTTTGACTATAATCTCTTCAATATCTTCTCGGGTCCTTTCTCTCTCTGTTCTCCTTCTGGGACCCGTATAATGTGAACGTTGTTGTGTTTAATGTTGTCCCAGAGGTCTCTTAAGCTGTCTTCATTTCTTTTCATTCTTTTATCTTTATTCTGTTCTGCAGCAGTGAATTCCACCATTCTGTATTCCAGGTCACTTATCCGTTTCTTTTGCCTCAGTTATTCTATTGATTCCTTCTAGTGTGTTTTTTTTTTTTCAGTTATTGTATTGTTCATCTCTGTTTGTTTGTTCTTGAATTCTTCTAGATCTTTGTTAAACATTTCTTGCATCTTCTCGATCTTTGCCTCCATTCTTTTTCTGAGGTCCAGGATCATCTTCACTATCATTATTCTGAATTCTTTTTCTGGAAGGTTGCCTATCTCCATTTCATTTAGTTGTTTTCTGGGGTTTTACCTTGTTCCTTCATCTGTTACATAGCCCTCTGCCTTTTCATCTTTTCTGTCTTTCTGTGAATATTGTTTTTGTTCCACAAGCTGCAGGATTGTAGTTCTTCTTGTTGCTGCTGTCTGCCCTCTGGTGGATGAGGCTATCTAAGAGGCTTGTGGAAGTTTCCTGATAGGAGGGACTGGTGGTGGGTAGAGCTGGCTGTGGCATTGGTAGGCAGAGCTCAGTAAAACTTTAATCTGCTTGTCTGCTGATGGGTGGGTCTGGGTTCCCTCCCTGTTAGTTGTTTGGCCTGAAGTGACCCAACACTGGAGCCTACCCAGGCTCTTTGGTGGAGCTAAGGGCAGACTCTGGGAGGGCTCATGCCAAGGAATACTTCCCAGAACTTCTGCTGCCAGTGCCCTTGTCCCTTGGTGAGCCACAGCTGTCCCCTGCCTCTGCAGGACACCCACCAACACTAGCAGGTAGATCTGGTTCAGTCTCCTAGGGGGGTCACTGCTCCTTCCCCTGGGTCCCAATGCACACACTACTTTGTGTGTGCCCTCCAAGAGTGGAATCTCTCTTTCCCCCAGTCCTGCCAAAGTCCTGCAATCAAATCCCACTAGCCTTCAAAGTCTGAGTCTCTAGGAATTCCTCCTCCCATTGCTGGACTCTCAGGTTGGGAAGCCCGACGAGGGGCTCAGAACCTTCACTCCAGTGGGTGGACTTCTGTGGTATAAGTGTTCTCCAGTTTGTGAGTCACCCACCCAGCAGTGATGAGATTTGATTTCATTGGGATTGCGCCCCTCCTACTGTCTCAGTGCGCCTTCTCCTTTGTCTTTGCATGTGGGGTATCTTTTTTGGTGAGTTCCAGTGTCTTCCTGTCGAAGATTGTTCAGCAGTTAGTTGTGATTCCAGTGTTCTCGAAAGAGGGAGTGAGAGCATGTCCTTCTACTCCGCCATGTTGAACCAAATCTGACTACGGTTTTAAGCAGAATTATGCACTGAGGCCAAAATTCATCAATGACCAATTGCTTTTTTATCAACTTTGTTGAGATATAATTTATGTACAAGATCAGTGGCCAATTTTAAAGTAGTTCTTTAAAACTTAAAAAAATTTTTTTTTTCTTTTTTGGATTTAGTTTCAGGAGGAAGGAAGTTGACTGGTAAATCCAGACATTCTGGGTGGAGATTTTTTGGTGAAATTCCCTATAAATGAACCAGCAGCTGCCTTCAGGGTTTGATAAAGGCCTCAGTGTTTGGAACACTGTGGGGTTCCTCCTCCCCACCTCCAGCTCTTTCTGGCTGGGTCCGGGTGGGTGTGAGAAGTGGTCACTGAAGCGACAGGAGTTGGGTGGAAATGCAAAGTGGGTGTGAAAGCATGAGGTGTACAAGGTGGCAGAGCTGAGCCCAAGTCACATCACTGCCTCTCACTTGCTGTGCAAGCTGTAACAAGCTCCTGGGCATCTCTGAGCGTGCCTCAGTCTCCTCATCTGTAGAATGGCATGTGTCAGAAGACTGAGGTTTAACTAGCTAATAAGGGGACTTCCCTCATGGTGCAGTGGTTAAGAATCTGCCTGCCAATACAGGGGACACGAGTTCAAGCCCTGGTCCAGGAAGATCCCACATGCCGTGGAGAAACTATGCCCGTGGGCCACAACTACTGAGCCTGCACTCTAGAGTCCGCGAGCCACAGCTACTGAAGCCCTCATGCTGCAACTACTGAAGCCCATGCTCTGCAGCAAGAGAAGCCACTGCAATGAGAAGCCCACGCACTGCAGTGAAGAGTAGCCCCTGCTCACTGCAACTAGAGAAAGCCCGTGCACAGCAACGAAGACCCAATGCAGCCAATAAATAAATAAATAAAATAAATAAATAAATAAATAAATAAATAAGCTAATGCACCCAAAGCACCTGCACCGGGGCCTGAACATGGTAGGCACTTAATCAAATCTAATATTGTTCTTACAAGGCTAGAAATTTGCCAACCCTCCACTCCCTGGATCTGCACTCTTCTCCATGCTGTGCTGAGTGCCCATTTCTAACTACCCGGGTGGCTCCGCCAAGGCTCTACCTGAGAGCTGTCACCCTGTGTTGTGACCCCAAGACCCCGACCCACTTGTCTCTGAGCCCTACCTGCTTTTTCAAGCTCTGGATCTCTCTATGTTGGGCATCGTCCTCTTCATGCAGAACCTGAAACTTGGGCGGGATCACCCTCTGCTTCTGCCTGGAGGCAGCTGTTTCCAACAGCTTCTGCCTCAGGTTGGCCACTTGGTTCTGCAGGCTTGCTATCACCGTGTCTTTGTATTTAGATTCAAGTTCAAAATCGGAGAGACGGCTGACTTCTTTTCCCAGCAGCAGAATTATTTCATCCTGGGTGGAGGCCAGATGGGAAATTTACTAGGTGTGGGTCTGGGTGTAAGGCTGAGCCCATTTAAAGAAAGACAGGAAAAATATGGTATCATTCTTTGGGAAGGTGAGGGCAGGCAGGGAGGGAAAAAGCAGACTTTCAAGGCTATCTCTGTCACTTGGAAAATCTCATAGAGACAAGAATTGGGTTAAAATGATGTACTTGTATATAGACTCCTGTAATGGATGTCTGTACCTCACAGGTACGGAAACTTTCCTTTCCCCGAGAATTAGACTTTCATATTAAGAACAACCATCCCACTTGGGAACTTTTGTTGCTAGAAAGTTTACTTAGAGTGTTTTCATTTATAATATTCAGCCTAGCACACCGGGGACCTAGGAAAGGTACTTAGGAAAACAACATTCTGTTTGACCACATTCTGCCTATAATGAGGGTTATTTGTTTTAACTTAAAACATTCTGAACTATTTGTTTTCCCTTTCCTCTCTTCTAATATTTCCTGCCTCTTTTGGCTATTCATGTATGAATTTTTTCCAGGTAACTCAATCTGGAAAGTAAATGAGACAGGAATACTGATTTATTTGCATGGGCTCATGTAAACTTTTGGCTGGAAAAACAAAATTGCTGGTAGACTGTACCCACAGGTATAATTAACCCTGTCCTCCATCTCTCCAGTGATAAAGCTCTGCAGCCAAAGAATTGGTTAGGTTTTCCAAAAAAGGAAAAAAAATTTCCCCCAAACTTCTCACCAGACGTTATCAATAAAATGTCAGAAAAACTGAAGAAGAAGAAGAAATTCCCCAGAGGCCTTTTCCAAAGCAGTCACGGGAGGAGGTAAACGGGCAATTTCTGGGCCAGCTCATTCCCAGGAGAGCCGTGCAGTCAGCCTCACGACCTGCTAGCTCCGTGACCTGGGGAAGGACAGGGTCTCGCTCATGAGAAAGCCTGTCTGACACAGCCAGCTGCTGCCAGGGGCCTTCCTTTGGGTCCTTGTGAAAGTTGGTGGCAAAACTTCAAGAGAGAGCATCAGACATATTCCCTACTCCTGGGCAGTTTCCCCTGTTTCACCCTGTTATGATCAGCCAGGTGCTTATTCATTTTTCATGCAACAAACATTCAACGGGCAGCAACTAAGTGCCAGGCCCCGTGCCAGTGCTGGAATATAAGAAGTTTGCAGAGAGCAGTGGACAGCTGTGGGTTCTGCTTTCCTGCTGAGGGTCCCCTTGCCCTTCTTGGAGGGAGTGTTCCTCCTTCCATTTGGTCTGGGTAGGACTGTCAGTCATGTGCCCTGCTCCTTCCTGTCCCACCTCCCCATGTGCATGTGGCCCAAGCTGGTCAATCAGAGATTTCACACATCGATTACAGAGGGAGAGGATCTTGCCTTCTTTTGGATCATGTAGGCTTGTTTGCCTGAGTTTGTCTTTTCTAACACACAAAGCCAGCCTTATGAAGAAAGCCAGACACTGAGGGAAACAGAGGGGAGAAGTTGGTAGTGGGGAGGTGTTCTGATGACATTATTCAAGCTCCTGGATCTAGCCATACCTGAAGCTAGTGGCCCTTTAAATTTTCCAATAAGATGAGCTAATCAATGCTCCCCCTCAAGCTAATTTGTTTATTGTCACTTGAAGGAGTCCTGGCAAGTCAGGGTATAAACGACTTATCAAGAGAAAGAATTATTTCTATTATAAATAGAAAAAATGATAAATGGCTTATAAAAATTTTCTATAAATAGAAAAAATTATAGTGGTTGCACTATATTTCCAAGTTAAAATTGAGGCAGGTTGAAAAATGTCTATAAATACTTTGCAGTTTTGCCATCCAGTCTATTTCCTCACCCTCTAGTCTGGGCTGGCCCCGTGACTAGCTTTAACTAACGGAATGGAGTGGAAGTGATGCTGCATGATCTCCAGGCAAGTTCTTACAGGCTGTGCAGCTTCTGCTCTGACCCCCTGGGAACCCTGAGACCACTGTGCTGTGATGAAAAACCACATGCACAAAGGGGCGCACCAGTCCAGGCGTCCTGGCTGAGGCCCTAGATGTGGGAAGGAGGCCAATGGAGACCGACCACCAGCCTGGCCAAGCCAGCGGCTGACTGAGGCCGCATGAGTGAGGCCAGGGGACACGAGCAAAGGAACCTTCCAGGTCAACCCATAGATTCTGGGGAATAATGAATTGCTGTTTGAAGCCGCTAAGTTTTGGGATGGCTTGTTACACAGCGATAAATACAGAATCTGAGTGTGGCTTCTCGCCTTTCTGCAACATTTTGCAGAGTCTGGTCCCAGGATGCCTGGGTTGGAACCCCCTGCCTCCTGAAGGTTTGGATTTCCGTGTCTGACAAGAACCCCAGGTAGGTCTGCTCCTCACAAACTCTGAGAATTGCTGCAGGAGCAGGCCCTGGCCCTGAAGGAAAGCGAGATATTATAGACTGCTTCTTTTAGAGTAACTTTCAAGTCGTGTCTAAGTGGGGAGAAATTGACCTGGGCCCTTCCCAGGATGGCTTGAATCCACCTGTTCTGCTCGCATCCCTGTTTTAAACCTCTCTGGTTCTTTAACGAGTCTCTCGGCCCAGGCCTCCCTGACTTCAGGGCTCAATTCCTCCTGCAAGGAACGTGTTTTTGCATCACTGTTCCATCACTGAAGGTTGACCAAGTGATTACTGTGTGGGAGTTAGAAGTACCCGCTGAGAAGCTAACCAGACCTCGCTTTGAATCCTAACACTGCTCCTTGCATTGGACAGCCTTGAACACATTACTGAACCTCTCTGAGCTTCAGTTTCCTCATCTGCAAAGTGAGGGTGATAAAATCTTTTTTGAAGATGGTGAAGATTAACGAGCTAATAAATGTCAAGTGCACAGGACATGGCCCAGCACACAGTAGGTGCTCAGTACCTTGTAGTTGTAGATGTTATTTGGGATAAAATGAGCAGTGGCCAAACCTGGCTGAATGTCTTGGGAGGAAGAGGTGGTTTCTTGGAAGTAGGAAAAAGGGACAGTCCTTGAGACACAGAGAACAAGAGGCAGTGGCAATCTCTCCATGGTCCCTCTTGCTGCTGTAGCTCTGTGCTTCCCCAAGACCCCTCACCTTATCGTGCTGGGACAGGTCCTGGTCCACAAAAATTTCTCTGTAGGGCCCTGTCCCAGGAATTTCCTCGGCCACTGATTGTTCCGACAGTTCCGCGGCGTTGGTCCACACTAACACACAAGGTCAACAGAGAAGGCAGAGGAGACTGTGAGTTTCCCCAAAGTTTTAAAGAATATTTTCAGATTAACTTTCACATTCATGAGAGTTATGCACTGAAAGCATTACAGGAGGACTGGAAAGGGTAAGAGCTGCCTCATTTCTCTTCCCCAGCATTAACTGAACTGATGCACTGTGGTGTGTCTCTTTCCAGACTTTTTTCTATGCTGCATAAGAGCTGAGGACCTTGGGCAAGTCATTTGCTCTCTCTAAGCCTTCGTTTCCACATACATAATTCAGGATCCCTGATAGTCTCTGTTATAAAGGGCTATCTGGAGATTAAATAGAATAATGATATAGAGCAGGGCTTGGCAAATTATGGCCCTGCGGCCAAATCTGGAATTCTGCCTATGTTTGTAAATAAAGTTTTATTGCAACATAGCCACAGTGATCATTTACATATTATTTATGGCTGCTTCCCAGCTACAAAGGCAGAGCTGAGTAGTTGCAGCAGAGACCATGTGACCCACAAGTACTACAGTATTTACTATCTGGCTCTTTACAGGAAAAGTTTGCTGACCCCTCAAGTAGAGCATTTAGCCCTAAACATTAGCTCTGTTCGTTTATATTGCAGCCATATCTTTTCAATAAACAAAAATGCATTTACATGACAGAGATGCTTATCCAGCTTACTTTTCAGCTAACAATATCAAAAACATCTTCCCATGTCAGTATTTGAGGCTGTACTGGGTTCTTTTCCAGGGTAGCATTGGGGTCCATTGTACAAGTGTGCCAAACCTGTTTAACTAGGATCCACTTGATGGCCATTTAAGCTTTCCTATATTTTTTCTTATTTACCCCAGTATTACAAGGCCTTTTTATATGACTTTCAGGGATTATGGCATTGTGTTTGGGGGTCCCACTCTGTATCACATCAGACATCTCGCAATTCACTCACATCAACACTGAATACATTTCTTTTTATTGGTGTAGAAACGTTTGTAAAGATTTCTATAATTCTACGTGTGAGATCACTTGGGCCCAAGCAGCGTATTTTAAATTTCCAAGTGACTATGGTTTCTGGACAGTCACTGCACATTCTTATCTTCCTGTGAAGTGAGAAGCTGAACAAACTGTTTTCAGTGGTGATGAAACTTTAATGAGTATTAACATTAATGATGAATGAAGCACTCACTGTCATGTTTGTGGACATTCATCATCTATTCATTTTGCTTCTGTATTTTTTATTTATGCATTTTAGAGTCAAAGATTCCTGCCCCCCAGCCAGGTCTCAAACCTGTTTGTGGACCCCAGAACCTCTAGTGGACATAGCTGATGGCCTGTGGTGCCCAGAGAATGCACAGCCTTGCGTGTTGAATGAGCAGCCCTGGCCACAGTGTTCCCTGGGGCGCGAGGAACAGAAGGGCCTGGAACTTCAGCAGCTGCCCATTTTCTCTCCCTCCACCTCCCCAACTAGGTCCATGATTAGAAAACTTTTATTTGAAGCTCACTGCCCCCATCTGACTCTCTTGGATCCTGAGCAGCAAAGTCCTAACTGACTACAGCAGCAGTGCCTGATAGAGAAATAATGGGAGCTACAGAATGCAATTTTCAATTTTCTAGTAGTCACGTGAAAAAGGTAAAAAGAAGAGAGGAATTTTTTAATGATCAATTTTATTTAACCCCATACATTAAAAAGCATCATTTCAACATGTAATCGACAAAAAATATGGAGATATTTTATATTCTTTTTCTTCGAGGCATGAAGCCTTTGAAATCTGGGGTTTATTTTACACTGATTGCGCATCTCAATTTGGAAACTGAGTTTTCAGGAGGAAGATTTCATCTGTTTTCATATTGCTCAAGAAATCGGCTCTCACTGGAGGAAGGTACTGCCTGTCCTGTGTCCCCAGGGAGGGCCTCGGGGTCTGACCCTAACTGGGCCCCTGTCCAGTCTCAGCTTAGAGTTCTGGCGTCTGATGCCATCTCTAGGGGTGACTCCGGCTGCCTCTGCGACCCTGTCGTGGCTGTCTTGAGGGACGCTTCCCTGCAAGATGATGGCCGGAGGGGGGACTTCATCAAACTTACAGAACAGGCTGATCGATGGGGTCCCTTTACTGGGGAAGGTGTGTTTACTCAAAGTCTTTGTGGGGCTAGAATTTGCTCTGAGACTTGCTTTCCTTACACCCAGGCAGGGAGGTGCGGGAGCAGTTACCCCTCACCTGCCCCAAACTTCTTTACCGGCTACTGTTATTTATCAAAAAGAACCTAAGGGCCATGTATGACCAAACCGGCTTAACTCTAGATGCTGGATCCTTCGGAGGTCCCAGTGGGGAGAAGCCCCAGGGAGAGTCGGGAGGGCTGGGGCGGTGGGACGGCGGATATGGGGACGCAGGCACTTTAAGAATTTTCGGGCATGAGCTGTTGGCCAAAAGCCAGGGGAGTTACTTTAATATTTTAACAACCCCCAGCTGTCCTGGTGCGCTCCAATAATCACCAGTCTGCAGGAGGGGCAGTATGTGTGCACCTTAACTGTGCCTTTAAGACATTGTAAGTTGTAAATAAAAGTTAAATAACAATCATGGTTAGGTAATAACTTAATTTTTAAATTTTAATATTTAAAATTTAAATATTAAAATTTTTAAATATATAAATTATTAAGATTGTAAAATTTAAAATTTAAATATTAAAATATTAAATATTTTAATATTTACTGAATGTTCGCTATGCACCAGGCGCTGTGCTCAGCACTTACAGGCAGGATACGATTTCGTCTTCATAACAACCCAGTGAGATAGGCATTATTATTCCCATCTCCATTTTATACGTGAGAGATATGAGGCACAGAGACGTCAAGTCACCTGCTCAAGGACACACAGCTGGTAAGTGGTAGAGTCAAGGGGTGAACCTAAGTTTGTTGGATTCAGAGCCTATGCTTTTAACCACTATGTAGTCAATGTATTGAAGTGGGAAGATGTTTATGACATATTATTGAATTTTAAAAATCAGGTAGGGAATTCCTTGGCAGTCCAGTGATTAGGATTCTGTGCTTCCACTGCAGGGGGCACAGGTTCCATCCCTGGCTGGGGAACAAAGATCCTGCAAGCTGAACGGCACGGCCAAAAAAAGAAAAAAAAACCTAACCTATGTTAGGTTCATATGATCCCATTATTGGGAAAAAATATATATATATATATATATGTATCAAGATGCTATTTTAATAAGTCACTCCACATATTTTCTTTTCTCAGTATTCTTCCCCACCTCCCATGAGCTCTTGCCATTAAGATTTGGCCTTGGAGCTGACGTTTTATTGCCTTGTGGTAAAGGAAGGATGAGTATTAACTAGAACAGGGTGATTTTTCCCCCAGGCAAAATGATGTTTTGATTTTTGACAATGTCTGGAGACATTTTTGAGTACCACAGTTAGGGGTGGTGGTGGTGGTGGTGTTGCTACTGGTATCTCTGGTGGGTAGGAGTCAGGGATGCTGCTAAACATTCGACAGTGGACAGGACAGATCCTTCAACAAGGAGTTATGCGACCCACCTGTCACTGTGCCAAGATTGAGAAACCCTGACCTGATCTGCAGTAAATAAATCCTTGGCTTTGGGTTTTCAAATAGAATTTTTCAAGTCTAAAGCAAGGTGACAGTCTAACAGTAAACCAATTTAATTGGAAGAGCCCAGCTTTGCTAAGAGAGGAAAGAGCTTTCTCGGAACCCTTAAAAAGAGGTGTTTTCTGTCAAGAGACAGCATGGAGGACTGGAGCACAGAGTTTTCTCTAAAGCGTAGAGTAGAGAGGCCCAGACAGAAAGGAACTCCCCATGACACGGGAAGATGAAAGTCCTTTTCTGAGGATGGCAAGAGTGTCAGGGGAACGAGGGCAAACGTTTGGAAACATGAGACCTGGCTGAGAGGCTGAGGAGATAGAGCCCAGGTAGATGTGAGGGACTCTAAGCCATACGACTCATCCTTCATTTCTCCAGGGGGAATCCAAGTCCTTCAGAGAAGCCCCAAGTTCAGCATGGCACTGGAGAAACCGGTGATTACAGTGGAAAAATTTAAATGGCAGAGTGAAAAAAAGAAAAGAAACAGCCCATGTGCCATGTGTCCAAAGGACACATTAAAAAAAAACCCCCCAAAACCCTGTATATATGTTCATAAGACAGAACATGATGCATACAACAAAATGAATGAATCTCAGAAATACTATGCTGAGTGAAAAAAGCCTTCCACAAAGGAACATGTACTACATGGTTCTGTATACTTGAGATTCTAGAACAGGAATATCTAATCCATGGCGGGAAAAGAATTCAGAAGAGTGGGTGCCTCTGGGGCCTGGGGCTGGGAATTGACTGGGGAGGGACATGAGGGAACTTTCTGGGGTGATGGTAATGTTCTATATCTTGATAGGAATTTGGGTTACATAGTTGTGCACGACTGGCACAACTCAGTGAGCACATTCAAGGTCTAACACCTTTCAGGGTGTGGTAGCCAGTCTCCAAGATGGCCCCACTGATTCTTGTCTCCTGGTATTCAGACCCTTGCATCATCCTCTCCAATACTGGATGGACTTTATATTAGTTAGCTGGGGCTGCCATAACAAAACACCACAGGAGGTCTTAACAAAAGAAATTCATTTTCTCACAGTTCTGGAGGCTGGAAGTCCAAGATCAAGGTGTGGGCAGGGTTAGGCCTCTCTCCTTGGCTTGCAGACGGCCACCTTCCTGCTGTGTCCTCACATGCCCTTTTCTCTGTGCACGTGCATCCCTGGCGTCTCTCTCTCTCTTCTTACAAGGACACCAGCCCTTGGATTAGGGCCCACCCAATCATCTCATTTTAACTTACTCATCTATTTCAATACACTATCTCCAAATAGGGTCACATTCTGCAATATTGGGATTGAGGCCTCAGCATATGCATTTTGGGGGAATGCAATTCAGTCCATAACAAAGGTTCTCTATGTAACCAAGGATATTGCAGAAATGACACAGTTTGATTCCTGAGGTTAGATCCTAAAAGACATTGCAGCTTCTGCCTCACTCTCTAGGACCACTTGTCTGGAGGAGCTGGCAGCTTGAGGATGCTCAAGCAACGTATGGAGAGGTGCACTTAGTGAAGAACTGAGGCCTCTTACCAAAAGCCATGTGAGTGAACCATCCTAGAGGTGGGTCCTCCAGCCCCAGACAAGCCCCCAGAGGACCACAGCCCAGCCACCACCATGACTGCCACCTCATGGACAAGCCTGAGCAAGAATCCCCCAGCGAAGCCATTCCCAACTTCCTGACTCAGAGAAACTAGGAGATAATAAATGTTTACTTTTGTTTTAGGCCATTACATCCTGCAGTAATTTGTTATGCAACAATAAGTAGCAAATACAGGTTTGGGCACCAGGAGTGGTGGAAAATTTAACAAAAACCCTAAAATGTGGAGTGGTTTGTGATGGAACAGTGGCCAGAAGCTGGAGGACTTTGGCCAAGAGTCTTTGAGAAAGCCTGAATAGTCTTAGTAGAAGCCCGATGGCGTTTGAGGAGGCAGTGAGGGAAGGGTTTCAGAAAAGTGAGGAAAATGTTACTGGGGTTAAGAGATCCTTGTCAGGTGGTGGCAGAAGGTTTCCTAACACGTTGCCTGTGGTCATGAGGAAGGTAGAAAATGTTTGTGATGAGGCTGAGTGGTCAAGCTAAAGAGAGTCCCAGACAGAGCCTTGGAAGGTGCTGCCTGGTTACTTCTTGCTACTTATAGTGAAATGTGAGGGGGAGAGACAGTTAAAGGAAGGGCTGTTAAATCAGGGCAATGCTCTGGGCTTGAAAATTCCCTGCCTCTCCAGGTGGCAAATGAAATATAAGAAACAGGTTCTGGGCAAAAATCAAATCAAGGGCACTCTCAAGAAAACACAGTCCAGAGAAGAAGCTAAGGGTGTGGTTGTAAAATCCTTTGTTAAGAATACAGATCCAGGGCAGTGTCCAAGAGAACCCTTCGGTCAAAGAACTGGGCTTCTAAGAAGCTTCTGTCCTTTGTCAGTCTTTGCAGAAGCCCATGGTGGAAGGGCTTGTGACAAAAAAGTCTGTGGGCGTGGTTTTTGCCTGATAGGATGAACCCCAATAAGAAGCACTGCCAACTCAGACTGACAGAGACCCACAAAAGTCAAAGAAGCGTCTGGACCCCCAAGCTTCTACAGGCAGGAAGCAGGCTATAAAACTATGCAGCCACATCCAGGGGACACCTTTCATAGGAAAGGGAGGACGACTCAGAAGGCAGAACTCACGGACCAGGGGCAGAGCCAAGAGCCCTGGAAAGTCATTTCTGGGCAAGAGTTGGACTGAAGCCCAGTCAAGGAACTGCCGATATTTTCCCAGCTGGACTTCAGAACTGCTTTGGGCCAGGGACTCCTGTGTGTTTCCTGTTTTTCTTCTTTTGGAACAAGAGGAGTGTATGTAGCAGTGATGCTATGTCTGTCCCACCAATATGTGCTGGGTGTGTGAGGGACAGACCCTTTGTTCAGAGGTCTTCAGATTTCTGGAAGTAGTACTTGATGAGCTGAACGTAACGTACTACACCCATGAGCCCCATCTGTACCTGGACTTGATTTAGACGAGATTCTGGAATTTGAGCCGATGCTGTTACTGGGGTGAGATTTTGGGGGGCCTCGGGAGAGAGGAGGAGGAGTGTGATTCATTGAGGACCCGAGGGCAGGCTGTGGTAGCCGGCCTCCAAGATGACTGCTGATAATCCCCGCCTCCTGGTCTTCAGGCCCGTGTGTAGTCTTCTCCCACACTGGAGGGTGACGCCCTGGGTAACCCTCAGGATATTGCAACAATGACAGAGCATGACTTCTGAGGCTTAGTCACAAGAGATGTTGCCATTTCCATCTTGTCCTCCAGGATCACTTGCTCAGGAGGAGCAGCTGCCGTGTCATGAGAACGCTTGAGCCACTCTCTGGGGAGGCCCATGTGGTGAGGAACCGGGGCCTCCTGCTGACACCCATGTGAGCAGCCGTGTTCGAAGTGGATCCTCTGGCCCAGGTCAAGCCTTCAGATGACTGCAGCCTTACGAGGGACCCTGAGCCACAGCCGTCCTGCTAAGCTGCTGCCAAATTCCTGACCCCACAGAAACCGTATAGATGATAACACATGTTTGATTTTGCTTTAGGCTGCTACGTTTGGGGAGAATTCGTTATGCAATCATGATAACTAATACACATTCTGTGTTCATTTTACATGAAGGAGACAAAAAATGTTGAGTTCTAGTTAATGGTATATGTGCTAAAACATTTAGGGGGAGGACTACAGATGTGTGCTATTTATTTTGAAATGCATCCAAAAAATAAGATGGATTAATGCAGGACAAGAAGGATGGGTAGACAGAAATGTAATAAAGAGTACAGCAAAGTGTTAGCGGTAGAATTAGGAGGAGAGCTGTCTCTATAAAATTCTTTTTGCTTTGCTGTATGCTTGAAAGTTTTCACATTAAAATGCTGGGGGGGGGCTTCCCTGGTGGCGCAGTGTTTGAGAGTCTGCCTGCCAATGCAGGGGACACAGGTTCGAACCCTGGTCTGGGAAGATCCCACATGCCACGGAGCAGCTGGACCCGTGAGCCACAACTACTGAGCCTGCGCGGCTGGAACTTGTGCTCCGCAACAAGAGAGGCCGCGATGGTTAGAGGCCCGCGCACCGCGATGAAGAGTGGCCCCTGCTCGCCGCAGCTGGAGAAAGCCCTCGCACAGAAGTGAAGACCCAACACAGCCATAAATAAAGAAATAAATAAAATTAAATTAAAAAAAATGCTGGGGGTAAATGGCTGAGTAATTTCTTAACTTGGGCGGTTGGTACATGAGCGTTCCTTAGACGATGATGATGATGATGTAAACTGCAGAGATACCTTTCATTTGCTCCTTAGTCTGTTTATTTCAGAATAATAACTATTATTTGAATGGCTGAGGGAAGGGACTAGGTGAGTGGTCCTGAGTGAGACCAGGGAAGGGTGTGGAGGCATCGAGAGACCTGGGGACTCAGAGGGGTCTGGGGCTGGGACACAGAAAACAGAGAATGGAACATTCACACCAGTGGCCACAGAAGAAACCTGGGAATCATGCCAGGGACTAAGTCGACCCAGCTACTCTGCCAGTAAGCCTGGCAAGGCCAAGAGGATGGTGACAGACAGGAAGTCTCCTCCCCAAGTGCCATGAGGCCTTCTGGGGGGGGAGGGGGGAGAAGGAAACCCTGATGGCTGTGTGTCCCCAAAGTGACCAGGCTGTGAGTGACAGTCACTGAGATAACCAGCCTTAAATTTGACCGAAAAGCGTTATTTTAGATTAGATTGAATACATAACCTCTGGAGAAATAATTTTCTCCATAAGCCTCAGTCTCCTCTTACCTGTAAAATGGTAATAAAATATTTAAAAACCTCCTAAGGCAAGAGGGATTTCAGTTACCAATATGTCTATACATCTGAGTTGAAGTATATAAATTTAGATTCTGATACAAATTCATATATATTCATATATATGTACAAACACACACACACAAACACACACACACTCACCACAGAGGTACTGACGTGTGCAGATGGGCAGAGCACAGTCTTGGAGGAGTTTGTACCAAAAAGTCAACAGGGAGAATTCTGGTGATAAGGGTGACAGCTTATCTTTTACTGTTTTCTAACTTTCTGCTTATCCCAATTTTTTCACATTTGATTATGTTCTACTTCAGAACCAGAGAACATAAGCAAAAGCCAGAGAAAGACAAATATCATACCATATTGCTTATATGTGGAATCTAAAAAAAAGGTACAAATGAACTTATCTACAAAACAGAGATAGAGTTACAGATGTAGAAAATAAACTTATGGTTACCGGGAATAAGAGGGGGGAGGGATAAATTGGAAGAGAGGGATTGACATACACAATACTATACATAAAGGAGATAACTAAGAAGGACCTACTGGATAGCACAGGGAACTCTCCTCAATACTCTGTAATGGTCTATATGGGAAAAGAAGCTCAAAAAGAGTGGATACATGTATATGTTGAACAGATTCAGTGTGCTGCATACCTGAAACTAACACAACACTGTAAATCAACTGCACCTCAATAAAAATTTAAAAAAAAAGGGGAAAGCAGAAACTGAGACCCATCCTCCTAGCAAAAGCCCCTCCCCTAAGCCGCCAAGGAAGCGCCCATGAGTACCTTGCCTGATGATGGGAACGCTGTGGGCGGCTCTGTCCACCTTGAAGGAGAACATCTTCTCGCTGGCACTCACGGGCTGCCTGTGGGAGGCTGGTGGGACCATGGGGGGCTCGGGGGACCCCTGTGACCAGCTCCTCTGCACTGGCGCTGTCCAGATGCCCGGGTAGAAGGGGGTCTGTGTTGGTGAGGGTGACTGGTTCAGTTCCTGGGTGGCCCAAGGTGGCTGTGGCCTTGGCCAAGGTGCTGGGCCCCTCACCCATGGGAAGGAGACCTGCAGGGGCAGACAAGAGGGTCAGGGGAGGTTACGAGCAGCTGGGGTGGTCTTCACCTTTCTGTCCCGGCGACATAATTGCTGCCCTAGATTTCGGCGTATAAGTCACTTCTCCCAAGAATCCCTCCCACACTCTCCCCAAATTTGGGATGGCGGTCCCCACCATGGGTCACCTTGCACACTATCGCACCACCATTTATTGGGTGCAGCCTTCGTGCCAGGCACCCAGTCAAGAGATTCACATGCATTACCTCATTTAATACCCCTGATGCTCTGTGATGAGCCCGAGGCTGAGCAAGACCTAGTGACTTTCCCAGGACCACAGATTTGGCAGTGAGCGTCTGAGCTGGTACAACGCCACCTCTGAGCTCTGAGAGGCTGACAGCTTTTTGTCTACCTTGCTCAGCACCGTATCCTCAGCTCCTAGAATAAACCCTTGGCACATACACAGTAGGTCCTTAAATATTGGTTGAAAGAATGAATGAACACATCTCCGAGATTCAAGCCCAGCTCTCCAGGACACACACATCCACACTGTGTGTCTCCCTGGCACTCCCATTCCACCTCTTCCCCGAAGCCGAGAGCTCTGGGGTGGCAGGCACCCCAACTGGCTCGAAACCCAGCTGGCTCATTAGCCTGTGACCCTCAACATCTGCCACATCTGATTCTTGGCAGACGCTCCATAAATATCTATCGAGGGAACCTTTTTTCATCTGACCCGGCGGAAGATGTCTGTATCTACTTTCATTAGAGAGCACATCAAAATCCATCTACACCGGGAGAAGCAAATGCTGAGAGGTGCTGACACCTGGCTTTTTCTTGGTTAATGCTGTTGTGGCCGTCCCTCCCCGAGCCTAGTGGTTAAACCGTGACATCGTGAATGCTACCATTTATTGTAATTACTCACCGATTTCTCGTGATAGCCCTGAAGGGGAGGAGCTCTCCTTATTCCTAGCTTACAAATGAGGCTTGGAGAGGTTAAGGACTTCACCAAGCTCAGGTGGTGGTGGAGAGGGTGGTGGGACTGGGGTTCTGGAAAGCTCTTTCCCTCTCTGTCTCTCTCTCCCTTCTCTGCCCCAACCCCACCCCCAGTCGCTTGGCAGAAAAAAACACACTTTTCAAGGAAGAAGCTAAGTTCAAAGGTTTGCCGCCTGTGGCGGTCACGTTTCTCTTTCTGCAGACTGCAGACACAGAATGAGAAACAGGACAGAATGCTTCCGAAATAGGAGCACTGGCAGACAGAACTTCCTATAGCTCCAGCTGGATTGTATTCAAGAGGAAGGTTCTCCACTCACTCAGGTTCCCAAACCAGTCTTTTAGCTACAGTCTTTCCCAGCCAAGTCAAGAATCTGGTGAATTCCCCTGAAGACTTTTTTGGAGTCAGGGAGAGCACTGTTTGGGAAAATCAAACTCCAATTGCCTGGCAACACCTGGCCCAGCATTTATGATGACACTGGCCCCGTTGAAACCTGTTTCAGGAACGGACTTGGCAGTGTTCCAGAACTCTGTTACCTTATGTGAAGATTCGAATTTCTCTCCACTGTGGGCACCTCAGTCTCCACCTAAGCTTTCTTCCTTTCTCTCCTTTCAGAAGCTGAGGTGTCCTGCTTCTGCCTTGCACTCAATTCTCCATCCATCCTATCCCTTCCCGTCCTCTCCTCTGGGGCTGTCTTGCCTCAATCATTCCTACAACCTTTCCTCATCGATTTAATAAAGATTTATCGAATGAAAGGGCTGAAGGTGGGAAGGGGGAAATTTGAATATGTTTTACCCCCGCCTGATAGAAAACAAATCGAGAGACCACGGGTAGTGTGGAGGAATTCCCTTTTGTGCTGGGATGCTCAGGTAGATGTGCCTCACTGCCCACTAACTGCCAGGGTGCTAAAGGGAGTGCTCATATCTCATGCCTCAAGTGGTTCACTGCCGTAGTGGACAGGCCGCAACCCACCTGGCTCTTCTGGAAATTCCAAGAATCTCCGTCCCAATCTGTCGGCCCATTGCTGTGGGTGGGGCTAAGCAATCAACCAATCACACTCCCTGGACATACTGATTGGTTCAGTGGTGGGGCAAGTGATGCAATCAGAGCCAAGGAGACCCAAGAAGACTTGGCTGGACACCAGGATCTGGAGTGACCTGGTGGGACTTCAGAATGCAGCCAGCATGAGGGAGTGGAGCCCAGACATGGAGAGAGAGAAGCGTTTTATTTATTTTTCAAATTGTGGTAAATAACCTGCAACATAAAATTTATCATCTTAGCCATTTTAAAGTATACAGTTCAGTGGTGTTATGTATAGTCACATTTCTGTGAGATGGATCTCCAGAACTTTTTCGTCTTGCAAAACGTAAACTCTATTAACCATTAGACAACAACTCCCCATTCCCTCCGCCACCCAGCCCGTGGTGACCAACATTCTGTCTCTATGAATTGGACTACTCTAAGTACCAAGTACCTCAAATAAGTGAAATCACATGGTACCTGTCTTTTTGTGACTGGCGTATTTCACTTAGCATAGTGCCCTCAAGGTTCATCCATGTTGTAACATGTCAGAATTTCCTTCTTTTATTTTATTATTTTTGTGTGTGTGTGGTAGGCAGGCCTCTCACTGCTGTGGCCTCTCTCGTTGTGGAGCACAGGCTCCGGACGCGCAGGCTCAGCGGCCATGGCTCACGGGCCCGGCCGCTCCGCGGCATGCGGGATCCTCCCGGACTGGGGCATGAACCCGTGTCCCCTGGATCGGCAGGCGGACTCTCAACCACTGCGCCACCAGGGAAGCCCTTCCTTCATTTTTAAGGCTAAATAATATTCCACCATACAGTTTAGAGTGTATTTTTTTTATCCATTAAGCGTCATGGGCACTTGGGTGGTTTCTACCTCATGGCTATTATAACTATGCTGCTGTGAACATGGTGGGGAAAATAAGGAAGCTGGTTTTGAGCACTGGCTGGAGTGCTACCCTGAAGTGCTCCATCTCTGAGGCTGGCTAGAGCTGGTTTCTGTTGCTTGCAACACACAGAGCCCGAACGATAGGGCCCCTAGTGGGAAGGAGCCAAAGATGTATAAACGCAGCAGAGACTCCAAGTTCTTCGGGTTTAAAAATTTAAAAATAAAGTTTTTTTTTTTTCTCTGAAGCATGTTGGTTGAGGGTAGCTTTAGTTGGATGGTTAAAGTTGGTTTTCTCTAGTTTCCCGGCTTGCTTTATCAAAGGGAAGGTCAAGGTTTTCTCAGAAATTGCTGCTGGCAACTACAACGATACAGGCAGGGAGAAAAGCAAACATAAGAAGAAGACTCACATTAAAAGCTAGCTCTGGGCTGTACAGGAAGCATGGGGTCAAGGTCAGTTATCAACAAGTTTGTTTTTATTATTTATTTATTTTAGATTTAATTCTATTTATTTTTGTCTGTGTTGGGTTTTCGTTGCTACGTGCAGGCTTTCTTTAGTTGCCGCGAGCGGGGGGCTACTCTTGTTGTGGTGTGCAGGCTTCTCCTTGTGGTGGCTTCTCTTGTTTCGGAGTGTGGGCTCTAGGCGCATGGGCTGCAGTAGCTGGGGCACATGGGCTCAGCAGTTGTGGCACGTGGGCTCTAGAGCGCAGGCTCAGTAGTTGTGGCGCATGGGCTTAGTTCCTCCACGACATATGGGATCTTCCCAGACCAGGGCTCGAACCTGTGTCCCCTGCACTGGCAGGTGGATTCTTATCCACTGTGTCACCAGGGAAGTCTTCAAGTCTGTTTTTAGAAACTTTAGTTCAAAAATACACGCTAATGCCTTTTCTCTTTCTTTGTGTCTGTTCTCTGACCATATGGTATGTTGCCATGGTTGGGTTTTTAGTTTTGTTTTTGAGGTAGCATATGTGATACTCCTGATTTCTTTTCCATACTACCTTTAAAATAGCAGGTTGGGGCTTCCCTGGTGGTGCAGTGGTTGAGAGTCCGCCTGCCGATGTAGGGAACACGGGTTCGTGCCCTGGTCCGGGAAGATCCCACATGCCACAGAGCGGCTAGGCCCGTGAGACATGGCCGCTGAACCTGCGTGTCTGGAGCCTGTGCTCCGCAACAGGAGAGGCCACAACAGTGAGAGGCCCGTGTACCGAAAAAAAAAAAAAAAGCAGGTTGTCAACCACCTGGATTAACCATGACCACATCCACGGCTGAATTTATATTAGCTTTAATAAACACAGGTCAATGATTTACTCAAGAAATCACTATCCATTTTTTTTCAGATTATCTATTTGTTCTTTGTGTTATTTCCCCAATATCTGCTTCTAACCCTGAAAAGAGTGTAAGTTGAATGGGACACCCTAAAAAAACTTCGAAGTAGTTTGCACATCGAGTGCCTACAGTACACATGAATTCTGCCAGGAAGCCCTGGAGCCTGCAGAGAAGGTGGAAACTTAGACCTTGCCCTTGGAGAGCTTGTTATGTGCTCTGCCATTTGTAAGTAATTGTGGACAATACAACGACTATGAGCCACTGTGTAGAGAAGCCACAGATGTGCCACAGACTGTGCTGGGCACTTAATGCATGTGGTCTCATCTGATCTCCAGAATAATCTTGCAGGAGGCATTTTACCCCTCATTGTGTGGATTAAGAAACTGAAGCTCAGAGAGGTTAAATGACTTGCCCAACGTCTCACGGCCAGGAAGTGGTGACAGAATTTGACTCCAATACCTGTGCTCTTAGGACTTCTAGGTTACTCGAAGTCATGATTTATTACCTGTTTTCCATACTCACAAACGGATCTTAGACGATTGGTTAGTGAATGATAGGATATTTTCCAAGTTAAAAAAAGGAAATGAACATTAGATGGTGTGAAAAAACACAAGACATCGCATGGGCTACTTAGAAATGGGATTTTCTAGGAACACTGACAACTGTCTTATGGAAGTGTTATTCTTTCTGCTACATGCCACGCCCTGGAAGCAGCTCAGAGGACCCCAGCCTCCATCCGGGAAGACCTGTGGTATGTTCACTGCTGTACCAGAGGAGTGCTGGGGCCAGCTGGTACCCGCCCACGAGAACTGATCGTTAAATGTCCAGGAATTTTGCCAACTGGTTGAGAAACACAGCCATTAATAAGAATTAACTTACATAAATTTACAATTAAATTATATCAGAAACAATTGGTATACAAACTTAAAAGTCACCCCTTCCTAATTATTTTACTCTATTTTATTATTACCTATGCTCTTGAGGTTATTTCACTCTACTATATGTTTCTGTTGGAAATGTTACATAGTAATGCGTTACCACACCTCTCTTTCCTTCTCTGTATTCAGGGATGTGTCATTGGGAGCTGGAAATTGACCGTGGAGGGCGTATTACACCATAGAAATCAGGAAATGTTATAAATGAGGGCTTGGTTTTTAAAAAGTTTTATAAATAGGTTTAATAATGGTGGTTCATGTAGAGCTTGATTTTGTTTGTTTGTTTGTTTTGTTGATTGCCTAGACTTAAGACGGTAATGGAGAAAATGTTAACAATGCAGATTATACAAAAGCATGTTGTGTCTTAGCCGTTATGTTATGAATAGAGCAAAAAATTGGGGAAACGTTCTTCCAGTATTTAAAAATTATTATCTGATGCAGCAACAAAGTCACTCATGTCACTGATGAACATGTGAAGTTCTAACGTCTTTCTTTTTTCACTTGTATTATTCATAAATCCAAAAATCCAAAAATACCCACCAGTGCTCAGGTTGGGAACTCTCTCATTCGTCAACTGCAATGAGAAATTGGCTATGGATACAAGAGTTCACCTAAAGTCAATGAAAGCATTCTGTGAGACTCAGCTGGCTATATAGAATTTACAAGAAAGAGTACTGTATATCTTGTTACATGGAAAGACTGTGCTACACATTCTTTATATCAGTAAACCTTATGCTATGCATCCATGTACTTTACTTTTCCCAGAGAGCTGGTCATTAAATATTTACCAGCCAATTGCTGGCTGTGCTGGCACCCAGCAGAGTGCCTGCTACTCATGGTAGGTGTTCGCTGACTGAGCTGAACAGTTGGCAAATGGAGTGTAAATAAAAAGCACTTTGATTCTGGGGCTGGGATGGGGAAAACACATGCTAAGCCTGGTGCATCTTGTAACAGCAGAGAGTAAGCAAGTGCCCAAAATGAAAAGGTGGGGAGATGCTCAAGGACACAGCAAGCAATCTGAAAGAGCTCCCAGTGGCCAAGGCTGGAAGAATTTGAGCAATGAACAAGTTAATGAGTATTGGATTATAATTCAAAGTGTAAAATCAGTATACATGGATCCATACTGACATAGATACATTAGTGAGTAAATACATGAAGGAGGGAGAAGAGACCGGCTTCCTTACAGAAGAATTTAACATACATAGATGTGGAGCTTAATTCCCATGGTCTGGAAGGGCCTGGGGGGTAGGGGTGATGGTGGCGAGCAGGGACACTGACCGCAGCATGGAGGAGCCATGGACCTGGAAAGACAGAATGGAGACTAGAAAACATGGCCAGTAGATCTCAGAAGCCAGGAGAGGGTGCTACTTGGTGCCAGGACAAATGGCCTTTATCTCAACAGCTACCGGGGTGTCACCGTAACTCAGAGACGGGTAATAATTCTATGTCCCCAAGAAAAGGGTAAATCATGTACGGGGCTTCAGTGTGAGAAATCAGGGTTATACATTTAGAACACAGAACTGCCAAGTTATACATCATTTTTAGGTTTTGGAACTTAAAAGAATTAAGTCCCTTTGAGCTGTTCAGAAAAGCCATTCGTTTGGGTTTTTCCCAGCTGTGTTAAAGGAGATCTGGCCCATCTAATTTTCCCATTTTCTTGTAAATCTTCAATCTTACGGTTTTTCCTTTCCTTTCAAGTTCTAATCAGCTTCCTGGTCAGTCCATAAAATGGGAAATAGAATCTAATGAGAAAACAGCCGGATTTTTGCAAATAGCTTTTGCTACCCCTAGACTTGGCCTGCTTCAATTGGGTCTTGCCAGATAGAGAGACGGAATGAATGAATGAATGAATGATCATCAACTAAGTTCAGAGAAGGAGCAACGTGGTTCTGATTTGGTAACAAAGGGTGTGGTCTGCCAGAGGAAGCAGGACGCGGCCTGGTTCCTGACCGAGTCTGGGTTCTGTCTCAGCAGGATGCTAAGGGTTCAGCCCGTGCTCCCGTCTCCACCTCCCCCGATGTCATCTGCATCGCCTGTAGACATCTGGTGACAACACAGCCTCAGGGGTCCTTTTGTGTGAGTTTCTGCTGCAGAGGCCGAGCCTGAGGCTGTCTGCTGCCCTGTGCCCTCCACTTCACTGGTCTCGGGAAATCGCCTTTGATATAAAACACCCAGCCTCAGGAGTTCTCATCACATAAGTAAGTCCCCACGGGACCTGTAAGAGCACAGGGTAGAGGAAATCCTACAAGGTCAGGTAGGAGATGACAAAGCTTGACCAGAAAGAGGCTTTGTTCTGAAGGGCACCATACTCTCTGGTCATTCACTCAGTTGCCGGCTTCTCAACCCCCGGTACAGTAAAGCCACATCCTCCTCAACAACGGGCCCTATTCAGAGGTCCCAGGAACGTGGAAACACCACCCTTCTTGGGGATGGACAACTAAGGCCCAGACTCTGAGCTTCTCATCACACCAGTTCACCACAGGAGAGAAATGAGCAACTCTGCTTCCTTGGAGACTGGCCTGGGACTTTTCCAATGGAAAAGTGGATTATTTGTCATTTTCCTCCTCCCAGATCCCTAGTGGCAAATCCCATTAGCAAGGCTCCACTTAGGCAATAGGAATGCTTCCTAATGTCATGGACATCTTCTTTGTTTTTGCCTCCCCCGCATCCATTTCTTCCATCTTCTGGATGGGCACCTTAATTTTTTTGCAGGGAAGACACCCTTTCCCTGACAATCCTGAGTCCATAGAATTCTGACCCTTCCACCCCAGGGGTGAGACCATAACCCAGGCCTGGCCAATCAGAGCATTCCTTGCCCCTGGCCTCAGTGATTGGTTCAGGGGAAGCCACGTGATCCAAGCCACTGTCAATGAAGATGCTGGCTCTTTCCCTGGAACTGCTACTTTGTAGGGTGCTGGGGCTGCTGGTGGCCACTTTCCTACAGGTGAGGCAAGAGTCTGTCTGAGATTGGGAAGCTAACAGGGAAGAAAGAGTCAGATTCCTGACCATGATTTGGGTGCCTGGATCCAGCTGGGCCTAAGCTGCAGCTTTTGGCCTTTTCAGTTCCATGAGCTTTTTTTTTTTTTTTTTTTTGCTTAGGCTAGTTTTAGTTGGTTTTCTGACACTTGCAAACAATCAAATTTCCTGGACAGTATGCTTACTGAGACTTTAGCATAAGCATCACTATGTACTCAGAGTGAAAGTTGTTTTAAAGGTTATGACATGCTCAAATAAAACCCACCAGACTGTCATCATGCACCAAGTTTACCTTTCAACTTATAAAAGTAAAGCAGCATCTCCAGAGAAGAATGATTTAAGATCAAGGAATCAGTCATAAGACAAGTAGTAAAACGCTGCTTAGAGAAACTTTGATAGATAAATAGTTCTCTAGCTACAGCAGGCTTCAGACTACAAACCCCAAATTTCTGCTTCAAAAGTGACTCAGGGAAGACATTCCATAGTTTCATTTATTTCCTTTTTTGGCCTCGCCGTGCACTTGTGGGATCTTAGTTACCTGACCGGGAATTGAACCCAGGCCCTCAGCAGTGAGAGCACTGAGAGCACTGAGTCCTAACCACTGGACCACCAGGGAATTCCCAACAGTCCACAGTTTTAAAAGAAAACTTTCCAGTTGAAGAAACAGGTAAAATTTATAATATGCATCTGTTGTATATATAATATGTTAATGTCTAGTACATTTATCAGATCCATGTCAATGTAATTATATTATTACTATATTTGCAAATGCATATATATGTGTATGTATATTTAGAACCACATATTTCCAGCTCTTTTTTAAAGAGGTATTGAAAAGCCTGTTCAAAATTTAGTTTTCCAGCTTGTCTGTTTTTTCTTATTCCTCAGTAAACTTAAGCAACTAACCAGCACATTTCCTGGCACACAGTAAGGCTCTATCTGAGTGAGTTCTTTCTCCCCAGCTCCCCCCTCTATTTTAAGTTCTTCTTTTAGAAACCAAGTCAAATGAAAGAGGCAGGACTGCATAGTGTTACAGGCAGAGGCTGGTCAACGTTTTCTGTAGAGCCAGACAGTAAGCATTTCCAGCCCTGTGGGCCATAGGATCTGCCCAGCTTACTCTGCCATTGTAGCCGACAACACAGGCAATACTGAAATGAATGGGATGGCTGTGTTCCCAGGAAACTTTACAGAAACAGGCGATGGACCGCACTTGGCCCTGGGCCATAACGTGCCGACCTCGGGTTAAGACCTTGGGATCCGGCGTCACACAGACTCTGGTCCGGCTCCCGGCTCTGCTCCGTCTCTGGGACCCTGACGAGTGTGTCATTTCTGTGCCTTGTCTGTAAGACACAGGGATACCAACAGCCATTTCTTAGTCTGTGAGAAGTGGGTGAGATAGTGCACGTGAAATGCTGGGAACACTTCCTGGTCCATAATAAATGAGCATAAAACATTAGCCACCAGGTGTGATCACCATCGTCAAAAAAGGAGAAGAAAGGGCGCAACTGAATGTGTCCAGGAACGGCAGCAATATCCCTGGTAAAGAGTTAGTGGGTGGACTTCCCTGGGGGCGCAGTGGTTAAGAATCCGCCTGCCAATGCAGGGGACAGGGATTCGAGCCCTGGTCCAGGAAGATCCCACATGCTGCGGAGCAACTAAGCCCATGGGCCACAACTGCTGAGCCTGTGCTCTAGAGCCCGCGAGCCACAACTACTGAGCCCGCGTGCCACAACTACTGAGCCCGCGTGCCACAACTACTGAAGCCCACACACCTAGAGCCCATGCTCCGCAACAAGAGAAGCGACTGCAATGAGAAACCCGCGCACTGCAACGAAGGGTAGCCCCCGCTCGCCGCAACTAGAGAAAGCCCGCGTGCATCAACGAAGACCCAACGCAGCCAAAAATAAATAAACAAAATAAATAAAATAATTAAAGAAAAAACAGTTAGTGGAGCCAAGGACTTCCCTGGCCGTCCAGTGGTTAAGACTCCACGCTTCCAATGCAGGTGGTGCAGGTTTGATCCCCGGTTGAGGAAGTAAGATCCGGCGTTAGTGCAGCCTAAAAATAAGTTAGTGGAGCCAAACAAGCAAGGAAGCCAGGTAACTGAAAATGCATTTTCTTCTATTATCAGTGGCTTTCGTTTTTACCCACATAATGAATCATCCCCTGTCAGCGTGTGAAATTACAGGTTGGACTGCGAATTGCAAGACCTTCCTTAACCGCTGGGCAGTGAAGGACCTGCCTGGGCTCTCACGGCCCCACGATGCTTCGTGCTATTAGGAAAAGCCTCCAAAAGACTCAGGAGAGCTGGCTTTTAATCCTGGCTCTGGATCTATAGGACTGATGCGTAACCTTGGGGAAGTCGCTGAAACTCTCTGAGCCTCAGTTTATGCCATGATAGGGGTGGTCCCAGGGACCTCTATAAAAACAACTGAAGGGGGAAAGGGGACCTGGGATTAATGAGTAGCTCCTTGGCAGAAATTGGAAATGGAAGCTCAGAAAGGTAAAGTCAGTTGCAGCTGGCATTTCAACTTGGGTCCATCCAACTCCAAAGCCCTTGCTTTCTCGATTGTGTTCTGCAGAGCTTCCCCATTAAAGCAGCAAGGAATATTGGCCGACAGAGGGCGCTCTTCTCGCAAGACAGGACGTCATGACATTGCAGGGACAGAAGACAGTATCCAGGAGCCACGTGGGAGAGCCTGGCTGGACTGGGAACAGGGCAGAGCAGGCTACAGGGAAGGCCAGACACAGGCTGTCATGGGGATGGGGGCTGCCGACAAGGAGCTGTCAACCCCCTCATGGAACAACTCGGCACGTCATTTGTGGCGCCTGGCTTCCTTTTTCATTCTGGCCATTTCCATCCGTTTTGCCGTATTTCAGAACAGAGAAAGACATGATTGATACATACGGGTGACGTGGGTTTCCTGACTCAGCTGCCTTGTAAGAACGGCGCCACTGTGACTAGCACAGCTTGTTTCCACACCTCCTTTCCCAGAGCTCAGAAAGCACGAGTAAAGGCAACAACCAACAAAACCCACAACACGGCAGCACACCTGACTCTGGGACTTCAATTTCCCACGCCTGGTGCCAAGACTCTATGGGATTAATCAACGGTTGCTTCAGGGCATTGCAGATGGCCCTGCGGGTTATGTCCTGCACAGTTTCAGTGGGCGCCATCCACATGGACTACGTTGTGAATGGTGACCCTGGAGTTGTGCAATATGGCAGCCCTAGGTTATACTTTGATGAGAGACCTATAATTTACACAGTATGGTCCTGGGGGCTTCCCTGGTGGCGCAGTGGTTGAGAGTCCACCTGCTGATGCAGGGGACACGGGTTTGGGCCCCGGTCCGGGAAGATCCCACATGCCGCAGAGCGGCTGGGCCTGTGAGCCATGGCCGCTGAGCCTGCACGTCCGGAGCCTGTGCTCTGCAACGGGAGAGGCCACAACAGTGAGAGGCCCGCGACCACAAAAAAAAAAAAAAAAAGGATGGTCCTGCGCACAACCTGGCTGCCAATGCACTTTGTCAAACAAGAGTTTTTCTTTATATTTTTCCATCTTGTATGTTATTCTATGGGTAATTTATCTGCAAATGTATTTATCTGCTAGCAGGGGCAGGTCTTGGGAGGTTTCCCTGTCCATAAGGACACTTACAAAGGAGGCATCTTGGCTGCTCCATGCTGGTTTGCTTGACTCTAAAGCTGAGGGTTATCATGTGCTTATTAGGTGCCAGACGCTGGACTAAGCAATTTACGCACTTTGCCCACTTAATACCACAGTCACTCAAGGTGGTAGGAACTATTGTTACAGGAGTGGGGACCGAGGCCCTGAGAGGTAGATGATTTGGGCATGTCCAGTATAAAAGCCGGTCAAGAGCAGGGCTGGGATGGCGCTGGAGTCAGCCTGACCTCAGGGCACGTGCTCTAACCACTGAGACATCTGCAAACACATCTGGATTCCTAACCGCCCGCACCTCCCCCGCCTCCCCCAATAAAATGCCGTCACACCCCCCTCTATTGGTTAGGGTCACCACAAAGCCTGAAATAAATGCTTTCATTTGGGAACTCTTTGTCGGGAGAAGAACAGTTCTCATCATACTGAATCTGTATGATATCAGGGCAGTCCTCCGTGGAAACTCCATCCAAGGAGGAAACACAGCGCCCTCACCACGGACCCCAAAATCAATTGGAAACAAGAATAGGCCGGAAGCAAGACGGCCACGAATTTTTTAGAAAAACTGGGCTTCAAAATATTTGATGAGAGATGCTCTTCAATACCTCCCCCTTTTTCCCCTCTTCCTTTCTCTTCTTTTAAACAGCCAGCAGGTTGGGGTCATCAGGAAGTGGAATTTGTAGGAAGGTGTCAGTCAGTCCACAGGCCGCCCTCACACAGACGCTGCAAAGGACCCCTCCATGAGTATGAGCATCATGGATGGAAGCTTCTCAAGCTGGGGACGCCCCGACAGAGAGCACTTTTGAGAAGATGGGGCTGTGGAGAGTCCTGCAAAGTGCCCTGGGCACAGGCCAGGGGAACACTTGTGCAGTTGCCTGCAGTCAACCGAGGAATGAAACAAGGTGCAAGTGCGTGTAGGAATAAGAATTGAAAAAATCCGTGTATATTCGAGTGACCGTGAGAGTATGCTTTCCTCGGTGTGAAAACCAGTCAAGGCTACTGCTCCAGCTAGCATCAGACTAAATGGTTTTCTCCCCTCCTTTTTCCGCAAGTGGGGATAGTGTTTAATTTGCACTGACTAGCTGTGTGGCCCTGGGGAAATTACTTAACCTCTCTGAGTTTCGGATTCCTTTTCTGTAAAATGGGGATCATGGGAGAACCCATCTCATAGGTTGCTATGAGCGTGAAATAAGGGAGAGCCGGTGAATTGCTTAGCACAGTGCTGTTCACGTCAGTGATTCCTCCTGCTGCTCTCCTGGTTTCTCTTCTTACAAAACATCTTCTTCCGTCTTATCTACTCAAGGTTAGAGGTCGTCATCACTTTTTCCCACAATTATATAAGAAGCACCTTGTAAAATAAAGTCCCCATTCCATAGATGTACACCCGTGTGCATAACAAACTTACTCAAAATGACCAAAAGGTGGAAGCAACCCAAGTGGCCATGGATGGATGAACAGGTAAACAAAATGTGGTGAATCCATACAATGAAATATTCAACTGGAATGAACCATGAGGATATCATACTAAGTGAAATAAGATGGTCACAAAAGGACAAACAATGTAAGATTCCATTTATATGCGGAACCTAGAATAGTCCAATTCACAGACACAGAAAGCATGGTGGGAGGGGAGGAAGGAAGCAGGGGGTTTGATGTGATGGGCATAGAGTTTCAGTTTGGGAAGATGAACAAAGTTCTGAAGATGGATGGGGGTGATGGCTGCACAACAGTGTGAATAGATTTAATGCCACTGTGAACTGTACACTGAAACATGGTTAAGATGGTAAATTTTATGTGTATTTTACCATAATTTTGAAAATTAAAAGTTAAAAACAAACCCCAAAATGAAATACCTCCAAGGTTTCTCCAAGGTTTGGGGTGATAGAAATGGAGGAAAATGTTCTGAGAGCAGGTTGTGGTGACGGCTGCACAACTCCATCAATATATTCAAATTGATTGAATTGGACACTTCAAATGGGTGAAGTTTCTGTTATGTAAATTGTACTTCAGTGAAGCTGTTAAGAGCAAGCAAGCAAACAAACACATGCTGTGATCCGGAGGAAACTTTGGAGGATGAAGGAGCTGTTCACTGTCTTGATTGTGGCTATGGCTTCACAGGTGTACCCATATGTAAAAGCCCATCCACTTACAGACTTTAAACATGTGCTGTTTATTGCATGTCAATTATATCTTAATAAAGCTGTGTTTTAAAAAGGCAGAAGAGTATTCCATATATAACGAACTCCTTAGAATATATTAAACTCCTTAGAATATATTAAACAATATAATTTATTAAACAATGCCCCCTTTGGATGGAAATTTAGGTTTCAAATTTTATGCCCCTATAAATAATATTTCAATAAATATCTGTGTAGGAAAAAAGAAGAAAAAAATGCAGATATTGTTTGCTGCTCCCCCTCTTCTTCTCCCCACGGGCAAGCCACAACGTCAGAATTTCCCAGGGAGGGGGCCTGGGAACCTGTAATTTGACTGAACATTCCTGAAAAATTCTTGGAATCAGACATGTTGGGGCACATTGAATCAAACTTCATGAACTTGGATTTTCAGGCTTGGGAGTGTGAAATCCCCTTTTCTTTGATCCCTAAAAAATTCTGTAAGTGTTCCATACAAATGATTCTAAATTTCGGTTTCCCTCCTATTGGCGGTGCATCAGAATCATCAGGGAGCTTGTGAGAATGCATATTCCCAGGCCCTACTCCCAGGGAGGATGTGTATGGTTGCCAGATTTCGCATAAATAAAGAAATGAATAAATCAATATATAATAAACTATAGGGTGTCCGTTAAATCTGAATTTCAGATAAACACCAAATAATTTTTTTACCATAAGTGGTTCCTTGCAATAGTCGGGCCACACCTGTACATAACAATTATTTGTTGCTTATCTGAAATTCAGATTTAACTGGGTGTCCTGTATTTCATCTGGGAATCCTAAGTATGAGTCCTCAGGCCTGGGGTGAAGCCCAGATCTGCACTGTTGGTCTGCTCCCCACGTGCTTCTGACGAGGGGGATCCTTAGAACCCATGTTGAGAACCCCTGATCAGGTCAACACCTTCTGGGTCAGGAGCCCCTCCTCAGGGAGGCCAGTGGATCCCAGTGCATCCCACAAGTGAGCACACTTTAATGTTGGTCCAAGGAGGAAAAGGGGGCTGAGAAGCAGCAGAAGAAAACTGCCCCAGATTTTCAAAGCCAAACGTGGTGGATGCGGTGTCACGGGCCCTGCAGCCTGAGGGACGGTGCTCATCTTCTCTGAGTGAGTATTTAGGGCTGCCTAGGGGGCCCACACCCAGGATTCTGTCTAGATTCTCTAAACTTTATTTATTTATACCCAGCCTCGTCCCAGAAAGGACTTTAAGCCTCGGAGGTCTCAGTCCATGCAGTGTTCTTGGTGCTGGCGAGTGAGGTTAACACACTATCTCTGTGGGACACACACGACAGGTATTAATTGTGTGCTCACCACGAATGGGCATTATTCTGGGAGTTTTACAATGATAACCATCTCATTTAGCCCTCGAGATAAGCCTGCCAGGTCATTGCTGTCGTTGGCCCCATTTTGTAGATGAGGATACCGAGGTTCCGAGGGGTCCAATGGCTTGTGCAAGAGAGCACCGTGTAGGCCAGTGGCAGAGCTGGGGTTCTGACCCAGGACTGTGTTGCTAACCAGCCCCCATCCTGCCTCCCTACTGAACCAGATACTTCTTGTGACTGAGCTTTGCTGGGTGAATTTTGGCTTACGTTCAGCTTAACCTGGGGCCATACTTTAGGTCCTGATCCCGGGAACATTTCTGATCCGGTGTGATAACAGCTGGCAGGCCTTGAGCGTCTACTCTGGCCAGAGACTTTAACTTTTTATACATAGATACTCTCTCAACGCCCTGCACCGCTGAGAAGACCCAGACCCAGGCATACAGAGAAGCCTGGCCGAGGTCACAAAGCTAGGAAGTTGCAGAGCACTGATCTGCCTAAAAAGGAAGCATCCATCTCTGCATCTTCAAAAGCACACACTTGCTTTCCACCTCCCCTCGCCAAGCTTCACTTTTCAGGAAAACGCTCTCGCTCCGGGCTGGTCGCTAGGCAACCCTTGCATGTAATTCCACGAAATGCCCAGAAGAGGGCGGGAGGACTCGCTCTCCCCGGGCACCCACGCGATGGGGCTGAACTTCGCAGAATCTCGAAAGCAAGAGTGACGCGCTCCAGAGGAACTCCACCTGTGGCCGTACCCGAGCCCTAGGCTGCACGGAAGGTGACACAACACGGCACCTCTGCACCCCACCCCACCCCACCCCCGCAGGGGCCTGGACTCACCGAGGCTGGGTTTTCGATGACCAGTTCGTAGGTCAGCCCTCTGGACCCAAACCTCAGGATGTCTCCGGGTAGGAGCTTCACAGCCACGTTCTGAATGTGGCACTCATTGACGAACGTGCCGTTGCAGGAATTGAAGTCGTGGAGAACAAAGCTGCTTTCGGCCTCATTATATTCAATGAGTGCGTGATGGTTGTCGACGTCTGCAGACTGAAATGCAGAAGGGGGACAGTCAGAGCCAGCAATAACAGGAATAACAAGGAATAACTAGTGCCACTGACACTGGGGGCCCCAATGTGCTAACCACTTCATCTGGCTGGACAGTCACTGCAATCCTCATTTTAAGAGGAGGATGCTGAGGGTCAGAGAGGTTAAGTGACTTGCCTAAGGCCACACAGCTAGTGAGTGGAGGGTCCCCAGACCCTGACAGCAGACCCAGACTAGATGCCCAGTTTTGGGGTAGGGCGTCAGGCAACACAGAGGCAAGAGGGAACTCGGGGGGAATTGGCCAGGAATTGGCCACTTGATAGTTCTCTGATCCCATGCAAGGATCCTTTTGGTTGTCCCGAGTGGCAAGACAGCAGAAATGGCCCAACACAAACCAGAAAGGTCAGTTGGCAAGTGACAACTGTCCATTTACTGCAAGTGTTAAAGTTCAGGGGAGGTTTTGTAATAATTGTTGTTTGTTCTATTCATTTTTAAAATAACATGTTTTTTGTAATAATGCAGAAAATGAGAACTAGAGAAAAACACAAAGAAGACATTAAAATCACTTAGACTCCCGTCCCCCAGAGGCAGGCACCGAGAACACGGTGGTTCACATCCTTCCAGTCTTTTCTCTATGCTTACAATCTTTTTAAAAAGTTTAAACACAATTGAGCTCACACCACAAAACATAGTTTTATAACTACCTTTTAAAAGCCTTGGTGTATAATGAAGGTTTCTCCCATGTGATTAATTATTACTGTTGCTTCTTAAAGCTAATCAGAATTTATCTAACCAAAGATGATCTATTTTTCAATAGGGGCCCTGGTGTGACCCCATTTCCCACAAAAGAGAGAGACCCCAGACAGTGAATTGTCAGTGGCGTCAGAAACCTCCTGTGTAACCACTTTAATAAGAAGAATGAGCAAACCTCGGCACCAACGAGGAAATATCACATCTCCCCTGGCGCCGGCGCCCTGGACTATGGGCTGCAGGGCACGTGCGAAGTCTTCTGTCTTCTCAGGACACTGCCTATGAGCCATCCGCTCCAGCCTGAGACTTTGCAATTATTTTCTAAGTCACTCTTCTCAGACTGCCTCATCCAACTTTCATAGAGAGTACTTGGACTTAGAAATCTATACTAACGTCCCACAGTATAATTATAACCAATAGCTTTTATTAATAATAGCTTAAAGTATATGAATAGATAATAATATAACTGCATATATTAGTAGAATATATTAATGACACATTATGTGTAATTACACAAATGCCAGGAAATTTGCTAAGTGCTTTACTGCATTATCCCGTTTCATCTTCACAATAATTCAAAGGGATACTTCCTCATTTCAAAGAAATTTAATTTTTTATTGAAGTCTAGTTGATTTACAATGTTGTGTTAGTTTCAGGTGTACAGCAAAGTAATTCACTTATACATATATATAATATCTATTCTTTTTCAGATTCTTTTCCATCACAGGTTACTGCAAGATATTGAATATAGTTCCCTGTGCTATACAGTAGGTCCGATAGTTACTCATTTTTTAGATGAGGAAACTGAGGCTTAGAACGATTAAGTGTGCCCACAGTCAGCCACTTTGACTCGCTTGGCTTGTTCCCAGGTTTGCCTGATTCAAATGACTGTGCCTTTACCCACTTTTCAAATTCCTACCAAACACTTTGGCACTTAAAATACTGAAACACAAGAAGAAAGCAGGAGTAGCTCTATTAATTTCAGGCAGAGCCAACTTCAGAGGAAGGAATGTTAGCAGGGATAAAGAGAGGCGATACATAGTGATAAAGGGGTGGATTCTCCAAGCAGACATAACAGTCCTTCATTGTATGTACCCAACAATAGAGCATCAACGTATGGAAGGCAAAAACTGATAGGACTGCAAGGAGAAGCAGGTGAATCCATCATGGTAGCTGGAGACCTCAACAGCCCTCTGTCAGTGACGGGCAGACCCACCAGGCAGAAAATTAGTAAGAATGAAGTTGAACTGAACAGCACTACCATCATCTGGATCTAACTGGCAACCACACAGCTTCATCCCACAGCAACAAAACACACATCCTTCTCAAACTCCCATGGAACATTCACCAAGCAGACCACATTTCAGGCCACGAAATATACCTCAACAAATGTAAAAGAATGGAAATTATGCAAAGTACGTTTTCAGAACACAATGGAATTAGGCTAGAAACCAATACCAGAAAGACAGCTGGAAAATCCCCAAATATTTGGAGATTAAACAACACACCTCTAAATAACAGATGGGTCAAGGAGGAAGTCTCATGGGAAATAAAAATTTATCTTGAGCTAAATGAAAATGAAAATACAACCTATGAAAATTTGCAAGATGCAGTGAAAGCAGTGCTTGGAGGGAAGTTTATGGCACTGAAGGCATACATTTGAAAAGATCTAAGCTTCCACCTTATGAAACTAGAGAAAGAAGAGCAATATAAGCCTACCACAAGCACAAGACAAGAAGCAATGAATGAAATAAAAAGCAGGAAAACAAGAGAGAAAAGTCAGCAAAATAAAGAGCTGTTTTTTTTTTTTTTGTAAACATCAATAAAATTGACAAACCTCTAGCAGGATAACCAAGAAAAAAACAGAGAAGATACAAATTAGTAAAATCAGAAATGAAAGTGATGGCATCACTACTGATCTCATGGACACTGAAGGGATAATAAAGGAATATTATGAATAATTCTATGCCCACAGATTTTATAAGTTAATGAAGTGGACCATTTCCTTGAAAGACACAATCTACTGAAACTCACACAAGGAGAAATAAATACTCTGAATAGACTCATATCTAGTAAAGAATTTGAATCAATAATGAATAACCTTCCAAAATGGAAAGCACCAGGCCTGGATGGGTTCACTGGTCAATTCTATCAAACATTAAGGAAAGAATGATACCAGTTCTCAATAATCTCTTCCAGAAAATAGAGGAGGAGAGAATACTTCCCAGCTCATTCTGTGAGGCCAAACTTATTCTAATAGCAAAACCAGATAAAGATATTACAAAACAGGAAAATTGCAGACCAATACCTCTCATGAACATAGATGCAAAATCTTCAACAAAATATTAGCAAATTGAATCCAGTGATGTATAAAAAGAGTTCTACACCACAGTCAAGTGGGATTTATTCCAGGTATGCAAGGCTGGTTCAACATTTGGAAATCAATTAATGTAATCCATCATATCAACAGCGTAGAGAAGAGAAATCGCATTATCCTAACAGTAGATGCAAAAAGAGAATTTGACAAAATTAAACACCCATGCATGATAAACTAACAAACCACCAAACGACCACAACAACTCTTGGCAAATTAGGGATGGAGGGGAACTTCCTCAACCTGATAAAGTACATCTATAAAAACCCTAAAGCTAACATCATATTTAATGGTGAGAAACTAGAAACTTTCCAATTAAGATCAGGAATAAGGTGAAGATGTCCCCTTTCACTACTCATTTTCAACATTGTACTGTATGTGCTAGCTAATGTAACAAGGCAAGAAAAGAGAATAAAAGAGAGATTGGGAAGCAAAAAAAATCTTCTTTGGTGAGGTGTTTGTTCAGATCTTTTGCGCATTTTGCAGATGGCATGATTGTCTATGCAGAAAATCCCAAAGAACCGACAGAAAGCCCTCCTGGAACTAATGAGCAATTATAGCCAGGTTGCAGGATACATGATTAATATACAAAAGTCAATTGCTTTCCTATATACCAACAATGAACAAGTGGAATTTGAAATTAAAAACACAACACCATTTACATTAGCACCAAAAAAAAAATGAAGTACTTAGGAATAAATCTAACAAAATACTTAGGTATATGAAGAGGTATATGAAGAAAACTACAAAATGTTGATGAAAGAAATCAAAGTAGTCTAAATAAATGAAGAGATATTTCATGTTTATTTGAAATTCCTTAATGATATATGATGTTTAATATCTTTTCATATGCTTATTTGACATCTGTAGATTTTCTTTGGTGAGGTGTCTGTTCAGCTCTTTTGCCCTTTTTTACGTTGGGTTGTTTGGTTTCTTATTGTTGACTTTTAAGACTCATTTATTTTGTTTATTTATTTATTTTATTGAAATGTAGTCGATTTACAATGTTGTATTAATTTCTGCTGTACATCAAAGTGATTCAGTTATACATATATATACATTCTTTTTTAAATATTCTTTTCCATTATGGTTTATAACAGGATATTGAATATAGTTCCCTGTGCTCTACAGTAGGACCTTGTTGTTTATCCATCCTGTATGTAACAGCTCACATCTGCTAACCTCAACCTCCCACGCCATCTCTCCCTCAACCCCCTCCCCCTTGGCAACCACAGTCTATTCTCTATATCCATGAAGACTCATTTATTTTGGATACATGCCTACAGCATCTTTATTCATAATTGCCCAAAACTGGAAGCAACCAAGATGTCCTTTAAAAGGTAAATGGATAAACAAATTGTGGTACATCCATACAATGAAATATTACTGATAAAAATAAATGAGTTATCAAATAACAAAAAAGACATGGAGGAATCTTAAATGCATATTGCTTAGTGAAAGAACCTAGTCTGAAAAGGTTACATACCGTATGATTCCAACTGTATGAAATTCTGGAAAAAGTAAAACTATAAGGAGAGTAAAAGATCAGTGCTTGCCAGGGGCACAGGGGCTCTGGGGCTCAGGATGAAGACGAGGGGCACAGGGGATTTCAGGGCAGTGAAAATATTTTTTATGATACTGTAATGGTGGATACTTGTCACTATACATTTGTCAAAACGAAAGAACGTACAACGCAAAGAGTGAACCCTAATGTAAACTATGGACTTAGTTAATAATAGCATATCAATATTGGTTCACCAGTTGTAACGAATGTACCGCACTAATGCATGAGGTTAATAATAGGGGAAACTGTGTGTATTGGAGGGGTGGCTATATGGGAACTCTCTGTATTCTCTGCTAAAATTCCTGTAAACCTAAAACTGTTCAAAAAAATAAAGTATTAAAAAAATGAAAACACATTAGTTCTTTGGAAAATGTCACCCACATCATCTTCATCACCATTGCCATTGATCTTTGTGTCCTTTGAACCTTCGATAACCCATGAATGAGAGAAATTCTGTCTGTGACATTTTGTTTGTCTCTTGCCAGGCTTCACTGCGGTCAGTTCCTCAAAAACTGTCAGGCCATTATTAAGACATCAAAGCAAGCAGGAAGTTTTCAATGACTCCACAAAGTTGGGTGAGCCTCTACCACATGTTAGGCCAGGAGACAGCTTCCTAGTTCGGCCCTATAATATCACTCGCTCCCTTTACTTGGAAAATTGCTAAGTGCTGCTCCTGGACAGACGCCCTGCTGCTAATACAGACTGAGTCTATAAGCCCCAGACTACTGAGCTGTCCCACTATGAGATGAACTGTTATTTATTTATTATTATTTTTATTATTATCCTTATCCTCCTCTCACATATTTTGAGGGCTTCCTGTGAACTGGGCCCTGCTGAAGCATTTTGTGTGCATTTTTATCATTTAATCTGCATGACGGCCCTAAACAGGGACTCTATTGTTATCTCCATCTTAGAGATGAAGAAGCTGAGACTCAACAGGTGAAGTGAGAGGACAGCATTACCTTGATCCCAAACCCAGACAAGGACACGACAGGACAACCACAGACCAGTATCTCTTGTGAACACTGACGCCACAGTCCTCAACCAAACAGGAGGAAACCGAATGCAACAGCACAGTAAAAGGATCATACACTATGACCAAGTGGGATTTATTCTTGGAATGCAGACTTGATGGTTCAACATATGAAAATTAATCCACGTAATACGTCACATTAACAGAAAGAAGGAAAAAATGATCATCTCGATGGACGTACAAAAAGCATTTGACAAAATGCAACACTCTTTCATGATAAAAGCACTCAACAAACAGGGAATAGAGGGAAATTACCTCAACATAATAAAGGTCAAATATGAAAGGCCCACAGGTAGCATCATACTCAAAGGTGAAAGACTGAAAGCTTTTCCTCTAATTTCAAGAATAAGATAAGGATACCTGCTTTTGCCACTTCTATTCAACAAAGTACTGGAAGTCCTAGCCAGAGCAATTAGGCAAGAAAAAGAAATAAAGACATCCAAATTCGAAAGGAAGAAGTCAAATTATCTCTGTTCACAGGCAACATGATCTTACATGTACAAAATCCTAAAGAGTCCATGAAAAACCACAACCCTCTTAGAACTAAAAAATACCATTCACTAGCAAAATCGTAGGACACAAAATCAACACACAAACATCAGTTGTGTTTCTATATGCTCACAATGAACAATCTGAAAAGGAAGTTAAGAAAATAATTTCATTTACAATAGCATCAAAATGAATAACATATTTTGGGATAAATTTAACCAAGGTGGTAAAAGATGTGTACACTGAAAACTACAAAGTGCTGCTGAAAGAAATTAAAGACACAAATAAATGGAAAGACACCCTGTATTCGTGGGTTGGAAGACTTAATATTGTTAAGATGTCATTACTACACAGCAGGATCTACAGATTCAAAATCCCAACAGCAGTTTTTGCAGAAATAGAAAAATCCATCCTAAAATTCATATGGAATCTCAGTGGACCCCAAATAGCCAAAATACTCTTGAGAAAGAAAAGCAAAGCTGGAGGTCTCACACTTCCTGATTTCAAAACTTACTGCATACAAAGGTACAGTAATCAAAACAGTGTGATACTGACATAAGGTCAGGCACATAGGCCAATAGAATAGAATAGAGAGCACAGAAATAAAACTTTGCATATATGGTCCAATGATTTTTGACAAGGTTGCCAAGATTATTCAATGGGGAAAGAACAGTATTTTCAACAAATGATGCTGGGAAAGACTGCAAAAGAATTAAGTTGAACTCCTACCTTACACCATGTATAAAAATTAACTCAAAGTGGATCAAAGACTTAAACAGAGTCTAAAACTATAAAACTTTTAGAGGAAAGCACAGGAGGAAAGCTTTATGACATTGGATTTGGCAATGCATTTTTGGCTATGATACCAAAAGCATAGGCAGCAAAAGTAAAAATAGATAAATTCAACTATATCAAAAATTAAAACTTCTGTGAATCAAAGGACACAATAAACAGGGTGAAAGGCCATCTAGAGAAAGGGAGAAAATAGTTGCAAATCACAAATCTGAAAAAGGGTTAATATGAAGAATATATAGAGAACTATAACTCAACAACAACAACAAAAAAGAACCCCCAAATAACTTGATCAAATATGGGCATAGAACTGGAATAGACATTTCTCCAAAGAAGATATATAAATGTCCAACAAGCATATAAAAAGATGCTCAACATTACTAGTCATTAGGGAAATTCAAATCAAAACCACAGTGAGATACCACCTCATACCCATTAGGATGGCTACTATCAAAAATAAACAAACAGCAACAGAAAATAACAAGTGTTGGTAAGGATATAGAGTAGGGGAACACTTATGTACCGCTGAGAATGTAAAATGGTGCAGCTGATATGGAAAACAGTAGAGCGGCTTCTCAAACAATTTAGAATAAAATTATCATATGATCCAGCAAGTCCACTTCCGGGTATATACCCCAAAGAATTGAAAGCAGGAACTTAAAGAGTTATTTGTACACTCATGTTTATAGTAGCATTATTCACAATTGCCAAAAGGTGGAAGCCACCCAAGTGCCCACTGACTGATGATTGGATAAGCAAAATGTGGTCCATCCATACAGTGGAATATTATTCAGTGTAGGAGGAAGGAAATTCTGACACATGCTACAACATGGATGAACCGTGAGGACATGATGTGAAATAAGTGTCACAAAAAAGCAAATTTTGTATGATTCCACTATGTGAGGTACATAAAGTAGTCAAGCTCATAGAAACAAAATAGAACGGGGGTTGCCAGGAGCTGGGGAAGGGGAAACGGGGAATTGTTGTTTAATGGGTACAGTTTCAGTTTTGCAAGATGAAAAATTCTGAGGCTGGTTGCACAACAATGTGAATAACTTACAACTACTGATCTGTACACTTAAAAGTGGTTAAGACGGTAAACTTTATAGGTATTTTACCACGATTTAAAAAATGGCTAAGATGAAGGGACTCACTCAACATCAGGATGCTGGCCCAGGGCAATGTCAGGGTTTGAACCCAAGTCTAATTCCAAAACTTGTACCCTTGATTTGTACCCTGTGATTTTCAGAGTAGAGAGTGATTTAATAATGAGAGAGGAGACAGGCAGGACCTAATATACAAAACAAGTGCATTTTTTAAGGCTCCTGCATTGAAAATGTCTTTAAAAAGTATATAGTGAGTCCATAAAATATTGAGACGTTTCAACTTCTATTAACAATGACCATCTGCTCTGATGACCCCTGTGCTTTAAGGAAGCCTCCTCAGGAAGCTGACTTAGTTATGACATTGCCCTGAGGTTCACTGACATTGTCGCTGAGGTTCGACGTGTACCTGGAACCGTCCTTTGGAGCTAGGTTTCAACCTTGCATCACCTGGCACTGGGAAGCCCCATCTCAGACCATAACCTCCCACTCCCGGCCTTCCTTATCCTCTGTCTCGTCCTCTCCTTGAGTCACGTAGCCTTTGCTCCCTGTTTGCTCCCTATGGGTAATGCCCTATGCTCACCCAGCCTGGGCCCTGCTCAAGCTCACCAGCTCCTTCAAGTCCATCCCGGCCCCCAAACCCTCCTGCCACCCTCACACTTCTGTCCTGAGGCTGGCCCAGTGCCCTTTGGGCCCCCCAGCCAGCAGGTCCCTGCTCTCAGGCTTTTCATTCTACTTTGACAACAGTCTCCTAGGTCTTCATCTCCTGCACCTGCCTGCATCCTCCGTCTGCTTCTCCCGACCCTCCTCCATCCCTTTACACGGCGCCCTCTGCCCAGCAGGCCCACCTGTGCGGCTACATCCATGGGCTGATGGGCTCCTTGTGTCTGGTTTCTGGTTGGGTTTGGCCAATGGGGGGGTTAGAGATCAGAGCAGGGAGAGAGCTTGGGGTACTTACTCCCCTGGCTTCCATTCTCTGGGGCCACACAGCTTCCCTCAGAGGACTCTACCCAGCCCTCAGGGTCTCCGGGTCCCAGGAAATGCCCCTGCCCCTCACCCCTCAGCTCTGGGGGCGGGAACAGTCCTCACTCATACTAGCTCTGGGCCCTGCACTATCCTTTGTGGTTTCTCTGAGCCCTGCCCACTCCCTATGGAGTCCCTTCAGGAAACTCCCCTCCATCACTCCACACCCCTGTGAATGTGCCTTCAGCTCCCTGCCAGGACCTGGACTTCCCAGGCTTGGAGAAGCTCCTAGATGGGACCTTCAAGGCTTCTCTTAGCTGCCAAGGGCCTCCGGGTGGTCCTGCCTTCATCCCACCCTGGTCTGGTCCCTCTCCTCAACCATCTCCTCTTCTGCATCCTCACCTTGACAGTGTAACTTCCGTCTAACCTGTGAACGTGCTCACCACCCCCTCGGCCTGGAAACGCCGCCCCTTCCCCCTTCCTTTCCTTTATTGTCAAATGGCTTCAAGAGGGTCCTCTCCCGCTGGGTCCTCAACCCACTGCCATTGCCCTCGGGGGCCTCCTCGGGCTCTCGGCCTCCCTGTGACATGAGATACAGTTGTCAGAGAGAGGCACGTGGCCTGATGGTTCAGGGGTTGGGGGAGCAGGGCAACGTGGTGGTTATTAGACTGGGCTCGAGTCCAGCTCTCCTACTTCCTAGAAGGGTGACCTTGGGCAAGTGATACCTCAGCTTCCTCATCTGTAAGGTAACAAAAGGACAGTCTTATAAGCTACTGGTGACGTATAAATGATATAATACATACTAAAGCACTTAGAAGAGAACATAGGGCAAATGGGAAATGTTCTCTATTATGAGCAAGAGGATGGGCTCTGGAGTTAGAAAGCCTTGAGTTCAAGTCCCACCTCTGCTACCTTCCAGCTGTGCAGCCTGGGGCATGGTTCTTTGCTTCTCTTTGGTTGCTCCCTGAGCAGCAAAAATGAGTTTGATAAGCTGGGCTTCGTAGGATTGACAAAAGGTACTGCTTGATGACATGTTCTAAGGAGTGGGATAACATTTTTGAAATTAACTTGTGTGTGTGTGTGTGTGTGTGTGTGTGTGTGTGTGTTTTATCTATTTCTTTTAACCTTTTGGTTCTAGGCTATCCCATCCCCCAGCCCCATCCCCCCACTGCCTCCAGAAAGGGATGTAGTGCAGAAATAGTAAAAAAAAAAATGGGGTTTTCAAAAGAATAAGGATATGAGGAAACGGCCAGGCGCTGGTGAGACGACGGGTCTGGGATTGGAAGGAAAGAAGAAGCTTCTCTGCTTCCCCGTCAGCTGGATCCTTCCTCCCCGGTCTCCCCGGGAGAGCCCTGTGGACCGGCAAGGCCTCAGGAGAGGCTGGTCCTGAAATCAGACTGCCCGAGCGTGGTGCCCAGTGCCCCAGCCTCCCTCTGTGACCTCAGGCAGGATACTCAGCCTATCTGTGCCTCAACGCCCTCATCTGTAAAGTGGGGCAAACAACATTAACCCCCTAAGGATGAAATGAGTTAATACACTCGAGAGTGCCCAGAACAGTACCTGGCACAAAGCAAGCTGTCTCTGTGATGAATACCCTCAGCCTGGCAGCAGCTCTCTGGCTCCCTCACCTCTCTGACTGCTTCCAGGTCTCCACGCCGGGCTCCTCTCCCCGCAGATGTCCGTTTCTTCCACACTCTGTCCATGGGCTGGGGCCACTGTACCACCCCCTGGATTCGCAGGTGTGTATTTCCAACCCCTGGTTCATCTCCAGGCCCCAAACTGCCTGGCTGCTTCCGGGATGTTGAGGTGCTCACTCAACCAGTCCTGCTTCCTGCCCTCTTGGTAACGGGATTATCACCTGCCAGCTCATCCAGCCATCTTTCTCCATGGCCTGTGGCATTGATCCTACTGATACTTCCAGAAAGCTCTCAGACCAGTCCCAAAGCAACGGTCCAGTCAGGTGGTAGTATTAATGTGGTGGGCAGAATGGTCTCCCAAAGATGCCCATGCCCTGATCCCCAGAACCTGGGAATATGCTCCATGACGTGGCCAAAGGGACTGTGCCGATGTCAAGGTTACTAATCAGTGCTCTTAAAAGAGGGAGACTAAGGACTTCCCTGGTGTTGCAGTGGTTAAGAATCCGCCTGCCAATGCAGGGGACACGGGTTCGAGCCCTGGTCCGGGAAGATCCCACATGCCATGGAGCAACGAAGCCCGCGTGCCACAACTACTGAGCTTGCGCTCAAGAGCCCACGAGCCACAACTACTGAGCCCACGTGCCACAACTACTGAATCTGCATGCCTAGAGCCCGTGCTCCACAACAAGAGAAGCTACTGCAATGAGAAGCCCGTGCACCGCAACAAAGAGTAACCCTCGCTCGCTGCAACTAGAGAAAGCCTGTGCTCAGCAACGAAGACCAAACCCAGCCAAAAACTTTTAAAAAATTTTTTAAAAAGTGGGAGACTATCCTGGGTTATCCAGGTGGGACTAATTGAACTCCACCAGTCCTTATAAGCAGAGAACTTACTCTGGCTGGATTGGAGAGATAAGTGGTGTTTCTTGCTGGGCCCCCACTTAACAGCCCCAATGCTCCTCTTCCTGGGAAAGCACCAGGTCAACGTTTCCTCTTTACCCAAATCCCCCCCTAGATGGCACCACCTCAGTCTGTTGCATGAATGAGGATCACGAGAACATTGATCTCACATTTCACTGACAACCCCCATTCTCCATTCCACAGGGTGGAATTTCCCTAGCTTAGTCAATTATCTTGTTATCTCAGTTAACTGAGAATTTCCAATTTAGATATTAGATGTTCCCAAAGCTAAATTTACACTCAAAAAGTGAAGCTTCTGTTTTTAGAAGCTTGAGTCAGCTCAGTCTGAAACTCAGCCCCACCTCCCCCGACTAGCTGTGTGATTTGGGCCAGTTCCTTAACCTTTCTGAGTCCCATGTCCATGTCATCAAATGAGGATAATAACGATAATAGTAGTTCTCACCCACACAGGATTTGTTTTGTGGATATAATTCTATAAATATATATACAGAACATACATAGATGATGTATAAAGCCATGTGAGATACAGTAAGTAGTCCATAAATGTATGCTGTAGCTGTTTGCATTATGTATGCTATTCAAAAGATTATGATCTTTCTTTCATCTCACATCCATCAGAATGGCTACTATAAAAAAAAGGGAAATAACAAGTGTTGGTGAGGACGCAGGGAAAGTGGAACCCTTGTGCCCTGTTGTGAGAATGTAACTTGGTGCAGCCACTATGGAAAACAGCATGGCAGTTCCTCAAACAATTAAAAATAAAATTATCATATGATCCAGCAAGTCTACTTTTGGGTATATATCCCAAAGAACTGAAAGCAGGGGCTTGAAGAGATATTTATACACCCATGTTCATAGCATTGTTTGCAACAGCCAAAAGGTGGAAACAACCCAAGTGTCCATCAGTAGATGAATGAATAAACAAAATGTGGTGAATCCACACAATGGAATATTATTCAGCCTTAAAAAAGGAAGGAAATTCGGACACATGCTACAGCATGGATGAACATGGACATTATACTCAGTGAAAGGATATTATACTCAGTGAAAGAAGCCAGTCATGAAAAGACAAATACTGTTATGATTCTACTTATATGAGATACCCAGAGTAGCCAAGGTCATAGAGACAGAAAGCAGAATGGTGGTTGCTGGGGGCTGGGATGGGGGGACAAGGGGAGTTGTTGTTTCATGGGTGCAGTTTCAGTTCTGCAAGATTCAAAGAGTTCTGGAGATGGATGGGGGTGATGGCTGCACAACAGTGTGAATATATTTAATGCCACTGAACTGCACACTTAATAAAAGTGGTTAAGATGGTAAATTTTATGTTATGCATATCTTACCACAATAAAAAAAAATGAGAAAAATGAGATCACGATCTAGCCCTTTCCTCTGAACTTTTTCCTCTTGGAAGCCCTCCATCTGCTGGTGAGAAACTAGTCCCATCAATTGTTGTGCTGGGTACTGACCAATGAAATCAGCCGCCAGTTCCCAAACAGGGGACAAAACATTCCCTGAGGACTGGTGAGACCTAACAGGTGAACCACCAGAGCAAGGAGCACTTGGGGAGAAGCCAGGGGTGAGGTGGGGGTGAGGGGGGAGGATGGGAGCACGACCCAGGCAGGAGGACAAGCGTGATGCAGATGGGGAGCCAGAAAGTGCACCCTCCCAGGCCTGTTTCATTCCGTGGATTTCCCCACAGAGAGTCCACCTGTCACCTTATGTCTCAAAATGCAGGTGTTCGCTTAGAATAAGAGAAACGTGAATTAAAATGACACAGGTACCATACTTCACCCCGTAGATCAGTGAAGATACAATGGGGGGTCAGCACCCTAGGCTGGGGAGGGAGTGGGAGACGGGCGTCCACTGCTGGCAGGACACCACATCCGGAAACCTCTGGTGGGAAATTTGGCCATGCCCATCAGAGCTACAGCTGTGTGTGTCCTTTGACAGAGCAGACATACCTGCATGTCCGTGAAATTATGCAAATAATAGGAGAATCCCAGCAGCCTTGTTTAATAATAATAAACAAGATTATGGTGTAGGCTCTGGTTCTTTCCTGAGAGGCAGCCCAGAACTGACAGGGGCCAGGAAAAGGGACGAGAGTCATCTGGCTGGATGGGATCTGGGGTATATGTATGAGATCAGTCTGGCTTCACGACCCTCAGATCCCACGCGAGAAGGGCTGACACAGGCTGGAGAGATGGCTAAACCCATGAGAAAGGAGATGCCTGGCAGGACACTGACCACCGAGGGTGAGGTGTGGACACCAGCATTTCATCCCCCTGTCATGTCTGTTCTTTCTTTTTCTCTTCCATCTCCACCTTCCTAGCTGCAGCCCTGCACTGACTTGGGCTGTCCTAGAGCTCAGTCTTCTAGGGATCCTGGGACTTCCCCAGGGTGGGACTGGGGGAGTCCCTGGGGAGGGGGTAGGGTCAGTCAGCCCTTCATTGTTTACCCTTCGCTTCTCTTTTCCTCAAAACAAAGTTTATTGAAAGAATACACACACACACACACACACACACACAAGCAGGAGCTCTACTGATCAAGAAGGGAGAGGGAGGGAGCACTCATGGTGGGGTTCTCAAAGTGTGGTCCTGGAACCAACTCCAGGGACTCCATTCCTCCCACCTGAACCTGGGGAGCATACAAATGTGAAGATTCCTGGGCCTTACCCCAAACCCACTGGGTCAGAATGCCTAGGAGTTCATGTTGAACAATCACTCTTAAACATGCGGAAAATCCAACAACCACTGGCTTTGGTGTTTCTTCATTCTGGAAGAACTGAGTCCCTTTCTCAGCAGAGTTTAAATAACAGCCATATCCAACTCTAAAAAATACAGTTTACAAGGCACATCAAATCATATAAATTATAACTTGCAAGGTTTAGCTGTGAAATGAGCAAGGCTGAGGCTTTTGAGCTGTGTAAAATGGGAGAGGGGAGATTGTGAATAGAGCTCCTGATGGCTCGTCTGCACACAGCAGCCAGGATGTTCACTGGCAGGTCTCCCCCTTGTTTACAATCCTTCAAGCCTTCTTCCCACTGCTTTCAGATAAAGATCAAAACCCTTATGGTGACATGAAGGAGGCCGACTTGTCCCTTAGCCCTCCTCCTTCCCACTCTGACTTCTGGACGCCCTGGTTTTCTCTCAGTCCCTTGGGTTCACAATATGCTCTTCCACCCCAGGGCCTTTGCACATGCCATTCCCTTCTCCTTTTGTCTAGTTAAGTCCTCCTTGTCTTCCATATTCCTTTCCTTTACAGCCCCAATGTTGGAATGGAATTAGTCACACCTTTGTGGGATCATTTGACTTATTTCTCTCTCTCCTGGCAGCTTCCTGATGGCAGGGACCATGTCCAGTTCTGCCATCACTGTACCCCTAGACTTGGCTCGGTGCTGAGGCTCTGGGTAAATACTATGCAATGAATGAGTGATAGCAACAGTTATCACTGTTGACTATAAACAGTTCTCACTAGCCTGGCTATAAACAGGCTTCCTACTGCCTTACGGAACCAAACTCCTTACAGGATATAGAAAAAAGTCTGGAGGGTAAAACCCTGCAAATATCAATATTGATTTTTCCCTGAGCCAAATGATTACAAGTGACTTTTATTTTCTTCCTTATATTTTCCTTTCTCCCAATTTTTAAAAACAAGAAGCATGTAACTACCTTCCATTATCGGAAAGAGTAAATGATGTTGAAATACTACGATACCAATAGTCAAAACAACATGTCAACCTTGCTGATGAGTAGAAATCTTTAGAAGCATGACTGCCTATTCTTTAGGATTGATCCAGGCAAATAAAACAAACTATCTTTTTTATTTGCTAGATGTAACCTCTGGTAATTGCAAGGATGATTTTTAGTAATATAAATCCCTGAATTTTTTTTTTTTTTTTTTTTTTTGCGGTACATGGGCCTCTCACTGTTGTGGCCTCTCCCGTTGCGGAGCTCAGGCTCCGGACACGCTGGCTCAGCGGCCATGGCTCATGGGCCCAGCTGCTCCGTGGCATGTGGGATATTCCCGGACCGGGGCACGAACCCGTGTCCCTTGTATCGGCAGGCAGACTCTCAACCACTTCGCCACCAGGGAAGCCTAGTGACGTATTTCTTAAGCTAAGTCCGAGGAGCAGTAAGCAGTCAATTATTTATATACAATGAATGCAACTCAATTTCTGTCTAGTTAATAACTGTCCTCATTAGTTCCCTTTTCCAAATGGCTTATTAATGTCAGTGGATCCTCATCTCAACCCTGTGCACCTCTGAGGATTCTTCTCAGTCTCTGTTTTAGGAGACCATAATAATGATCATTGTGTCATTCACTGAGCACCACATGCCAGGCTCTTTATATGCATTTCTCACTTAATCCTCAGAATAACCCTGTGAAGTTAGAGGTTTACAGACAGGGAAAAGGAGCTCAGAGTGATTAAGTAATTTGGTTGAAGTCACTCAGCCACAAAGTAGCCTAATGAGATTCAAACCCAGGTCTGTCTATCTCCAAAGCCTGTGCTTTAAAAAATTACTACAGTTTTCTAATATCATAGTCAGGTTCAAAACAGAGATCTCTGTCTCTACTTTAGCCAGACAGGAAATAAAACGACCCCAAATCTATGCCTTGTTAGGATAAAGAAGAAACTACAGTTCTTCTTCTTCTTCTTTTTCCTCCCACTTTGCACACTGAACAGATGTTCTGTGTCCTTGAAGGGAGACCATATCATGGAGGAGAATCTCACGGGGAGGTTCATGGAGTTATCTTTAAATCTGTTGCGTTTACAATAAACATTCTCAGAAAACTAGGAATAAAGGGGGAAATTTCTCACTTGGTAAGAACATGTATAAAAACCCTACAGCTAACCTCCTACTTAATGGTGAAAGAGTAACTGCTTTCCCCTAAGGTCAGGAACAAGCGAATATAAGGATTTATACACTGCTCTTGTTCAACAGAGTCCTGGAAGTCTTAACCAGGGAAATAAAGCAAGGAAAAGAAGATTAAAAGCATTCAGATCTCCTTTTCTGAAAGAAGCAATAAAATTGTTCTTATTTGCAGATGACATGATTGTTTATGTATAAAATCCCAAGAAATCTACAAAAGCCCTTATATAAGAAAGTGCAGTTAAGGTTGCAAGATACCAAGAAGCATACAAAAATCAACTGTATTTCTATATACTGTCAATGAACATGTGGACACCAAAATTAAAAATATAATACCATTTACAACCACTCAAAAAAAAAAAGAGAGATATACTTAAGTGTAAATCTAACAAAACATGTTCAGGACTCGTATGCTGAAAACTACAAAACACTCATGAGAGACACTGAATAAATGGAGAAATATACCATGTTCATGAATTGGAAGACAATGTAGGAGTATATCAATTATTCTCACATTGATATATAGGATAAAACACAATTCCAATCAAAATTACAGCATGATATTTTGTGTATACAGACAGGCTTACACTAAAATGTAAATGGAAAGGCAAAGCAACTAGAAGAGGTTAAAAAATTTCTTTAAAGAAAAGTGGGAGGAATCACACTACCTGATTTAAGACTTACATAGCGACAGTAATCAAGGCTATCTCATAATGGTAGATCCATTATGACAAATAGATCCATGAAACATAATAGGGAACTAAGAAGTAGCCCCCATAGAAAGTATGGCCAGATTATTTTTGACAAACTTGCAAAAGCAATTCAATGGAGAAAGGATAGTCTTTTCAACAAATGGTTCTGGAACAACTAAATATCCACATGCAAGAAAAATGAACTTTGACCTAAATCTCACATCATAAACGACAGTGAACCCAAAATGGTTCATAGATTTAAACATAAAACTATAAAACACTTAGAAGAAAACATAAGAGAAAATCCTCAGGGTCAGGGACGTTGTGGCATGTTCTTAGACATGACACTAAAAGCATGATCTATAAAAGAAAAAATAACTACCTGGACTTCATCAAGAGTTAAAGCTTTTGCTCTGTGAAATACTCTGCTAAGAGAATGAGAAGACAAGCTACGGATGGGAGAAAATATTTGCAAACCATCTATCTGACAAGGGACTCATATCTAAAATACATAAAGAATTCTCAAAACTCAATGGTAAAAAACTAAACAATTCCATTAGAGACACTTAAAAGATATGAAGAGATATTTCACTGAAGAGGATATGCAGAAGGCAAACACATACATGAAAAGACATTTAACATCACTATCGATTTGGAAAATGCAAGTTAAGACTATGATGAGATACCACTACACACTTACTAAAACAGCTAAAATGAAAAACAGTGTTTATGCTAATTGCTGGTGAGGATGTGTCTCATACATTGCTGGTGGAAATGAAAAATGGTACAGCAACACTGGATAAGACTGGCAGTTTCTTTACAAACCGAATATATATAAACACATATGTTAATCCATGCAATCATACTCCTGAGCATTTATCACAGAGAAATAAAAACTTATGTTCACACAAAAACCTGTACACAAATGTTTATAGTACATTTATTTGTAATAGCCCCAAATGGAAACAAAATGTCCTTCAAAAAGTGAATGGTTAAACATAGGTGATACGTCCATACCGTGGACTATTACTCAGCAATAAAAGAACAAGCTAATAACCTAAATGGATGTCAAGGGCACTACACTGACTAAAAAAAAAAAATCAATCACAAAGGTCATACATACATGATGAAAATTATAGAGACGGAGAACAGATTAGTGGTTTTCGGAGCGTGGGTACGATGGTGGGAGGAGGAATTGTGACTATAAAAGGAGCATCACAAGGGACATGTCTGATGATGGAATACGCCTATATCCTGAGGGCCACACCCAAATCCACACGTGGTAAAATGGCACAGGACTCCACACATGCTTCGTGCCATTCCCTCTACTATTTGTGCATCTATAATTATTTCAAAATAAAGTTGAAAAAAATCTGTTGAGTGAAGTCTGAGAGTGGTCTGCCTTTCACAGTCCTAAAGGGATTCCATTGCATTTCTCTTTCTGCTTCAATATTTTAATCCCTTTCAAAATGGTAAAAGGCTCAAAGCCACTGTTTGTATAATTCCTTACTTACAATTTCTTCCAACTTCCTTGGCTGTCAATGAGCTGGGACTGTGGACCAAGCCACAGCTAATTCAGAGAATGGAATGAAATGAAGTGAGAGAGCGCTGAGGCCATGCCCAGGGCTTACCCTGATTTACTACTTGGAGGTACGGGGGCGGGGGAGGGCTCTGAGGGGCCCATAGTCTCCAGAAGCTCTGGAAAGGGCGAGAGGCCATTGCTCAAGCTGGGCACTTCAGGTGGCCGTGGCTGCCAGACGCGGAGCAGGTGAAGGTCAAGCATCAGCTCTACGCCCACCTTCCAAACCGCGCCATCAGGGTGGGACACTGCACACACAGTCAGCAAAGGACACAGGGCCCATCGCACTTTGCACTGTGCTCATTCTTACCACATGTGCCAGGGAGACCCAGCACATGCCGGGATTGGTTATTGGTGGCACACCGAGGAAGGCTGGGACTGTTAGCCAGAGGCTGTGCTTTACAAGAGACTGGAGTCCACAGAACAGTAAGGACTTTTGGTGGTGTGAGGGGTAGGGAGGGTCGGGGACTGGCTAGGAAGAGGTCTTACCTCTAAAACAAGGTCTGAATTTTCATGCCTTCCAATCGTAGTGCTTTTATTCAGGACAAAATAGCCTTCTGCACTCTTTAGATAGGCTTTCATATTCTCTGCTTTCCCTATAAAAGGTTTTCAGAAAACAATTTTGTTAGAAAAATATAGTCCTCTAATTATTCAATGTCATATTTAGAATGAATGGAATACACCATAATGTCCACAGGAGAAGTCAGCAGAGGTAGGAGTGGATAGCTGGATTTAACAATGATCACAATGAGAATTCTGCACATTTTTAAGACTGTCCTTTTAACAGTGATGGCCGGCATAGATGAGCTTGCTTCTGATCACAAGAGGACATCCTTTATGTAACTCAGAGCACAAACAAGCAATAGCAAAAAAAAAACCCAAACAAATATGAATTCCACTGATAACCGCTCTCCACCTCCCATTAAGCTTAGTTTGGGGTTAGTTATCTGACAGAATCAAATACTCAGTGTTACTAACCCACCACTTACTAGCTCTGTGACTCTGAGTGAGTTACTTATTCTCTCTCTATGCCAATGTTTCCTCAACTGTAAAATGGGGCTAATGATACTCTGTATCCCAAAGAGTTTTGTGAGGATTAAATGTGAAGCATCTAGAATGGTGATTGCTAATCTAAACACCCATTTGTCCTACTGTGACTGTGACTGTTATTAATCTTGGGCTTCTGAACTTTGACTCAAGAAACTCCAACTACTACAGAGCTTCTTAACGTGTGGAAGAGTCAGTCATCAAGGAAATGGGCATTAGAAGATACTTTCTTTTTAAGTCACCGCATTCCTTCATATATTTATTTTGAAAAAAAAATGATTTCCAAAGACAAAATATCAAGATTATAGCTTGACTGTACGGTCAAGACTCTGTATGTATCTTTTGCTGGCATTTTATTATGAAAACGTCAAACACACAGAAAAGTTGAAAGAAGTGGATGGTGAACTTCTATAGAACCACCACCCAGATTCTACAATCAACATTTTGCTATATTTGCTTTATCACATATCTACCCATCTATACATTTTATATTTTAATGCATTTCAAAGTAAATCCTATACATGTTTTTAAATTTTATTTATTTATTTTTGGCTGTGTTGGGTCTTCGTTTCTGTGTGAGGGCTTTCTCTAGTTGTGGCAAGCGGGGGCCACTCTTCATCACGGTGCACGGGCCTCTCACTATCGCGGCCTCTCATGTTGTGGAGCACAGGCTCCAGATGCGCAGGCTCAGTAGTTGTGGCTCACGGGCCTAGTTGCTCCGCGGCACATGGGATCTTCCCAGACCAGGGCTCGAACCCATGTCCCCTGTATTAGAAGGCAGATTCTCAACCACTGCGTCACCAGGGAAGCCCTATACATGTTTTTTATTTTTTTTATTTTTATTTATTTATTATTTTTATTTTTATTTTTTTTTGCGGTACGCGGGCCTCTCACTGTTGTGGCCTCTCCCGTTGCGGAGCACAGGCTCCGGATGCACAGGCTCAGAGGCCATGGCTCACGGGCCCAGCCGCTCCGCGGCATGTGGGATCCTCCCAGACCGGGCACGAACCTGTGTCCCCTGCATCGGCAGGCAGACTCTCAACCACTGTGCCACCAGGGAAGCCCATATATACATGTGTTTTAAAACATAAAAATTTCAGTGACTTCAGCTGGTTCCAAGATGTTGATGATAATTCACATGATATTTGAATTCTGATCCATCTCAGTGCCATGTCAAAGATAGTCTCTTTTCTTTTTTTTCCTTTTTTTTTTTTTTGGCTCTGTTGGGTCTTCGTTGCTGCATGTGGGCTTTCTCTAGTTGCGGCGAGAGGAGGCTACTCTTCCTCACAGTGCGCAGGCTTCTCATTGTGGTGGCTTCTCCTGTTGTGGAGCATGGGCTCTAGGTGTGCAGGCTTCAGTAGTTGGAGCACGTGGGCTCAGTAGTTGCGGCACACGGGCCCTAGTTGTGGCTCGCAGGCTCTAGAGTGCAGGCTCAGTAGTTGTGGTGCACTGGCTTAGTTGCTCCGAGGCATGTGGGATCTTCCTGGACCAGGGCTCGAACCCGTGTCCCCTGCATTGGCAGGCAGATTCTTAACCGCTGAGCCACCAAGAAAGTCCCCAAAGTCTCTTTTCAACTGAAAGGTCACTGAAGTGTGAAGTTGTTAGACTGTGGATAAAAACAAAAATCATCTAGGTCTGACCGTAGAGGGTCTCCGGTCTGGCTCTGCTTTCCATCAACATCTCCATCATCATTCCATCACTGAATCCCTACTAAGTGCCAGGCACTGGGCTATCCTTTTACACACATGGCCTCTTTTCATCCTCAGAACCACCTTGCGAGGCAGGTGTCAGTATTGTCCCTCTTTACAAATGAGGAAACTGAGACTCAGAGAAGTTAAGGTCACACAATAGTAAGTGTGTGACAACTCTGAGCCTTTGCATGTAACCAGTGTACAAACCTCCATTGCTGCTGGTGGGGCAGAGTAGGGGTGGGGGAATTGCACTGTCTGCTGACACTTGGGACATGTAGTAAAAGAAAGTCCTTGAAACCAGCATTCTATCCTCTGAAAGGAAGACAAGACCCTACCTGGGGGTAAGAGAACTAAAAATAAGCAGGATAGTTTATATTTGTAAACTTTGAGGCCTGTGGATGTCCCACAAATATTGATGCTTTCAGATAATGAGAAATACATTTGATTAAGTTCGCTGTCATGTATACAGGGGAAAAGACATTTCCTCTTCCCAAAGAACCATGCTCTGCTGCCTTCAGTTATTAATCTTCAATTGCAGAGGACCATGTTAGCACGCAACACATTCAAGTCTAATTAAGCTAAAATGGAAACTTCCAAGAAATGTCTCTTCTGCAGGAAAACCACAGGAAACGCCACTAATCTAAAACTTAAACTTGGATCATGTGCATATTTGTTTTTTAGCTCTCACCCCAGACGTCCCCAAGGCTGGGGTCTTCTCTCTGCTCAGACATCCCCCCTCGGGGCAACCACCTGACTGACCACTCTGGCTAAAGGCACCGTCAGTCATGTTATTCCCCTGCTAGTTTTCCCCTGCTGTGTTTCCTTCCTTGTACTTATCATTCTCTGACATGTTCTTGTTCCTTTCTTTAGTTATGCTTGCTGTTGGTTTCTCTTTCACTAAGATATATGTTCCTGGAAAACCAGGACTGTGTTCAGTTTGTTCAGAAGCGATTCTTCATGGGTATTTTGTGTTTGTACCCATCTTCAGAGCAAAGGCATTGAAAGATTTTGTCCTGCACTCACTTTCCGAGGCTGCTTGTATGGCAAACAGCCTGGGAGGATAGAGGTAATGTTTCTAATAAAGATAACGGCTCCTTCTGGGGCAAAAGTTGGGCAGGTTTGCTAGCAGCCCCTTTCAAAGATTGCAGTTTCCTGAGTTTGGAGTTCCTTACCTGGGACACAGACCCACTGTGCGCACAGCATCCACACTGGCTGCTCTGCACCACCCCGAGGGACTTTCAGGGCAACAGGAACCAATGTGCATATGCAGCTCTGCTGCCTGTTATGTCAGCTGTGCTGTGAGTAATCAAGTTCTTTGTTTCTGGCCCAGGAGTCTCTTGTCTTCTGCCAGGAACTATAAGCTGGGCAGGCTAACTTACTAACTTTCAAACAGGGTCAAATGTCAGACCCTTTGCAGTTCCTGCCAGTTCTGTGCATTACCCCTTCTCCAGGGCAGGGGGCGGTGGGGGGGCAGAACCTGACACATAGTAGGTGCTTGGGAAACACTTGCTGAGTGAATGAAAATACAAAGGGCACCTCTAAGCAAGTCAGTACAGCCAGCTGGCTAGGAAGCTTTGATAGTAACTACCTTTCATTTTTCCTGTCAGTATCTAGCTTAGATGACTCCTTGGAAAACCTAAATTCTATCTCTTTAGCTTTTGGATTGGACAATATTTCTCCACCTTCATTTTGCCCTGTGCATCACTTCCTTGCGTGAAAACACTGTCAAAGTAATTTGAATGTGTGGAGCTCTGTGAATTCGTTCTTACTCAGTGCCATGGAGCACCAGCCACAGGAAAGAGCAAAAGGGCTTCAGTCATCTGCGTTCCCCCGACCACTTTGGATGGCTCAGAATTGGGCTATAGGAGCAAACTTTCTTTTGAGGTTTACAGTGGCCTCAAAGTTCCTTAAAGAAGGGGAGTTCAGGTAAGGGGCGGGTGTGTGTGTGTGTGTGTGTCTCTGACCATTGGGTGGGTGTTGTCCATAAATCAGGGGAAACAGGGGTTCCTCTCTTAATCCCAGCTATACCCACAGGACATCCAAGAGCTGGTGCCCAGGAGAGGCTTAAAGCTCCCGTGCCGCCTCCCTTGGGGGGCGAGGTAGGGGCTGCACTTAGGAAGGAACGGCTGGTGTTGGGGCACCTTTTCTGGGGTGCTCCTGGCGACCCGAGCCTGGATCAGAGAGTTCGGACTCGGCTGGCGCCGGGTCCCCTGCCTACCCCAACGCCCTTGACCTCGCAGGGCTGGCCTCCTCCGGCCCAGGTTTCCGCCCGCCGCCTCCTCGCGCGCCGCTCTCACCTGGCCAGAGGAAGAAGCCCACGCCTCGTCCTCCGCCGAGAGCCCTGACCTCCGCTCTGCTGCCCTCCCGCGGAGTCTCCAGGCGACAGCCCGCAGCCCGCGCGCCCGCCCGGCCTTTTTACAAACGTCGCCACGGCAACGCCATTCTGACGGCCGAGCTGGGGAGGGGCGTGGCGTGCGCGGCGCCCAAGGATGAGGGGGAGGTGCGCTGGGAGCACCCGGCCAATTACAGCCCGCTGCAGCGCGCGAGCCCTCCCCGACCTGCCCGCTAGAGGATGGAGAAACAGGCTCAGTGTTCACAGAAGTAGCTCCAAGTCTTACAGCGGGGAAGGAGCAGACTCAAGAATCCTTCCTACTGACCTTAGCTCTAGGTTCGGTGCGTTGAGGAGGGGGTGGTCAGGCGTGGGAGGGTAATGGAGCTGAACCACGAGAAGCTTGGAGGTTAGTACCCCCCGTCCCACCCGAAACTCTAGTTCTCTCTGTTGTGGAGGAGAAAACAGAGTAAGCTGGGGGGGACCATCACTTCTGGGGGTGGGGGTGGAGATGGGAGATGGATGGGGTGGAAGGAACACTTCTGAAAGAATGGAAGATTCTCCCACGTGCTAGGAAAAGGGTATTTACAAGCCCACAGCCTTACTGTTCCTGTCCTTCCCTGTCAAAACTCGTGTTTATTCATTCATGTGTTCTTTACTTCTACAAACATCACCTGAGTCCCTACAAGGTCAGACGGTGGCCCCAGTGTTGACCTGGATCAGATCCTTAAGAAACCCCCCCGCACTCCCCATGGGCACGGGGCTGGGGGGATGGAGCGTGTGGAGAAGACATGCAAATGCCAACTATCTCCCCTCACCCCATGTCACCTTTTTCAAATCAGCCCCTTCTGTCTGGGAGCAGAACAGCCCCGCTGACTACCTACAGAATGCCTCATTTCCCTGGCAGGCAATGACGGACAAGGTGCCCCAAGACAAACTCAAAATATTCATCTGAGAAAGATGAAAGATGGAAGACTCCACTCTAGCCAATTAGAAGATGATATAAGAGAGAAAAATCATGGAAATAGATATGGGATGGAATATATGGTAAAGATGCTCCCACATGCTTAGAGGCTCTTAGAAATGCACATTCCCTGGCACAGACCTCAGAGATTCTGATTAGGCAACTCTGGAGCATGGTCCAGGAATGAATTTGTTGCATTCTTGCAAATTCCTTGTGCATTTGTTAAAAGCTTGGCAAAACCTCAGGACTTTTTCAACCCTGCAGTTGAATCGCAGAGCCCTCCCAGCACTTGTCCCTAGAAATCTCTTCCAGGCCCTCAGTCAGCCTGGAAGGTTGTGCCTGGGTTAGTTCCCTTCGACCAGAAAGACCTTAGGAATGTATGAGGAGTGACCACAGAGGCCGGGGCCCTGAGTGGTAACTTCAGAGGAACAGAGAGGGTCAGGCTCAACTCTCCAGGCACATTTCTGCCTCAGGGCCTTTGCAGTTACTGTTTCTTCTCCCTACCAGGCACTTCCCCCAGGGATCTCCTTCAGCTCCTTCAGATTTTTACTCAAATATCACCCTATTTAAAAGGGTCTTGGAATTCCCTGGCGGTCCAGTGTTTAGGAATCAGTGCTTTCACTGCCCGGCTCGATCCCTGGTCGATCCTGCAAGCCCCATGATGCCACCCAAAAAAACAAAACAAAACAAAAAACACCCCCCCAAAAACATGAATAACAAAACAAACACCTCACTCTATTGCTCTTCCCTTCATCTTACCACTCCTCTAACATGCTATTTATTTAGTTTCCTTCTCTTATTTGTTGTCAGTCTCCCCACTCCCAACTCCCCCCTGCCCCCAACTTAAGCTCCATGAGGGCAGGGATTTTTTTCTCTTTTGTTCACTGCTGTATGACCAGTACCTAGAACAGTGCCTGAATGAACGAATGAGTGAATGAACAGGGGCAGCCCTTGCCACCCGCCCACAGCCTTGCCTCCTACTCTTGAGCTGCTGAGCTGAACTGTCCTTACCCCAGGACCTAGGCTTCTGTAGCCTTGGCCCTCGCCAGCCCCACCCCTATCTCCATGCTTGTCTTCAATGTCATCAACATGAGCACAGAACGCAACCCTGCTCATTGCCAGCCAGACCCTATGGAGCCCATGCAGGCCAGCCTGGAGTCGGAGCCGCCCTTGGCCCCCTGATAGGCTTGGGAGAGCATATGTTGCCATTAGTCCATCTCTGGATGAGGAAATACTAAACGGAGAACAAAGCTGACATTCAGGCTCACTGGAGCAGAAATTGCCAAATCTTGATTGGATCCTGCCGCTCCCCACAGGATGCCACAGTCATCTGAAAGGGTGTGTGAAAGTCTTAAAACCCAGTTCCATGTCATCCACTTAAATTTCAAAAACAGAAACTAAAATACCCCAATAACTCATGGCTTTATCATAGCATGTCCTGGGCTGAGTGAGAGTTGTACTTTGCGATGATGGGGTGTTCAAAATACTGCACCTGGGGAATTCCCTGGCGGTCCACTGGTTCGGACTTGGTGCTTTCACTGCCATGGCCCGGGTTCAATCCCTGGTGGGGAAATTAAGATCCCGCAAGCCACAAGGCATGGCCAAAAAAAAAAAGAGGTTTCTAGCTTATACGGGCTCCTTGGTGATGCCTGTAATCAATCAATCTTCTTGAGCTCTGGGTGGCTACCAAGGCTGTACTGTATCTCCATCAACATCAGGATGCTGGTGTCTGAAAGGCCTGGGTCCAGGTCCCAGCTTTGTCATTCCCAGCTGTCCTCCTAATACTGGAGCGAGTGATGTTAACTCCGGGCTTGCCACCCGCAGGGCTCTGTCCCAGTCCTTCCTGTGGATCATCTCATTTAATCCTCAGCATAACCTGGGGCAGTAGGTGTGTGTGAAACACCTGGACCTCGGAGCTCTGCAGAGAAGCGCCCAAAAGTGTCGTGACGGGTGTTATTTCTATCACGTCACTCCCACTGGAACAGGAAAATAGGGCTCAAGAGACATGGAGGTGTGTGACCAAGGTGACACAGCCAGAACAGGATTTGAATCTAGATGACTGTGATGGGACGGTATTTTCCCCGGGGACCACAGGTGACAGGTGTCACAGCCACGAGACACCCATGCTCACCACCTGCTTTCCCTCAGCCCTGAACAATCTGGGCTTCCAGCTGTCCTGAAGTTTGGGCAGTGCCTGCAGCAAGAGGGGGAGGGAGCTGAGGCCAGGAGGGGGTAGCTGGGGCTTGCCAGGGACCTCTCCTGCCACCCACTGGGCTTCTTTCCTGCAGGACCTCTGCCCCATAAAATCTCATTGGGCCGCAGTTACCTTCCCTGGGCTGTCCTTGACCGGCAGAGCCCATCCACTGTGCCCCCTCCCCAGATCTGCTTGTTGTCCCCTGCATTCCAACAAGAAATGAATGCTGGCCTCCCGCCTGGAAGAGGTAGGGAGCTTGCCCAGCCTTTAAGGGGTAAGAGAGAGCCAGGGAAAGAGCTGGAAAAGGAGAAAGGGAGAGTAAAAGAGAGAGAGAGCGCTCGAAGATCAGGAAGTAGCTAAGCTGTTGAGTAGGTGTCAGATGGGAGAGCAAAGGGCCACTGGAGGCTCCACAGTCCATTACTAACCTGACGCTATGGGCTAAGGAAATGCAGGTTTTTATACACACACACACACACACACACACACACACACACACACACAGGTTTACAAAAATAAATTCAAACCACAAAATCACAGCTGGTCACTGAGGCCTTCTGCGGCCGTGCTCACCCCCTTCCCCTGTCAGAAAATGAGAAGTCACCCAGGTGTTTTCTCAGATAGAGACAAGGCTGGTTGGGATGTTCATCTCTTGCAAATCAGAGCTCTGCCATGGGGCTTCCCTGGTGGCACAGTGGTTGAGAATCTGCCTGCCAATGCAGGGGACGTGGGTTCGAGCCCTTGTCTTGGAGGATCCCACATGCTGCGGAGCAACTAGTCCCGTGAGCCACAGCTACTGAGCCTGCGCGTCTGGAGCTTGTGCTCTGCAACAAGAGAGGCCGCGATAGTGAGAGGCCTGTGCACCGCGATGAAGAATGACCCCCGCTTGCCACACCTGGAGAAAGCCCTCGCACAGAAACGAAGACCCAACACAGCCAAAAATAAATAAATTAATTAATTAAAAAACTTAAAACAAAACCAAAAAACCACTCTCTCTAAAAAAAACAAACAAAAAAACAGAAAAAAAGCTTTGCCAGGGAGGTCAGTCTGTATGTTCTGTTTGAAAGCTGCAGATGAAGGCTGCTGATCCCACCTCTGATCGGCCTGGTTTCGTTTGTTTGTTTGTTTTATTCTGTCTGTACCTCACTTCTCTCACCTGTAAAATGGAGGTAATAGCAACATTGACTGTAAAGACCAAATGGGTTAATATGTGTGAAGTAGTAAACTGTGCCCGGTACCACAGACTCCTTCTGTGAATGTCCGCGTTGCTGTCTGTCTGTTTGCTTGTTTTTGTTGCTTTCTTGATGATGTGGGAGGACAGCACCATCTGAACCCGATCACAGCCATCCTGGGGAGAGCTTTGATTTGCATCGTCTCAGTCCCAACCCAGAGCAAACTTGACCTCTGAACACTCGCATATCATCTTGCTTGTTGCCCAGGGACCTTTCTGGGTGTGGGTGTCAGAGGCAGGCTGAGCTCCCCTGATCGCTGCTAGAGGGATTCTGAGAATCCAGCTGGTCTCTGTGGCGTGGCACGTGCAAGAGAACTCCATATATTCGACTTCCAGGCATCCAGGCAAATCAACCTCCAGTACTTTTTTGGGGGGGATTAACAATGAACCACTATGAATGAGGTTAACCAAACTAGCTAATATTTACTGAGGCTTGTTAGGTACCAGCCGCTATGCCATGCACTGTTTTATTTAATTCTTGGCCCAACACATTTCACAGAAGCGGGCCCAGAAAAGTCAAGTAACTTTCCCAGTTACAAATCTTGTAAGTGATAGGTCCAAGATTCGAACCCTGGCTGTTGGACTCCAGCATATTTTCTTTTTTGTAAAGTTTTGTTTTCAAAACATAATATACATCTCGAAAAGAGCACAACTGATAAGCGTACACTTGAAGAATTATCACAAAGTGTATGCACCCACCCTAACCAGAACCCAGAACAAGAAGCAGAACATCACCACCCACCCCGCCCCTCCGAGAAGACTCCCTGTGCTCATTCTGGTTACCCCCTCCCGCTTGTCTGACTTCCAATCATAGATTAGTTCTGCTTGGTTTTGAGCTTCATGGAAATGGAATCTTACAGATTCCATTTGCTGCCTGGTTTCTTTCACTCAAGTATGTGAGGTTCGACCATGTTGTCTGATGTAGCTGTGGTTCATTCATTCTCACTGCTGCATTGCATTACACTCTGTTATCTATTCCTGCAGAACAAATTATGGCAAACTTAACGGATCCAAAAAACACACACTTATGTCACAATTTCTGTGGGTCACGAATCTGGGCACTGCTTAGCTGGGTTCTCTGCTCAGGGTCTCTCCCAGGCTGCAATGAGGGAGGTGGCCAGGGCTGGGGTCTCATCTGAGGCTCAGCTGGGGAAGGATCCTCTTTCCAGTTCATGTGGTGGTTGGCAGGATACAGTTTCCTGAGGGTTGTTAGTTAGTCTGAGGGCCTCACCTCCTTGCTGCCTGTTAGCCAGAGATCCTGCACTGTTTCTTGCCATGTGGGCCTCTCCATAAGGTGGCTTGCTTCATCAGAGCCAGTGAGAGTCCATAGAGAGAGTCTCCAGGCAAGATGGAAGTTACAATCTTCTGTAACATAATCACAGAAATGACATGCCCATCACCTTTGCAGCATCTACTGATTAGAAATAAGGTACAGTCCTGCCTACTCTCAAGGGGAGGGGACACAGAGGTGTGAACACCAGGGATAATTGGGGGCCGTTGTGTATGCCTTTTGGTCTGCACATGTGCACATATCTCTTGGGTATATATCTAGGAGTAGAATTTCTGGGTCACACATACGTCCGGCTTTATGAGATTCTGCCAAACATTTTTCCAAAGTGCAGGTACCCTCTACACTCCCTCAGCAGGCTATGAGCTTCCCAGTTAGAGCACATGCTTTCAATACACTCCTCCCCTCTCTCCTTATAGAAGGGGTGTTTGAGCTGGGGCTCTTTGGGACGACAGGTCCTAATTCTGGCCCCATGTCAGAATCACTGAATTCCCGGGCCGCTTCGCCAGACATTCTGATCATTTGAGGGCTCAGATACAAACTGGAAGGTCCACTCCATGAGGCGAGGATCCCTGTATCCTTGGTGTCCGGAGCAGTACCCGGCAGCAGTACCTGGCAGGTACCAGGTAGCTGGCACTCAATAAATGTTTTTTTGATTAAGTGAATGAGTTTAGGAACTATTGTTCAAGAGATGGGCCCCAGGGCGGGTATAAGCTGCTTAAACGGGAAGGAAACTTTGTTGTGTCTGAGGCTGTGTGCATTTTTCTGGGAAGAGGGCTCACAGCCTCAACCAGGTATGTCCCCAACAAAGGTTAAAGGCCGCTGTGATTGGCTACTGTCCGGCTTAGGTATTTTATCACATGAAGAAAGAACTGGTCCAAGGGTTGGAGGCATGGGAATTGTGGACAAGGTCCCATGGTCCTTAGAAGTAAAAAGCGAGACAGTGCTTGCCTGGGGTGGCTCATAAACTGACACCTTGCTTGTTTTGACCTTTGACCCATGGTAGCTCTTTTGGTACATCTAGCCACTGCCTGGCCTCCTGGGACCCTCCCTGTGTCTGTCTGTTGAACAGAAAATTCCAGAAGGCCTCGGTGCCCTGAGTTTCCATCAGGGGCAAGCCAACATGAGCCTTAGCTTTTGAAAAACCCCTTTCAATGAATAGAAAGCCTCCCAGTTTATCTGGTTTGAGATGACCTCATCCTTTGTCAACTTCTCTCTTGTTTTCTGGAGGTTGCTCAGCGTCTTGCTGCTGTCTGCATTCTTTTCTCATGTGAACAGTGCACCTATTTTGGGCATTTTGTCGTTGTTGTTTTGGGTCATTCCCGTCACACATTTTTTATATTCCTTTCCAGTCAGATCAACCTCATGCCTCTCTAGACATTTCTTCTCAGGTTTCCTCTGAATCATTTCGTTTGGTCTAAATATGTCCAGTGTTTCCTCCTTCCTCACTGCACTCCACATAGACCCTCTCTTTTCCGCGGAACAACTGTTCTTTTCTTTCGAATCCCTGACCCAAATCCTCATCTTTCACCATGTTTTCTGACTTCTCCTAAGAACTGATTGTTTTTTGAAACTTAAGCCTCAAATATCATCCCTTCTAATCTGGGTCTGAATTTGGATCACGGTCAAGAAGCAGGGGAGACAGGAACGTGGCTGCGTAATTAGGATCCTCAGCAGAAGGGCTGAGTGTTCATCGGGGGGATCAGAGGGGCCTGGGGATGGAGCAAGAGGTATCTTCTTCTGCCTCGGGTAGGGCTTAGGGTGGGGTTGTCAGGAAAGCGCTAAGAAAAAAGGAACCATTTGACTTGAGTTTTGAGGGAACAGTAGGATTTCCGGAGGCAGAGCAGGGAGAGAAGAGGATTGTCCAAGGAAGGAGCAGTGGGAATGGAGGCTAGAAGATGAGTCATCAGAGAAGTTAGGGAAAGGAGTACAGAAGGAGAGGGGTGGCCAGGTGCTGAGACTGCAGACTGAAGGTCCATGGTCAGCCCTCAGATATGTTTGCCTGGTTTTCCCAGTGTGTTAAGACTTTTAATTAGTTGCTGAAGGGAGAGGCCTCTTTCTGTGGAGTGACAGAGAAACCTATTCAAATTGTCTTCAGCATGAATGCAAATTCACTGGTTACCAAAAATGAAAAGTCTAGAGGGAACCTCTGGGTTCAGGCTCAGATGATTTCATGAGGCCTTGGCCTCTCTCCAGCTCTCAGGGATTCTTTGAACCATGTGGATCCAACCTTAGACAGAATCTCTGTATAATGGTCACAAAAAGGCGGCCGAAGCTCCAGCCCTTACATCTTCTCAGCTTTGAATTCCATAGGGAAGGATAAGAGTCTTTTTCCTAAGCTTCCCCCAATGGCCTCACTGCTTCTCATTTTCTCTGGGTGGGTCACAAGCCCATTCCTCAGCCAATTATTGTGGCCCAGGAGACTGCTCTGATTGGCTGAGCTTGAGCCACATGCCCAGCCCTGCAGCCAGAGGTGGAATCAACACCATCTCTGAGAAACTGGACTGAGACTAGGAGAAAGGTGTTGTCCCCAAAGGGGGATCATAACCCCATAATATTTTAGAAGAGAGGTCAATTGCTATTAGGTGACAAAAACCCGATGCCTACCACAGTAGCCAACATGTACAGCTCATTGACATCTGGATTTATGCCTTTTTTTGGGAAAATGGGAATATCTGGCAATACCTGGACTCTCTTCTTGTATATAGATCAACAATCTGCAGGGGCTGAGAAGAGGCTCCCTCTTTAGATACAGCCTATGTTCTGCCTGCCCAATGCACTGCTCATATTTCCTCTCTGGCTCCTGGAAGCACTTGAATTTTTATTGCCAGCATAATTTGATTCTGTAAAGAAATCTGTTTTTCCCACCAGAATGGAAGAGCCAAATGTACAGGGGTCAAATAGCTCTCCTGTGCTCCCACAAACTCCTGAGGACAAATGCCTGGCCATTTTTGATAGTCTCATTCCTTACTCATTTTAAAAGCCTTCTTTAAAAAAAATATTGAATACATAGTGATTTTAGAATCTGTTATCTGATAATTCCATCATCTGAAATCTTTGGGTGGGAGTGGCAGTGGGGTGGTGTCTCAATGTCTTGTTTGTTGTGTCTGCTTACTCTGGCTCATACTGACTTATTGCTTGGATGTTTAGTAATTTGACTGTGATCTCATTCTTGATTGAACTTAATCTGTGGGAATCCTGAGGGGTTTGATTCCTGGCTGCTTTGCTCTCGGAAGTCTTTTTTGTTTATTTCAGCTGGATGCCGGGGATGCTAATAACCTCTGAACACTGACATTTATTTCCTCAACTTGGGAGTTTTCCCACTGAATACATGGAGTATAAACTTGAGCCCCAGACCCACGTGGTTACAAATCTTCAGGGTGATCATCATCATCATCAGTATTGTGGCCATTATTAGTTTTCCCCTCCAGAGCCACATTGAAAACTACAGGTTTTCATAGGCTCCCCTTTCTGAAAGTCCAGAAAAAAAAAGTTTTTAAGCCCTCCTCTTGCCAGGGTGTGGAGCATCTTTGAGGGTGCCAGCTTAATACAGGCATCTTAGACTTGGTTAGCTCATTTTTCAAGGCCCAAGGCTTAATCTCCCTTTTCCTGCACTTACTAAAGGCAAATGGCTTCCTCATTTGCTTATGCTTTGGTTGTAGCTCACTCTGTTTGTGTGTGTGTCTGTATGTTCCTTTGAGATTGCCTACATAAAAATTGTTTTTTATTCTGGGATTTTGGAAACACACACAAAACTAGAGAAGCCTGCGATTAACTCCATGTATTCATCATCCAGCTTCAACATTTTCCCAGTGTTCTCTCATTCTTTTTTCTTCCTTTTTGAGTTTTTTTCTAGGTTAATTTAAAGCAAGTTGTGTCATTTCACCCATAAAGACATCCTAACTGAAAGGACTTTTTTTTCCTTTACATTATCCCCACCTTGACATGATCACAGCTAAAAATACTTATAATCATTCCTGAATATCATCTAATATTCAGTCCATGCTCACATTTCCTTGATTCTCTCAGAGATATCTTTTTTACTTTTATCTTTGTTAGAATCAGGATCCAGACAAGGTCCACACATTAAACTTGGTTGTTATGTCTCTGAAATGTCTTTAATTCTGTAACAGCAACACCCCGCCCCTGACCTTTTTTATCCCCCAGCCACTGATTTGTTGGAGAAACTGGGTCTTTTGTCCTGGAGAACATTCACATCCTGGATTTGGCTGATCACTTCTTCTTGGTTTCAGTTAACTTGTTCCTCTTTTCCCCATGTTTCCTGTAAACAAATAGTTAGATCTAGAGGTCTGAGGAGATCAAAGTCTTTTTGTTGTCCAGACGCCTTCATAGGCGGTACTGTGTGATCCATCCTGCATCACACAGTGAGCACATAATGTCTGGTCATCCTGTTTTAACGATATTGAGATTGAATGGTAGGTCCAGTGCTAACAGACTGAGCCATCCATTACAAAGTTCCCAACGGCTTTTTTCCCCACAATAATTAACATTTTTAATTTTTAATTATGGTAAAATATACATAACATTTACCATCTTAACCATTTAAAAATATACAGTTCGGGCTTCCCTGGTGGCGCAGTGTTTGAGAGTCCGCCTGCCGATGCAGGGGATGCGGGTTCCTGCCCCGGTCCAGGAAGATGCCACATGCCGCGGAGCAGCTTGGCCCGTGAGCCATGGCCGCTGAGCCTGCATGTCCGGAGCCTGTGCTCCGCAACGGGAGAGGCCACAACAGTGAGAGGCCTGCGTACCGCAAAAACAAACAAACAAACAAACAAACAAAACACACATGTGGCACGGAAGAAGCCAGAATCTTGAGAATACCTGGCCCAAGGAAATCTTGGAAGATAGTGAGTTAAAGAGAATAGTGACGATAATGACGATGGTAGGAGAGCATGTATGCTTTCTGGTCCTATGTACTAAGGGTTTTGTATACAAGCTCCCATTGGGAAGGCTACGAGCTAGGTGCCATTTTTATTCTCATCTTAAAGAAGAGGGATCTGAGCTAATTAAGCAGAGGGAAGGTTAGGGGCTTTTCCTGGCTGAGACCACAGGACAAAGCGGTGGTCACGCCCCATAGCCAGGACTTGATTGGCTGGAGATTTGATTGGCAGGAGAGCTGAGCGGCTTCTCCTGCCAGAAGCAGCTGGTGCCCTTCAGCCTTTCTTATACTTCAAGCCCTAAGAAAGGGCTTGCGTGCTTCCCAAGTGGCAACTTCTGTGCATTTAAAAATTTCCTCTTGAAAATCCCAGCCTTAGCCCATTCACAAAAGGTATCTGGGTCCTTTCTTGGCCGTGGCCTAGTCGTATTCACCAAAGAGAAGAGCGCGTCCCATAAGAGCTGGCGGCTTTGGGAGGACCGGGGAAGGCGTCAGCTGGCAGGAAGCTCCCTGAAAGAAATAGAGGAATCCCCACCCATCCATGAGCTGCCTATTCTTCACCCTTAGAAACGGGGCTTGTGATGTGCCAGGCACTGCAGGCATTTTGCCATTTAACCCTCCCGCTGCCCCACGCAGTAGGCCCCTTGCTAACAGTTTTGGTTGCTTTTGTTGAGGAACCTGCGATACAGAGGTCAAGCCACTTACTCAGGGTCATTCGGGGCAGTGGTGGGGCTTGACCCCTATTTGTTTGACTCCAAATCTGGCCTCTGAACTCTGAGAGACACTGCCGGCTTCTCGAGTGATGTGGGAAGTGGATTCGACTGAGCACGGCCTGGGCCGCGGTTCCCGTCCCTCTGCCACATGGACAGAGCCACAGGCCCAGTTCGCTGTGAAGGCCCAGCATCTTATACCAAGTCTCATTTTCAGAGCCAGAGATATTAGTGTGGAAATAGGACTTTTGATTCTTGAAAGGTCTGCTTGGTGAAGAGATGGTCAAACATTAAAACTACAAACTCCATTTTTTTGGGGGGGGCAATTCTGAAGCTTAAGATGTGTAATTTCATCTCAGTGCTTCAACACTGCCACCTCTGTGAACGGGTGAAGAGTTTCAAAGTTTTATACAGGAGGCTAAAAAACTAAGGCTCCTTGTGAAAATACTAAGTGTAAAACTTAGGAAAGAGGAATTCTGCTTTCTGTTCATTTCTGCTTAAAGACAACGAAGATATACTCCCTGGAAGGAACGGATGCCAAGACAGATGTATACAAGTGCCCTTTAGGATCCAGCAAAACTTTCAAATGTATTATTGTTTTCTTCCCGACAAACAGGGATTTCTGACAACATATTAACAACAAGCCTGAAATGCAAACCTGAGTCCTGGAGTGAAACCCCCAGGAGCAATGGTGCGATGTATCCAAGGGGGCCACCCTGGTAAGGGAGACACAGAAGGAGGGGGTGTGGAAAAGTGAACATGGGCGGGGGAGGGCAGCAGGTGGGGAGGGAATCCTGTTTCTGCCACTTAGTAGCCAGGGAACGGTACCCTCTGTCAAATCAGCTTTCCCCTCTCTCTAAGGGGCCGACACTTGCCAGCATCCCTTGCGGGTTGATGGGAGAGATGAAGCATGTGCGGTGTGGAGCAGGTGCCTGTCCCTTGGTAAGTCTTTCCCCCAGTTGTGAATTCCACGAATTTGAAAGCTACTAGTTGTAGCTCTTCTGGGGACCCTGACACAGGTTCAGCTTGGCCATTTCAGACCCTTCTCAGCTGAGGGATGTCCAGCGCCAAACAGGCTGGCATGTCCCTTGCGTTGTGTGTGAATGAGGCAGCCCAGGAATAATGCATGTGAAACCTCATTATGTAAATCCTCAGGTTTTCAGTACATGACAATGGCTTTTTTGGGGGCCCTTCTCTGTCCCATTCTGTGGTCTGGTGTCTCTGCTTTGGGACCTAGTCTGCCAAGCCCTGGGGGCGGGGGTGGGCACCCTGGGGAGGGGTGAGCTCTCCAGAGGGCACATCAAAGGGAAAGTCACAACTCTGTCACTGGCCCAGCTCTCCCTGGCATTGCTTGGTGTGAAAGGAAACTATCCTCTGCCTGAGGCAACCCCATGTCACACACAGATTAAGGCCTGTGATGTTTAATTCATAGCAGTGAGCACTGGAAACACCGCAACCAGGCTCCCTCAGAGCAGGACAGCCACTTTTCATTTCTGGGGCTCTAAGCCAGAGAGCCTGCTGTCTGGAAACCTATTGCCTGGAAGGTTCGCAGGATGGAGGGCAAGCTTCTGCAAGGAACTATCTGACCATCACCTCCTGCTTGAGGAGAAGGGCACCCTTCTATCACCTTGGCCTCCTTAGAGCTCATGCAGGCAACAAACACACACATACAAATACACACACATGCCAACACACAGCACATACTCACATGTACACACATACACACAAGCATGCGTATACAAATACACAGCCCCAAGTCAGAAAGACTGGAGTACTATTCTGGCTACTCAGAAGAGCAAACCCAAATCTTTATTCTCAGAGAGCTTATTCCTCGGTGTATCTCTGGCACCTGGCAGAGCAATGAAAATCAGAATCGCCGCCTTTAAAAACACTCGGGCTGTTCACTCAACTGATTGTGGTCATCATTGCAGGAGGCAGGGAAGTCAGATCATGATGCTAGACACCCTTAAACTCAATACAGTGCTGTGTGTCAATTATGTCTCAATAAAACTGGTAGAAGAAATAGTTATCTGGATAGAAAGAACAAGATAAAATACACGAATTATCAAAAGTTAAAAAAATACAGACAAGCTAGACTATGAGTCTCACAAAGCACTGTTCACAACAGCCAGGACATGGAAGCAGCCTAAATGTCGATGGAGGAGTGGATAAAGAAGATGTGGTACAAATATACAGTGGAATACTACTCAGCCGTAAAAAAGAATGAAGTAATGCCATTTGCAGCAACATGGATGGACCTAGAGACTATCATACTATGTGAAGTAAGTCAGACAAAGACAAGTATCATATGATATCACTTATATGTGGAATCTAAAAAAAATGATACAAATGTGCTTATTTATAAAACAGAAACAGACTCAAAGTCTTTGAAAACAAACTTATGGTTACCAAAGTGGAAATGTGGTGGGGAGGGATAAATTAAGAGTTTGGGATTAACATATACACACTATTATATATAAAATATATAATCAACAAGGACCTACTGTATAGCACAGGGAACTCTACTCAATATTCTGTAATAACTTATATGGGAAAAGAATCTGAAAAAGAATAGATATATGTGTATGTATAACTGAATCACTTTGCTGTACACCTGAAACTAACACAACACTGTAAATCAACTATACTCCAATATAAAATAAAAATTAACTTAAAAAAAAGAAAGTTTAAAAAAATAGAGGCAAGCTAGACTATGAGTCTCAGAGAGGCTAAGCTGACACATATATATGGAATCTAAAAAAAAAAAAAAAAAGAATGTTCAGATGAACCTAGGGGCAGCCAGGTATAAAGACACAGATGTAGAGAATGGACTTGAGGACATGGGGAGGGGGAAGGGTAAGCTGGGACGAAGTGAGAGAGTGGCATGGACATATATACACTACGAAACATAAAATAGATAGCTAGTGGGAAAGAGCTGCATAGCACAGGGAGATCAGCTCATTGCTTTGCGACCACCTAGGGGGGTGGGATAAGGAGGGTGGGAGGGAGACGCAAGAGGGAGGGATCTGAGGATATACGTATGCATATAGCTGATTCACTTTGTTACACAGCAGAAATGAACACAACACTGTAAAGCAATTATACTCCAATAAAGATGTTAAAAAAAAAAAGCTGCCTGAAGTCACACAGTAAATGGCAGAACAAGAGTCTAAACCTAAGTCTGCCTAACGCTAAAGCTATTCTGCCACCTTCCTTTGAAATGAGTGAATGCATTCTTTGCTGCCTGGATCCCACTGGGGCCTCAGTTGGCTGTTTCTAAAGGGAGCTGAGGGGCAGCCTCAGAGGCTCTGCTCCGAGCAGGGACCTCTCACCTTCTGCTGCCTGATCGCCCTGGTGACCCTCTTCTCCTGGTGCAGCCGCTCTTCCATGTGTGCCAGGGCCTCCTTCAGCAGCGCCTTTTCTTCGGCCTCTTTGGAGATGTCGTCCTTCAGCTTTGCCACCTGTGACTGGTACATCTGAACCGACACTTTGCTCTGCCTGAGCACACAGGAGAGACAAAGTCTCTTTTCTCCTCATCTTTCTCACTCACCACCAATGCTACCGACCTGGGAGATCCTCAGAACACTTCCATATATGCCTGGCTTCGCGGTTTCCTTACAAGTGGGGGGAAGGCTGAAGATGTGGGGACTAGAGGGCAGAATAAATAGCCCATTGGCTGTGGACGTGCAGCACGAAGGGGGCAACGGTTATGCTACCAGCCCCTCCCAATTTCCCAGAGAGGGTGGGGGAACGGATACCACTGAAAATAGGATGGAATTACGAAAAGCACACACATGGTGAAACATCAGACACATTTATAAAAGGTGCACCTTATTCCTTAAGAGTAGGGTACTTTAACTGCTGCTTTCTTGCCCAGAGACTTGGGTCCATCAGGCCCTGAGTCACCATCCCGCCTGCCCCCCTCCACACCCAGGCCTCTGTCCTCTTGTCCTGGTCCCTACGGGTCTGCAGCTGCACCGAGGTTTAGCCTGGAGAATGGAGGCCTGGGCCTTTTGCCGGAGACATGGGCCACACATGAGCTGTTCAATGTCCTTCTCGTATCGTCTCAAAAGCTCTTCTTTTCTCTGCAGCTGGTTCTTGAGTAGGGTGATCTTATCAAACACCAGGTACAGGTCTGTTTGTCGAAGCTGGTAGACTCTCTCCCTCTCTTTTGGGGAGAGGTGTTTCATGGACACGTGACCTGACATACCTTTGATGTTCATCAAAGTCCCGAGGGTTTTGCTCATGTCCATGTACTACGAGAAAGCATTTCGCAGGTAAGAGGCCTGGCCCAAGACCGCTGGAGGCCACTTTGAGGAGGCAAACGTCTAATTGTGTTTCATTCATTTTCTGCAGTTGCAGAGAAGAAACACATGCTTTGCAAATGAGTGCATTTGGGGCTTTTAGTACGACTTTCATTTTCCCCCGCATCCATTTACACTATGCCTTTTTGAGAACTGGGGGGAAGTGGGGAGGGGGAATGACAACAGACATAAACATTCATTCTTACTACCCAGTCTTCCAAGGAATTGGGCTCTGCAATTTCTAGCCCATGCTGGGATAGGAGATGGGTCTCGTGGAGCTACTGTAACAACTAAACATGTATGTGGAGTTGATGTTTAAACTATCTGCAGGGCACGCACGTTTGGACAGGAGGGGACTGATGCTGGGTATACCTACCAGCTTTTCACTAAGATCTAAAGCGTCAGCCACATCCATTTTCCTTAACTTCTCAGAGACCATGATGGACCCTGGGCTGGAAAGGCCATTTTGAGGCTGAAATAAAAAAAAGAAGAAAAACTCTCTTGGCATTCCGTTATGATTTTCTACATCCAGAAGAATAACCCAAAGAATAATGGAAGAACTGGAAAGATACTAAAAAATAATTTGAGAGAGTTAATTTTTTTTTTTTTTTTTCTTTTTGCGGTATGCGGGCCTCTCACTCTTGTGGCCTCTCCCGTTGCAGAGCACAGGCTCCGGATGCGCAGGCCCAGCGGCCATGGCTCACGGGCCCAGCCGCTCCGCGGCATATGGGATCCTCCCAGACCGGGGCACGAACCCGTATCCACTGCATTGGCAGGCGGACTCTCAACCACTGCGCCACCAGGGAGGCCCAAGAGAGAGTTAATTTTTTTAACATCTTTATTGGAGTATAATTGCATTACAATGGTGTGTTAGTTTCTGCTGTATCAAAAAGTGAATCAGCTATACGTATCCATATATCACCATATCCCCTGCCTCTTGCATCTCCCTCCCACCCACCCTATCCCACCCCTCTAGGTAGACACACAGCAACGACCTGCTCTCCCTGTGCGATGCAGCTGCTTCCCACTAGCTATCTATTTTACCTTTGGTAGCGTGTGTGTGTATATATGTCCATGCCAAGAGAGTTGGTTTTAAATCCAGTCTGACTCTGTGAACTGCTTTCTTTATGACTGTGTTCCTACCCCTTCAGAGCACAACTGCCTTTGAAATGATGCATCACTTGTGCCATTCTTTGGCCACCGTCTCGTCTGTCTTCCCTTTAGGCCAGTGGTTCTCAACCGGGGGTGACTCTGGCCACCCTACCCCCTCCAGGACATTTAGCAATGCCTGGACACATTTGTGGGTGTCATAATTGCTGCTGGCGTCTAGTGGGTAGAGGACAAGGATGCTGCTAAACACCCCACGATGCATAGGGCAGTCTCCCAAACAAAGAGTTACCTGGCTCAAAAAATCAGTACCGCTGATGTTGAGAAGACAAGCTCCAGAAAAATGGGGACCATGTGGCTTTTGCTCACTAGCTCCCTCCTTGTGCCCAGCATGGCACCTGGCAATGAGTGGTGCATAGTGGGCATGTTTGTTGAATGAACGAATGAAGGTTAAGTGGAAAATAGCCTCCCTCCTTTTTATTAAAGGAATCTCATTTCTGTGCAGCAGAAACCATACCCTCACAAAATTTGGCCCAACCTTCTCCTAGCTCTGGAACCTGGTGGGTGGGCATCCCTTCAGACCCTTTCCAGAGACAATGCAGATAGTGTTTGCAGCTGCATCTCCCTAAGACCCCAACCAGCCAGCTGGCTGCTGGAAGCCCAAATGACTGCATGGAATGGCCACCAGTCTGAATAGGTTACCCGATCTGAACGACTACAAATAACCATAATAAGCCTCCTTAAAAAATAAATTGGCTTTTAATGCTTGCCATGAGCCTCTCTTAGCCCTAGCATTTGTTGGTACTACCCTGAAAACCTCTGAGATTAAAAACAAAACAACTAAAAAACTATAATGGCCCCCAAAGTGACTGTGATAGATAAGAGTGGACATATTTGTCTATGTATCTATGGAGATGAGAATAAAAGAGGGTATCTGAAGATGACAATAAACCGGGCAGATCTGCTGCAAAAAGAACCTGAGATGCTGTTCAGTGTCTTCAGCTACCCTGAGCTGCATCCTCTGTACCTCTCCAGACGCCCCCTCTTTTCCTGAGGGGAGGGTCACTAAGGAAGAGCCTGGGCTACAGGATCCAAGCACACAGTCCCCACCCGGTCTCTGCAGGCTCGCAGACACACCACCAGGGACACACCCCTGGTGTGTCTTCAATCATTATTCTGTGACCTTGGGTGAGGTACTTGACCTCCTGAAGCCTTACTTTTTCTTATCTGTTAAATGGGGACAATAATAGTAACTATGACACAAGGCTGCTACGATGGTTAAATGACATAAGGCATGGAGCCAGCTGAGCTCAACGCCTGGCACACAGTAAGCAGTTCACAGATGTCAGCTATTCTTTCTCCTCCTCTTTCATTTAATTACTCCAACCTTGGAGGATTGAGAGTTAGGAGGTTTCCTGCTCTGTGGTGTCAGTGGTGGGATGAGGGCTTGTTGCCAAGGAGAAGGTCTTGGAAGCAGGACCATCAGGATGTGAGATCCAGCTGAGCTCCCCACCTGGAGACGGTCCCTCTACTCCCAACCTCAGAGAAGGAAGGTTCGATTTTATCAGGAAGACCAACAAGTTTCTGAAGACTCACATCTCTAGACGTGTGAGCAAATGTCTAGAAAAATTGTAGGAGAAAATGCTGGTACAGAGAGGATGGCTTTATTATGTTTTCCAAAAGCTGGTTTAGACTAGCTGCCGCAGCAAGCCACGCTGGCCTGAGCTGTCCATTGTCATGTGTCAGTCAAACACCCGATCAAACATCCATTTAGGATACAGGGCACTTTCAACCTAACAATCAAATTACTTCTGAAAATCCTGGAAAACTCAAACTATGCTCCCTAAGAAAGGAAGGTTTTCTTGGATAATACTCTTTAAATACTGTTTGACAATAATAACTATCATCTATTAAAGTGCTCGCTATGAGCTAGGCACTGGGATAAGCACTTTACATAATGATCTCCTTTAATTTTTCCATCATCATTTTACAGCTGGGAAATTGAAGTCCCAGAAAGGTTAGGAGGCTGCCCAAGGTCACAGAGCTTGCAGAGCTGGGATTAGGACACAGGTCTCTGATTCTAGAACTTGTGTCTTCTTAATCATCATGGCTCCCTTCTGCTGCCCTTTATGTGTTCATGTTTTTCAGTTTATAGCAAAAAGCAAATGTTAGGCAAGCTCATGACATACTGTTGTACATTAGCTTGTTGGATAATTTCTGCAGAATACAACATGTGATGTGAAAAGGAGGGCCCAGAGATTGACCTGGCCAGCATCAGTGCAATGCTATATCATGCTGTACATGATGGGAAGCCGCCTTTCTATTCAAACATTGGATCACTATTACGGCCAGGCACCGACCAGTCCATACAGGTGCCAGCCCATCAGGGAGGACCTGGCCTCGAACCAATGATGTATACAGTGGTGCCAGGGCACACGGCTAGTGTCTGTCCTCATGCCCACCCTCCCCACGTGTCAGTCAATGCAGAGACAAAGTTTCTTTGGTTACCGTTCCGATCTCTACTCTTGAACAAGTTGGCAAGTCAGGTTTTACATCCAATATTTTCCGAACATTTTTTTCCATCCCGAGGGTGTTTAAGTCTAGAAATGATCCATCCATGTGGTCCTTGTGATCTATAAAAGAAATAATTTACACTCAAAAGAAAGGCTCAGGAAGAAGTTACTGCATGTAAAAGTCACAGCTGCTATTTACTGGACACTTACCACAGGCCAGTACTAATTAGCTCACCATCCTCCCTTGGCAGGTGAGGCATCGAGGCCCAGAGAGGTGAAATGACTTGTCCAAGGCCACACAGCTCATATGAGGCTGCAGCCTCCCAGGGCGGGGGCACTGAGGGGGAACCTTCGGCCACAGGTGTGAGGATGGACTTGAACCCAGGCTTCTGTGTCCTAGCCCAGGGCTCCACCCAGCAGCAAGCTTGGTTTCTTGAAAGCCCTATTCCCTCTAAACAGGGTATTTATCCTGGGAAGTTCCCCAAGGTTGGTCCTTGCACAGCATCCGTCTATGAAATAGTCCCAGGGGAGGCGCCATCATTCACCTGGTGTGATCACTGCTTGGCTGAGGCCCCACTGGGCGTGGGCACGTGGGGGTGTGCAGAGTTGGAGGGGATGGCGTGTCAGAATGGAAGAGGTGGTTGGGTGAATGATGCCTCCCCCCCAAAGATGTCTGGGTCCTAATCCGTAGAGCCTATGAACATTACCTGACAGGGCAGAAGGACCTTTGCAGATGTGATGAAGGTAAGGATCTTGAGATGCGGGCTTATCCTGGATTAGCTGGGGGGACCCAACATAGGCGCATGGGTTCTTACAAGCAGCAGACACAGGGAGTCTGACTACAGACAGACAGAGACGGTGTTGTGACAGAAGCAGAGAGTTGAAGGTGCTCCTCTGCCGTGAGCCAAGGAAAGCGGGGAATTTTTATTTCCTCGCCTTTTCCAGTCTAGAGACTAGAAAAGGCAAGGAAACGGATTCTTTCCTAGAGCCTCCAGAAGGAAGCAGCCCCTTGCCTTTACCTTAGCGAAACTGATTTTGGACCTTTGGCCTCCAGAACTGTAAAAGAATAAATATGAGTTGTGTTAAGCCCCTAAGTTTGTGGTAATTTGTTAGAACAGCCATAGGAAACTAATATGCGGGGTGAAGGCAGGAGGTAGGATGAGAGGTGGGGAAATGCAGTGCATGTTCTGGAAGAGCTTAATTGGGTTAGAGCAGATGATGGGGGAGGGGAGGAGTAGAGGGAAGAGTCGGGATGGAAAGCTGAGCTCAGTTTGTGGCCAGCCTAGAACCGTAGCCTAAAGAGTATAAACTTGATTTAAACATCACTGAAATGTCACGAGTGTGACCTGTGTGCCCGGCCCTCTGCCAAGCCATCAATGCATCACCCCACTGTATTGTCCCGCCATCGCCTCCTTTTACACACGAGGCGGTCGGGCTCTGAGACCTGTGGCTGCTGGACGCCACACAGCTGGCAAATGGCTGAACCAGGGATTGGGATCACAGTGGTGTGACTCCAGGGTCTGAGTCACTGCTATTTCAGCTTCTGATGGAGCAGTGAGCTGGCTTAAGGAAGGGTGATTTTTTTTTTTCAGAAAAATAACCGGGATGTATTAGAGACGAAGGAGCCAGCAGCATTTCTCAACTGCAGCATCTCGACGTGTTGGGCTGGACAGTCCTCGTTGTGGGAGCCGTCCTGGGCACCGTAGGACGTTTAGCAGCATCCCTGGCCTCCACCTACTGGCTGCCAGGAGCATCACCCACCCAAGCTGTAATTATCAAAGATGAGAGGGTTTCAAGAAAGCAAACCGAGAGGGTTGGGTAGGCCAGAGAGAACATGGTGGGGGGAGGAAGCTGGGGCTTCAGTGCAGGGGGGCCACGTCAGTTGCCAAAGAGGCAAAGACAATGTGGGAAGTTGGTGGTGAGCACACAGGGTGTAATCCATTTCAAGGTCTTAGTGGGACAGGAGTACAAGCAGTAGAAAAGGAGCTAAAGAAGCAGTGGTCCCAGTGAAGATGCACCAGCTTGAAGCGCATGTTTGATGACGAAGGACAAAGATGGAGTGGGAGGCTTTAGACGCTGAAGAAGGAGGTCGTGATTCAGGAGCTTGTGCACAAGGTGGTCTGGGAGGGAGAGAGAAGGGGAGACTCAGGGAGGGAAGAGCTGCATTTGGAAAGAGAACGTAGTGAGGGAAGATGGAGGGAAAGGAGGAAAGGTGGGTGCGGAGAGAGACAGGAGGGGAGCTGAACCGGCTTGTGCCTGGGCCCTTGACCTCTGACAATGCCACTTGCTGAGAATTTCCAGCTTGGAAGAGTGAGAATAATAATATTATAATAATAGCTATTCAGTATTAACCACTTGCCGTGTGCCAGGCACCACGCCAGAAGTTTACCACGTGATATTTTCTGATCATTACAAACAGCCCAGCAAGGAAATGTGTTTGCATTTATAGGTGAGACACAGACGCCCAGCAAGGTTAAGCTATGGAGCTGGTAAGCAGTAGGATCAGAATTCAGACCTAGGTCTCTCATTCTCTTTTCAGAGAGACTAGAGGCTGGAGAGTGAAGCGCTGGGCTGGCTGATGTGAAGGGTGCGTGAGGAGAGGGGCGCTGGGCGGATCCCGAGATGGCAGAGATGGGTGATGCGGACTTGGGCTGTTGGAAAGAGGGATTTTCTTCTCTGGGAGAAGAAGCAATTCTTGATTATAGTTCTGGTTACAAAAGTTACATATGCCTGTTACACAAATCCAAACAGGGCAGAAACCCATAAAGTGGAAAGTGTCCCCCCGCTGTATCCTCAGCGGCCGGCACACAGTAGGGCTGCAATAAATAGTTGTTGAACAACTGCGGGAAAGTCAAGGCTCACGCAGTCTCATCATGCTGGGATAATACTCTCAACACTTTTATGTCTTTTCCTCCAGATTTCTCCTGTGGTTGGATATTGGCATTTGAAAAAAAAAAAAAGAAAAAAAAAGGGGAGAACACTGTGCATATTGTATTACAACTTTCTGTTTTTTCACATAAAAATACTGCGTACCTTGGATATCTGAGAAAGAGCGATTTTCTATGTATGCAGGGAATCCTTTTATTTGCAACAAAGTCTTGCAGAAATAGACACAATCAACTGAGCTTGCAAAGATAAATGTAAAAAGTCCTTTCTTTCCCTTATCAAAAGAAGCTGAGAAACCAGGCAGGAGGAGAGGGGAGCTGACTTTTAAGGTCCTCCTTAGATGTTTCCTGTCTTCCAGTGGGACCACACAGTAATCCTTCACCAATCAGATTTTTTTTTTTTTAGGTCGCAGCTTTTTTATTTTTTAATTGAGATATAGTCAATGTAAAATATTGTATGTTTCAGGTGTACAACATAGTGATTCACAATTTTTAAAGGTTATATTCCATTTATAGTTATTATAAAATATTGGCTATGGGCTTCCCTGGTGGCGCAGTGGTTGAGAGTCTGCCTGCTAATGCAGGGGACACGGGTTCGGGCCCTGGTCTGGGAGGATCCCAAATGCCGCGGAGCGACTAGGACCGTGAGCCGCAACTACTGAGCCTGCGCGTCTGGAGCCTGTGTTCCGCAACGAGAGAGGCCGCGACAGTGAGAGGCCAGCGCACCACAATGAGGAGTGGTCCCCGCTTGCCACAACTAGAGAAAGCCCTCGCACAGAAACGAAGACCCAAGACAGCCAAAAAAATAAATAAATAAACAAATGTGGGTTTTAAAAAAAAAGAAAAGAATTAAAAAAAAATAGGAAAAACTGAAATTAAAAAAATATATATTGGCTATATTCCCTGTGCTGTAAAATATATCATTGTAGCTTATTTATTTTATACATAGTAGTTTGTACCTCTTTTTTTTAAATTGGAGTATAGCTGCTTTACGATGTTGTGTTAGTTTCAACTGTACAGCAACGTGAATCAGCTCTATGTATTCATATATCCCCTCTTTTTTGAATTTCCTTCCCATTCTGGTCACAAAAGGATGGAACGCTTCATGAATTTCCATGTCATCCTTGCACAGGGGCAATGTTAATCTTCTCTGTATTGTTCCAATTTTAGTATATGTGCTGCTGAAGTGAGCACGGTAGTTTGTTCCTCTTATTTCCCTACCTCTAACTTGTCCCTCCCCCTTTCCTGCTCCCCACTGGTAACCACTAGTTTGTTTTCTATATCTGTGAGTCTATTTCTTTTTTTCTTATATTCACTAGTTTTATTTTTTAGATTCCACATAAAAGTCATATCATACAGTATTTGTCTTTCTCTGTCTGACTTATTTCACTAAGCATAGTACCCTCCAAGTCCATCCATGTTGCTGCAAATGGCAAAATTGCATTCTTTTTTATGGCTGTGTAGTATTCCACTGCATATATAGATATAGATATAGATATAGATATAGATATAGATATAGATATAGATATATCACATCTATTTTTGGGGGGTGGCCACACCATGCAGCTTGTGGGATCTTAGTTCCCCAACCAGGGACTGAACCTGGGCCGTAGCAGTGAAAGCGTCAACTCCTATCCACTGGACTGCCAGGGAATTCCCTACTGCATCTTCTTTATCCACTCATCTGTTGATGGGCATTTAGGTTGCTTTCATGTCTTGGCTATCGTATATAATGCTGCTATGAACATTGGGGTGCATGTATCTTTTTGAATTAGTGGTTTTCATTTTAGGGGAATAAATACCCAGGAGTGGAATTGCTGGATCATATGATAGTTCTATTTTTAGTGTTTTGAGAAACCTTCAAACTGTTTTCCGTAGTGGCCACACCAATTTACATTTCCACCAACAGTGTACAAGGGTTCCTTTTTCTCCATATCCTCGCCAACAGTTGTTATTTGTGTTCTTTTTGGTGACGGCCATTCTGACAGGTGTTAGGTGATATCTTAACCAATCAGATCTTTAGTAGTGACCCCAATCTCCTGGGCTGCTCATGACATGATCCAACAATAGTTACTCAACCTGGATTTCCCTGAGGGATTTATTCCAGGATTTTACAGACCTAGCTCGTTACGTGCGTTTTATCCCTTAGGACAATATTTTAAAAGGCAGGTAGTATGGTGGTTCAGAGCAGGGGCTTTGAGGTCACAGGGACCTGGATGGAGTCCCAGCTTTACCACTCGGCAGCTAGGAAATGCAGCCCATTGTCAAGAGCTGAGGAAGAAGGCCTGGGAAGAGAACTGAGTGCTCACGGCTAAGAAAATCTGACTAGCTGTCAAATAGAGATGTGGCAGGGGTCACAGGTAAAGGCACCTCGGCGTGAGTAAATCAAGCTGCCCTGCCTGTGCGCATACCCATCTGCTTGCCATCCACATTTAGTTCACATTCAATCAACAAGTATTCAAGGCTGATGCGGATGGCAGCTACCATTTACTAAGGCTTATGTGTGACCCCATGATTTGGGTACCAAGTCGTTTAATCCTCACAACTACCTGGTGAGATCTTAACCCCATTTTATAACCAAGTAAACAGAGGCACACAGAAGTCGAGACTTGCTCACACAATGAGTAAGCGCACACTTGAGAGTCACACCTTAGCAGCTGGTCTCCAAAGCCTGAACTCAGAATTATTTGCTCTAATGCAAATGGGGCTTTGCTGGGGCGAGGCCCGCGGTGCGCATCAGACACCCTTCACTCCAGGGAATGAAACTCTCAGGTTTGTCTCTGTTCAAGTTAACGACAGAACCTGTCCTCTAGGAACTGGGCATGTACCTGGTACCCCTCTGGATCTTCGGAGGGCATGTGGGGTCACAGAAAAAGCACAAGTGCTAGGATCACAACGACCTCAGTTTGAGTCCTGACCCTACCATGTACCAGCTGTGTGACTTTGAGCAAGTTCCTTAATGTTATTGATACTCAGTTTCCTTACTTGCAAAATAAAGACGACAATAGTACCTGGCTCATTGGGCTGTTGGAAGATGAAAGTACACAGTACATGTAAAACAACTAACACAGTGACAAGTACCGAGGAGGAATTAAACAAACCATGGTTCCTACCCTCCTCTTAGGAACTGTGAACACAGAAGGCTCTTAGGACTGTTTGTGTATGGTGATGAGTGACTGGGGGATCCCCTGCTGGCCTCAGTAATGGGAAGTACCTTGAATCACTTATCATGGTGGTCTAACACATAAAAAGTTTTTGAGCCAGCTTCTTTTTTTTTTTTTTTTTTTTTTTTAGCGGTACGTGGGCCTCTCACTGTGGTGGCCTCTCCTGTTGCGGAGCACAGGCTCCGGACACGCAGGCTCAGCAGCCATGGCTCATGGGCCCAGCCGCTCCGCGGCATGTGGGATCTTCCCAGACCAGGGCACGAACCCGTGTCCCCTGCATCAGCAGGCGGACTCTCAACCACTGCGCCACCAGGGAAGCCCCTGATGGCTTAATTTTGCAACCCATGTTTCTTTACGGTAATGTAAGACTAGATTTAGAGACAGAGGCTTCAGTGACTCCTGAAGCCTGGGGAGGGGACAGTGCACACATTGCTTGGCCCCGCTATTACTAGGATAGAGATCATGACCTTTCCTTGTTTTAGTTCTGATTTTGAAGAACAGCTAGAACTGTGGGCCACATCTCTCTTGGTTTCACGCACACTCAGACTCTGCCATGATTACAACAACAGTAATACAGTGGGTGGGGAGGGTCTGGGTTGCCGGGAGAAATGCAACGCCCCTCTTCTCTATGCTCTCTGTGAGGGGCAGGCACTTACAGAAAAGTTAATCTTGATTTTGCCTCTCTTTTTTTTCTTAAACCCCACATTTGTTTATTTATTTATTTTTTTGGCTGTCTTGGGTCTTCGTTTCTGTGAGAGGGCTTCATCTAGTTGCAGCAAGCAGGGGCCACTCTTCATCGCGGTGCGCGGGCCTCTCACTATCGCAGCGTCTCTTGTTGTGGAGCACAGGCTCCAGACGCGCAGGCTCAGTAGTTGTGGCTCACGGGCCTAGCTGCTCCACGGCATGTGGGATCCTCCCAGACCAGGGCTCAAACCCGTGTCCCCTGCATTAGCAGGCAGACTCCCAACCACTGTGCCACCAGGGAAGCCTTGCCTTTCTTTTAAAACACATTTAAAAGAAATTCGCACCACCTTCTGGATTGCCTTAGACATATCCTGGCTGGGGTTGTTTAATCACCGGAGTTGAAAATCACTCCTCTATTCTCATTCATTATTGCAAGAATGTCAAGGTTGTGCAGCCTCCCTGGAGAGCGCTTTGGCAAGAAGGATCAACGATAAATGTTGGAGTTTCCCAGGTGTGGCCCTGGGCTCTCCCTTCTCATTCAATACTTTCTTCCTAGTGATACCATTCACACGTATGGCTTTAATCACCATCCATCCATCCACCCGTCCATCCATCCCATCTGACTAAGCACCCGCTATGTGGCACATGTTCTTCTGGGTTCCGGCGCCACATCACTGATATGGTTGGATATCCAGGGTGACAGCTGCGTCCTTGGCACCTCACTTTGGATGTCTACAGGCACCTCACACTCATCTTCCCTCTCAAACCCGGTCCTCCTGTGGCATTCCTTACTCTGGATTTTAGTGAAGGAACCACATCTGTACTTTTAACACAAGCCAGAAACCTGGAGATCTGTAGCCCCCTTTCTCTCCATCACTTCCCTTCTAGCCATATCTAACTCCATCACTGAGGCCTGTTGATTCATCTCTTAAATGCCCCTGGAATCTTCTCTCTTGCTCCGTCCCCTCCATTGCCACAGTGAGGGCCACCATCGTGTCTTGTGACAGCCTCCTAACTGCTCTCCCGGGGTTCTGTGCTGGCCACCTTCCTGTACATTTTCCACTCGTGGCCAAGATGACTGTCTCCAAATGCAAGCCTGTTTCATCAGTTTCTTCCTTAAAACCTTTCGTGGGCTTCTGCTCTCAGGTTAAAGCAGAGCTTCTTACCAGGGCTCTGCAAGCCCCCGGCCACAACATGATACAGCCCCTGTGGACCTCCTTCACCAGTCCCTGCCCTCCGCCTCCATTTCTTTAAGCCCCTTGAGTTCTCCATGCTTCCTTCGATCCCACCACGCTGCTCCCTCCACCCAGAATGCCCTCCCCTCCCCTCTTTGGCAAATAACTCCTATGCACCCTGCAGTTGCCCTGCCGTCCCTGACCAGGTCAGAGCCCTGCACTTCTTCAAAGCAACTGTCATGATTAAAGTTTTACATGTGAGTGATTTTTCAGTTAAGGCCCCACCCTATTCCTCCCTGAGACCCTAAGATCTACAAGCGCAGGGAGAGTGCCTGTTAGTTCCCCAATATTTTATAATGAAAGATTTCAAATGTACAGCGAACAGGGAGGAATTTTACAGCCAACATCCATATACCCCTTAACCTGGATTCTACCCGTTTCTGACCCCATTATATTTCCATCCTGCACTGTGCCTGGTATCTAGGAGGCCTGCGATAAATCTTTGTTGAATGAAAGTGGTTCATATCCTTCCACATCTAGGATGATAAAGATAAGATGAACAGGTATGTGTGAATAATATTTATGTCAGCCTCATCTATTAAGTGTGAAAAACTGGAAGCAACTTAAATGCCCATGATAGAGGACTGGCTAAATAAATTATGGTACATCCTTCAGAATGGGGTTCCTTGCCATCAGTGACAGCGATGATGTAGATCTGTGTGTATTGACATTGAAGGATGCTCCAGATGTACTGTTAGGAATGAAACTAAAGGAAATTGGGTATAATATGACATTATTCTTTTGTAAAGTTAAAAAATCAATACACGTGGATAGGTAGTGCCTATTTTATGCCAGGTACTATTCTAAGTACTTTACATATATCAATGCATTTTAATCCTCACAAAAATCCTACAGGGTGAGTATTCCCTATTATCCCCATTTTACAGGTAAAGAAACAGGCACAGAGAGGGGAAGTAACTTGCCTAGAATCACACAGCTCTTTCCATGGGAAAATGCCCTGGAAGTTCCACACAAAATATGATAGTAGTGACGATACCAAACGCTAGCGAGGATGTGAAGCAACAGGAACTCTCATTCATTGTTGGCGGGAACGCAAAACAGCCACTTTGGAAAAGAGTTTTGTGGTTTTCTTAAAAACTAAACGTACTCTACGGACTTCCCTGGTGGCCTAGTGGTTAAGAATCTGCCTGCCAATGCAAGGGACACAGGTTCAAGCCCTGGTCTGGGAAGATCCCGCATGCCGCAGAGCAACTAAGCCTGTGTGCCACAACTACTGAGCCTGTGCTCTAGAGCCTGTGAGCCACAACTACTGAGCCCGCGTGCCACAACTACTGAAGCCTGCGCACCTAGAGACCATGCAACGCAACAAGAGAAGCCATTGCAATGAGAAGCCCGTGCACCACAAGGAAGAGTAGCCCCCGCTTGCAGCAACTAGAGAAAGCCCGTGCGCAGCAATGAAGACCCAACGCAGCCAAAAATAAATAAAATAAAATAAATTAAAATAAAAAAAAACACCTAAATGTACTCTAACCACACGATTCAGCAACCGCGCCCTTGGTATTTACTCAAAGGAGTTGAAAACATGTCCACACAAAACTCTGCACGTGGACGTTTATGGCAGCTTTATTCATAACTGCCAAAACTTGGAAGCCACCAGGATGTCCTTCAGTAGGTGAATGGATAATGGAATATTATTGGGCACTTAAAAAGAAAAAAAGAGCTATCAAGCCATGCAAAGACTTGGAGGAAACGAAAATGCATATTACTAAATAAAAGAAACTAATCTGAAAAGTTGTATGATTCCAACTACATGATATCCTGGAAAAGGCAAAAACTATGGCGACGGTAAAAAGATCTGTGGTTGCCAGGGGCTGCGCGGGGGCTGGGAGGGAGCACAGAGGATTTTCAGGGCAGTGAAACTATTCTTTTTGGGGGGGGGATAGGTTCTTTTATTTGAAATAAAAATGTCCAGTTTTGAAAAGAAAAGAAGGTTTCTTAAAAACATAAGTCCTCAAACCACAGGTTTCCCCATGACGAGTTGAATTCCTGAACACTGCAGAGGGATTACTGGAGCTGTTGATTACTTAAGGCACTAATAGGAAGGCACTGAAGAACAGCAGGGCCAGGCTTCAATCAGACAAATGTGCGCTGCCCTGGAGGAATTGCATAGGCTGGCTTTGAAGTTGGCTTCTCCTTTGCTTCTTTTTATTTTGTTAAACTTGTAGCTTTACTTTCCTCAATTTCTAGAATATCAGTTTCTAGATATTTGGGTTTATGGGTTATCATCATTTTGCTTTATTATCACGTCCCTGATCTGTAACTTCACCCACCCCACTTCCCCTCTATGGACTCCACAGGTGGCTTTTAATGAATTCTCTGTCCTTTCTGTTACTGTGTAGTTACAGAGTGACCTGAGAAGTGAAACTCATAAATCGAGTTGACCTAATACCAGGGCTTTGTGCACAGAATCCACCAATCTGCTCAGAGATGGCCTGATCTGAACCACATCCCCCACCATGCTCCCTGGCTTCTGCTTAGGGCAGTAGATTTGGGATCAAAGGCACCTTCAGGACTGGACCATCTTCCCGGTGGAGCATCGTGATTTACAGGGCCTCTGGGTCCTCCCCGGGGTGGGCCTCATTATTGGTGGACCTGCTGGTCTCAGGACTTAATGAAGCTCAGGTTGTTGATGTCTCATCGCAGAAAGAATTCAGTGAGAGACAAAGTGATAGGTAAGACGTGGACTTATTTAGAGAGAAACACACTCCACAGACAGAGCGTGGGCCATCTCAGAAGGCGAGAAAGGCCAGGGCAGTGAAACGATTCTGTATGATATTATAATGGTGGATACATGTCATCACACATTTGTCCAAGCCCAAACCCATAGGATGTACAACACCAAGAGTGACCCCTACACAGCACTGTAAATCAACTACACTCCAATAAAATTAAAATGAAAAAGAGTGAACCCTAATATAAACCATGGACTTTGGGTGATTAGGATGTGTCAATGTAGGTTCATCAGTCCTGACAACTGTACCTCTCTGGTGCTGATGCTGATACATGGGGGAGGCTGTGTATGAGTGGGGACGGGGGGTACCTGGGAAATCTCTGTATCATCCTCTCAATTTTGCCATGAACATAAAACTGCTCTGAAAAACGTCTCTGCTCTCTCTATGTATATATAGGGTTACTTCTGAGAGAGAAGATTGAGCATAATTTCGATTTTTCCTGTTGACTCTGTCACGTCTCCTTTTTCTCCAGTAATCACGTCGCACTTGTGTACTTGTTTCCAGGAACACTGCTTCTCAAGTGGTGAAGCAAAGTGAAGTCTGGAGAAGGGAACACTTGGCCACATACCTAAGAAGCCTCCCTCAACAGATGTCCCATCGTGATCAGATTCAACGCAATAGTTCAGTCATGTAACTATGTGAGAAAAGAGTTTCAATCACCTTTGTCGGAGCTGCAGAACTGGATCCCCACCTCGTGGAGGAGATGCTCCGTTTCCTCCAGCCAGGACAGTGACAGGCGCAAGATGTCCAGCGCCACCTTCTGGAGCCCTGAGACAGGTGGGCTGACCTGCAGGTGCTGCAGGAGGTCGACCTCCTTCTTCAGGTCATTGCTACAGCAAGACATTGTCATGCATGCCTGGAAAGAGATGAGGTCGTGAGGAGCCCGGGCACCATCGCCAGAAATACCACCTGATGGCTGTGACCCGCACAGAGCAGTGTTCTTGACGGGCCCGTGAAGCAGGCAGGGCCGTATGTTGGCCGCCCTGTGACGGCCCAGTTCTACTTCCCTTTTTGGGGGGGCGGAAGGAAGGAGGCAGCTTTTATTTCACGTGCACTCTAATTGGGACTCTGGATGGTCAAAGAGACCCTTTGTTTAGGTATAGGCAATTCCAAAGCCAAATTGCCAAGGACGATTTGGCTGAAAGGGGAAGCAAATTTGGTTACAGAATTCCTGCTGAGATCAACACACAAGCTGGTCATAAAGTGCGGTTTCCTGATTTGAAAGAGTGCTGACAAGCCAACATTTGCCCAGACTCCCCAGATAGCAGCTGCATATTTCCAGAGAAAGCAGAAGCAGCTGCCTGATGTGATAAGCTGGATCCCTGCATGGGAGCCATGAAGTGGGGGCTCTGCCAGACCCTCTGGTCCAATAAGGGTAAGAGCAGCCTTCCACTGCTGGGACAGAAAAGAAAACTGCAAATAAAGAGCAGAATGTTTCTTTGGTTTCTCTGGAAATAACACGGGGCTGTTTTTTTTTCCCCCGGGGTCTGGGGCCTCCCAAAGGCAGTACTTGGAGTGTGTCGGGCAGCTTCTCCTTGGCCACACCAAGTTCACCTGGGAGGCATTTCTGGAGGTCCTTTGTTTTCTGATCTCAAACAGATTTCTCCAACAAGAGAAAAGGTGGACTAAAAGCAGAGCTGGACAATTTCCTGAACAAGGAGCACAAAAATGAGACACAGGGGACATTTGAGGAATGGAGAAGGGGGCACCTGGCAACGGTCTAAGGATGTCTTCAGCTTCTTGATGTTCTGGGTGATTTCCTCCTCTTTGCAGCTGCTGAGCTGGGTCTCCTTCTGCAGGGTCTGCTTTTTCTGCCAAACGTTGATATTGTCCTCTGTGACCCTGCTGCTCTTCTCTAGTAACTGGTGAGAAAAAGAAAAAAAAAAAGATTTAAAATGCAGGGTGGGGCTTCCCTGGTGGCGCGGTGGTTGGGAGTCTGCCTGCCGATGCAGGGGATGCGGGTTCAAGCCCTGGTCGGGGAAGATCCCACATGCCGCGGAGCAACTGGGCCTGTGAGCCACAACTACTGAGCCTGCGCGTCTGGAGCCTGTGCTCCGCAACAAGAGAGGCCGCGATAGTGAGGCCCGCGCACCGCGATGAAGGGTGGCCCCTGCTCGCCACAACTGGAGAAAGCCCTCGCACAGAAACGAAGACCCAACCCAGCAAAAATAAATAAATTAATTAATTAAAATGCAGGGTGGCTCTGGGGGGAGGGGACCTGGAGGGCTTCAGCTTAAGCTCAGAGGAGGGAGGTCCTGGCGTGTTTTGGGGATGGCTCTGGAGGGTGGATATTGGCTCTGTCACCGGGGCATGTTTCCCAGGATCAGAGATGGTTTTTTAAGAGCCAAAGGCCTGTCATGTGGCCACAAGTGTGTTCTAGATTCTTCTGCATTCTGGGAGGGATTCATCACGCTGAGCCTGATGCTGTGGGCTCCTAAAAAGGAGGTCGTCCGAGAGAAGCCCGTGGTGTGATCTTGTGACCCGCGCGCTGACACCCAGGATTGGAGAGGATAAACGGAAGGATAATAAGGCATCGTTACAGCCAGAGGCCCACCCTCACTGCCATCTGCCACTTCAGGAGGAACGAGCGAGCGAGGACGCACCGTCCATGCTGAGGCCGCCCCTTTCCTCGCGGGGCTAACGGAGGTTCACCGTGCGGGTCTGCCGACCAGACACAGTCCTGGGTGGTTTAATTTGATTTTCACAGAAACACTGCAAGGGAGTTTAACTGGCTTTTACTTTAAAAGCCAGGAAATCCCAGAAAATCAAAACAAATTTCATGGTGTAGCAACAGTGTGAAAAATATGTGCCACCAACAAAAAACAGGAACATATGCTCCCAGTGTCTGGAGCCCCGGGTCCCTGAAGGAGAAAGTGGGGAAGAGAGACGAGCCGTCTGATTGGAGACAGGTTTGTCCTGGAATGGTTTCACGCGTCCGCAAGTGGCCTTGAGGACCTGACCTCTGAAAAGCTCCAGCTGCAGCACAAAGAAAGGGAAGGGGATGAGGTGAGTGGCGCAGCTGCAGCTGCAAGGCTAGGGGAGGCACCTCCATCGCTGGGTCTGGGAGAAATCGGTGAGAAGGCTCTGCACGCCTTTAGTGGTCATTATGGGTAATTAACACCTTCACCTCTCACCGGAAGGGGCAGTGCCCACACAAGAGAGGGGGACAGCAGGTTTTAATGACTTTTCAGGTGTGCCCGCTTAACCTAGCCGACGCACACGGTCAGCACACACACGTCTCGGGCTCTCGGAAGAGCCACTTGCTGCCAATTATCCAGTGGGAAGTCCAGGGCCAGGAGTGCTCTTCCGTAATTGCTACGTTGGCACCAGGCTGTGAGATAAACATTGAGGCTGCCAGCCCGGGTAACTCGTGTCATCAGCAAGGGCTCCTGGGGAGAGAAGGTGGAGCTGCCTGCTGCCGTTTTGTGCCTTAGACCTTGTGTCCTGAAGACGACGTCTCCTGTATTCCTCTCCAGGTCCCCGGAGCCTGGTGCAGTGCCTGGCACACAGCAGGCACTCAATAAACGTTCATCGAATGCTTAGAACAGAAACACCTGTCAAGTCAGATGTTCAAAGTCCTCTCCTTCAGTTCAGCCAGTTTTTACTGAGTGCCTCCCTGATGCTGGTGTCTTCATATTATGGATGATGAAACAATGCAGTTAAATTAAATCAGGGCTTCTAGAATGACGAGTTCAAGATACCCCAGGCTCATGAGACTGGAACGGCAAAGAAGCCCACGTTTCTCTGGAAATTTCCCAACGTGATGGCCCTTGGCCTGGGTTTTTGGCTCACTGGCAAAATGTGGTCATGAAAGGCTCTAAAACAGAGCCCTGAAGGACCACAAGGGCCACGGAATCAATGAGAACGTCAACAGGTCCTAAGACACAGGAGTCTGCTGCACACCAGGGAGCTCTGGGAAGCCAAGTAGAGGAATTGTGACTCTCCTAAGGACACCTCTGCAGTCATCCTGCCAGAAGCCAGCCGGGTGATTGGAGGGACTCTGGGTCGTCTGCTGGTTTCATGGCCAAGGGAGGGTCCTAGCTCGCCTGAGGAAGAGGTTATGTAGACAGGGCCCTGTGGGCAATGGCCCGCGTTATCACCAGAGGCGCCCTACAGGACTGCTTGGTGGGGGGTGGGGGTGGGGAGGGACAGGTCCTGCTGGACGATGGGCTGAGTCCTGTGGTCACTGGCCTGGGGAAGGGCAGGACTTTAGGTCGGGAGTGGGCTGTGGAGACAAGGGGGTGAAGCAGGAAGGCCCAGGCAGCGCAGAGAAGCCTCGTTCGTCCTTTCTCTCTCGAGTCTAGACCTGGAGGAATCTCAGTGTCTTTGAGGGTCTTCCTGGATGACCCCTGACCAGAGCCATGACCAGGCGCTCGGCAAGTGGCGCAGATCATGCCCTCAAGGCGGGTGTGCGCCGTGAGTGCAGAGTGCCAGCAAGGTGAGGGGTAGCCCAGGTGCACGGAGGGAAGCCCAGGCTGGCGGGCTCTCTGCCTTGCTAAGGGGTCGGCACCCTGCAGGAGAAAGGACACCGGGGGTGATGGTGTGGAAGTTGGTTGAAGAGGCTTTAAAACCTACCTGAGGGTCAGCATAGTCCTTTAACTTGTGGGTGCCTCTGAAGTTTAGCGCGTGGGACAAATTCCGGTCACACTGATGGTTCAGGCTTGGATGCTACCAAACGCAAGGGCTTTGGGAACTGGGCTGGGTGGGACGGAGGGCTCCTTTGAGGATTGTGGTTCTTAACCTTTTTTGGTGGTTTACAGATCCTTCTGAGCACCCAATGAGTGACGAGGTGGACTCACTCTCCCAGAAAAAGAAAAGCACAAACACATACACGCAAAACGTTCTTGGTCCCCCTGGAGCCGTGGCTGCCAGGAGAGGATGCCTCGTGGAGGGGGTCCAAGATGGGCTGCCCTCGGTGGGCTGTGTTCTGGAGGGCCAGTGCCCCGTCTTGGGTTCTCCTTTGCTCTCCCTTAGCCTTTGGTGAAGGCTCGTTTGCATGTTCTGGCCCTCATGTCTGTGCCACGTGTCAGAGGAAGGGCCACTGGGCCATCGTGGGTCAGAGCCCTGGGAAATGGCCCTCTCCCCACCCTGCCCACCTCCACCTGGCATAAGCTGTGGTATTCTGGGTTTTACTTTATTAAGAAAAGTGACAGGACTTCCCTGGCGCTCCAGTGGTTAAGATTCCACGCAGCCACTGCAGGGGGCACGGGTTCCATCCCTGGTTGGGGAACTAAAATCCTGCAGGCCACGTGGTTCAGCCAAACAAAACAAACAAACAAACAAACCAACAAACAGAAATGTGGCATTTCCCTGGGGACACTGACTGTAGCATCTGTTTGGGGTCCCAGAGGAAGAAAGATCGCTGTAAATGTCAGGACAAAAAATGTGAAGGAGAAAGTGCTAGAAACACCACCGGGGTCAAGAGCTCAAACCCTTCCCAAGAGGGAACCGCACAGCTGGTTCCCTGGGGTGGGCCTTGAGCTGGGACTGGCTGCTTGGTCAGGGTCTCAGGCAGCAGCAAACACTGGAGTGGGCAGCTTCCCAGAAGGAAAAGCCTCTTTAGTGAAATCCACGGGGACGCCGAAGCCGCACAAAGCCCTGCCCCTGAGATAAGCGGGTGAACTAAGCCAGGCCGTCTTCCTCCTCATTCATCCCTGCCGGCCGCTTGGGTGCGGGATTCCGTGGAGAGCACGGGCCCGTGAAGGGGCTCTGCAGCACGCCTACCTGACCTACTGCCCTTTCCAAATTGGCTTTAATGAGGTTTTCTCTGTTCCTCATTTCTTGCAGCTGAAGCAATTTCCTTCTGGAATCCTGCCGAAGCTTCTCTTCCACCTGAAAGGATGATGAAAGCGTGGGCTTGCTGCTAATGTGATCATCATGCCCTCTGGGGAAACTCTTCTGGGGGGGCTGCTAATGGCAGTGGGGGAGTCCCTGAGGGGTAGGGACAGCTGCAGCCCAGCAGCAGGGGTCACAGGCATGCACAGGGTGGAGGCAAACTCACAGGGAGTTGCCCCCTACGGGAAAGGGCCGAGCTCTGCACCCGGGACTCAACTATGTTCTACCGCACACTCCCATCCCAGCTCGGTCCCAAACAAGCCGTACGACACTCGGAAAGTTATTTCACTGCTCCGTGACTCAGTGTCCTCATCTGTCAAATGGGGATGATGATACTAGTATCACTGCATAGAGTTATTGTGGGGATTCAATGTTTGGAATAGTGCTTAAGGGCTCTGTGAGTGTGTTAAGTACTGTTGTAACCTAGGAAAGGTGGACAGGAATGTCCGCCGTACAGTCTCGTTCTAATAACTCGTGATGGGTACTTGGAAATGTTATGATTGGGTTTATTATCATAACTGTTTGTCGTTACCACTTTGAGCACACTCACTGGTGGTAACCTCTCTGGAGGCTTGCTAAAGCAATGTCTATTAAGAACTGCAGCCTGCCAAGGAAGGTATTTAAAGTGGAGAAGCTTGCCTACTTTTCCCCCCTTGCTTGGGTAACAGTCAACGCACGGTAAGCTTGGGCGTGCTCCACGCTACCCTTGGCTGGCCAGTGTAGGCCTTGCAGCTGCTCAATTCTTGGATGCACCTGCTGAGCCCTGGGCCCTGGCACTAACAGGAAATGAGGCAAACTCTCATAAATAAATGGAAAGTTTTTGTGCTGAAACAAATTCACAGGCTGTTTTTTTAGGGATCTGAAGAGGGGGATCACAGGGATGTAATAAAAGACCCAGAAAAGCCCTTAAGAGCTTTCTTCTGAGTAGTGTGGTCCAGTGGAAGAGCCTCTACCCAGCTCCGTTACCTTGGAAAAGTCATCTAAGCTCTCTGGGCCTTAGTTTTCTCCCAGGTCTAAACATGCTCGGACTTCTATGTCAGCAGCCTTTTTCATGTGCTGCAAAAGCCAAGTCCAGCCTTGGACTCTGCCCCTGTCTGTGTTCTGCATGAACAGCCCCCGTTCCCGTCCCCAAGCCTCAGAGTCACCTTCAGCGGCCGCCCTGCTCCCTCCCTCACACTTGGTGGTCTCACGCCTGTCCTCCAGTCCCTCTAACATGCAAGCTGGACTGTGACAACTGGCCTCCTCGCCTCGAGTTTAGATTCTTCCAGTGCAATCTTAACGGTACTCTGAGAGTTACCCAGCTGTAAGGCAGCTCTGTCCAACAGAAATTTCTCCAGCGGTACAGGTACTCTGAGCGAGGCTGTGTTGTCTAATACGGCAGCCACCAGCCACATCTGGGGATCGAGCACTCGAAATGGGGCTGGTGTGACGGAGGAACTGAACTAAAAATTTTAGTTAATTTTCATTAATTTCAGTGTAAACAGTAGCATGTGGCTGTTTGCTACGCCAGCGTCACTGAAGTCAGACGAACCTGGAGTCAGACAAAACCGACTGTGCCATTGGGCTAGTTACTTTACTAGTAACTAGTAGCCTTGACTTTCTCATCTGTAAAATGGAGAGGATGATTTCTAGATCACAGCGCTGTTGTGAAGATGAAGAGATGAAATGTTCAAGGGAACGCCTAGTACGTGAGAAATTGTAACGATCATTTTCACCCTGATTACTGTCCACAAATGTCATTGCATCAGTCACTTGTTCAGAAGCCTTAGGAGCTCCCCACTGCCTGTGTGGTACAGAGCCCAAGTGCCTGAACTAAGGCAAAACACCAAGCTAGGGATTCAAGAAGACCCTACGAACTCTGAACGAGGTAAATAAAACTGAATCCACCCCTAGATAAACCATAATAAAACTGCTGGAAATCAAGGGAAAAGACAATCTTAAAAGCAACTGGAGAAAAAGACAGATTATGCAAAGGTACAACAGTTAGGCTTACAGATGACTTCTAAATAGAAATAATAGGAGCCACAAGACAATAGTGACATATCTAATGCTGTATCTAATGTGCTGAAAGAAAAGAATTGCCATTGTAGAATTCAATACGCAGTCAAATGTGTTTTAAGAATGGAGGTTAAATATACATCTCCAGACAGACAAACAGGCACATTTGAGAATTTGTCATCAGCAGAGCCACCATGAGGGAAAACATTAAAGGGTATTCTTCAGACACAAGAAAAATGAACCCAGGTGGGTGATCAGAGATGCAGAAAAGACAAGCAACAGTAAGGGTAATGTGTGGATATGATACTGACTATAGCAAAACACTACTAATGTCTTGGGGGTATTAACTATCAAGAGGAGTTTAGAAAATGACAGCAATGGCTTATAAATCTGGAGGGGGTAAGTGAGGTTAAGGTGTTTGAAACTCATTGCACTGTCAAGGAGAAGGGCATAATTATCAACTACTATTGCCTCTTGGTAAGTTAAGAATGCAGGGCTTCCCTGGTGGTGCAGTGGTTGAGAGTCCGCCTGCCGATGCAGGGGACATGGGTTCGTGTTCCGGTCTGGGAGGATCCCACATGCCACGGAACGGCTGGGCCCGTGGGCCATGGCCACTGAGCCTGTGCGTCCGGAGCCTGTGCTCCACAACGGGAGAGGCCACAACAGTGAGAGGCCCACGTACCGCAAAAAAGAAAAAAAAAAAAAAAAAAAGAATGCATATTGTAGTCTTCAGGATGACTACTAAGAGAATAGTAGAAGAGTGAAAAACTTAATTAATGTGTGATTTTGGTGAGTCAAGGATGAATGCTATTGTCTTACTATTACTAAAAGAATAGTAAAAAAGTGAAATATTTCCAAGCTAATAGAGGGGGAAAGTGGAATAAGAGAAAACCATCCACTCAGAAGGAGGCAAGAAAGGAGAGAAAAAGGAACATAGCACAGATGGTACAACTGGTATTGAGCAAGAAGGTAGATTTAAACCCCAGTACACGAGTAATTACATAATATAAATGGACTAAAAGTCAAAGATTGTCAAACTGGATTTTGTAAAAATGATACGCTATTTGAAGGCATATGTCTAAACCTTAAGACAAAAATTGACAGAGAACATATGAAAAAGATATGGTATGAAAACTCTAACCAACAGAAAGCCAGTGAGGAAGCTAAATGACAAAGGAGACGTTAAGGGAGAAACACTACTAGAGATGAAAAGGGACATTTCATGATGATCTAAAGTTTTGCTCTACAGGAAGTGTTAGGATTCTAAATTTATATGCACCTAGTAACACAGCCTCAAAACATATAAAGCAAACATCGTTCATATTAAAAGAAGAAACACACAAATGACAAACATGTTGAGATTTTTAAAAACATTCTCAATGATGGAACAAAAAGACAAAAAAAAATCAATATGAGAATTTAAGTTGGAAAAACATCATTGGCAAACTTGATTTAATGGATCAATTCTTTCTTAGATAATTTCACAATTAAGATTTGAAGGCAGTCTAGGGTAGTGGTTACTCACAGGAGCTTTGGAGTCAGGCAGACCTGGATTCAAGTTCTGCCACAACTACTTTATGCAAGTGAACTTGGATAACTTCCTTCACCTCTGTGTCAGTTTTCCCGACTGTAAAGTGGGGTTAATACCAGTATAGACCGCATGGGGTCATTGTGAGGATGAACAGAGATGATGCAGGTGGAGTGCTGGCCCCAGAGTGGTTCCCAGGCCGACCTGTCCCTGCCATACCTTGCTCTTTTCCTGCAGCGTCATAGAGATCAGGCTCTGCTCGGTACTGCTCCTTTTCAGCTCCACCCTCAGCTTCCTCATTTCTTTTTCCATGTCATGGATTTGCTGAAAGAGTTCCAACAACAGGGAAGTCAACTTCACAACTCATTTCATCCGGTTCATTAAGGCAGAAACCTAGTCTGGGATTCGCTTCATTCCTTCCCTTGGGGGACAATTCCACATCTTTGAGGCAAAGGAGACTTTCTTTCAACGGATGCAGAGAAAGGGCTGGGTGAGGGAAAATTTGAGTTTCTTTTGAAGATCAGCATGGATCCTGGATTAAACAGTATAAGATACCTATCCACTCATTAGAGTCTCTCCTTGGGGCACATTTTTGAGTTCAATCTAAATAAGGGCTGTTTGGAAGACACAATGGGCACAGTTTGGAAGCAAAGAACAATGACATTTTTCTTTTATCTCATTTGAGGCAGAGAAGTGTGCTCCTGACAGAGAGAAGAACACACGTCTCCTTTCCCCGTCCCAGGCACGGTCCTTCCCAATGGATGGAAAACGTATGCCTGGTGATGTGCACGAGGGTTCGGGCCGGTACAGGGGGTGAACATTTATATTGAGTTGTCATCATTTCACTGTATTGATTTTTATGTTCACCTTCCATACAAGGCCAGTGATACATTTGCTTTTTATTTTGTTTTTATGAATTGTTGTAAAATTGAATGTATTTAAGCAAAAATAATTCAAGAAGAGTTGTGTTAATAACAGTGATCAGGGCCGTGATAAAACTTGTGACAGTGGATCATGAAAGTCTGGGCATCAAAGTCCAGGGGTAGGGACCACGTTGAATTTCTAGCAGCATACGGTGGCCACCTCCCGTCCCTTTCCCCAGGGGAATCCTGATGAGGGGCCTTGAGCCAACTGCCCAGAAAATCTGGGGAGAGTGTGTTTTCCATGGACTTTTCACCCATCTCTCTGAGGCTAGCAAATCAAAGAATTAGGAGACTACATTAACAGACAAACACCCAGAAAGCCCCAGAGCTTGTGCTAGCTAATGAGCCAAGGAACCCCTCCAAAACACTCAAGGTCACAATCTAGGCTTTCAGTGGACACCTAGGGGTCAGGAGGTTCAACGCACGGTTTTGCAGAGTTTTAACTCTTTCTCTTGGGCTTCCCACTTCTCCTTCTGGGCATCTTCCTTCTGTAACTCTTCTTTCAGCACTGAGCACTGTGGAGAAAAAGGACAAGGCCACAGGGGCTTGGCTGGGGGTCCCAAGTACCTGTGTTCACGCCCAGGAGTGTTTCCTGCTGTATAACCCAATCACACCTCTGAATTCTGAGAGGTAAGACCATTTGTGTGATGGGAGCACGGGATCCTGCAGTCGTTCCCAGTTCACCCCTCTCATGAGTTCTGAGGAATAGAGCATCCAAATTCCTCTTCAAAGTTAGCAAACTTCACTGCAGGGGAAATCCAGCTTTGCAGAGTCTGGGTACTTAGGGTGCAGGAATTGGGATGTTTTCACGCTGTGACCGGTGAGGGTGGAGGGGCCCGAGCCAGTGAGCTCGGGTCCATCTTACGGCTTTTGTGCAGGTTGAGTCTCAAAGACACAACTGCGCCGACTGGTGTGGAGGGGTAAACGGAGCTGTCTTGCCCGAAGGCGGCTCGGCAACAGGAATTAACGGCATAAGAATGGATGTGCCTTCTTTTGACCCAGCAATTCCCACTTTAGGAATGTACCTTAAGGACAATGACTGGAGAAATAAGTAAATCTGTAGTTTCAAGGATGCTCTTCACAGAATTGTCCGTAACAGTGGAAGAAAAAAAAAAAAAGAGGAAACAACCCAAGTGTTGTTTAGAACAGCAGACCACTTTATAACACTGGGTACATCCAGGAGAAAGTATGTAGCTTTTAAGACGAATGATAAGAGCGTTGATTTATTAGCATGGGAAAATAGTAAGTATTTAAAATTTTTAAAAATGTGCATAGTATAAATTCACTATAAAATGATTGATTGATTGATTTCTAGGCAATATATAGAAATAAGACTGGAAGAACATACATGAAAATATTAACACTGATTTCTCAAGGTTGCATTTCCTCTCCTCTCTTTTTATTTTTTCTTCTCAATGTCATCTACTTATTTTTCTAAAATTAACACACATGATGTATGTCATTAAAAAAAAAGGCATATCAAATGTTCACAAGAGCAGAACCCTTGGTGGTGACGAGCCCTTCTTCTATTGGCCAGCACAGTCTAGAGGAGAAGGGACCTCATTCCGAGGTCAACGAGGAAGGGGAAACGGGGACATAAATCATCCAAATGCATTTCAGGAGGTAGAAGAGCCAAGCAGGTGCTGTCTTTGCAGATTCCTTCTACTTAGCACCACCTCTGCATCCCCTTCCTGTCCCCAAAACACACACACACACACACACCCCACATAAAACAGCTATAGCACATGCCTGGGAAGACACTCTGCTTGGGAGAAACGAATGCAGAGGGCTTGGCCAGGCAGCCAACCCAGGGCAGAGGCAGAACAGCACAACTAAAACCAGCCTCCCACTTCTCAGAAAACGATTTTGTCATCCCCATTTCACAGATGGGGAAATGGAGGCCAAATAAGTTACAATAAAAGAAAGCTCTGGGATGGGACCCTGGTCTGTCTGATCCCAAAGCTCATGCAGTGCCTTTCACCAGCTCCAAACTGGATATGGTACTACGTACCAGGTATTACTTATTGTGCCTTTTCCTTGGAACCTCAAGATCTGTTCTCACCCCACCCCCATGCAGACCTAGCTATCGGGTAGCCTCTGGGAATCTCTGAGTTGCCACCTGAGATGAAAGCTTTGAGGTTTTACCTTGATTCACAGAAACAGGCACATCATACAAATACTGAGAAATCGTATCCTATAGAGGCAGGATTCTAAAGTTAGCATTGAAGGCAAGAGTTGCAAATAGTCAGTTACATGGAAAAAGCTCTTTGCTTGCCTACCACGTTCATCTTCCATAGAGACATTCTACACACTAAAGTCTAAGGAAGAAATGAGAGTCTGCGTGTTTGCATCTGGATCTTCAGATATTCTGCTTTGAAGACAATTATGAGAACCAGTGGTGCTGGGACCATGATGCAGCCGTGTGGTCATCCTTGCTCACAGAGAGATCGTATTCTGTTTAATGTTAAACTTTGTACTGGCAGTATATGCTCATAGGTGTGTTTGTTGCTGGGATTAAACAAACTCATTTATAATAGGGGTTAGAAAATGTTTGCTGGATTTGAAAATATATATTGCTTATTCTGAGCCACATACACACTGTCCTTTGAAAGGCTTCAGAGAAGTTGGCCACCTGCCCAGCAGCTACCCTCCCTGTGTCCTTGGGCACTGGCCTCATCTCACCACCGTGTGTCATGTGACTCCACTGTGTCTGCTTTTTGCAGCTACAATTTGCTGATGACCCGACACTCACTCTGGAGCTGAGGGCTTCGAGCTGGTGATCCTTTTCTTTGTTCTCACTTTTCAGTTGATTCACCTCCTGTTTTAGTTGTTGAACTTGACCATCCTTTACTAACACGTCTCTTTGCAAAGATGACACCATCTCTGTAAAAGAACCAAACCAAACCAAAACAAAAGACTCATGGAGGTCAAAGAGGCAGGAAGGATTATTGGCAACACCATGGCTGTCAGCCAACGTTTGGACAAGACCTTCCAAGTCTGGCCCACCACCGGTGCCCTCCTAGAACTGGGGAGGCTTTTTCCAAGGGTCCCAGAGCAGGAATGGGAATGAGAGCAAAGTCCACGGAACAGGGTTTGAGGCTTCAGTGAGAATGAGGGGCAGTCAGCACCAGCGAGAGGAGAAGCCTTTGGGGGCCCCTTGTGGGCACAGGCCAGGCAAAGCTGGGAGGAGAGGCCACACCATGGGCCTGGGGAACAAAGGCCCAGCACAGGGAAGGTCCAGGAATTCTTCTCCAGAGGCCAGGAGACGGGCGTGTGGCAGAGGGCACTGCTGGACGCTATTGATGGGGTGGTGGTTTTCACACTCCTCTGAGTTTGGACCCCTCTCTACCACTTATTAGCTTGGTGGTCTTGGACAAGTTATTTCACCTCCCACTGTCTGTCCCACACAGAGTTATTGTAAGGGTCAAATGATGCGGTATGTCCCAAGAACTCAAAGTGGCTAAATTATGTTTGTTACAGGGCGCCTATTATTTTTCTCGGCAGCCAGCTTCCAAAATGGCCCCAATGATCCCTACCACCTAGAATTCATGCCCTGTGTAGCCCCTCCCACCCTGAATAGGGCTGCCATGGGTAACCAATATGATACTGTGGAAATGATGGAATGTTTCCTCCCAGGCTGGGTCATAAAATACACTGTGGCCTCCTCTTTGCTCTCTCTCGAATCACTCACTCCGGGGGAAGCCAACTGCTGTGTCATGAGGACACTCAAGCAGCCCTAGAGAGAAGCATGTGTGCTGAGGGACTAAGGCCTCCAGCCAATAGCCACATGAGCAGCCATTCGGAAGGGGGATCCTCCGGCTCCCCCCGAGGCTTTAGATGACATGACTGATGCCCCAGCTGACATCTTGACTGCAACTCATGAGAACTAAGTCACCCCCCGCTCAAATTCCTGAACTACAGAAACTGGGGGAGATAATAAATATTGGTTGGGGTTTTATCCATTACATTTTGGGGTAACTTGTTATGCAGCAATAGATAACTACTCCATTACTGTAGCACCATTTTTTTAAACATCTTTATTGGAGTATAATTGCTTTACAATGGTATGTTAGTTTCTGCTTTATAACCAAGTGAATCAGTTATGCATATACATATATCCCCATATCTCTTCCCTCTTGCATTGTACTATCATTTTGAATAAAAGTGGGAAGAAGGGTGCATAAATGCAGTGGTATTGGGTTATCTCCTACAGTTGTTTTCTTGAAAGAACATCAGGCCTAGTTTTAGTGGTAGGTATCAATCAAGAATGTCTATGAAATAAAGCACAAAATGCTCCAGAATTTCATTTTAAAAATGAGCTCTGCCTCCAGGACACAGTTCAGTTACTTGGAAATCCCTCTGGGGCTTGCCACACTTTGAGTGGGTCCAGCCCATCTCAAGCGTTATCCCAACCCAGGTCTGTCCGACTCCCTGATCGGAGAAGGTGGGATCTGAGACAGGCTTGATGCTTGGATGAGGTTTCACTGGGCGACATACGGGAGGAAGGTGAGGACCAGCGAGTTCATCCTTCCATTCCTGGTGCCCAGAACAGCACCTAGCCTGGGGGAGGTGCTCAGAAAATATCTGAGGACATCCCAAGTGAGGGAGGAGCATAAGCAGAGACCTGGGGGTAGCAGGGGGTGGGGCTGGGTGTGATTAAGTTGCAGAGTGAGGCAGAAGAAAAGCACAGATTCATACAGAGATGGGGATCCACGTGCGACTCAATGCTATGCCTGCCTTCTACAGCTGTGGGCATGTTTCCTGCTATGCGCTGGCTGCTTTCAGAGTGATGTGCCCCTCCGAGGCTCACTGCCTCCTCCCTGTCACCTGCTTCTCTCCCTCCCCTCGTCTGTGAGTGGTCCCTCCTCTTCAGGTCTCTAGACATGTCAGTTTCTGCTTAAAAAACTCCACTGGATTCCCAACACCCTTGGAATAAAAACGCAGACCCCCCGACCCTGCCCAGCCTCACAATCCCCTGTTCACTCCACGCAGCCTCGCTTGCCCTTGGCTTGTCCTTGCCCACCTGAAACAGGTCCTCTCTAAAAGAAGGACATAGCCGTGGAGGATGCAGCATAAACTGGTTAGTATCGGCTAGGTCCAAGGGGGTGTATGATTCGACTTCCAGGGGAACTGGAGCCTCATTACAGACTCATTGTAATACATGAGCAAAATGACACACGCACCAGCACCAGGACTCTTCCGAGGCTGACCATAAAGGTCAAAAAGTGGGTGGTGGGGCTTCCCTGGTGGCGCGGTGGTTGAGAGTCTGCCTGCCGATCCAGGGGACATGGGTTCGTGCCCTGGTCCGGGAAGATCCCACATGCTGCGGAACAGCTGGGCCCGTGAGCAATGGCCGTTGAGCCTGCGCGTCCAGAGCCTGTGCTCCGCAACGGGAGAGGCCACAACAGCGAGAGGCCCGCGTACAGAAAAAGAAAAAAAAAAAGTGGGTGGTGGCCCAATGCCTGGAAATCCCCGCCCCTTCCCCAAAATATTAGAGTTGTCCCAATCCTCCCACTCATTAGCCTATAAAATTACCCAGCCCATAAAAACTAACCGCCCCATATTTGGGGGCCTCTAGCCTTCTGAGATGGCCCACACTCTGTCTGTGGAGTGTGTTTCTCTCTAAAGAAATCCACTTCTTACTTTGTCTTTCACTGAATTCTTTCTGCGATGAGACATAATGAACCTGAGCTTTAGTTAAGTCCCGAGACCACATGCGTGATCTCGATTAAAAGATAGTGGGTTCTGACTGAGTTCGAGTCCCAGCCCACGGGTTCAAGTCCCACCTGAGTTCCATGGTTGCACACCCACTAAGCTGGTCCCCCTTGGCCTCCCCCCTTGAAGCGCTGGCCACCACGACACACAGTTTATTTTCTCCACAGCACCATTGCTCTCTGAAGTGGGCTTGTTTATTCATCCGTTTACTTTTATTGTCTGTCACCCCCTCCCAAATCTGTGAGTACAGGAATCTGACTGTCTTGCTTGGCTCTCCCTCCCCGGAGCCTGGAACGGGGCCTGACACCTAGTAGGAGCTCAAGAAACATGTTGAAGCAATGAAGGAATCCAGGGAATCAAAGCTCAGTCACAGCTGTGCGTTGGCTGCCCCTCTCCCAACCCAAGCCCTTTATCAGGGAACCACCTCTGATCAAATTAGAAAATGGTTTCCCTTGGGCCCAAGTGCACTCGGCTGAAATGGGTGAGACAATGGGTGCCTTAAAGGAGTGACCCCATTTTGTCCACGCTCTAGTTTGCACTCAGGCTGCTTTGTGGAACCACCCAAGCCACAAGGCGACCTGTGTTCTCCCTGGTGGGGCCAGTGCTCAGGAGACCTTGTAGCCAAGAGATACCATTCTCTCAAATATTTACCTGGCCCTGCCCTCGGAACTGGGTGGCAAGAAACCTCCACTGAGGGAGAACTCTAATGCACCGACACGGGTGATCCCTGAGGCTGCACCCAGGTCAAGGGCACAGGTGTGCTGGTTGACTGGTGATGTCTGCAGGGGGAGGGCAGAAGCTCTGGGGCCTGAATGCAGAAGGGCCTCACCTGACGTGATGGCAGCATCCCTCCTTAAGTTCTCAACCTCGTGCTTCAGGGAGGTGATTTCTAATTTTCTCTCAGACAGGGTCTGGCACAGCACCTGGTTGTAGCCTTGCTGTAGGGCACTGATCTGTGGAAGGAGGCAACACACAGTCAGAGGGGGCCAGCCAGGCCTGCAGGACACGCCGGTACTTCTCCAACGTTGGGCAAAGAGTCGGGTTGACATTGGATCGGGGTGTTGGGGAAACCAAGGTTTTCAGTTGTAACTAGTGGAAGGGGCAGGAGGGGCCTGTTCCTTCAGTGACCACCATGTCATCGGTCCTCGAGACACGAACCTTATCTTTGTGGCCACCCAGGGGCTCCGGTGCTGCTGTCTTCCTATGACCTGTGGGTTTTCAGCCATAAATAGACCAGCTGTTGGTTCCAGATCATCCAGCACTGACTGGATGCACAGCAAAGTTCAAGAGCCGGGAGCAGGTTATGAAATGAATTCCCTCTAATGAGAATAGAGGGTAGTTTATACCTCACAGAACACTCCAGAGTTTACAAAGCCCGTTCACACATGCTACACTGATACTCGTCACAGCGTTGCTGAAGGCTGACGTTCCCATTAATGTGCCCATTTTGCAACGGAGCCAGGTTGAGACTCAAAGAGGCGAGGCCCCCTGCTCGGGATTATGTGGCTGGTCAGACGTGGTGTCTGATTCAAACCCAGTCTTTAGTTGCCTGGTTCCTCCTTCCCAGGTGGCTCTAGGAATGAGCGTGAGAAGTTGGAGGCTGTAAAGCATGGCATGGACTCGGGAGCCGGACTGTGGCCTTCAAGTCCTGTCTCTGCCAGTTAACGGGCTTTGTGAACACAAGGAGGACACCATATTCTGTTTCCTTTTGTTCAGTCTGTACGCGGGGTGATGGTAGTCCCAACCTGATAGGATTGTGAGAAGTATTTTAATAAGTTAACATGTGTACAAGTGCTCAGATCATGCCTGGCACACGGCACAGGGGGATGAGCTGTGACGGTCCTCTCCTCTGACTACCCACGGGGTGTTTTTTTTGTTTTGTTTCGGGGGATTTTTGTGTTTTTTTTTTTTGCGGTACGCGGGCCTCTCACAGTTGTGGCCTCTCCCATTGCGGAGCACAGGCTCCGGACGCGCAGGCTCAGCGGCCATGGCTCACGGGCCCAGCCGCTCCGCGGCATGTGGGATCTTCCCGGACCGGGGCACGAACCTGTGTCCCCTGCATCGGCATGCGGACTCTCAACCACTGCGCCACCAGGGAAGCCCTCACGGGGTGTTTTAGCTTCAGCTTCCCTCGTCCGTCTCTGGGGAAGGTAGTTGGTAATCTTTATGTGTGCATTTGTAAGCCTTGCCAGGCTCACTTAAACGCCAGTGTGGTTGTTATTAAGAGGAAATACAGGGGCTTCCCTGGTGGTGCAGTGGTTGAGAGTCCGCCTTCCGATGCAGGTGACGCGGGTTCGTGCCCCAGTCCGGGAAGATCCCACATGCCGCGGAGCAGCTGTGTCTGTGGGCCATGGCCGCTGAGCCTGTGCGTCTGGAGCCTGTGCTCTGCACTGGGAGAGGCCACAACAGTGAGAGGCATGTGTACCACAAAAAAAAAAAAGAAAAAAAAGGGGAAATACAGGAATCGTGGGTGGGAGGACCACAGGTCGGCTCTATCTATGGCTGCTGTGAGCACCCTCTAAGTCCATGGCTCAGAGCCCCCTCAAGGGCGGGCCCCCCTCCAGGGGTCTAGGTCTACACGTGGGGTGTGGAAGGCTCTCCATCAAAGGCAACGTTGGTAAGGGCCCGAAAGTAGCTGCCAGGCCTCGGCCTCCACAGAGCAGGTACCCGAGAGGCCAGGGAAGAGAGCTGGGCCTGGAACCCCCTCCCTCTCGGTCTGATGTGGCCAGACTGCTTGTTCTGAGTGGCCAGGACTTTCCCACCTCAAGGTGCACTGTGGGCCTTTGCCCTGTGATTTTTCAGATGTGAGGCCTCAGTACTAACACAGGGACACGTTTATTGGGGCATAAATGCCACACAATCCGTAGACAGGACAAGAGCTAGCTTGTTTTGTTTTAGTATTTTTTTTTTTTTTTTGCTGTACGCGGGCCTCTCACTGTTGTGGCCTCTCCCGTTGCAGAGCACAGGCTCCGGACATGCAGGCTCAGTGGCCATGGCCCACGGGCCCAGCCGCTCCACGGCATGGGGGATCTTCCTGGACTGGGGCACGAACCTGCGTCCCCTGCATTGGCAGGTGGACTCTCAACCACTGCGCTACAGGGAAGCCCCACTAGCTTGTTTTGATAGATCAAAATGGAAGTGACAAGGAGAAGGGTGCAATTTCTTTTCTTTTCTTTAAAATAAATTTATTTATTTTATTTATTTATTTTTGGCTGTGTTGGGTCTTTGTTGCGGTGCACAGGTTTATTGCAGCGCCTTCTCTTGTTGCAGAGCATGGGCTCTAGGCGCACGGACTTCAGTAGTTGTGGCACGACGGCTCAATAGTTGTGGCACACGGGCTTAGATGTTCCGCGGCATGTGGGATCTTCCCAGACCAGGGCTTGAGCCCGTGTCCCCTGCACTGGCAGGCGGATTCCTAACCACTGTGCCACCAGGGAAGTTATGGGTGCAATTTCATTGTTCTCCTAAGGTAAGTTTGCCAGATTTAGGGGAGGAAAAATGGATGTTCACTTAAATTAGGATTTCAGATAATGAATAATATTTCAGTGCAAATGTGTCCCATGCAATATTTGGGACACACACTAAAACGAAATTCTAAAATTCAAATTTAACTGGGTGTCCTTACTTTATCTGGCAACCCCACCCGAAGAGAGTTCCTAAACTTCAGTCATTCATATACCACTTTCACCATTTTTCCCATGTCTCTTGGCTAGTCCCACTATAATTTCTTAGCATTTTTCGTAGAAGCAGCTCCCTTTTTAAACTTAAAAACGTGCATTAAATTAAATATAACTGTTATAAGAGTAAATAGAGACTCACTATCTTAAATAAAAATAATCCCTCCAAAAGAAGAAATACAGGAATTTCCCTGTTTACCATCAGACCAGGTTGCAGGCATCACACTAAAAAAAAAAAAAAAAAAAAAAAAAAGATTGGGGGGAGGTGGTGGGCATGCCCAGGTAATGGAGTTCGGGCGTGCTGATATGGCCACCAGATGGCGCGCACAGCCTTTGGTCTTGGTTTGTGTCCTTGGAAATCTTGTCATTATTACTCTGGTAGAATTAACAGATGTGTCAGGGTCTCACAAGTTTTCTGACTCGTTTCATGCACCATCATGGTTCAGAGTCTAGGACATTTGGGGCAGTTACACTTACCTTTTCCCTGGGGCACCTGAGACATTATTGGGGGGGGGTCTATGATAGAAGTTGCAGGGACACAGGCCACTCTGACCCCCACTCTCCCCAAGGCTATACTTTTGCATGTTTGTGCTTTGGAAACTTTGAGTGAAACAATTCTTTCACATCTTACTTTTCTCTGTTGGGGGGAAATACAACTTTTCCATAAAAGGTCCTTGGAACACTGAAAGTGTTTGTAAGCTCTTCTCAGCTTGATGCTTTTATTTGCATGATACCAGAGATAGAACACACAGAGACAAACTTCCAGAAGGGAAAACATACGTTCCCCTCTAAGACTCCAGTGGTTTTGACAGATTTAAAATATTTCAATCTGAGTGTCAGAGTTTTAGGATTTCGGATTGCTGGAAAACTCCAACGAGTCTTCAAACCTCTTTGATACTTTTACTATCAAAGTAAATATCCATATTGTTTGTAATGGCATAAATTCCAAGATGTTTAATGTCTGTTAAGCTGTGTAACAAAATGGGCACTGAATCATAAGAAAGTTAAGAGTGCTAGGAGGAGTGATTGTTTCAGGATGATAATTTGGCTTCTAATTACCACAGGCGTATAAGAGCACATGGAGGTAAGAATTTTCTAGTGATATTGTAGCAGATCGAAGATCTGCGAGAGCAAATCATTATGCACACACCTTCGGGGACCAGGGAAAACACATAAAGTAATCAGAACCATAAATCAACCTGCCATGTGGCTTACACTTCTGGTGGAATGCCCTGCAGGCAGTAGAATAGTTAAGAAACTAAAATGTCAGTGGATGAAACTCGATTTGAGTTCAAACCGATGGAGCCTCTGGTTCATATATGCCTTGCTATAAAATATTCTTCTTCAGTTATAAGTGAAGCTCCAGGGGTAGGGGCGGCAACAGCATGATGCATCAGTGTAATTATTTCTAGATAATATCTTTGTAAAAAAACATTTTTCCCCCAGATATCGGCAGCCACTTTAAATAATACTCAAATTGGGACCGGCTGATATTCAAAGATACGTGGAAATTATATAATATTCTATGTCAAATATATTTCAATTATTTAAAAAAAGGTATGTGGGGAATTCCCTGGCAGTCCAGTGGTTAGGACTCTGTGCTTCCACTGCTGGAGGCCTGGGTTTGATCTCTGGTCAGGGAACTAAGATCCTGCAAGCCGCGTGGTACGGCCAAAAAAAAAAAAAAGGTATGTGGGAATAATTCAGCCTCATCCATGTACCTGAAAAAGACATGTCATTTTCTCAGGAAAGCTCTGAAATGGGAGAATAACTGAAAGGAATATTTCAGCAAAATTGGGTTCAGTTCAAGAAAAAGGTGCTCATTAATGTGTCAGCTACATGTCAAGGTAGCTGTTTGCACTAATAATCCCTACAGGACCTGTTACTTTCATTGTTTTTTCAAAACCAGGTTTGAAGGAGAGTCATTAGTTCCTTTAAATATTAGAGCATGTATTTGTTGACTTGTTTATTCTGTCTCCCTCACTAGAGCATAACAGGGGGAAGGATCATGTCTGTCTTGTTCTCTGCTGAATTCTCAGAGCCTGGAAGAGGGCATGGCACGGAATAGGCCCCCCAAAATATTTCTTTGGATTAATGGACGGATGGATGGATGGATGAATAAAGAACAAACAAACAGCCACAGTCCTAACAGAGTTCTAGAAGGTTACTGGGCCCAACCTTTGCCTTCATGGAGCCTACAGTATCCTGCTAGAATCTCCTAGGTTCACCATACACAATCTGTGCCCTTTCTAGAGCACCATTTCTAGGACTGAAACTGTGTACCTAGAATCGGTTACAGAGGGAAAGACAGTAAACAGAGCACAAGAGAACAAAGGCCCCCAAGCACTGACTACGGTTTTTTTTTTTCTATCTCTTTTTTAAAAATGTTTATTTATTTATTTATATTTTTCTTATTAGTCACCCATTTTATACACATCAGTGTATACATGTAAATCCCAATCTCTCAATTCATCATACCACCACCCCCACCCCCTGCCGCTTTCCCCCCTTGGTGTCCATACGTTTGTTCTCTACATGTGTGTCTCCATTTCTGCTCTGCAAACTGGTTCATCTTTACCATTTTTCTAGGTTCCACACATATGCGTTAATATAGGATATTTGTTCTTCTCTTTCTGACTTACTTCACTCTGTATGGCAGTCTCTAGATGCATCCACGTCTCTACAAATGACCCAATTTTGTTCCTTTTCATGGCTGAGTAATATTCCATTGTATATATGTACCACTTCCTCTTTAACCATTCGTCCGTCGATGGGCATTTAGGTTGCTTCCATGATCTGGCTATTGTAAATAGTACTGCAATGAACATTGGGGTGCATGTGGCTTTTTGAATTATGGTTTTCTCTGGGTATATGCCCAGTAGTGGGATTGCTGGGTCCTATGGTAATTCTATTTTTAGTTTTTTAAGGAACCTCCATACTGTTCTCCATAGTGGCTGTATCAATTTATATTCCCACCAACAGTGCAAGAGGGTCCCCTTTTCTCCACACCTTCTCCAGCATTTGTTGTTTGTAGATTTTCTGATGATGCCCATTCTAACTGGTGTGAGCTGATACCTCATTGTAGTTTTGATTTGCATTTCTCTAATAATTAATGATGTTGAGCAGCTTTTCATGTGCTTCTTGGCTAGCGGTATATCTTCTTTGGAGAAATGTCTATTTAGGTTTTCTGCCCATTTTTGGATTGGGTTGTTTGTTTTTTAATATTTAGCTGCATGAGCTCTTTATATATTTTGGAAATTAATCATTTGTCAGTTGTTTCTTTGCAAATATTTTCCCCCATTCTGAGGGTTGTCTTTTCATCTTGTTTATGGTTTCCTTTGCTGTGCAAAAGCTTTGAAGTTTCATTAGGTCCCATTTGTTTATTTTTGTATTTATTTCCATTACTCTAGGAAGTGGATCAAAAAATATCTTGCTGTGATTTATGTCAAAGAGTGTTCTTCCTATGTTTTCCTCTAAGAATTTTAGAGTGTCTGGTCTTACATTTAGGTCTCTAATCCATTTTGAGATTATTTTTGTGTATGGCGTTAGGGAGTGTTCTAATTTCATTCTTTTACATGTAGCTGTCCAGTTTTCCCAGCACCACTTATTGAAGAGACTGTCTTTTCTCCATGGTATATCTTTGCCTCCTTTGTCATAGGTAAGTTGAGCATAGGTGCGTGGGTTTATCTCTGGGCTTTCTATCCTGTTCCATTGACCTATATTTCTGTTTTTGTGCCAGTACCATATTGTCTTGATTACTGTGGCTTTGTAGTATAGGCTGAAGTTAGGGAGTCTGATTCCTCCAGCTCCATTTTTTTCCCTCAAGACTGCTTTGGCTATTCGGGGTCTTTTGTGTCTCCACACAAATTTTAAGCTTTTCGGTTCTAGTTCTCTAAAAAATGCCATTGGTAATTTGATAGGGATTGCATTGAATCTGTAGATTGCTTTGGGTAGTAGAGTCATTTTCACAATATTGATTCTTCCAATCCAAGAACATGGTATATCTCTTCATCTGTTGCTATCATCTTTAATTTCTTTCATCAGTGTCTTACAGTTTTCTACATACAGGTCTTTGTCTCCCTAGGTAGGTTTATTCCTAGGTATTTTATTATTTTGTTGCAGTGGTACATGGGAGTGTTTCCTTAATTTCTCTTTCAGATTTTTCATCATTAGTGTATAGGAATGCAAGAGATTTCTGTGCATTCATTTTGTGTCCTGCAACTTTACCAAGTTCATTGATTAGCTCTAGTAGTTTTCTCGTGGCATCTTTAGGATTCTCTCTGTAGAGTATCCTGTCATCTGCAAACAGTGACAGTTTTACTTCTTCTTTTTCAATTTGGATTCCTTTTATTGCTTTTTCTTCACTGATTGCTGTGGCTAGGACTTCCAAAACTATGTTGAAGAATAGTAGTGAGAGTGGACATCCTTGTCTTGTTCCTGATCTTAGAGGAAATGCTTTCAGTTTTTCACCATTGAGAATGATGTTTTCTGTGGCTTTGTCATATATGGCCTTTACTATGGTGAAGTAGGTTCCCTCTATGCCCACTTTCTGGAGAGTTTTTATCATAAATCAGAGTTGAATTTTGTCAAAAGCTTTTTCTGCATCCATTGAGATGATCATATGGTTTTTCTTTTTCAATTTGTTAATATGATGTATCACATTGATTGATTTGCATATACTGAAGAATCCTTGCCTCTCTGGGGTAAATCCCACTTGATCATGGTGTATGATCCTTTTCATGTGTTGCTGGATTCTGTTTGCTAGTATTTTGTCGAGGATTTTTGCATCTATATTCATCAGTGATATTGGTCTGTAATTTTCTGTTTTTGTAGTGTCTTTGTCTGGTTTTGGTATCAGGGTGATGGTGGCCTCAGAGAATGAGTTTGGGAGTGTTCCTTCCTCTGCAATTTTTTGGAAGAGTTTGAGAAGGATGGGTGTTAGCTCGTCTCTAAATGTTTGATAGAATTCACCTGTGAAGCCTTCTGGTCCTGGACTTCTGTTTGTTGGAAGATTTTTAATCATAGTTTCAACTTCATTAGTTGTGATTGGTCTGTTCATATTTTCTATTTCTTTCTGCTTCAGTCTTGAAAGGTTATAACTTTCTAAGAATTTGTTCATGTCTTCCAGGTTGTCCATTTTATTGGCATAGTGTTGTTTGTAGTTGTCTCTTAGGATGCTTTGTATTTCTGCGGTGTCTGTTGTAACTTCTTTTTCCTTTCTAATTTTATTGATTTGAGTCCTCTCCCTCTTTTTCTTGATGAGTCTGGCTAATGGTTTATCAATTTTGTTTAACTTCTCAAAGAACCAGCTTTTAGTTTTATTGATCTTTGCTATTGTTTTCTTTGTTTCTATTTCATTTATTTCTACTCTGGTCTTTATGATTTCTTTCCTTCTGCTAACTTTGGGGTTTCTTTGTTCTTCTTTCTCTAGTTCCTTTAGGTGTAACGTTAGATTGTTTATTTGAGATTTTTCTTGTTTCTTGAGGTGGGCTTGTATAGCTATAAACTTCCCTCTTAGAACTATGGGATGCTTTTGCTGCATCCCATAGGTTTTGGATCGTCGTGTTTTCATTGTCATTTGTCTCTAGGTATTTTTTGATTTCCTCTTTGATTTCTTCAGTGATCTCTTGGTTATTTAGTAACGTACTGTTTAGCCTCCATGTGTTTGTGTTTTTTACAGGTTTTTCCCTGTAATTCATTTCTAATCTCATAGCATTGTGGTCAGAAAAGATGCTTGATATGATTTTAATTTTCTTAAATTTCCTGAGGCTTGATTTGTGACCCAAGATGTGATCTATCCTGGAAAATGTTCCGTGCGCACTTGAGAAGAAAGTGCAATCTGCTGTTTTTGGATGGAATGTCCTAAAAATATCAATTAAATCTATCTGGTCTATTGTGTCATTTAAAGCTTGTGTTTCCTTATTAATTTTCTCTTTGGATGATCTCTCCATTGGTGTAAGTGAGGTGTTCAAGTCCCCCACTATTATTGTGTTACTGTTGATTTCCTCTTTTAGAGCTGTTAGCGATTGCCTTATGTATTGAGGTGCTCCTATGCTGGGTGCATATATATTTATAATTGTTATATCTTCTTCTTGGATTGATCCCTTGATCATTACGTAGTGTCCTTCCTTGTCTCTTGTAACATTCTTTATTTTAAAGTGTATTTTACCTGATATGAGTATTGCTACTCCAGCTTTCCTTTGATTTCCATTTGCATGGAATATCTTTTTCCATCCCCTCACTTTCAGTCTGTATGTGTCCCTAGGTCTGAAGTGGGTCTCCTGTAGACAGCATATAGATGGGTCTTGTTTTTGTATCCATTCAGCAACCCTGTGTCTTTTGGTTGGAGCACTTAATCCATTCGCGTTTAAGGTAATTATCGATATGTGTGTTCCTATGACCATTTTCTTAATTGTTTTGGGTTTGTTTTTGTAGGTCCTTTTCTTCTCTTGTGTTTCCCACTTAGAGAAGTTCCTTTAACATTTGTTGTAGAGCTGCTTTGGTGGTGCTGAATTCTCTTTGCTTTTGCTTGTCTGTCAAGCTTTTGATTTCTCCATTGAATCTCAATGAGAACCTTGCTGGGTAGAGTAATCTTGGTTGTAGGTTCTTCCCTTTCATCACTTTAAGTATATCATGCCACTCCCTTCTGGCTTGTAGAGTTTCTGCTGAGAAATCAGCTGTTAACATTCTGGGAGTTCCCTTGTATGTTATTTGTCATTTTTCCCTTGCTGCTGTCAATAATTTTTCTTTAATTCTTGCCAAGTTGATTACTATGTGTCTCGGTGTGTTTCTCCTTGGGTTTCTCCTGTATGGGACTCTCTCTGCTTCCTGGACTTGGGTGGCTATTTCCTTCCTGATATTAGGGAAGTTTTTGACTATAATCTCTTCAATATCTTCTCGGGTCCTTTCTCTCTCTCTTCTCCTTCTGGGACCCGTATAATGTGAACGTTGTTGTGTTTAATGTTGTCCCAGAGTTCTCTTAAGCTGTCTTCATTTCTTTTCATTCTTTTTTCTTTATTCTGTTCCGCAGCAGTGAATTCCACCATTCTGTCTTCCAGGTCACTTATCCGTTCTTTTGCCTCAGTTATTCTATTGATTCCTTCTAGTGTGTTGTTTTTTTGTTGTTGTTGTTATTGTATTGTCCATCTCTGTTTGTTTGTTCTTGAATTCTTCTAGATCTCTGTTAAACGTTTCTTGCATCTTCTCGATCTTTGCCTCCATTCTTTTTCTGAGGTCCAGGATCATCTTCACTATCATTATTCTGAATTCTTTTTCTGGAAGGTTGCCTATCTCCATTACATTTAGTTGTTTTTCTGGGGTTTTATCTTGTTCCTTCATCTGCTACATAGCCCTCTGCCTTTTCATCTTGTCTGTCTTTCTGTGAATACGGTTTTTGTTCCACAGGCTGCACGCTTGTAGTTCTTCTTACTGCTGCTCTCTGCCCTCTGGTGGATGAGGCTATCTAAGAGGCTTGTGGAAGTTTCCTGATGGGAGGGACTGGTGGTGGGTAGAGCTGGCTGTGGCATTGGTAGGCAGAGCTCAGTAAAACTTTAATCTGCTTGTCTGCTGATGGGTGGGTCTGGGTTCCCTCCCTGTTAGTTGTTTGGCCTGAAGTGACCCAACACTGGAGCCTACCCAGGCTCTTTGGTGGAGCTAATGGCAGACTCTGGGAGGGCTCATGCCAAGGAATACTTCCCAGAACTTCTGCTGCCAGTGTCCTTGTCCCTTGGTGAGCCACAGCTGTCCCCTGCCTCTGCAGGAGACCCACCAACACTAGCAGGTAGATCTGGTTCAGTCTCCTATGGGGGTCACTGCTCCTTCCCCTGGGTCCCAATGCACACACTACTTTGTGTGTGCCCTCCAAGAGTGGAATCTCTCTTTCCCCCAGTCCTGCCAAAGTCCTGCAATCAAATCCCACTAGCCTTCAAAGTCTGAGTCTCTAGGAATTCCTCCTCCCATTGCTGGACCCCCAGGTTGGGAAGCCCGACGAGGGGCTCAGAACCTTCACTCCAGTGGGTGGACTTCTGTGGTATAAGCGTTCTCCAGTTTGTGAGTCACCCACTCAGCAGTGATGGGATTTGATTTTATTGGGATTGTGCCCCTCCTACTGTCTCAGTGCGCCTTCTCCTTTGTCTTTGCATGTGGGGTATCTTTTTTGGTGAGTTCCAGTGTCTTCCTGTCGAAGATTGTTCAGCAGTTAGTTGTGATTCCAGTGTTCTCGAAAGAGGGAGTGAGAGCATGTCCTTCTACTCCGTCATGTTGAACCAAACCTGACTACGGTTTTAAGCAGAATTATGCACTGAGGCCAAAATTCATCAATGACCAATTGCTTTTTTATCAACTTTGTTGCAATATAATTTATGTACAAGATCAGTGGCCAATTTTAAAGTAGTTCTTTAAAACTTAAAAAAAAAATTTTTTTTCTTTTGGATTTAGTTTCAGGAGGAAGGAAGTTGACTGGTAAATCCAGACATTCTGGGTGGAGATTTTTTGGTGACATTCCCTATAAATGAACCAGCAGCTGCCTTCAGGGTGTGATAAAGGCCTCAGTGTTTGGAACACTGTGGGGTTCCTCCTCCCCACCTCCAGCTCTTTCTGGCTGGGTCCGGGTGGGTGTGAGAAGTGGTCACTGAAGCGACAGGAGTTGGGTGGAAATGCAAAGCGGGTGTGAAAGCATGAGGTGTACAAGGTGGCAGAGCTGAGCCCAAGTCACATCACTGCCTCTCACTTGCTGTGCAAGCTGTAACAAGCTCCTGGGCATCTCTGAGCGTGCCTCAGTCTCCTCATCTGTAGAATGGCAAGTGTCAGAAGACTGAGGTTTAACTAGCTAATGAGGGGACTTCCCTCATGGTGCAGTGGTTAAGAATCCCCCTGCCAATGCAGGGGACAGGAGTTCGAGCCCTGGTCCAGGAAGATCCCACATGCTGTGGAGAAACTATGCCCGTGGGCCACAACTACTGAGCCTGCACTCTAGAGTCCGCGAGCCACAGCTACTGAAGCCCTCATGCTGCAACTACTGAAGCCCACGTGCCTAGAGCCCATGGTCTGCAGCAAGAGAAGCCAATGCAATGAGAAGCCCATGCACCACAGTGAAGAGTAGACCCTGCTCACTGCAACTAGAGAAAGCCCGTGCACAGCAACGAAGACCCAATGCAGCCATAAATAAATAAATAAAATAAATAAAATAAATAAATAAATAAATAAATAAATAAGCTAATGCACCAAAAGCACCTGCACCGGGGCCTGAACATGGTAGGCACTTAATGAAATCTAATATTGTTCTTACAAGGCTAGAAACTTGCCAACCCTGCACTCCCTGTACTCCTCACCATGCTGTGCTCACTGCCCATTTCTAACTACCCGGTTGGCTCCCCCCAGGCTCTACCTGAGAGCTGTCACCCTGTGTTGTGACCGCAAGGCCCCGACCCACTTGTCTCTGAGCCTACCTGGTTTTTCAAGCTCTGGATCTCTCTCTGTTGGGCATCGTCCTCTTCATGCAGAACCTGAAACTTGGGTGGGCTCACCCTCTCCTTCTGCCTGGAGGCGGCTGTTTCCAACAGCTTCTGCCTCAGGTTGGCCACTTGGTTCTGCAGGCTTGCTATCACGGTGTCTTTGTATTTAGATTCAAGTTCAAAATCGGAGAGACGGCTGACTTCTTTTCCCAGCAGCAGAATTATTTCATCCTGGGTGGAGGCCAGATGGGAAATTTACTAGGTGTGGGTCTGGGTGTAAGGCTGAGCCCATTTAAAGAAAGACAGGAAAAATATGGTATCATTCTTTGGGAAGGTGAGGGCAGGCAGGGAGGGAAAAAGCAGACTTTCAAGGCTATCTCTGTCACTTGGAAAATCTCATAGAGACAAGAATTGGGTTAAAATGAGGTAATTGTATATAGACCCCTGTAATGGATGTCTATACCTCACAGGTACGGAAACTTTCCTTTCCCCGAGAATTAGACTTTCATATTAAGAACAACCATCCCACTTGGGAACTTTTGTTGCTAGAAAGTTTACTTAGAGTGTTTTCATTTATAATATTCAGCCTAGCACACTGGGGACCTAAAAAGGTAGTTAGGAAAACAACATTCTGTTTGACCACATTCTGCCTATAATGAGGGTTATTTGTTTTAACTTAAAACATTCTGAACTATTTGTTTTCCCTTTCCTCTCTTCTAATATTTCCTGCCTCTTTTGGCTATTCATGTATGAATTTTTTCCAGGTAACTCAATCTGGAAAGTAAATGAGACAGGAATACTGATTTATTTGCATGGGCTCATGTAAACTTTTGGCTGGAAAAACAAAATTGCTGGTAGACTGTACCCACAGGTATAATTAACCCTGTCCTCCATCTCTCCAGTGATAAAGCTCTGCAGCCAAAGAATTGGTTAGGTTTTCCAAAAAAGGAAAAAAAAATTCCCCCAAACTTCTCACCAGACGTTATCAATAAAATGTCAGAAAAACTGAAGAAGAAGAAGAAGAAGAAGAAATTCCCCAGAGGCCTTTTCCAAAGCAGTCGCAGGAGGAGGTAAACGGGCAATTTCTGGGCCAGCTCATTCCCAGGAGAGCCGTGCAGTCAGCCTCACGACCTGCTAGCTCCGTGACCTGGGGAAGGACAGGGTCTCGCTCATGAGAAAGCCTGTCTGACACAGCCAGCTGCTGCCAGGGGCCTTCCTTTGGGTCCTTGTGAAAGTTGGTGGCAAAACTTCAAGAGAGAGCATCAGACATATTCCCTACTCCTGGGCAGTTTCCCCTGTTTCACCCTGTTATGATCAGCCAGGTGCTTATTCATTTTTCATGCAACAAACATTCATCGGGCAGCAACTAAGTGCCAGGCCCCGTGCCAGTGCTGGAATATAAGAAGTTTGCAGAGGGCAGTGGACAGCTGTGGGTTCTGCTTTCCTGCTGAGGGTCCCCTTGCCCTTCTTGGAGGGAGTGTTCCTCCTTCCATTTGGTCTGGGTAGGACTGTCAGTCATGTGCCCTGCTCCTTCCTGTCCCACCTCCCCATGTGCATGTGGCCCAAGCTGGTCAATCAGAGATTTCACACATCGATTACAGAGGGAGAGGATCTTGCCTTCTTTTGGATCATGTAGGCATGTTTGCCTGAGTTTGTCTTTTCTAACACACAAAGCCAGCCTTATGAAGAAAGCCAGACACTGAGGGAAACAGAGGGGAGAAGTTGGTAGTGGGGAGGTGTTCTGATGACATTATTCAAGCTCCTGGATCTAGCCATACCTGAAGCTAGTGGCCCTTTAAATTTTCCAATAAGATGAGCTAATCAATGCTCCCCCTCAAGCTAATTTGTTTATTGTCACTTGAAGGAGTCCTGGCAAGTCAGGGTATAAACGACTTATCAAGAGAAAGAATTATTTCTATTATAAATAGAAAAAATGATAAATGGCTTATAAAAATTTTCTATAAATAGAAAAAATTATAGTGGTTGCACTATATTTCCAAGTTAAAATTGAGGCAGGTTGAAAAATGGCTACAAATACTTTGCAGTTTTGCCATCCAGTCTATTTCCCCACCCTCTAGTCTGGGCTGGCCCCGTGACTAGCTTTAACCAACGGAATGGAGTGGAAGTGATGCTGCATGATCTCCAGGCAAGTTCTTACAGGCTGTGCAGCTTCTGCTCTGGCCCCCTGGGAACCCCGAGACCACCGTGCTGTGATGAAAAGGCACATGCACAAAGGGGCGCACCAGTCCAGGCGTCCTGGCTGAGGCCCTAGATGTGGGAAGGAGGCCAATGGAGACCGACCACCAGCCTGGCCAAGCCAGCAGCTTACTGAGGCCGCATGAGTGAGGCCAGGGGACACGAGCAAAGGAACCTTCCAGGTCAACCCATAGATTCTGGGGAATAATGAATTGCTGTTGGAAGCCGCTAAGTTTTGGGATGGCTTGTTACACAGCGATAAATACAGAATCTGAGTGTGGCTTCTCGCCTTTCTGCAACATTTTTCAGAGTCTGGTCCCAGGATGCCTGGGTTGGAACCCCCTGCCTCCTGAAGGTTTGGATTTCCGTGTCTGACAAGAACCCCAGGTAGGTCTGCTCCTCACAAACTCTGAGAATTGCTGCAGGAGCAGGCCCTGGCCCTGAAGGAAAGCGAGATATTATAGACTCCTTCTTTTAGAGTAACTTTCGAGTTGTGTCTAAGTGGGGAGAAATTGACCTGGGCCCTTCCCAGGATGGCTTGAATCCACCTGTTCTGATCGCATCCCTGCTTTAAACCTCTCTGGTTCTTTAATGAGTCTCTCGGCCCACGCCTCCCTGACTTCAGGGCTCACGTCCTCCTGCAAGGAACGTGTTTTTGCATCACTGTTCCATCACTGAAGGTTGACCAAGTGATTACTGTGTGGGAGTTAGAAGTACCCGCTGAGAAGCTAACCAGACCTCGCTTTGAATCCTAACACTGCTCCTTGCACTGGGCAGCCTTGAACACATTACTGAACCTCTCTGAGATTCAGTTTCCTCATCTGCAAAGTGAGGGTGATGCAATCTTTTTTGAAGATGGTGAAGATTAACGAGCTAATAAATGTCAAGTGTACAGGACATGGCCCAGCACAGAGTAGGTGCTCAGTACCTTGTAGTTGTAGATGTTATTTGGGATAAAGTGAGCAGTGGCCAAACCTGGCTGAATGTCTTGGGAGGAAGAGGTGGTTTCTTGGAAGTAGGAAAAAGGGACAGTCCTTGAGACACAGAGAACAAGAGGCAGTGGCAATCTCTCCATGGTCCCTCTTGCTGCTGTAGCTCTGTGCTTCCCCAAGACCCCTCACCTTATCGTGCTGGGACAGGTCCTGGTCCACAAAAATTTCTCTGTAGGGCCCTGTCCCAGGACTTTCCTCGGCCACTGATTGTTCCGACAGTTCCGCAGCGTTGGTCCACACTAACACACAAGGTCAACAGAGAAGGCAGAGGAGACAGTGAGTTTCCCCAAAGTCTTAAAAAATATTTTCAGATTAACCTTCACATTCATGAGACTTATGCACTGAAAGCATTACAGGAGGACTGGAAAGGGTAAGAGCTGCCTCATTTCTCTTCCCCAGCGTTAACTGCACTGATGCACTGTGGTGTGTCTCTTTCCAGACTTTTTTCTATGCTGCATAAGAGCTGAGGACCTTGGGCAAGTCATTTGCTCTCTCTAAGCCTTCGTTTCCACATACATAATTCAGGATCCCTGATAGTCTCTGTTATAAAGGGCTATCTGGAGATTAAATAGAATAATGATATAGAGCAGGGGTTGGCAAACTATGGCCCTGTGGCCAAATCTGGCCTTCTGCCTATTTTTGTAAATAAAGTTTTATTGCAACATAGCCACAGTGATCATCTACATATTATTTATGGCTGCTTTCCAGGTACAAAGGCAGAGCTGAGTAGTTGCAGCAGGGACCATGTGACCCACAAGTACTAAAGTATTTACTATCTGGCTCTTTACAGGAAAAGTTTGCTGACCCCTCAAGTAGAGCATTTAGCACTAAACATTAGCTATGTTTGTTTTATTGCAGCCATATCTTTTCAAAAAACAAAAATGCATTTACATGTCAGAGATGCTTATCCAGCTTACTTTTCAGCTAACAATATCAAAAACATCTTCCCATGTCAGTATTTGAGGCTGTACTGGGTTCTTTTCAAGGGTAGCATTGGGGTCCATTGTACAAGTGTGCCAAACGTGTTTAACTAGGATCCACTTGACAGCCATTTAAGCTTTCCTATATTTTTTCTTATTTACCCCAGTATTACAAGGCCTTTTTATATGACTTTCAGGGATTATGGCATTGTGTTTGGGGGCCCCACTCTGTATCACATCAGACATCTCGCAATTCACTCACATCAACACTGAATACATTTCTTTTTATTGGTGTAGAAACGTTTGTAAAGATTTCTATAATTCTACGTGTGAGATCACTTGGGCCCAAGCAGCGTATTTTAAATTTCCAAGTGACTATGGTTTCTGGACAGTCACTGCACATTCTTATCTTCCTGTGAAGTGAGAAGCTGAACAAATTGTTCTCAGTGGTGATGGAACTTTCATGAGTCTTAACATCAATGATGGATGAAGCAGGCACTGTCATGTTTGTGGACATTCATCATCTATTCATTTTGCTTCTGCCTTTTTTATTTATGCATTTTAGAGTCAAAGATTCCTGCCCCCCAGCCAGGTCTCAAACCTCTTTGTGGACCCCAGAACCTCTAGTGGACATAGCTGATGGCCTGTGGTGCCCAGAGAATGCACAGCCTTGCGTGTTGAATGAGCAGCCCTGGCCACAGTGTTCCCTGGGGCGCGAGGAACAGAAGGGCCTGGAACTTCAGCAGCTGCCCATTTTCTCTCCCTCCACCTCCCCAACTAGGTCCATGATTAGAAAACTTTTATTTGAAGCTCACTGCCCCCATCTGACTCTCTTGGATCCTGAGCAGCAAAGTCCTAACTGACTACAGCAGCAGTGCCTGATAGAGAAATGATGGGAGCTACAGAATGCAATTTTCAATTTTCTAGTAGTCACGTGAAAAAGGTAAAAAGAAGAGAGGAATTTTTTAATGATCAATTTTATTTAACCCAATACATTAAAAAGCATCATTTCAACATGTAATCGACAAAAAATATGGAGATATTTTATATTCTTTTTCTTCGAGGCATGAAGCCTTTGAAATCTGGGGTTTATTTTACACTGATTGCGCATCTCAATTTGGAAACTGAGTTTTCAGGAGGAAGATTTCATCTGTTTTCATATTCCTCAAGAAATCGGCTCCCACTGGAGGAAGGTACTGCCTGGCCTGTGTCCCCAGGGAGGGCCTCGGGGTCTGACCCTAACTGGGCCCCTGTCCAGTCTCAGCTTAGAGTTCTGGCGTCTGATGCCATCTCTAGGGGTGACTCCGGCTGCCTCTGCGACCCTGTCGTGGCTGTCTTGAGGGACGCTTCCCTGCAAGATGATGGCCGGAGGGGGGACTTCATCAAACTTACAGAACAGGCTGATCGATGGGGGTTCCTTTACTGGGGAAGGTGTGTTTACTCAAAGTCTTTGTGGGGCTAGAATTTGCTCTGAGACTTGCTTTCCTTACACCCAGGCAGGGAGGTGCGGGAGCAGTTACCCCTCACCTGCCCCAAACCTCTTTACCGGCTACTGTTATTTATCAAAAAGAACCTAAGGGCCATGTATGACCAAACCGGCTTAACTCTAGATGCTGGATCCTTCGGAGGTCCCAGTGGGGAGAAGCCCCAGGGAGAGTCGGGAGGGCTGGGGCGGTGGGACGGCGGATATGGGGACGCAGGCACTTTAAGAATTTTCGGGCATGAGCTGTTGGCCAAAAGGCAGGGGAGTTACTTTAATATTTTAACAACCCCCAGCTGTCCTGGTGCGCTCCAATAATCACCAGTCTGCAGCAGGGGCAGTATGTGTGCACCTTAACTGTGTCTTTCAGACATTGTAAGTTGTAAATAAAAGTTAAATAACAATCATGGTTAGGTAATAACTAAATTTTTAAATTTTAATATTTAAAATTTAAATATTAAAATTTTTAAATATATAAATTATTAAGATTGTAAAATTTAAAATTTAAATATTAAAATATTAAATATTTTAATATTTACTGAATGTTCGCTATGCACCAGGCGCTGTGCTCAGCACTTACAGGCAGGATACGATTTCGTCTTCATAACAACCCAGTGAGATAGGCATTATTATTCCCATCTCCATTTTATACGTGAGAGATATGAGGCACAGAGACGTCAAGTCACCTGCTCAAGGACACACAGCTGGTAAGTGGTAGAGTCAAGGGATGAACCTAAGTTTGTTGGATTCAGAGCCTATGCTTTTAACCACTATGTAGTCAATGTATTGAAGTGGGAAGATGTTTATGACATATTATTGAATTTTAAAAATCAGGTAGGGAATTCCTTGGCAGTCCAGTGATTAGGATTCTGTGCTTCCACTGCAGGGGGCACAGGTTCCATCCCTGGCTGGGGAACAAAGATCCTGCAAGCTGAGCGGCACGGCCAAAAAAAGAAAAAAAAGGTTACCTATGTTAGGTTCATATGATCCCATTATTGGGAAAAAAAATTATATATATATATGAATCAAGATGCTATTTTAATAAGTCACTCCACATATTTTCTTTTCTCAGTAATTCTTCCCCACCTCCCATGAGCTCTTGCCATTAAGATTTGGCCTTGGAGCTGACGTTTTATTGCCTTGTGGTAAAGGAAGGATGAGTATTAACTAGAACAGGGTGATTTTTCCCCCAGGCAAAATGATGTTTTGATTTTTGACAATGTCTGGAGACATTTTTGAGTACCACAGTTAGGGCGGTTGGTGGTGGTGGTGTTGCTACTGGTATCTCTGGTGGGTAGGAGTCAAGGATGCTGCTAAACATTCGACAGTGGACAGGACAGATCCTTCAACAAGGAGTTATGCGACCCACCTGTCACTGTGCCAAGATTGAGAAACCCTGACCTGATCTGCAGTAAATAAATCCTTGGCTTTGGGTTTTCAAATAGAATTTTTCAAGTCTAAAGCAAGGTGACAGTCTAACAGTAAACCAATTTAATTGGAAGAGCCCAGCTTTGCTAAGAGAGGAAAGAGCTTTCTCGGAACCCTTAAAAAGAGGTGTTTTCTGTCAAGAGGCAGCATGGAGGACTGGAGCACAGAGTTTTCTCTAAAGCGTGGAGTAGAGAGGCCCAGACACAAAGGAACTCCCCATGACACGGGAAGATGAAAGTCCTTTTCTGAGGATGGCAAGAGTGTCAGGGGAACGAGGGCAAACGTTTGGAAACATGAGACCTGGCTGAGAGGCTGAGGAGATAGAGCCCAGGTAGATGTGAGGGACTCTAAGCCATACGACTCATCCTTCATTTCTCCAGGGCGAATCCAAGTCCTTCAGAGAAGCCCCAAGTTCAGCATGGCACTGGAGAAACCGGTGATTACAGTGGAAAAATTTAAATGGCAGAGTGAAAAAAAGAAAAGAAACAGCCCATGTGCCATGTGTCCAAAGGACACATTAAAAAAAAAACCCAAAAACCCTGTATATATGTTCATAAGACAGAACATGATGCATACAACAAAATGAATGAATCTCAGAAATACTATGCTGAGTGAAAAAAGCCTTCCACAAAGGAACATGTACTACATGGTTCTGTGTACTTGAGATTCTAGAACAGGAATATCTAATCCATGGCGGGAAAAGAATTCAGAAGAGTGGGTGCCTCTGGGGCCTGGGGCTGGGAATTGACTGGGGAGGGACATGAGGGAACTTTCTGGGGTGATGGTAATGTTCTATATCTTGATAGGAATTTGGGTTACATAGTTGTGCACGACTGGCACAACTCAGTGAGCACATTCAAGGTCTAACACCTTTCAGGGTGTGGTAGCCAGTCTCCAAGATGGCCCCACTGATTCTTGTCTCCTGGTATTCAGACCCTTGCATCATCCTCTCCAATACTGGATGGACTTTATATTAATTAGCTGGGGCTGCCATAACAAAACACCACAGGAGGTCTTAACAAAAGAAATTCATTTTCTCACAGTTCTGGAGGCTGGAAGTCCAAGATCAAGGTGTGGGCAGGGTTAGGCCTCTCTCCTTGGCTTGCAGACGGCCACCTTCCTGCTGTGTCCTCACATGCCCTTTTCTCTGTGCACGTGCATCCCTGGCGTCTCTCTCTCTCTTCTTACAAGGACACCAGCCCTTGGATTAGGGCCCACCCAATCATCTCATTTTAACTTACTCATCTATTTCAATACACTATCTCCAAATAGGGTCACATTCTGCGATATTGGGATTGAGGCCTCAGCATATGCATTTTGGGGGAATGCAATTCAGTCCGTAACAAAGCTTCTCTATGTAACCAAGGATATTGCAGAAATGACACAGTTTGATTCCTGAGGTTAGATCCTAAAAGACATTGCAGCTTCTGCCTCACTCGCTAGGACCACCTGTCTGGAGGAGCTGGCAGCTTGAGGATGCTCAAGCAACGTATGGAGAGGTGCACTTAGTGAAGAACTGAGGCCTCTTACCAAAAGCCATGGGAGTAAACCATCCTAGAGGTGGGTCCTCCAGCCCCAGACAAGCCCCCAGAGGACCACAGCCCAGCCACCACCATGACTGCCACCTCATGGACAAGCCTGAGCAAGAATCCCCCAGCGAAGCCATTCCCAACTTCCTGACTCAGAGAAACTAGGAGATAATAAATGTTTACTGTTGTTTTAGGCCATTACATCCTGCAGTAATTTGTTATGCAACAATAAGTAGCAAATACAGGTTTGGGCACCAGGAGTGGTGCAAAATTTAACAAAAACCCTACAATGTGGAGTGGTTTGGGATGGAACAGTAGCCAGAAGCTGGAGGACTTTGGCCAAGAGTCTTTGAGAAAGCGTGAATAGTCTTAGTAGAAGCCCGATGGCGTTTGAGGAGGCAGTGAGGGAAGGGTTTCAGGAAAGTGAGGAAAATGTTACTGGGGTTAAGGGATCCTTGTTAGGTGGTGGCAGAAGGTTTCCTAACACGTTGCCTGTGGTCATGAGGAAGGTAGAAAATGTTTGTGATGAGGCTGAGTGGTCAAGCTAAAGAGAGTCCCAGACAGAGTCTTGGAAGGTGCTGCCTGGTTACTTCTTGCTACTTATAGTGAAATGTGAGGGGGAGAGACAGTTAAAGGAAGGGCTGTTAAATCAGGGCAATGTTCTGGGCTTGAAAATTCCCTGCCTCTCCAGGTGGCAAATGAAATGTAAGAAACAGGTTCTGGGCAAAGATCAAATCAAGGGCACTCTCAAGAAAACACAGTCCAGAGAAGAAGCTGAGGGTGTGGTTGTAAAATCCTTTGTTAAGAATACAGATCCAGGGCAGTGTCCAAGAGAACCCTTCGGTCAAAGAACTGGGCTTCTAAGAAGCTTCTGTCCTTTGTCAGTCTTTGCAGAAGCCCATGGTGGAAGGGCTTGTGACAAAAAAGTCTGTGGGCGTGGTTTTTGCCTGATAGGATGAACCCCAATAAGAAGCACTGCCAACTCAGACTGACAGAGACCCACAAAAGTCAAAGAAGCGTCTGGACCCCCAAGCTTCTACAGGCAGGAAGCAGGCTATAAAACTATGCAGCCACATCCATGGGACACCTTTCATAGGAAAGGGAGGACGACTCAGAAGGCGGAACTCACGGACCAGGGGCAGAGCCAAGAGCCCTGGAAAGTCATTTCTGGGTAAGAGTTGGACTGAAGCCCAGGCAAGGAACTGCCGATATTTTCCCAGCTGGACTTCAGAACTGCTTTGGGCCAGGGACTCCTGTGTGTTTCCTGTTTTTCTTCTTTTGGAACAAGAGGAGTGTATGTAGCAGTGATGCTATGTCTGTCCCACCAATATGTGCTGGGTGTGTGAGGGACAGACCCTTTGTTCAGAGGTCTTCAGATTTCTGGAAGTAGTACTTGAACTTGATGAGCTGAACGTAACGTACTACACCCATGAGCCCCATCTGTACCTGGACTTGATTTAGACGAGATTCTGGAATTTGAGCCGATGCTGTTACTGGGGTGAGATTTTGGGGGGCCTCGGGAGAGAGGAGGAGGAGTGTGAATCATTGAGGACCCGAGGGCAGGCTGTGGTAGCCGGCCTCCAAGATGACTGCTGATAATCCCCGCCTCCTGGTCTTCAGGCCTGTGTGTAGTCTTCTCGCACACTGGAGGGTGACGCCCTGGGTAACCCTCAGGATATTGCAACAATGACAGAGCATGACTTCTGAGGCTTAGTCACAAGAGATGTTGCCATTTCCATCTTGTCCTCCAGGATCACTTGCTCAGGAGGAGCAGCTGCCGTGTCATGAGAACGCTCGAGCCACTCTCTGGGGAGGCCCATGTGGTGAGGAACCGGGGCCTCCTGCTGACACCCATGTGAGCAGCCGTGTTCGAAGTGGATCCTCTGGCCCAGGTCAAGCCTTCAGATGACTGCAGCCTTACGAGGGACCCTGAGCCACAGCCGTCCTGCTAAGCTGCTGCCAAATTCCTGACCCCACAGAAACCGTATAGATGATAACACATGTTTGATTTTGCTTTAGGCTACTACGTTTGGGGAGAATTCGTTATGCATTCATGATAACTAATACACATTCTGTGTTCATTTTACATGAAGGAGACAAAAAATGTTGAGTTCTAGTTAATGGTATATGTGCTAAAACATTTAGGGGGAGGACTACAGATGTGTGCTATTTATTTTGAAATGCATCCAAAAAATAAGATGGATTAATGCAGGACAAGAAGGATGGGTAGACAGAAATGTAATAAAGAGTACAGCAAAGTGGTAGCGGTAGAATTAGGAGGAGAGCTGTCTCTGTAAAATTCTTTTTGCTTTGCTGTATGTTTGAAAGTTTTCACATTAAAATGCTGGTGGGGGGCTTCCCTGGTGGCGCAGTGTTTGAGAGTCTGCCTGCCAATGCAGGGGACACAGGTTCGAACCCTGGTCTGGGAAGATCCCACATGCCACGGAGCAGCTGGACCCGTGAGCCACAACTACTGAGCCTGCGCGGCTGGAACTTGTGCTCCGCAACAAGAGAGGCCGCGATGGTTAGAGGCCCGCGCACCGCGATGAAGAGTGGCCCCTGCTCGCCGCAGCTGGAGAAAGCCCTCGCACAGAAGTGAAGACCCAACACAGCCATAAATAAAGAAATAAATAAGATTAAATTAAAAAAAATGCTGGGGGGAAATGGCTGAGTAATTTCTTAACTTGGGTGGTTGGTACATGAGCGTTCCTTAGATGATGATGATGATGATGTAAACTGCAGAGATACCTTTCATTTGCTCCTTAGTCTGTTTATTTCAGAATAATAACTATTATTTGAATGGCTGAGGGAAGTGACTAGGTGAGTGGTCCTGAGTGAGACCAGGGAAGGGTGTGGAGGCATCGAGAGACCTGGGGACTCAGAGGGGTCTGGGGCTGGGACACAGAAAACAGAGAATGGAACCTTCACACCAGTGGCCACAGAAGAAACCTGGGAATCATGCCAGGGACTAAGTCGACCCAGCTACTCTGCCAGTAAGCCTGGCAAGGCCAAGAGGATGGTGACAGACAGGAAGTCTCCTCCCCAAGTGCCATGAGGCCTTCTAGGGGGGAGGCGGGAGAAGGAAACCCTGATGGCTGTGTGTCCCCAAAGTGACCAGGCTGTGAGTGACAGTCACTGAGATAACCAGCCTTAAATTTGACCGAAAAGCGTTATTTTAGATTAGATTGAATACATAACCTCCGGAGAAATAATTTTCTCCATAAGCCTCAGTCTCCTCTTACCTGTAAAATGGTAATAAAATATTTAAAAACCTCCTAAGGCAAGAGGGATTTCAGTTACCAATATGTCTGTACATCTGAGTTGAAGTATATAAATTTAGATTCTGATACAAATTCATATATATTCATATATATGTACAAACACACACACACACACACACACACACACACTCACCACAGAGGTACTGACGTGTGCAGATGGGCAGAGCACAGTCTTGGAGGAGTTTGTACCAAAAAGTCAACAGGGAGAATTCTGGTGATAAGGGTGACAGCTTATCTTTTACTGTTTTCTAACTTTCTGCTTATCCCAATTTTTTCACATTTGATTATGTTCTACTTCAGAACCAGAGAACATAAGCAAAAGCCAGAGGAAGACAAATATCATACCATATTGCTTATATGTGGAATCTAAAAAAAGGTACAAATGAACTTATCTACAAAACAGAGATAGAGTTACAGATGTAGAAAATAAACTTATGGTTACCGGGAATAAGAGGGGGGAGGGATAAATTGGAAGAGAGGGATTGACATACACAATACTATACATAAAAGAGATAACTAAGAAGGACCTACTGGATAGCACATGGAACTCTCCTCAATACTCTGTAATGGTCTATATGGGAAAAGAAGCTCAAAAAGAGTGGATACATGTATATGTTGAACAGATTCAGTGTGCTGCATACCTGAAACTAACACAACACTGTAAATCAACTGCACCTCAATAAAAATTTTTAAAAAAAGGGGAAAGCAGAAACTGAGACCCATCCTCCTAGCAAAAGCCCCTCCCCTAAGCCGCCAAGGAACCGCCCATGAGTACCTTGCCTGATGATGGGAACGCTGTGGGCGGCTCTGTCCACCTTGAAGGAGAACATCTTCTCGCTGGCACTCACGGGCCGCCTGTGGGAGGCTGGTGGGACCATGGGGGGCTCGGGGGACCCCTGCGACCAGCTCCTCTGCACTGGCGCTGTCCAGATGCCCGGGTAGAAGGGGGTCTGTGTTGGTGAGGGTGACTGGTTCAGTTCCTGGGTGGCCCAAGGTGGCTGTGGCCTTGGCCAAGGTGCTGGGCCCCTCACCCATGGGAAGGAGACCTGCAGGGGCAGACAAGAGGGTCAGGGGAGGTTACGAGCAGCTGGGGTGGTCTTCACCTTTCTGTCCCGGCGACATAATTGCTGCCCTAGATTTTGGCGTATAAGTCACTTCTCCCAAGAATCCCTCCCACACTCTCCCCAAATTTGGGATGGCGGTCCCCACCATGGGTCACCTTGCACACTATCGCACCACCATTTATTGGGTGCAGCCTTCGTGCCAGGCACCCAGTCAAGAGATTCACATGCATTACCTCATTTAATACCCCTGATGCTCTGTGATGAGCCTGAGGCTGAGCAAGACCTACTGACTTTCCCAGGACCACAGATTTGGCAGTGAGCGTCTGAGCTGGTACAACGCCACCTCTGAGCTCTGAGAGGCTGACAGCTTTTTGTCTACCTTGCTCAGCACCGTATCCTCAGCTCCTAGAATAAACCCTTGGCACATACACAGTAGGTCCTTAAATATTGGTTGAAAGAATGAATGAACACATCTCCGAGATTCAAGCCCAGCTCTCCAGGACACACACATCCACACTGTGTGTCTCCCTGGCACTCCCATTCCACCTCTTCCCCCGAAGCCGAGAGCTCTGGGGTGGCAGGCACCCCAACTGGCTCGAAACCCAGCTGGCTCATTAGCCTGTGATCCTCAACATCTGCCACATCTGATTCTTGGCAGACGCTCCATAAATATCTATCGAGGGAACCTTTTTTCATCTGACCCGGCGGAAGATGTCTCTATCTACTTTCATTAGAGAGCACATCAAAATCCATCTACACCAGGAGAAGCAAATGCTGAGAGGTGCTGACACCTGGCTTTGTCTTGGTTAATGCTGTTGTGGCCGTCCCTCCCCGAGCCTAGTGGTTAAACCGTGACATCGTGAATGCTACCATTTATTGTAATTACTCACCGATTTCTCACCATAGCCCTGAAGGGGAGGAGCTCTCCTTATTCCTAGCTTACAAATGAGGCTTGGAGAGTTTAAGGACTTCACCAAGCTCAGGTGGTGGTGGAGAGGGTGGTGGGACTGGGGTTCTGGAAAGCTCTTTCCCTCTCTGTCTCTCTCTCCCTTCTCTGTCCCAACCCCACCCCCAGTCTCTTGGCAGAAAAAAACACACTTTTCAAGTAAGAAGCTAAGTTCAAAGGTTTGCCGCCTGTGGCGGTCACGTTTCTCTTTCTGCAGACTGCAGACACATAATGACAAACAGGACAGAATGCTTCCGAAATAGGAGCACTGGCAGACAGAACTTCCTATAGCTCCAGCTGGATTGTATTCAAGAGGAAGGTTCTCCACTCACTCAGGTTCCCAAACCAGTCTTTTAGCTACAGTCTTTCCCAGCCAAGTCAAGAATCTGGTGAATTCCCCTGAAGACTTTTTTGGAGTCAGGGAGAACACTGTTTGGGAAAATCAAACTCCAATTGTCTGGCGACACCTGGCCCAGCATTTATGATGACACTGGCCCCGTTGAAACCTGTTTCAGGAACGGACTTGGCAGTGTTCCAGAACTCTGTTACCTTATGTGAAGATTCGAATTTCTCTCCACTGTGGGCACCTCGGTCTCCACCTAAGCTTTCTTCCTTTTTCTCCTTTCAGAAGCTGAGGTGTCCTGCTCCTGCCTTGCACTCACTTCTCCATCCATCCGATCCCTTCCCGTCCTCTCCTCTGGGGCTGTCTTGCCTCAATCATTCCTACAACCTTTCCTCATCGATTTAATAAAGATTTATCGAATGAAAGGGCTGAAGGTGGGAAGGGGGAAATTTGAATATGTTTTACCCCCGCCTGATAGAAAACAAATCGAGAGACCACGGGTAGTGTGGAGGAATTCCCTTTTGTGCTGGGATGCTCAGGTAGATGTGCCTCACTGCCCACTAACTGCCAGGGTGCTAAAGGGAGTGCTCATATCTCATGACTCAAGTGGTTCACTGCCGTAGTGTACAGGCCGCAACCCACCTGGCTCTTCTGGAAATTCCAGGAATCTCCCTCCCAATCTGTCGGCCCATTGCTGTGGGTGGGGCTAAGCACTCAACCAATCACACTCCCTGGACATACTGATTGGTTCAGTGGTGGGGCAAGTGATGCAATCAGAGCCAAGGAGACCCAAGAAGACTTGGCTGGACACCAGGATCTGGAGTGACCTGGTGGGACTTCAGAATGCAGCCAGCATGAGGGAGTGGAGCCCAGACATGGAGAGAGGGAAGCTGTTTATTTATTTTTCAAATTGTGGTAAATAACCTGCAACATAAAATTTATCATCTTAGCCATTTTAAAGTATACAGTTCAGTGGTGTTATGTATAGTCACATTTCTGTGAGATGGATCTCCAGAACTTTTTCGTCTTGCAAAACGTAAACTCTATTAACCATTAGACAACAACTCCCCATTCCCACCGCCACCCAGCCCGTGGTGACCAACATTCTGTCTCTATGAATTGGACTACTCTAAGTACCAAGTACCTCAAATAAGTGAAATCACATGGTACCTGTCTTTTTGTGACTGGCGTATTTCACTTAGCATAGTGCCCTCAAGGTTCATCCATGTTGTAACATGTCAGAATTTCCTTCTTTTATTTTATTATTTTTTTGTGTGTGTGGTAGGCGGGCCTCTCACTGCTGTGGCCTCTCTCGTTGTGGAGCACAGGCTCCGGACGCGCAGGCTCAGCGGCCATGGCTCACGGGCCCGGCCGCTCCGCGGCATGCGGGATCCTCCCGGACTGGGGCATGAACCCGTGTCCCCTGCATCGGCAGGCGGACTCTCAACCACTGCGCCACCAGGGAAGCCCTTCCTTCATTTTTAAGGCTAAATAATATTCCACCATACAGTTTAGAGTGTATTTTTTTTATCCATTAAGCGTCATGGGCACTTGGGTGGTTTCTACCTCATGGCTATTATAACTATGCTGCTGTGAACATGGTGGGGAAAATAAGGAAGCTGGTTTTGAGCACTGGCTGGAGTGCTACCCTGAAGTGCTCCATCCCTGAGGCTGGCTAGAGCTGGTTTCTGTTGCTTGCAACACACAGAGCCCGAACGATAGGGCCCCTAGTGGGAAGGAGCCAAAGATGTATAAACGCAGCAGAGACTCCAAGCTCTTCGGGTTTAAAAATTTAAAAATAAAGTTTTTTTTTTTTCCTCTGAAGCATGTTGGTTGAGGGTAGCTTTAGTTGGATGGTTAAAGTTGGTTTTCTCTAGTTTCCCGGCTTGCTTTATCAAAGGGAAGGTCAAGGTTTTCTCAGAAATTGCTGCTGGCAACTACAACGATACAGGCAGGGAGAAAAGCAAACATAAGAAGAAGACTCACATTAAAAGCTAGCTCTGGGCTGTACAGGAAGCATGGGGTCAAGGTCAGTTATCAACAAGTTTGTTTTTATTATTTATTTATTTTAGATTTAATTCTATTTATTTTTGTCTGTGTTGGGTTTTCGTTGCTACGTGCAGGCTTTCTTTAGTTGCGGCGAGCGGGGGGCTACTCTTGTTGTGGTGTGCAGGCTTCTCCTTGTGGTGGCTTCTCTTGTTTCGGAGTGTGGGCTCTAGGCGCATGGGCTGCAGTAGCTGGGGCACATGGGCTCAGCAGTTGTGGCACGTGGGCTCTAGAGCGCAGGCTCAGTAGTTGTGGCGCATGGGCTTAGTTCCTCCACGACATATGGGATCTTCCCAGACCAGGGCTCGAACCTGTGTCCCCTGCACTGGCAGGTGGATTCTTATCCACTGTGTCACCAGGGAAGTCTTCAACTCTGTTTTTAGAAACTTTAGTTTAAAAATACATGCTAATGCCTTTTCTCTTTCTTTGTGTCTGTTCTCTGACCATATGGTATGTTGCCATGGTTGGGTTTTTTGTTTTGTTTTTGAGGTAGCATATGTGATACTCCTGATTTCTTTTGCATACTACCTTTAAAATAGCAGGTTGGGGCTTCCCTGGTGGTGCAGTGGTTGAGAGTCCGCCTGCCGATGTAGGGAACACGGGTTCGTGCCCCGGTCCGGGAAGATCCCACATGCCACAGAGCGGCTAGGCCCGTGAGACATGGCCGCTGAACCTGCGCATCTGGAGCCTGTGCTCCGCAACGGGAGAGGCCACAACAGTGAGAGGCCCGTGTACCGAAAAAAAAAAAAAAAAGCAGGTTGTCAACCACCTGGATTAACCATGACCACATCCACGGCTGAATTTATATTAGCTTTAATAAACACAGGTCAATGATTTACTCAAGAAATCACTATCCATTTTTTTTTCAAATTATCTATTTGTTCTTTGTGCTATTTCCCCAATATCTGCTTCTAACCCTGAAAAGAGTGTAAGTTGAATGGGACACCCTAAAAAAACTTCGAAGTAGTTTGCACATCGAGTGCCTACAGTACACATGAATTCTGCCAGGAAGCCCTGGAGCCTGCAGAGAAGGTGGAAACTTAGACCTTGCCCTTGGAGAGCTTGTTATGTGCTCTGCCATTTGTAAGTAATTGTGGACAATACAACGACTATGAGCCACTGTGTAGAGAAGCCACAGATGTGCCACAGACTGTGCTGGGCACTTAATGCATGTGGTCTCATCTGATCTCCAGAATAATCTTGCAGGAGGCATTTTACCCCTCATTGTGTGGATTAAGAAACTGAAGCTCAGAGAGGTTAAATGACTCGCCCAACCTCTCACGGCCAGGAAGTGGTGACACAATTTGACTCCAATACCTGTGCTCTTAGGACTTCTAGGTTACTCGAAGTCATGATTTATTACCTGCTTTCCATACTCACAAACGGATCTTAGACGATTGGTTAGTGAATGATAGGATATTTTCCAAGTTAAAAAAAGGAAATGAACATTAGATGGTGTGAAAAAACACAAGACATCGCATGGGCTACTTAGAAATGGGATTTTCTAGGAACACTGACAACTGTCTTATGGAAGTGTTATTCTTTCTGCTACATGCCACGCCCTGGAAGCAGCTCAGAGGACCCCAGCCTCCATCCGGGAAGACCTGTGGTATGTTCACTGCTGTACCAGAGGAGTGCTGGGGCCAGCTGGTACCCGCCCACGAGAACTGATTGTTAAATGTCCAGGAATTTTGCCAACTGGTTGAGAAACACAGCCATTAATAAGAATTAACTTACATAAATTTACAATTAAATTATATCAGAAACAATTGGTATACAAACTTAAAAGTCACCCCTTCCTAATTATTTTACTCTATTTTATTATTACCTATGCTCTTGAGGTTATTTCACTCTACTATATGTTTCTGTTGGAAATGTTACATAGTAATGTGTTACCACACCTCTCTTTCCTTCTCTGTATTCAGGGATGTGTCATTGGGAGCTGGAAATTGACCGTGGAGGGCATATTACACCGTAGAAATCAGGAAATGTTATAAATGAGGGCTTGGTTTTTAAAAAGTTTTATAAATAGGTTTAATAATGGTGGTTCATGTAGAGATTGATTTTGTTTGTTTGTTTGTTTTGTTGATTGCCTAGACTTAAGACGGTAATGGAGAAAATGTTAACAATGCAGATTATACAAAAGCATGTTGTGTCTTAGCCGTTATGTTATGAATAGAGCAAAAAATTGGGGAAACGTTCTTCCAGTATTTAAAAATTATTATCTGATGCAGCAACAAAGTCACTCATGTCACTGATGAACATGTGAAGTTCTAACGTCTTTCTTTTTTCACTTGTATTATTCATAAATCCAAAATATTCAAAAATACCCACCAGTGCTCAGGTTGGGAACTCTCTCATTCGTCAACTGCAATGAGAAATTGGCTATGGATACAAGAGTTCACCTAAAGTCAATGAAAGCATTCTGTGAGACTCAGCTGGCTATATAGAATTTACAAGAAAGAGTACTGTATATCTTGTTACATGGATAGACTGTGCTACACATTCTTTATATCAGTAAACCTTATGCTATGCATCCATGTACTTTACTTTTCCCAGAGAGCTGGTCATTAAATATTTACCAGCCAATTGCTGGCTGTGCTGGCACCCAGCAGAGTGCCTGCTACTCATGGTAGGTGTTCGCTGACTGAGCTGAACAGTTGGCAAATGGAGTGTAAATAAAAAGCACTTTGATTCTGGGGCTGGGATGGGGAAAACACATGCTAAGCCTGGTGCATCTTGTAACAGCAGAGAGTAAGCAAGTGCCCAAAACGAAAAGGTGGGGAGATGCTCAAGGACACAGCAAGCAATCTGAAAGAGCTCCCAGTGGCCAAGGCTGGAAGAATTTGAGTGAAGAAATATTTAATGAGTATTGGATTATAATTCAAAGTGTAAAATCAGTATACATGGATCCATACTGACATAGATACATTAGTGAGTAAATACATAAAGGAGGGAGAAGAGACCGGCTTCCTTACAGAAGAATTTAACATACATAGATATGGAGCTTAATTCCCATGGTCTGGAAGGGCCTGGGGGGTAGGGGTGATGGTGGCGAGCAGGGACACTGACCGCAGCATGGAGGAGCCATGGACCTGGAAAGACAGAATGGAGACTAGAAAACATGGCCAGTAGATCTCAGAAGCCAGGAGAGGGTGCTACTTGGTGCCAGGACAAATGGCCTTTATCTCAACAGCTACCGGGGTGTCACCGTAACTCAGAGACGGGTAATAATTCTATGTCCCCAAGAAAAGGGTAAATCATGTACGGGGCTTCAGTGTGAGAAATCAGGGTTATACATTTAGAACACAGAACCGCCAAGTTATACATCATTTTTAGGTTTTGGAACTTAAAAGAATTAAGTCCCTTTGAGCTGTTCAGAAAAGCCATTCGTTTGGGTTTTTCCCAGCTGTGTTAAAGGAGATCTGGCCCATCTAATTTTCCCATTTTCTTGTAAATCTTCAATCTTACGGTTTTTCCTTTCCTTTCAAGTTCTAATCAGCTTCCTGGTCAGTCCATAAAATGGGAAATAGAATCTAATGAGAAAACAGCCGGATTTTTGCAAATAGCTTTTGCTACCCCTAGACTTGGCCTGCTTCAATTCGGTCTTGCCAGATAGAGAGACGGAATGAATGAATGAATGAATGATCATCAACTAAGTTCAGAGAAGGAGCAACGTGGTTCTGATTTGGTAACAAAGGGTGTGGTCTGCCAGAGGAAGCAGGACGCGGCCCGATTCCTGACCGAGTCTGGGTTCTGTCTCAGCAGGATGCTAAGGGTTCAGCCCGCGCTCCCGTCTCCACCTCCCCCGATGTCATCTGCATCGCCTGTAGACATCTGGTGACAACACAGCCTCAGGGGTCCTTTTGTGTGAGTTTCTGCTGCAGAGGCCGAGCCTGAGGCTGTCTGCTGCCCCGTGCCCTCCACTTCACTGGTCTCGGGAAATCGCCTTTGATATGAAACACCCAGCCTCAGGAGTTCTCATCACATCAGTAAGTCCCCACGGGACCTGTAAGAGCACAGGGTAGAGGAAATCCTACAAGGTCAGGTAGGAGATGACAAAGCTTGACCAGAAAGAGGCTTTGTTCTGAAGGGCACCATACTCTCTGGTCATTCACTCAGTTGCCGGCTTCTCAACCCCCGGTACAGTAAAGCCACATCCTCTTCAACAACGGGCCCTATTCAGAGGTCCCAGGAACGTGGAAACACCACCCTTCTTGGGGATGGACAACTAAGGCCCAGACTCTGAGCTTCTCATCACACCAGTTCACCACAGGAGAGAAATGAGCAACTCTGCTTCCTTGGAGACTGGCCTGGGACTTTTCCAATGGAAAAGTGGATTATTCATCATTTTCCTCCTCCCAGATCCCTAGTGGCAAATCCCATTAGGAAGGCTCCACTTAGGCAATAGGAATGCTTCCTAATGTCATGGACATCTTCTTTGTTTTTGCCTCCCCCTCATCCATTTCTTCCATCTTCTGGATGGGCACCTTAATTTTTTTGCAGGGAAGACACCCTTTCCCTGACAATCCTGAGTCCATAGAATTCTGACCCTTCCACCCCAGGGGTGAGACCATAACCCAGGCCTGGCCAATCAGAGCATTCCTTGCCCTGGCCTCAGTGATTGGTTCAGGGGAAGCCACGTGATCCAAGCCACTGTCAATGAAGATGCTGGCTCTTTCCCTGGAACTGCTACTTTGTAGGGTGCTGGGGCTGCTGGTGGCCACTTTCCTACAGGTGAGGCAAGAGTCTGTCTGAGATTGGGAAGCTAACAGGGAAGAAAGAGTCAGATTCCTGACCATGATTTGGGCGCCTGGATCCAGCTGGGCCTAAGCTGCAGCTTTTGGCCTTTTCAGTTCCATGAGCTTTTTTTTTTGGGCCTAGGCTAGTTTTAGTTGGTTTTATGACACTTGCAAACAATCAAATTTCCTGGACAGTATGCTTACTGAGACTTTAGCATAAGCATCACTATGTACTCAGAGTGAAAGTTGTTTTAAAGGTTATGACATGCTCAAATAAAACCCACCAGACTGTCATCATGCACCAAATTTACCTTTCAACTTATAAAAGTAAAGTAGCATCTCCAGAGAAGAATGATTTAAGACCAAGGAACCAATCATAAGACAAGTAGTAAAACGCTGCTTAGAGAAACTTCGATAGATAAATAGTTCTCTAGCTATAGCAGGCTTCAGACTACAAACCCCAAATTTCTGCTTCAAAAGTGACTCAGGGAAGACATTCCATAGTTTCATTTATTTCGTTTTTTGGCCTCGCCGTGCACTTGTGGGATCTTAGTTACCTGACCGGGAATTGAACCCAGGCCCTCAGCAGTGAGAGCACTGAGAGCACTGAGTCCTAACCACTGGACCACCAGGGAATTCCCAACAGTCCACAGTTTTAAAAGAAAACTTTCCAGTTGAAGAAACAGGCAAAATTTGTAATATGCATCTGTTGTATATATAATATGTTAATGTCTAGGACATTTATCAGATCCATGTCAATGTAATTATATTATTACTATATTTGCAAATGCATATATATGTGTATGTATATTTAGAACCACATATTTCCAGCTCTTTTTTAAAGAGGTATTGAAAAGCCTGTTCAAAATTTAGTTTTCCAGCTTGTCTGTTTTTTCTTATTCCTCAGTAAACTTAAGCAATTAACCAGCACATTTCCTGGCACACAGTAAGGCTCAATCTGAGTGAGTTCTTTCTCCCCAGCTCCCCCCTCTATTTTAAGTTCTTCTTTTAGAAACCAAGTCAAATGAAGGAGGCAGGACTTCATAGTGTTACAGGCAGAGGCTGGTCAACGTTTTCTGTAGAGCCAGACAGTAAGCATTTCCAGCCCTGTGGGCCATAGGATCTGCCCAGCTTACTCTGCCATTGTAGCCGACAACACAGGCAATACTGAAATGAATGGGATGGCTGTGTTCCCAGGAAACTTTACAGAAACAGGCGATGGACCGCACTTGGCCCTGGGCCATAACGTGCCGACCTTGGGTTAAGACCTTGGGATCCGGCGTCACACAGACTCTGGTCCGGCTCCCGGCTCTGCTCCGTCTCTGGGACCCTGACGAGTGTGTCATTTCTGTGCCTTGTCTGTAAGACACAGGGATACCAACAGCCATTTCTTAGTCTGTGAGAAGTGGGTGAGATAGTGCACGTGAAATGCTGGGAACACGTCCTGGTCCATAATAAAAGAGCATAAAACATTAGCCACCAGGTGTGATCACCATCGTCAAAAAAGGAGAAGAAAGGGCGCAACTGAATTTGTCCAGGAACGGCAGCAATATCCCTGGTAAAGAGTTAGTGGGTGGACTTCCCTGGGGGCGCAGTGGTTAAGAATCCGCCTGCCAATGCAGGGGACAGGGATTCGAGCCCTGGTCCAGGAAGATCCCACATGCCGCGGAGCAACTAAGCCCATGGGCCACAACTACTGAGCCTGTGCTCTAGAGCCCGCGAGCCACAACTACTGAGCCCGCGTGCCACAACTACTGAGCCCGCGTGCCACAACTACTGAAACCCACGCACCTAGAGCCCATGCTCCGCAACAAGAGAAGCCACCGCAAAGAGAAACTCGCGCACTGCAAAGAAGGGTAGCCACCGCTCGCCGCAACTAGAGAAAGCCCGCGCGCATCAACGAAGACCCAACGCAGCCAAAAATAAATAAATAAAATAAATAAAATAATTAAAGAAAAAAAGTTAGTGGAGCCAGGGACTTCCCTGGCCGTCCAGTGGTTAAGACTCCACGCTTCCAATGCAGGGGGTGCAGGTTTGATCCCCGGTTGAGGAACTAAGATCCTGCATTGGTGTAGCCAAAAAAAAAGTTAGTGGAGCCAAACAAGCAAGGAAGCCAGATAACTGAAAATGCAGTTTCTCCTATTATCAGTGGCTTTCGTTTTTACCCACATAATGAATCATCCCCTGTCAGCGTGTGAAATTGCAGGTTGGACTGGGAATTGCAAGACCTTCCTTAACCGCTGGGCAGTGAAGGACCTGCCTCGGCTCTCACGGCCCCACGATGCTTCGTGCTATTAGGAAAAGGCTCCAAGGGACTCAGGAGAGCCGGCTTTTAATCCTGCCTCTGGATCTATATGATTGATGCCTAACCTTGGGGAAGTCACTGAAACTCTTTGAGCCTCAGTTTATGCCATGATAGGGGTGGTCCCAGGGACCTCTATAAAAACAACTGAAGGGGGAAAGGGGACCTGGGATTAATGAGTAGCTCCTTGGCAGAAATTGAAAATTGAAGCTCAGAAAGGTAAAGCCAGTTGCAGCTGGCATTTCAACTTGGGTCCATCCAACTCCAAAGCCCTTGCTTCCTCAATTGTGTTCTGCAGAGCTTCCCCATTAAAGCAGCAAGGAATATTGGCCGACAGAGGGCGCTCTTCTCGCAAACAGGACGTCATGACATTGCAGGGACAGAAGACAGTATCCAGGAGCCACGTGGGAGAGTCTGGCTGGACTGGGAACAGGGCAGAGCAGGCTACAGGGAAGGCCAGACACAGGCAGTCATGGGGATGGAGGCTGCCGACAAGGAGCTGTCAACCCCCTCATGGAACAACTCGGCACGTCATTTGTGGCGCCTGGCTTCCTTTTTCATTCTGGCCATTTCCATCCGTTTTGCCGTATTTCAGAACAGAGAAAGACATGATTGATACATACGGGTGACGTGGGTTTCCTTACTCAGCTGCCTTGTAAGAACAGCGCCACTGTGACTAGCACAACTTGTTTCCACACCTCCTTTCCCAGAGCTCAGAAAGCACGAGTAAAGGCAACAACCAACAAAACCCACAACACGGCGGCACACCTGACTCTGGGACTTCAATTTCCCACGCCTGGTGCCAAGACTCTATGGGATTAATCAACGGTTGCTTCAGGGCATTGCAGATGGCCCTGCGGGTTATGTCCTGCACAGTTTCAGTGGGCGCCATCCACATGGACTACGTTGTGAATGGTGACCCTGGAGTTGTGCAATATGGCAGCCCTAGGTTATACTTTGATGAGAGACCTATAATTTACAAAGTATGGTCCTGGGGGCTTCCCTGGTGGCGCAGTGGTTGAGAGTCCACCTGCCGATGCAGGGGACACGGGTTTGGGCCCCGGTCCGGGAAGATCCCACATGCCGCGGAGCGGCTGGGCCTGTGAGCCATGCCCGCTGAGCCTGCACGTCCGGAGCCTGTGCTCTGCAACGGGAGAGGCCACAACAGTGAGAGGCCCGCGACCACAAAAAAAAAAAAAAAGGATGGTCCTGGGCACCTGGCTGCCAATGCACTTTGTCAAACAAGAGTTTTTCTTTATATTTTTCCATCTTGTATGTTATTCTATGGGTAATTTATCTGCAAATGTATTTATCTGCTAGCGGGGGCAGGTCTTGGGAGGTTTCCCTGTCCATAAGGACACTTACAAAGGAGGCATCTTGGCTGCTCCATGCTGGTTTGCTTGACTCTAAAGCTGAGGGTTATCATGTGCTTATTAGGTGCCAGACGCTGGACTAAGCAATTTACGCACTTTGCCCACTTAATACCACAGTCACTCAAGGTGGTAGGAACTATTGTTACAGGAGTGGGGACCGAGGCCCTGAGAGGTAGATGATTTGGGCACGTCCAGTATAAAAGTCGGTCAAGAGCAGGGCTGGGATGGCGCTGGAGTCAGCCTGACCTCAGGGCACGTGCTCTAACCACTGAGACATCTGCAAACACATCTGGATTCCTAACCGCCCGCACCTCACCCGCCTCCCCCAATAAAATGCCGTCACACCCTCCTCTACTGGTTAGGGTCACCACAAAGCCTGAAATAAATGCTTTCATTTGGGAACTCTTTGTCGGGAGAAGAACAGTTCTCATCATACTGAATCTGTATGATATCAGGGCAGTCCTCCGTGGAAACTCCATCCAAGGAGGAAACACAGCGCCCTCACCAGGGACCCCAAAATCAATTGGAAACAAGAATAGGCCGGAAGCAAGACGGCCACGAATTTTTTAGAAAAACTGGGCTTCAAAATATTTGATGAGCGATGCTCTTCAATACCTCTCCCTTTTCCCCTCCTCCTTTCTCTTCTTTTAAATAGCCAGCAGCTTGGGGTCATCAGGAAGTGGAATTTGTAGGAAGGTGTCAGTCAGTCCACAGGCCGCCCTCACACGGACGCTGCAAAGGACCCCTCCATGAATATGAGCATCATGGATGGAAGCTCCTCAAGCTGGGGACGCCCCGGCAGAGAGCACTTTTGAGAAGATGGGGCTGTGGAGAGTCCTGCAAAGTGCCCTGGGCACAGGCCAGGGGAACACTTGTGCAGCTGCCTGCAGTCAACCGAGGAATGAAGCAAGGTGCAAGTGCGTGTAGGAATAAGAATTGAAAAACTCCGTGCATATTCGAGTGACCGTGAGAGTATGCTTTCCTCGGTGTGAAAACCAGTCAAGGCTACTGCTCCAGCTAGCATCAGACTAAATGGTTTTCTCCCCTCCTTTTTCCGCAAGTGGGGATAGTGTTTAATTTGCACTGACTAGCTGTGTGGCCCTGGGGAAATTACTTAACCTCTCTAAGTTTCGGATTCCTTGTCTGTCAAATGGGGATCATGGGAGAACCCATCTCATAAGTTGCTGTGAGCGTGAAATAAGGGAGAGCAGGTGAATTGCTTAGTACAGTGCTGTTCACGTCAGTGATTCCTCCTGCTGCTCTCCTGGTTTCTCTTCTTACAAAGCATCTTCTTCCGTCTTATCTACTCAAGGTTACAGGTCGTCATCACTTTTTCCCACAATTATATAAGAAGCACCTTGTAAAATAAAGTCCCCATTCCATAGTTGTACACCCGTGTGCATAACAAACTTACTCAAAATGGCCAAAAGGTGGAAGCAACCCAAGTGGCCATGGATGGATGAACAGGTAAACAAAATGTGGTGAATCCATACAATGAAACATTCAACTGGAATGAACCATGAGGATATCATACTAAGTGAAATAAGATGGTCACAAAAGGACAAACAATGTAAGATACCATTTATATGAGGAACCTAGAATAGTCCAATTCACAGACACAGAAAGCATGGTGGGAGGGGAGGAAGGAAGCAGGGGGTTTGATGTGATGGGCATAGAGTTTCAGTTTGGGAAGATGAACAAAGTTCTGAAGATGGATGGGGGTGATGGCTGCACAACAGTGTGAATAGATTTAATGCCACTGTGAACTGTACACTGAAACATGGTTAAGATGGTAAATTTTATGTGTATTTTACCATAATTTTGAAAATTAAAAGTTAAAAACAAACCCCAAAATGAAATACCTCCAAGGTTTCTCCGAGGTTTGGGGTGATAGAAATGGAGGAAAATGTTCTGAGAGCAGGTTGTGGTGATGGCTGCACAACTCCATCAATATATTCAAATTGACTGAATTGGACACTTCAAATGGGTGAAGTTTCTGTTATGTAAATTGTACTTCAGTGAAGCTGTTAAGAGCAAGCAAGCAAACAAACACATGCTGTGATCCGGAGGAAACTTTGGAGCATGAAGGAGCTGTTCACTGTCTTGATTGTGGCTATGGTTTCACAGGTGTACCCATATGTCAAAGCCCATCCACTTACAGACTTTAAACATGTGCTGTTTATTGCATGTCAATTATATCTTAATAAAGCTGTGTTTTAAAAAGGCAGAAGAGTATTCCATATATAACGAACTCCTTATAATATATTAAACTCCTTAGAATATATTAAACAATATAATTTATTAAACAATGCCCCCTTTGGATGGAAATTTAGGTTTCAAATTTTATGCCCCTATCAATAATAGTTCAATAAATATCTTTGTAGGAAAAAAGAAGAAAAAAATGCAGATATTGTTTGCTGCTCCCCCTCTTCTTCTCCCCACGGGCAAGCCACAACGTCAGAATTTCCCAGGGAGGGGGCCTGGGAACCTGTAATTTGACTGAACATTCCTGAAAAATTCTTGGAATCAGACATGTTGGGGCACATTGAATCAAACTTCATGAACTTGGATTTTCAGGCTTGGGAGTGTGAAATCCCCTTTTCTTTGATCCCTAAAAAATTCTGTAAGTGTTCCATACAAATGATTCTAAATTTCGGTTTCCCTCCTATTGGCGGTGCATCAGAATCATCAGGGAGCTTGTGAGAATGCATATTCCCAGGCCCTACTCCCAGGGAGGATGTGTATGGTTGCCAGATTTCGCATAAATAAAGAAATGAATAACTCAATATATAATAAACTATAGGGTGTCTGTTAAATCTGAATTTCAGATAAACACCAAATAATTTTTTTAGCATAAGTGGTTCCTTGCAATAGTTGGGCCACACCTGTACATAAAAATTATTTGTTGCTTATCTGAAATTCAGATTTAACTGGGTGTCCTGTATTTCATCTGGGAATCCTAAGTATGAGTCCTCAGGCCTGGGGTGAAGCCCAGATCTGCACTGTTGGTCTGCTCCCCACGTGCTTCGGACGAGGGGGATCCTTAGAACCCATGTTGAGAACCCCTGATCAGGTCAACACCTTCTGGGTCAGGAGCCCCTCCTCAGGGCGGCCAGTGGATCCCAGTGCATCCCACAAGTGAGCACACTTTAATGTTGGTCCAAGGAGGAAAAGGGGGCTGAGAAGCAGAGAAAACTGTCCCAGGTTTTCAAAGCCAAACGTGGTAGATACGGTGTCACGGGCCCTGCAGCCTGAGGGACGGTGCTCATCTTCTCTGAGTGAGTATTTAAGGCTGCCTAGTGGACCCACACCCCAGGATTCTGTCTAGATTCTCTAAACTTTATTTATTTATACCCAGCCTCGTCCTAGAAAGGACTTTAAGCCTCGGAGGTCTCAGTCCATGCAGGGTTCTTGGTGCTGGGGAGTGAGGTTAACATGCCGTCTCTCTGGGACACACACGACAGGTATTAATTGTGTGCTCACCACGAATGGGCATTATTCTGGGAGGTTTACAATGATAACCATCTCATTTAGCCCTCGAGATAAGCCTGCAAGGTCATTGCTGTCGTTGGCCCCATGTTGTAGATGAGGAAACCGAGGTTCCGAGGGGTCCAATGGCTTGTGCAAGACCGCACCGAGTAGGCCAGTGGCGGAGCTGGGGTTCTGACCCAGGACTGTGTTGCTAACCAGCCCCCATCCTGCCTCCCTACTGAACCAGATACTTCTTGTCACTGAGCTTTGCTGGGCGAATTTTGGCTTACGTTCCGCTTAACCTGGGGCCATACTTTAGGTCCTGATCCCGGGAACATTTCTGATCCGTTGTGATAACAGCTGGCAGGCCTTGAGCGTCTACTCTGGCCAGAGACTTTGACTTTTTATACATAGATACTCTCTCAACGCCCTGCACCGCTGAGAAGACCCAGACCCAGGCATACAGAGAAGCCTGGCCGAGGTCACAAAGCTAGGAAGTTGCAGAGCACTGATCTGCCTAAAAAGGAAGCATCCATCTCTGCATCTTCAGAAGCACACACTTGCTTTCCACCTCCCCTCGCCAAGCTTCACTTTTCAGGAAAACGCTCTCGCTCCGGGCTGGTCGCTAGGCAACCCTTGCATGTAATTCCACGAAATGCCCAGAAGAGGGCGCGAGGACTCGCTCTCCCCGGGCACCCACGCGATGGGGCTGAACTTCGCAGAATCGCGAAAGCAAGAGTGACGCGCTCCAGACGAACTCCACCTGTGGCCGTACCCGAGCCCTAGGCTGCACGGAAGGTGACACAACACGGCACCTCTGCACCCCACCCCACCCCACCCCCGCAGGGGCCTGGACTCACCGAGGCTGGGTTTTTGATGACCAGTTCGTAGGTCAGCCCTCTGGACCCAAACCTCAGGATGTCTCCGGGTAGGAGCTTCACAGCCACGTTCTGAATGTGGCACTCATTGACGAACGTGCCGTTGCAGGAATTGAAGTCGTGGAGAACAAAGCTGCTTTCGGCCTCATTATATTCAATGAGTGCGTGATGGTTGTCGACGTCTGCAGACTGAAATGCAGAAGGGGGACAGTCAGAGCCAGCAATAACAGGAATAACAAGGAATAACTAGTGCCACTGACACTGGGGGCCCCAATGTGCTAACCACTTCATCTGGCTGGACAGTCACTGCAATCCTCATTTTAAGAGGCGGATGCTGAGGGTCAGAGAGGTTAAGTGACTTGCCTAAGGCCACACAGCTAGTGAGTGGAGGGTCACCAGACCCTGACAGCAGACCCAGACTAGATGCCCAGTTTTGGGGTAGGGCGTCAGGCAACACAGAGGCAAGAGGGAATTCGGGGGGAATTGGCCAGGAATTGGCCACTTGATAGTTCTCTGATCCCATGCAAGGATCCTTTTGGTTGTCCCGAGTGGCAAGACAGCAGAAATGGCCCAACACAAACCAGAAAGGTCAGTTGGCAAGTGACAACTGTCCATTTACTGCAAGTGTTAAAGTTCAGGGGAGGTTTTGTAATAATTGTTGTTTGTTCTATTCATTTTTAAAATAACATGTTTTTTCTAATAATGCAGAAAATGAGAACTAGAGAAAAACACAAAGAAGACATTAAAATCACTTAGACTCCCGTCCCCCAGAGGCAGGCACCGAGAACACGGTGGTTCACATCCTTCCAGTCTTTTCTCTATGCTTACAATCTTTTTAAAAAGTTTAAACACAATTGAGCTCACACCACAAAACATAGTTTTATAACTACCTTTTAAAAGCCTTGGTGTACAATGAAGGTTTTTCCCATGTGCTTAATTCTTACTGTTGCTTCTTAAAAGCTAATCAGAATTTATCTAACCAAAGATGATCTATTTTTCAATAGGGGCCCTGGTGTGACCACATTTCCTCGAAAAGAGAGAGACCCCAGACAGTGATTTGTCAGTGGCGTCAGAAACCTCCTGTGTAACCACTTTAATAAGAAGAATGAGCAAAACTCGGCACCAAGGAGGAAATATCACATCCCCCCCTGGACCCGGCGCCCTGGACTATGGGCTGCAGGGCACGTGCGAAGTCCTCTGTCTTCTCAGGACACTGCCTATGAGCCATCCACTCCAGCCTGAGACTTTGCAACTATTTTCTAAGTCACTCTTCTCAGAGTGCCTCATCCAACTTTCATAGAGAGTACTTGGACTTAGAAATCTATACTAATGTCCCACAATATAATTATAACCAATAGCTTATATTAATAATAGCTTATAGTATATGAATAGATAATAATATAACTGCATATATTAGTAGAATATATTAATGACACATTATGTGTAATTACACAAATGCCAGGAAATTTGTGCTTTACTGCATTATCCCGTTTCATCTTCACAATAATTCAAAGGGATACTTCCTCATTTCAAAAAAATTTATTTTTTTATTGAAGTCTAGTTGATTTACAATGTTGTGTTAGTTTCAGGTGTACAGCAAAGTGATTCAGTTATACATATATATAATATCTATTCTTTTTCAGATTCTTTTCCATCACAGGTTACTGCAAGATATTGAATATAGTTCCCTGTGCTGTACAGTAGGTCCGATAGTTACTCATTTCTTAGATGAGGAAACTGAGGCATAGAACGATTAAGTGTGCCCACAGTCAGCCACTTTGACTCGCTTGGCTTGTTCCCAGGTTTGCCTGATTCAAATGACTGTGCCTTTACCCACTTTTCAAATTCCTACCAAACACTTTGGCACTTAAAATACTGAAACACAAGAAGAAAGCAGGAGTAGCTCTATTAATTTCAGGCAGAGCCAACTTCAGAGGAAGGAAAGTTATCAGGGATAAAGAGAGGCGATACACAGTGATAAAGGGGCCGATTCTCCAAGCAGACATAACAGTCCTTCATTGTATGTACCCAACAATAGAGCATCAAGGTATGGAAGGCAAAAACTGATAGGACTGCAAGGAGAAGCAGATGAATCCATCATGGTAGCTGGAGACCTCAACAGCCCTCTGTCAGTGACGGGCAGACCCACCAGGCAGAAAATTAGTAAGAATGAAGTTGAACTGAATAGCACTACCATCATCTGGATCTAACTGGCAACCACACAGCTTCATCCCACAGCAACAAAACACACATCCTTCTCAAGCTCCCATGGAACATTCATGAAGCAGACCACATTCCAGGCCACAAAATATACCTCAACAAATGTAAAAGAATAGAAATTATGCAAAGTACGTTTTCAGAACACAATGGAATTAGGCTAGAAACCAATACCAGAAAGACAGCTGGAAAATCCCCAAATATTTGGAGATTAAACAACACACCTCTAAATAACAGATGGGTCAAGGAGGGAGTCTCATGGGAAATAAAAATTTATCTTGAGCTAAATGAAAATGAAAATACAACCTATGAAAATTTGCAAGATGCAGTGAAAGCAGTGCTTGGAGGGAAGTTTATGGCTTTGAAAGCATACATTTGAAAAGATCTAAGCTTCCACCTTATGAAACTAGAGAAAGAAGAGCAATATAAGCCTACTACAAGCACAAGAAAAGAAGCAATGAATGAAATAAAAAGCAGGAAAACAAGAGAGAAAAGTCAGCAAAATAAAGAGCTGTTTGGTTTTTTTTTTTTTTTTTTTTTGTAAAGATCAATAAAATTGACAAACCTCTAGCAGGATAACCAAGAAAAAAAGAGAGAAGATACAAATTACTCAAATCAGAAATGAAAGCGATGGCATCACTACTGATCTCATGGACATTGAAGGGATAATAAAGGAATATTATGAATAATTCTATGCCCACAGATTTTATAAGTTAATGAAGTGGACCATTTCCTTGAAAGACACAATCTACTGAAACTCACACAAGGAGAAATAAATACTCTGAATAGACTCATATCTAGTAAAGAATTTGAATCAATAATGAATAACCTTCCAAAATGGAAAGCACCAGGCCTGGATGGGTTCACTGGTCAATTCTATCAAACATTAAGGAAAGAATGATACCAGTTCTCAATAATCTCTTCCAGAAAATAGAAGAAGAGAGAACACTTCCCAGCTCATTCTGTGAGGCCAAGCTTATTCTAATAGCAAAACCAGATAAAGATATTGCAAAACAGGAAAATTGCAGACCAATACCTCCCATGAACATAGATGCAAAATCCTCAACAAAATATTAGCAAATTGAATCCAGTGATGTATAAAAAGACTTCTACACCACAGTCAAGTGGGATTTATTCCAGGTATGCAAGGCTGGTTCAACATTTGGAAATCAATTAATGTAATCCATCACATCAACAGCTCAGAGAAGAGAAATCGCATTATCATAACAGTAGATGCAAAAAGAGCATTTGACAAAATTAAACACCATCCATGATAAACTAACAAACCACCAAACCACCACAACAACTCTTGGCAAATTAGGGATGGAGGGGAACTTCCTCAACCTGATAAAGTACATCTATAAAAACCCTAAAGCTAACGTCATATTTAATGGTGAGAACCTAGAAACTTTCCAATTAAGATCAGGAATAAGGTGAAGATGTCCCCTTTCACCACTCATTTTCAACATTGTACTGTATGTCCTAGCTAATGCAACAAGGCAAGAAAAGAGAATAAAAGATAGATTGGGAAGGAAAAAGAAATCTTCTTTGGTGGGGTGTTTGTTCAGATCTTTTGCCCATTTTGCAGATGGCATGATTGTCTATGCAGAAAATCCCAAAGAACCGACAGAAAGCCCTCCTGGAACTAATGAGCAATTGTACCCAGGTGGCAGAATACATGATTAATATACAAAAGTAAATTGCTTTCCTATATACCAACAAATGAACAAGTGGAATATGAAATTAAAAACACAACACCATTTACATTAGCACCAAAAAAAAAAAATGAAGTACTTAGGAATAAATCTAACAAAATACTTAGCTATATGAAGAGGTATATGAAGAAAACTACAAAATGTTGATGAAAGAAATCAAAGTAGTCTAAATAAATGAAGAGATATTTCATGTTTATTTGAAATTCCTTAATGATATATGATGTTTAACATCTTTTCATATGCTTATTTGACATCTGTAGATTTTCTTTGGTGAGGTGTCTGTTGAGCTCTTTTGTCCATTTTTAAGTTGGCTTGTTTGGTTTCTTATTGTTGATTTTTAAGACTCATTTATATTGTTTATTTATTTATTTTATTGAAATGTCGTCGATTTACAATGTTGTATTAATTTCTGCTGTACAGCAAAGTGATTCAGTTATACATATATATACATTCTTTTTAAAATATTCTTTTTCATTATGGTTTTTCACAGGATATTGAATATAGTTCCCTGTGCTATACAGTAGGACCTTGTTGTTTCTCCATCCTGGATGTAACAGCTCACATCTGCTAACCTCAACCCCCCACTCCATCTCTCCCTCAACCCCCTCCCCCTTGGCAACCACAGTCTGTTCTCTATATCCATGAAGACTCATTTATTTTGGATACATGCTTACAGCATCTTTATTCATAATGGCCAAAAACTGGAAGCAACCAAGATGTCCTTTAAAAGGTAAATGGATAGACAAATTGTGGTACATCCATACAATGAAATACTAGTGATAAAAATAAATGAGTTATCAAATAACAAAAAAGACATGGAGGAATCTTAAATGCATATTGCTTAGTGAAAGAACCTAGTCTGAAAAGGTTACATACCGTATGATTCCAACTGTATGAAATTCTGGAAAAAGTAAAACTATAAGGAGAGTAAAAGATCAGTGCTTGCCAGGGGCACAGGGGCTCTGGGGCTCAGGATGAAGACGAGGGGCACAGGGGATTTCAGGGCAGTGAAAATATTTTTTATGATACTGTAATGGTGGATACTTGTCACTATACATTTGTCAAAACGAAAGAACGTACAACGCAAAGAGTGAACCCTAATGTAAACTATGGACTTAGTTAATAATAGCATATCAATATTGGTTCATCAGTTGTAACGAATGTACACTAATGCATGAGGTTAATAATAGGGGAAACTGTGTGTATTGGAGGGGTGGATATATGGGAACTCTCTGTATTCTCTGCTAAAATTCCTGTAAACCTAAAACTGTTCAAAAAAATAAAGTATTAAAAAAAATGAAAACACATTAGCTCTTTGGAAAATGTCCCCCACATCATCTTCATCACCATTGCCATTGATCTTTGTGTCCTTTGAACCTTTGATAACCCGTGAATGAGAGAAATTCTGTCTGTGACATTTTGTTTGTCTCTTGCCAGGCTTCACTGCGTTCAGTTCCTCAAAAACTGTCAGGCCATTATTAAGACATCAAAGCAAGCAGGAAGTTTTCAATGACTCCACAGATTTGGGTGAGCCTCTACCACATGTTAGGCCAGGAGACAGCTTCCTAGTTCGGCCCTATAATATCACTCGCTCCCTTTACTTGGAAAATTGCTAAATGCTGCTCCTGGACAGACGCCCTGCTGCTAATACAGACTGAGTCTATAAGCCCCAGCCTACTGAGCTGTCCCACTATGAGATGAACTGTTATTTATTCATTATTATTTTTATTATTATCCTTATCCTCCTCTAACATATTTTGAGGGCTTCCTGTGAACTGGGCCCTGCTGAAGCATTTTGTGTGCATTTTTATCATTTAATCTGCATGACGGCCCTAAACAGGGACTCTAGTGTTATCTCCACCTTAGAGAGGAAGAAGCTGAGACTCAAAGGCTGAAGGGAGAGGACAGCATCACCTTGATCCCAAACCCAGACAAGGACACGACAGGACAACCACAGACCAGTATCTCTTGTGAACACTGACACCACAGTCCTCAACCAAACAGGAGGAAACCGAATGCAACAGCACGTTAAAAGGATCATACACTATGACCAAGTGGGATTTGTTCTTGGAATGCAGACCTGATGGTTCAACATATGAAAATTAATCCACGTAATACATCACATTAACAGAAAGAAGGAAAAAAATGATCATCTCGATGGACGTACAAAAAGCATTTGACAAAATGCAACGCTCTTTCATGATAAAAGCACTGAACAAACAGGGAATAGAGGGAAATTACCCCAACATAATAAAGGTCAAATATGAAAGGCCCACAGGTAGCATCATACTCAAAGGTGAAAGACTGAAAGCTTTTCCTCTAATTTCAAGAATAAGATAAGGATACCTGCTTTTGCCACTTCTATTCAACAAAGTACTGGAAGTCCTAGCCAGAGCAATTAGGCAAGAAAAAGAAATAAAGACATCCAAATTCGAAAGGAAGAAGTCAAATTATCTCTGTTCACAGGCAACATGATCTTACATGTACAAAATCCTAAAGAGTCCATGAAAAACCACAACCCTCTTAGAACTAATAAATAACATTCACTAGCAAAATCGTAGGACACAAAATCAACACACAAACATCAGTTGTGTTTCTATATGCTCACAATGAACAATCTGAAAAGGAAGTTAAGAAAATTATTTCATTTACAATAGCATCAAAAAGAATAACATACTTTGGAATAAATTTAACCAAGGTGGTAAGAGATGTGTACACTGAAAACTACAAAGTGCTTCTGAAAGAAATTAAAGACACAAATAAATGGAAAGACACCCTGTATTCGTGGGTTGGAAGACTTAATATTGTGAAGATGTCATTACTACACAGCAGGATCTACAGACTCAAAATCCCAACAGCAGTTTTGGCAGAAATAGAAAAATCCATCCTAAAATTCATATGGAATCTCAGTGGACCCCAAATAGCCAAAATACTCTTGAGAAAGAAAAGCAAAGTTGGAGGTCTCACACTTCCTGATTTCAAAACTTACTGCATACAAAGGTACAGTAATCAAAACAGTGTGATACTGACATAAGGTCAGGCACATAGGCCAATAGAATAGAATAGAGAGCACAGAAATAAAACTTTGCATATATGGTCCAATGATTTTTGACAAGGGTGCCAAGATTATTCAATGGGGAAAGAGCAGTATTTTCAACAAATGATGCTGGGAAAGACTGCAAAAGAATTAAGTTGAACTCTTACCTTACACCATGTATAAAAATTAACTCAAAGTGGATCAAAGACTTAAACATAGTCTAAAACTATAAAACTTTTAGAGGAAAGCACAGGAGGAAAGCTTTATGACATTGGATTTGGCAATGCATTTTTGGCTATGATACCAAAAGCATAGGCAGCAAAAGTAAAAATAGATAAATTCAACTATATCAAAAATTAAAACTTCTGTGAATCAAAGGACACAATAAACAGGGTGAAAGGCCATCTAGAGAATGGGAGAAAATAGTTGCAAATCACAAATCTGAAAAAGGGTTAATATGAAGAATATATAGAGAACTATAACTCAACAACAACAACAAAAAAGAACCCCCAAATAACTTGATCAAATATGGGCATAGAACTGGAATAGACATTTCTCCAAAGAAGATATACAAATGTCCAACAAGCATATAAAAAGATGCTCAACATTACTAGTCATTAGGGAAATGCATATCAAAACCACAGTGAGATACCACCTCATACCCATTAGGATGGCTACTATCAAAAACAAACAAACAGCAACAGAAAATAACAAGTGTTGGCAAGGATGTAGAGTAGGGGAACACTTATGCACCACTGAGAATGTAAAATGGTGCAGCTGATATGGAAAACAGTAGAGCGGCTTCTCAAACAATTTAGAATAAAATTATCATATGATCCAGCAAGTCCACTTCCGGGTATATACCCCAAAGAATTGAAAGCAGGAACTTAAAGAGTTATGTGTACACTCATGTTTATAGTAGCATTATTCACAATTGCCAAAAGGTGGAAGCCACCCAAGTGCCCACTGACCGATGATTGGATAAGCAAAATGTGGTCCATCCATACAGTGGAATATTATTCAGTGTAGGAGGAAGGGAATTCTGACACATGCTACAACATGGATGAACCGTGAGGACATTATGTGAAGTAAGTGTCACAAAAAGGCAAATTTTGTATGATTCCACTATGTGAGGTACATAAAGTAGTCAAGCTCATAGAAACAAAATAGAACGGGGGTTGCCAGGAGCTGGGGAAGGGGAAACAGGGAATTGTTGTTTAATGGGTACAGTTTCAGTTTTGCAAGATGAAAAATTCTGAGGCTGGTTGCACAACAATGTGAATAACTTACAACTACTGATCTGTACACTTAAAAGTGGTTAAGACGGTAAACTTTATATGTATTTTACCACGATTTAAAAAATGGCTAAGATGAAGGGACTCACTCAACATCAGGATGCTGGCACAGGGCAATGTCAGGGTTTGAACCCAAGTCTAATTCCAAAACGTGTACCTTTGATTTGTACCCTGTGATTTTCAGAGTAGAGAGTGATTTAATAATGAGAGAGGAGACAGGCAGGACCTAATATACAAAACAAGTGCATTTTTTAAGGCTCCTGCATTGAAAATGTCTTTAAAAAGTATATAGTGAGTCCATAAAATATTGAGACGTTTAAACTTCTATTAACAATGACCATCTGCTCTGATGACCCCTGTGCTTTAAGGAAGCCTCCTCGGGAAGCTGACTTAGTTATGACGTTGCTCTGAGGTTCGCTGACATTGTCGCTGAGGTTCGACGTGTACCTGGAACCGTCCTTTGGAGCTAGGTTTCAACCTTGCATCACCTGGCACTGGGAAGCCCCATCTCAGACCATAACCTCCCACTCCCGGCCTTCCTTATCCTCTGTCTCGTCCTCTCCTTGAGTCACGTAGCCTTTGCTCCCTGTTTGCTCCCTAGGGGTAATGCCCTATGCTCACCCAGCCTGGGCCCTGCTCAAGCTCACCAGCTCCTTCAAGTCCATCCCGGCCCCCAAACCCTCCTGCCACCCTCACACTTCTGTCCTGAGGCTGGCCCAGTGCCCTTTGGGCCCCCCAGCCAGCAGGTCCCTGCTCTCAGGCTTTTCATTCTACTTTGACAACAGCCTCCTAGGTCTTCACCTCCTGCACCTGCCGGCATTCTCCGTCTGCTTCTCCCGACCCTCCTCCATCCCTTTACATGGTGCCCTCTGCCCAGCAGGCCCACCTGTGCAGCTACATCCATGGGCTGATGGGCTCCTTGCCTCTGGTTTCTGGTTGGGTTTGGCCAATGGGGGGGTTAGAGATCAGAGCAGGGAGGAGAGAGCTTGGGGTACTTACTCCCCTGGCTTCCTTTCTCTGGGGCCACACAGCTTCCCTCAGAGGACTCTACCCAGCCCTCAGGGTCTCCGGGTCCCAGGAAATGCCCCTGGCCCTCACCCCTCAGCTCTGGGGGTGGGAACAGTCCTCACTCATACTAGCTCTGGGCCCTGCACTATCCTTTGTGGTTTCTCTGAGCCCTGCCCACTCCCTATGGAGTCCCTTCAGGAAACTCCCCTCCATCACTCCACACCCCTGTGAATGTGCCTTCAGCTCCCTGCCAGGACCTGGACTTCCCAGGCTTGGAGAAGCTCCTAGATGGGACCTTCACGGCTTCTCTTAGCTGCCAAGGGCCTCCGGGTGGTCCTGCCTTCATCCCACCCTGGTCTGGTCCCTCTCCTCAACCATCTCCTCTTCTGCATCCTCACCTTGACAGTGTAACTTCCCTCTAACCTGTGAACGTGCTCACCACCCCCTCGGCCTGGAAATGCCGCCCCTTCCCCCTTCCTTTCCTTTATTGTCAAATGGCTTCAAGAGGGTCCTCTCCCGCTGGGTCCTCAACCCACTGCCATTGCCCTCGGGGGCCTCCTCGGGCTCTCGGCCTCCCTGTGACATGTGACACAGTTGTCAGAGAGAGGCACGTGGCCTGGTGGTTCAGGGGTTGTGGGAGCAGGGCAACGTGGTGGTTATTAGACTGGGCTCGAGTCCAGCTCTCCTACTTCCTAGCAGGGTGACCTTGGGCAAGTGATACCTCAGCTTCCTCATCTGTAAGGTAACAAAAGGACCATCTTATAAGTTATTGGTGACCTATAAATGATATAATACATACAAAATCACTTAGAAGAGAACATAGGGCAAATGGGAAATGTTCTCTGTTATGAGCAAGAGGATGGGCTCTGGAGTTAGAAAGCCTTGAGTTCAAGTCCCACCTCTGCTACCTTCCAGCTGTGCAGCCTGGGGCATGGTTCTTTGCTTCTCTTTGGTTGCTCCCTGAGCAGCAAAAATGAGTTTGATAAGCTGGGCTTCGTAGGATTGACAAAAGGTACTGCTTGGTGACATGTTCAAAGGAGTGGGATAACATTTTTGAAATTAACTTGTGTGTGTGTGTGTGTGTGTGTTTTATCTATTTCTTTTAACCTTTTGGTTCTAGGCTATCCCATCCCCCAGCCCCATCCCCCCAGTGCCTCAGGAAAGGGATGTAGTGCAGAAATAGTAAAAAAAAAAAAATGGAGTTTTCAAAAGAATAAGGATATGAGGAAACGGCCAGGCGCTGGTGAGACGACGAGTCTGGGATTGGAAGGAAAGAAGAAGCTTCTCTGCTTCCCCATCAGCTGGATCCTTCCTCCCCGGTCTCCCCGGGAGAACCCTGTGGACCGGCAAGGCCTCAGGAGAGGCTGGTCCTGAAATCAGACTGCCCGAGCGTGGTGCCCAGTGCCCCAGCCTCCCTCTGTGACCCCAGGCAGGATACTCAGCCTATCTGTGCCTCAACGCCCTCATCTGTAAAGTCGGGCAAACAACACTAACCTCCTAAGGATGAAATGAGTTAATACACTCGAAAGTGCCAAGAACAGTACCTGGCACAAAGCAAGCTGTCTCTGTGATGAATACCCTCAGCCTGGCAGCAGCTCTCTGGCTCCCTCACCTCTCTGACTGCTTCCAGGTCTCCACGCCGGGCTCCTCTCCCCTCAGATGTCCATTTCCTCTGCACTCTGTCCATGGGCTGGGGCCACTGTACCACCCCCTCGATTCGCAGGTGTGTATTTCCAACCCCTGGTTCATCTCCAGGCCCCAAACTGCCTGGCCGCTTCCGGGATCTTGAGGTGCTCACTCAACCAGTCCTGCTTCCTCCCCTCTTGGTAACGGTATTATCACCTTCCAGCTCATCCAGCCATCTTTCTCCGTGGCCTGTGGCATTGATCCTACTGATTCTTCCAGAAAGCTCTCAGACCAGTCCCAAAGCAATGGTCCAGTCAGATGGTAGTATTAATGTGGTGGGCAGAATGGTCTCCCAAAGATGCCCATGCCCTGATCCCCAGAACCTGAGAATATGCTCCATGACGTGGCCAAAGGGACTGTGCCGATGTCAAGGTTACTAATCAGTGCTCTTAAAAGAGGGAGACTAGGGACTTCCCTGGTGGCGCAGTGGTTAAGAATCCGCCTGCCAATGCAGGGGACACGGGTTCGAGCCCTGGTCCGGGAAGATCCCACATGCCATGGAGCAACGAAGCCCATGTGCCACAACTACCAAGCCTACACTCCAGAGCCCACGAGCCACAACTACTGAGCCCACGTGCCACAACTACTGAGTCTGCACGCCTAGAGCCCATCCTCCGCAACAAGAGAAGCCACTGCAATGAGAAACCCGTGCACCAAAACAAACAGGAGCCTTCGCTCGCTGCAACTAGAGAAAGCCTGTGATCAGCAACGAAGACCAAACCCAGCCAAAAACTTTTTAAAAATTTTTTAAAAAGTGGGAGACTATCCTGGGTTATCCAGGTGGGACTAATTGAACTCCACCAGTCCTTATAAGCAGAGAACTTACTCTGGCTGGATTGGAGAGATAAGTGGTGTTTCTTGCTGGGCCCCCACTTAACAGCCCCAGTGCTCCTCTTCCTGGGAAAGCACCAGGTCAACGTGTCCTCTTTACCCAAATCGCCCCCTAGATGGCGCCACCTCAGTCTGTTGCATGAATGAGGATCAGGAGAACATTGATCTCACATTTCACTGACAACCCCCATTCTCGATTCCACAGGGTGGAATTTCCCTAGCTTACTCAATTATCTTGTTATCTCAGTTAACTGAGAATTTCCAATTTAGATATTAGATGTTCCCAAAGCTAAATTTACACTCAAAAAGTGAAGCTTCTGTTTTTAGAAGCTTGAGTCAGCTCAGTCTGAAACTCAGCCTCACCTCCCCCGTCTAGCTGTGTGATTTGGGCCAGTTCCTTAACCTTTCTGAGTCCCATTTCCATGTCATCAAATGAGGATAATAATGATAATAGTAGTTCTCACCTGCACAGGATTTGCCTTGACGATATAATTCTGTAAATATATATACAGAACATACATAGATGATGTATAAAGCCATGTGAGATACAGTAAGTAGTCCATAAATGTATGCTGTAGCTATTTGTATTATGTATGCTATTCAAAAGATTATGATCGAAAATTTCTTTCATCTCACATCCATCAGAATGGCTACTATAAAAAAAAAAAAAAGGGAAGTGCTTCCCTGATGGTGCAGTGGTTGGGAGTCTGCCTGCCGATGCAGGGGACACAGGTTCGTGCCCCGGTCTGGGAGGATCCCACATGCCGTGGAGCGGCTGGGCCCGTGAGCCATGTCCGATGAGCCTACGCGTCCGGAGCATGGGCTCCGCAACGGGAGAGGCCACAACAGTGAGAGGCCCGTGTACTACAAAAAAAAAAAAAAAAAAAAAAATGGAAATCACAAGTGTTGTTGAGGACGCAGGGCAAGTGGAACCCTTGTGCACTGTTGTGAGAATGTAACTTGGTGCAGCCACTATGGAAAACAGCATGGCGGTTCCTCAAACAATTAAAAGTAAAATTATCATATGATCCAGCAAGTCTACTTTTGGGTATATATCCCAAAGAACTGAAAGCAGGGGCTTGAAGAGATATTTATACACCCATGTTCATAGGGTTGTTTGCAACAGCCAAAAGGTGGAAACAACCCAAGTGTCCATTGGTAGATGAATGAATAAACAAAATGTGGTGAATCCACACAATGGAATATTATTCAGCCTTAAAAAAGGAAGGACATTTGGACACATGCTACAGCATGGATGAACATGGACATTATACTCAGTGAAAGAAGCCAGTCACGAAAAGACAAATACTGGTATGATTCTACTTATATGAGATACCCAGAGTAGCCAAGGTCATAGAGAGAAAGCAGAACGGTGGTTGCCAGGGGCTGGGCCAGGGGGGCATGGGGAGTTGTTCATTCATGGGTGCAGTTTCAGTTCTGCAAGATTCAAAGAGTTCTGGAGAATAATGGGAGTGACGGCTGCACAACAGTGTGAATATATTTAATGCCACTGAACTGCACACTTAGTAAAAGTGGTTAAGATGGTAAATTTTATGTTATGCATATCTTACCACAATAAAAAAAATGAGAAAAATGAGATCACGATCTAGCCCTTTCTTCTGAACTTTTCCTCTTGGAAGCCCTCCATCTGCCGGTGAGAAACTACACCCATCAATTGCTGTGGTGGGAACTGACCAATGAAATCAGGCGCCAGTTCCCAAACAGGGGACAAAACATTCCCTGAGGATTGGCGAGACCAAACAAGTGAACCCCCAGAGCGAGGAGCACTTGGGGAGAAGCCAGGGGTGAGGTGGGGGTGAGGGGGGGGACGGGAGCACGACCCAGGCGGGAGGACAAGCGCGATGCAGATGGGGAGCCAGCAAGTGCACCCTCCCAGGCCTGTTTCATTCCGTGGATTTCCCCACAGAGAGTCCACCTGTCACCTTATGTCTCAAAATGCAGGTGTTCGCTTAGAATAACAGAAATGTGAATTAAAATGACACAGGTACGATACTTCACCCCATAGATCAGTGAAGATCCAATGGGTGGTCAGCACCGTAGGCAGGGGAGTGAGTGGCAGACGGGCGTCCACTGCTGGCAGGACACCACATCCGGAAACCTCTGGTGGACAATTTGGCCATACCCCTCAGAGTTACAGCTGTATGTGTCCTTTGACAGAGCAGACATACCTGCACGTCCGTGAAATGATGCAAATAATAGGAGAATCCCAGCAGCCTTGTTTAATAATAATAAACAAGACTATGGTGTAGGCTCTGGTTCTTTTCTGAGAGGCAGCCCAGAAATGGCATGGGCCAGGAAAAGGGACAAGAGTCATCCGGCTGGATGGGATCTTGGGTGTGTGTATGAGATCAGTCTGGCTTCACGACCCTCAGATCCCATGCGAGAAGGGCTGACACAGGCTGGAGAGATGGCTAAACCCATGAGAAAGGTGATGCCTGGCAGGACACTGACCACCGAGGGTGAGGGGTGGACACCAGCATTTCATCCCCCTGTCATGTCTGTTCTTTCTTTTTCTCTTCCATCTCCACCCTCCTAGCTGCAGCCCTGCACTGACTTGGGCTGTCCTAGAGCTCAGTCTTCTAGGGATCCTGGGACTTCCCCAGGGTGGGACTGGGGGAGTCCCTGGGGAGGGGGTAGGGTCAGTCAGCCCTTCATTGTTTACCCTTCGCTTCTCTTTTCCTCAAAACAAAGTTTATTGAAAGAATACACACACACACACACACACACACAAGCAGGAGTTCTGCTGATCAAGAAGGGAGAGGGAGGGAGAACTGATGGTGGGGTTCTCAAAGTGTGGTCCTGGTGCCAACTCCACGGGACTTAATTCCCCCCACCTGAACCTGGGGAGCATATAAATGTGAAGATTCCTGGGCCTTACCCCAAACCCACTGGGTCAGAATGCCTAGGAGTTCATGTTGAACAACCACTCTTAAACATACGAAAAATCCAACAACCACTGGCTTTGGTGTTTCTTCATTCTGGAAGAACTGAGTCCCTTTCTCAGCAGAGTTTAAATAACAGCCATATCCAACTCTAAAAAATACAGTTTACAAGGCACATCAAATCATATAAATTATAACTTGCAAGGTTTAGCTGTGAAATGAGCAAGGCTGAGGCTTTTGAGCCGTGTAAAATGGGAGAGGGGAGATTGTGAATAGAGCTCCTGATGGCTCGTCTGCACACAGCAGCCGGGATGTTCACTGGCAGATCTCCCCCTTGTTTACAATCCTTCAAGCCTTCTTCCCACTGCTTTTCAGATAAAGATCAAAACCCTTATGGTGACATGAAGGAGGCCTACTTGTCCCTTAGCCCTCCTCCTTCCCACTCTGACTTCTGGACGCCCTGGTTTTCTCTCAGTCCCTTGGGTTCACAATATGCTCTTCCACCCCAGGGCCTTTGCACATGCCATTCCCTTCTACTTTTGCCTTGTTAAGTCCTCCTTGTCTTCCATATTCCTTTCCTTTACAGCCCCAATGTTGGAATGGAATTAGTCACACCTTTGTGGGATCATTTGACTTATTTCTCTCTCTCCTGGCAGCTTCCTGTTGTCAGGGACCATGTCCAGTTCTGCCATCACTGTACCCCTAGACTTGGCTCGGTGCTGAGGCTCTGGGTAAATACTGTGCAATGAATGAGTGATAGCAACAGTTATCACTGTTGACTATAAACACTTCTCACTAGCCTGGCTATAAACAGGCTTCCTATTGCCTTAGGGAACCAAACTCCTTACAGGATATAGAAAAAAGTCTGGAGGGTAAAACCCTGCAAATATCAATATTGATTTTTCCCTGAGCCAAATGATTACAAGTGACTTTTATTTTCTTCCTTATATTTTCCTTTCTCCCAATTTTAAAAACAAGAAGCATGTAACTACCTTCCATTATCGGAAAGAGTAAATGATGTCGAAATACTACGATACCAATAGTCCAAACAACATGTCAGCCTTGCTGATGAGTAGAAATCTTTAGAAGCATGACTGCCTATTCTTTAGGATTGATCCAGGCAAATAAAACAAACAATCTTTTTTATTTGCTAGATGTAACCTCTGGGTAATTGCAAGGATGATTTTTAGTAATATAAATCCCTGAATTTTTTTTTCTTTTTTTTTTTTTTTTGCGGTACACGGGCCTCTCACTGTTGTGGCCTCTCCCGTTGCGGAGCTCAGGCTCCGGACACGCTGGCTCAGCGGCCATGGCTCACGGGCCCAGCCGCTCCGCGGCATGTGGAATATTCCCGGACCAGGGCACGAACCCGTGTCCGTTGCATCGGCAGGCGGACTCTCAACCACTTCGCCACCAGGGAAGCCTAGTGACGTATATCTTAAGCTAAGTCTGAGGAGCAGTAAGCAGTCAATTATTTATATACAATGAATGCAACTCAATTTCTGTCTAGTTAATAACTGTCCTCATTAGTTCCCTTTTCCAAATGGCTTATTAATGTCAGTGGATCCTCATCTCAACCCTGTGCACCTCTGAGGATTCTTCTCAGTCTCTGTTTTAGGAGACCATAATAATGATCATTGTGTCATTCACTGAGCACCACATGCTAGACTCTTTCTGTGCATTTCTCACTTAATCCTCAGAATAACCCTGTGAGGTAAGAGGTTTACAGACAGGGAAAAGGAGCTCAGAGTGATTAAGTAATTTGGTTGAAGTCACTCAGCCACAAAGTAGCCTAATGAGATTCAAACCCAGCTCTGTCTATCTCCAAAGCCTGTGCTTTTAAAAATTACTACAGTTTTCTAATATCATAGTCCGGTTCAAAACAGAGATCTCTGTCTCTACTTTAGCCAGACAGGAAATAAAACGACCCCAAATCTATGCCTTGTTAGGATAAAGAAGAAACTACAGTTCTTCTTCTTCTTCTCTTTCCTCCCACTTTGCACACTGCACAGATGTTCTTTGTCCTTGAAGGGAGACCATATCATGGAGGAGAATCTCACGGGGAGGTTCATGGAGTTATCTTTAAATCTGTTGCGTTTACAATAAACATTCTCAGAAAACTAGGAATAAAGGGGGAAATTTCTCACTTCGTAAGAACATGTATAAAAACCCTACAGCTAACCTCCTACTTAATGGTGAAAGAGTAACTGCTTTCCCCTAAGGTCAGGAACAAGCGAATATAAGGATTTATACACTGCTCTTGTTCAGCAGAATCCTGGAAGTCTTAACCAGGGAAATAAAGCAAGGAAAAGAAGATTCAAGGCATTCACATCTCCTTTTCTGAAAGGAGAAATAAAATTGTTCTTATTTGCAGATGACATGATTGTTTATGTATAAAATCCCAAGAAATCTACAAAAGCCCTTATATAAGAAAGTGCAGTTAAGGTTGCAAGATACCAAGAAGCATACAAAAATCAACTGTATTTCTATATACTGTCAATGAACATGTGGACACCAAAATTGAAAATATAATACCATTTACAATCACTCAAAAAAACAAAGAGAGACATACTTAAGTGTAAATCTAACAAAACATGTACAGGACTGGTATGCTGAAAACTACAAAACACTCATGAGAGACACTGAATAAATGGAGAAATATACCATGTTCATGAATTGGAAGACAATGTAGGAGTATATCAATTATTCTCACATTGATTTATAGGATAAAACACAATTCCAATCAAAATTACAGCATGATATTTTGTATATACAGACAGGCTTACACTAAAATGTAAATGGAAAGGCAAAGGAACTAGAATAGGTTAAAAATTTTTTTAAAGAAAATTGGGAGGAGTCACTCTACCTGATTTAAGACTTACATAGCGACAGTAATCAAGGCTAACTCATAATGGTAGATCCATTATGACAAATAGACCCATGAAACATAATAGGGAACTAAGAAGTAGCCCCCATAGAAAGTATGGCCAGATTATTTTTGACAAACTTGCAAAAGCAATTCAATGGAGAAAGGATAGTCTTTTCAACAAATGGTTCTGGAACAACTAAATATCCACATGCAAGAAAAATGAACTTTGACCTAAATCTCACATCATAAACGACAGTGAACCCAAAATGGTTCATAGATTTAAACATAAAACTATAAAACACTTAGAAGAAAACATAAGAGAAAATCCTCAGGGTCAGGGACCTTGTAGTATGTTCTTAGACATGACACTAAAAGCATGATCTATAAAAGAAAAAGTAACTACCTGGACTTCATCAACAGTTAAAGCTTTTGCTCTGTGAAATACTCTGCCAAGAGAATGAAAACACCAGCTAGGGATGGGAGAAAATATTTGCAAACCATCTATCTGACAAGGGACTCATATCTAAAAACATAAAGAATTCTCAAAACTCAATGGTAAAAAACTAAACAATTCGATTAGGGACACTTAAAAGATATGAAGAGATATTTCACTGAAGAGGATATGCAGAAGGCAAACACGTACATGAAAAGACATTTAACATCACTATCGATTTGGGAAATGCAAGTTAAGACTATGATGAGATACCACTACACACTTACTAAAACAGCTAAAATGAAAAACAGTGTTTATGCTAATTGCTGGTGAGGATGTGTCTCATACATTGCTGGTGGAAATGAAAAATGGTACAGCCATGCTGGATAAGTCTGGCAGTTTCTTTACAAACCGAATATGTATAAACACATATGTTAATCCATGCAATCATACTCCTGAGCATTTATCACAGAGAAATAAAAACTTATGTTCACACAAAAACCTGTACACAAATGTTTATAGTACATTTATTTGTAATAGCCCCAAATGGAAACAAAATGTCCTTCAAAAAGTGAATGGTTAAACATAGGTGATACATCCATACCGTGGACTATTACTCAGCAATAAAAGAACAAGCTAATAACCTAAATGGATGTCAAGGGCATTACACTGACTAAAAAAAAAAAATCAATCGCAAAAGTCATACATAAATGATGAAAATTATAGAGACGGAGAACAGATTAGTTGTTTTCGGAGCATGGGGACGATGGTGGGAGGAGGAATTGTGACTATAAAAGGAGCATCACAAGGGACATCTCTGATGATGGAATACTCCTATATCCTGAGGGCCACACCCAAATCCACACGTGGTAAAATGGCACAGGACTCCACACATGCTTCGTGCCATTCTCTCTACTATTTGTGCATCTATAATTATTTCAAAATAAAGTTTAAAAAACTCTGTTGAGTGAAGTCTGAGAGTGGTCTGCCTTTCACAGTCCTAAAGGGATTCCATTGCATTTCTCTTTCTGCTTCAATATTTTAATCCCTTTCAAAATTTAAAAGGCTCAAAGCCACTGTTTGTATAATTCCTTACTTACACTTTCTTCCAACTTCCTTGGCTGTCAATGAGCTGGGACTGTGGACCAAGCCACAGCTAATTCAGAGAATGGAATGAAATGAGGTGAGAGAGCGCTGAGGCCATGCCCAGGGCTTACCCTGATTTACTACTTGGAGGTACGGGGGCGGGGAGGGCTCTGAGGGGCCCATAGTCTCCAGAAGCTCTGGAAAGGGCGAGAGGCCATTGCTCAAGCTGGGCACTTCAGGTGGCCGTGGCTGCCAGACGCGGAGCAGGTGAAGGTCAAGCATCAGCTCTACGCCCACCTTCCAAACCGTGCCATCAGGGTGGGACACTGCACACACAGTCAGCAAAGGACACAGGGCCCATCGCACTTTGCACTGTGCTCATTCTTACCACATGGTCCAGGGAGACCCAGCACATGCGGGGAATGGTTATTGGTGGCACACCGAGGAAGGCTGGGACTGTTAGCCAGAGGCTGTGCTTTACAAGAGACTGGAGTCCACAGAACAGTAAGAACTTTTGGTGGTGTGAGGGGTAGGGAGGATCGGGGACTGGCTAGGAAGAGGTCTTACCTCTAAAACAAGGTCTGAATTTTCATGCCTTCCAATCGTAGTGCTTTTATTCAGGACAAAATAGCCTTCTGCACTCTTTAGATAGGCTTTCATATTCTCTGCTTTCCCTATAAAATGTTTTCAGAAAACAATTTTGTTAGAAAAATACAGTCCTCTAATTATTCAATGTCATATTTAGAATGAATGGAATACACCATAATGTCCACAGGAGAAGTCAGCAGAGGTAGGAGTGGATAGCTGGATTTAACAATGATCACAATGATAATTCCGCACATTTTTAAGACTGTCCTTTTAACAGTGATATCCGGCATAGATGAGCTTGCTTCTAATCACAGGAGGACATCCTTTATGTAATTCAGAGCACAAACAAGCAATAGCAAAAAAAAAAAACCCAAAGAAATCTGAATTCCACTGATAACCGCTCTCCACCTCCCATTAAGCTTAGTTTGGGGTTAGTTATCTGACAGAATCAAATACTCAGTGTTACTAACCCACCACTTACTAGCTCTGTGACTCTGAGTGAGTTACTTATTCTCTCTCTATGCCTCTGTTTCCTCATCTGTAAAATGGGGCTAATAATACTCTGTATCCCAAAGAGTTTTGTGAGGATTAAATGTGAAGCATCTAGAATGGTGATTGCTAATCTAAACACCCATTTGTCCTACTGTGATTGTGACTGTTATTAATCTTGGGCTTCTGAACTTTGACTCAAGAAACCCCAACTCTTATAGAGCTTCTTAAAGTGTGGAAGAGTCAGTCATCAAGGAAATGGGCATTAGAAGATACTTTCTTTTTAAGTCACCGCATTCCTTCATATATTTAGGTTGAAAAAAAAATGATTTCCAAAGACAAAATATCAAGATTATAGCTTGGCCGTACGGTCAAGACTCTGTACGTATCTTTTCCTGGCATTTCATTAGGAAAATGTCAAACACACAGAAAAGTTGAAAGAATTGGATGGTGAACATCTATAGAACCACCACCCAGATTCTACAATCAACATTTTGCTCTATTTGCTTTATCACATATCTACCCATCTATACATTTTATATTTTAATGCATTTCAAAGTAAATCCTATACATGTTTTAAAAATTTATTTATTTATTTTTGGCTGTGTTGGGTCTTCGTTTCTGTGCGAGGGCTTTCTCTAGTTGGGGCAAGTGGGGGCCACTCTTCATCGCGGTGCGCGGGCCTCTCACTATCGCGGCCTCTCTTGTTGCGGAGCACAGGCTCCAGATGCGAAGGCTCAGTAGTTGTGGCTCGCGGGCCTAGTTGCTCCGCGGCACGTGGGATCTTCCCAGACCAGGGCTCGAACCCATGTCCCCTGTATTAGCAGGCAGATTCTCAACCACTGCGCCACCAGGGAAGCCCTATACATGTTTTTTATTTATTTATTTATTTATTTTTGCGGTACAGGGGCCTCTCACTGTTGTGGCCTCTCCCGTTGCGGAGCACAGGCTCTGGACGCACAGGCTCAGAGGACATGGCTCACGGGCTCATCCGCTCCGCGGCATGTGGGATCCTCCCAGACCGGGGCACGAATCCGTGTCCCCTGCATCGGCAGGCGGACTCTCAACCACTGTGCCACCAGGGAAGCCCATATATACATGTGTTTTAAAACATAAAAATTTCAGTGACTTCAGCTGGTTCCAAGATGTTGATGATAATTCACATGATATTTGAATTCTGATCCATCTCAGTGCCATGTCAAAGATAGTCTCTTTTCTTTTTTTTCCTTTTTTTTTTTGGCTGTGTTGGGTCTTCGTTGCTGCATGTGGGCTTTCTCTAGTTGTGGCGAGCAGAGGCTACTCTTCCTCACAGTGCGCAGGCTTCTCATTGTGGTGGCTTCTCCTGTTGTGGAGCATGGGCTCTATGTGTGCAGGCTTCAGTAGTTGAAGCACGTGGGCTCAGTAGTTGCGGCACTAGGGCCCTAGTTGTGGCTCGCTGGCTCTAGAGTGCAGGCTCAGTAGTTGTGGTGCACTGTCTTAGTTGCTCCGAGGCATGTGGGATCTTCCTGGACCAGGGCTCGAACCCGTGTCCCCTGCATTGGCAGGCGGATTCTTAACCGCTGAGCCACCAGGAAAGTCCCCAAAGTCTCTTTTCAACTGAAAGGTCACTGAAGTGTGAAGTTGTTAGACTGTGGATAAAAACAAAAATCATCTAGGTCTGACCGTAGAGGGTCTCCGGTCTGGCTCTGCTTTCCATCAACATCTCCATCATCATTCCATCACTGAATCCCTACTAAGTGCCAGGAACTGGGCTATCCTTTTACACACATGGCCTCTTTTCATCCTCAGAACCACCCTGCGAGGCAGGTGTCAGTATTGTCCCGCTTTACAAATGAGGAAACTGAGACTCAGAGAAGTTAAGGTCACACAATAGTAAGTGTGTGACAACTCTGGGCGTTTGCACGTAACCAGTGTACAAACCTCCATTGCTGCTGGTGGGGCAGAGTAGGGGTGGGGGAATTGCACTGTCTGCTGACACTTGGCACATGTAATAAAAGAAAGTCCTTGAAACCAGCATTCTATCCTCTGAAAGGAAGATGAGACCCTACCTGGGGGTAAGAGAAATAAAAATAAGCAGGATAGTTTATATTTGTAAACTTTGAGGCCTGTGGATGTCCCACAAATATTGATGCTTTCATATAATGAGAAATATATTTGATTAAGTTCTCTGTCATGTATACAGGGGAAAAGACATTTCCTCTTCCCAAAGAACCATGCTCTGCTGCCTTCAGATATTAATCTTCAATTGCAGAGGACCATGTTATCACGCAACACATTCATGTCTAATTAAGCTAAAATGTAAACTTCCAAGAAATGTCTCTTCTGCAGGAAAACCACAGGAAACGCCACTAATTGAAAACTTAAACTTGGATCATGCGCATATTTGTTTTTTAGCTCTCACCCCAGACGTCCCCAAGGCTGGGGTCTTCTCTCTGCTCAGACGTCCCCCCTCGGGGCAACCACCTGACCACTCTAGCTAAAGGCACCCTCAGTCATGTTATTCCCCTGCTAGTTTTCCCCTGCTGTGTTTCCTTCCTTGTACTTATCATTCTCTGACATGTTCTTGTTCCTTTCTTTAGTTATGCTTGCTGTTGGTTTCTCTTTCACTAACATATATGTTCCTCGAAAACCAGGACTGTGTTCATTTTGTTAAGAAGCAATTCTTCATGGGTATTTTGTGTTTGTACCCATCTTCAGAGCAAAGGCATTGAAAGATTTTGTCCTGCACTCACTTTCCGAGGCTGCTTGTATGGCAAACAGCCTGGGAGGATAGAGGTAATGTTTCTAATAAAGATAACGGCTCCTTCTGGGGCAAAAGTTGGGCAGGTTTGCTAGCAGCCCCTTTCAAAGATTGCAGTTTCCTGAGTTTGGAGTTCCTTACCTGGGACACAGACCCACTGTGCACACAGCATCCACACTGGCTGCTCTGCACCACCCCGAGGGACTTTCAGGGCAACAGGAACCAATGTGCATATGCAGCTCTGGCTGCCTGTTATGTAGGCTGTGCTGTGAGTAATCAAGTTCTTTGTTTCTGGCCCAGGAGTCTCTTGTCTTCTGCCAGGAACTATAAGCTGGGCAGGCTAACTTACTAACTTTCAAACAGGGTCAAATGTCAGACCCTTTGCAGTTCCTGCCAGTTCTGTGCATTACCCCTTCTCCAGGGTAGGGGGCGGCGGGGGGGCAGAACCTGACACATAGTAGGTGCTTGGGAAACACTTGCTGAGTGAATGAAAATACAAAGGGCACCTCTAAGCAAGTCAGTACAGCCAGCTGGCTAGGAAGCTTTGATAGTAACTACCTTTCATTTTTCCTGTCAGTATCTAGCTTAGATGACTCCTTGGAAAACCTAAATTCTATCTCTTTAGCTTTTGGATTGGACAATATTTCTCCACCTTCATTTTGCCCTGTGCATCACTTCCTTGCGTGAAAACACTGTCAAAGTAATTTGAATGTGTGGAGCTCTGTGAATTCGTTCTTACTCAGCGCCATGGAGCACCAGCCACAGGAAAGAGCAAAAGGGCTTCAGTCATCTGCGTTCCCCCGACCACTTTGGATGGCTCAGAATTGGGCTATAGGAGCAAACTTTCTTTTGAGGTTTACAGTGGCCTCAAAGTTCCTTAAAGAAGGGGAGTTCAGGTAAGGGGTGTGTGTGTGTGTGTGTGTGTCTCTGACCATTGGGTGGGTGTTGTCCATAAATCAGGGGAAACAGGGGTTCCTCTCTTAATCCCAGCTATACCCACAGGACATCCAAGAGCTGGTGCCCAGGAGAGGCTTAAAGCTCCCGTGCCGCCTCCCTTGGGGGGCGAGGTAGGGGCTGCACTTAGGAAGGAACGGCTGGTGTTGGGGCACCTTTTCTGGGGTGCTCCTGGCGACCCGAGCCTGGATCAGAGAGTTCGGACTCGGCTGGCGCCGGGTCCCCTGCCTACCCCAACACCCTTGACCTCGCTGGGCTGGCCTCCTCCGGCCCAGGTTTCCGCCCGCCGCCTCCTCGCGCGCCGCTCTCACCTGGCCAGAGGAAGAAGCCCACGCCTCGTCCTCCGCCGAGAGCCCTGACCTCCGCTCTGCCGCCCTCCCGCGGAGTCTCCAGGCGAAGGCCCGCAGCCCGCGCGCCCGCCCGGCCTTTCTACAAACGTCGCCACGGCAACGCCATTCTGACGGCTGAGCTGGGGAGGGGCGTGGCGTGCGCGGCGCCCGAGGATGAGGGGGAGGTGCGCTCGGAGCACCCGGCCAATTACAGCCCGCTGCAGCGCTGCGAGCCCTCCCCGACCTGCCCCCTAGAGGTCCCCAGCCCCTTTTCCAGGATGAGGAAAGAGGCTCAGTGTTCACAGAAGTAGCTGCAAGTCTTACAGCGGGGAAGGAGCAGACTCAAGAATCCTTCCTAGTGATCTTAGCTCCAGGCTCGGTGCGTCGAGGAGGGGGTGGTCAGGCGTGGGAGGGTAATGGAGCTGAACCACGAGAAGCTTGGAGATTAGTACCCCCCGTCCCACCGGAATCTCTAGTTCTCTCTGTTGTGGAGGAGAAAACAGAGTAAGCTGGGGGGACCATCACTTCTGGGGGTGGGGGTGGAGATGGGAGATGGGTGGGGTGGAAGGAACACTTCTGAAAGAATGAAAGATTCTCCCACGTGCTAGGGAAAGGGTATTTACAAGCCCCCAACCTTACTGTTCCTGTCCTTCCCTGTCAAAACTCGCGTTTATTCATTCATGTGTTCCTTACTTCTACAAACATCACCTGAGTCCCTACAAGGTCAGACGGTGGCCCCAGTGTTGACCTGGATCAGATCCTTAAGAAACCCCCCCGCACTCCCCATGGGCACGGGGCTGGGGGGATGGAGCGTGTGGAGAAGACATGCAAATGCCAACTATCTCCCCTCACCCCATGTCACCTTTTTCAGATCAGCCCCTTCTGTCTGGGAGCAGAACAGCCCCGCTGACTACCTACAGAATGCCTCATTTCCCTGGCAGGAAATGACGGACAAGGTGCCCCAAGACAAACTCAAAATATTCATCTGAGAACGATGAAAGATGGCAGACTCCACTCTAGTCAATTAGAAGAAGATATAAGAGAGAAAAATCATGGAAATCGATATGGGATGGAATATATGGTAAAGATGCTCCCACATGCCTAGAGGCTCTTGGAAATGCACATTCCCTGGCACAGACCTCAGAGATTCTGATTAAGCAGCTCTGGAGCATGGTCCAGGAATGAATTTGTTGCATTCTTGCAAATTCCTTGTGCATTTGTTAAAAGCTTGGCAAAACCTCAGGACTTATTCAACCCTGCAGTTGAATCGCAGAGCCCTCCCAGCACTTGTGCCTAGAAATCTCTTCCAGGCCCTCAGTCAGCCTGGAAGGTTCTGCCTGGGTTAGTTCCATTCGACCAAAAAGACCTTAGCAATGTATGAGGAGTGACCACAGAGGCCGGGGCCCTGAGTGGTAACTTCAGAGGAACAGAGAGGGTCAGGCTCAACTCTCCAGGCACATTTCTGCCTCAGGGCCTTTGCAGTTACTGTTTCTTCTCCCTACCAGGCACTTCCCCCAGGGATCTCCTTCAGCTCCTTTAGATTTTTACTCAAGTATCACCCTATTTAAAAGGGTCTTGGAATTCCCTGGCGATCCAGTGTTTAGGACTCGGTGCTTTCACTGCCCGGTTCGATCCCTGGTCGATCCTGCAAGCCCCATGATGCCACCCAAATAAACAAAACAAAACAAAAAACACCCCCCAAAAAAACATGAATAACAAAACAAACACCTCACTCTATTGCTCTTCCCTTCATCTTACCACTCCTCTAACATGCTATTTATTTAGTTTCCTTCTCTTATTTGTTGTCAGTCTCCCCACTCCCAACTCCCCCCTGCCCCCCAACTTAAGCTCCATGAGGGCAGGGATTTTTTTTCTCTTTTGTTCACTGCTGTATGACCAGTACCTAGAACAGTGCCTGAATGAACGAATGAGTGAATGAACAGGGGCAGCCCTTGCCACCAACCCACAGCTTTGCCTCCTACTCTTGAGCTGCTGAGCTGAACTGTCCTTACCCCAGGACCTAGGCTTCTGTAGCCTTGGCCCTCCCCAGCCTCACCCCCATCTCCATGCTTGTCTTCAGTGTCATCAACATGAACACAGAACGCAACCCTGCTCACTGCCAGCCAGACCCTACGGAGCCCATCCAGGCCAGCCTGGAGCCGGAGCCGCCCTTGGCCCCCTGATAGGCTTGGGAGAGCATATGTTGCCATTAGTCCATCTCTCGATGAGGAAATACTAAATGGAGAACAAAGCTGACATTCAGGCTCACTGGAGCAGAAATTGCCAAATCTTGATTGGATCCTGCCGCTCCCCACAGGATGCCACAGTCATGTCAAAGGGTGTGTGAAAGTCTTAAAACCCAGTTCCATGTCATCCACTTAAATTTCAAAAACAGAAACTAAAATACCCCAATAACTCATGGCTTTAACATAGCATGTCCTGGGCTGAGTGAGAGTTGTACTTTGCGATGGTGGGGTGTTCAAAATACTGCACCTGGGGAATTCCCTGGCGGTCCACTGGTTCGGACTTGGTGCTTTCACTGCCATGGCCCAGGTTCAATCCCTGGTGGGGAAATTAAGATCCCGCAAGCCACACGGCATGGCCAAAAAAAAAAAGAGGTTTCTAGCTTATACGGGCTCCTTGGTGATGCCTGTAATCAATCAATCTTCTTGAGCTCTGGGTGGCTACCAAGGCTGTACTGTATCTCCATCAACATCAGGATGCTGGTGTCTGAAAGGCCTGGGTCCAGGTCCCAGCTTTGTCATTCCCAGCTGTCCTCCTAATACTGGAGCGAGTGATGTTAACTCCGGGCTTTCCACCCGCAGGGCTCTGTCCCAGTCCTTCCTGTGGATCATCTCATTTAATCCTCAGCATAACCTGGGGCAGTAGGTGTGTGTGAAACACCTGGACCTCGGAGCTCTGCAGAGAAGCGCCCAAAAGTGTCGTGATGGGTGTTATTTCTATCACGTCACTCCCACTGGAACAGGAAAATAGGGCTCAAGAACCATGGAGGTGTGTGACCAAGGTGACACAGCCAGAACAGGATTTGAATCTAGATGACTGTGATGGGACGGTATTTTCCCCGGGGACCACACGTGACAGGTGTCACAGCCACGAGACACCCATGCTCACCACCTGCTTTCCCTCAGCCCTGAACAATCTGGGCTTCCGGCTGTCCTGAAGTTTGGGCAGTGCCTGCAGCAAGAGGGGGAGGGAGCTGAGGCCAGGAGGGGATAGCTGGGGCTTGCCAGGGACCTCTCCTGCCACCCACTGGGCTTCTTTCCTGCAGGACCTCTGCCCCATAAAATCTCATTGGGCCGCAGTTACCTTCCCTGGGCTGTCCTTGACCAGCAGAGCCCATCCACTGTGCCCCCTCCCCAGATCTGCTTGTTGTCCCCTGCATTCCAACAAGAAATGAATGCTGGCCTCCTGCCTGGAAGAGGTAGGGAGCTTGCCCAGCCTTTAAGGGGTAAGAGAGAGCCAGGGAAAGAGCTGGAACAGGAGAAAGGGAGTGTAAAAGAGAGAGAGAGAGCGTTCGAAGATCAGGGAGTAGCTAAGCTGTTGAGTAGCTGTCAGATGGGAGAGCAAAGGGCCACTGGAGGCTCCACAGTCCATTACTAACCTGGTGCGATGGGCTAAGGAAATGCAGGTTTTTATACACACACACACACACACACACACACACACACAGGTTCACAAAAATAAATTCAAACCACAAAATCACAGCTGGTCACTGAGGCCTTCTGCGGCCGTGCTCACCCCCTTCCCCTGTCAGAAAATGAGAAGTCACCCAGGTGTTTTCTCAGATAGAGACAAGGCTGGTTGGGACGTTCATCTCTTGCAAATCAGAGCTCTGCCAAGGGGCTTCCCTGGTGGCGCAGTGGTTGGGAGTCTGCCTGCCAATGCAGGGGACGTGGGTTTGAGCCCTTGTCCGGGAGGATCCCATATGCCGCGGAGCAACTAGGCCCGTGAGCCACAACTACAGAGCCTGCGCGTCTGGAGCTTGTGCTCTGCAACAAGAGAGGCCGCGATAGAGGCCTGTGCACCGCGATGAAGAGTGACCCCCGCTTGCCACACCTGGAGAAAGCCCTCGCACAGAAACGAAGACACAACACAGCCAAAAATAAATAAATTAATTAATTTAAAAAATTAAAACAAAAACAGAAAACACTGTCTCTAAAAAAAAAAAACAGAAAAAAAGCTTTGCCAGGGAGGTCAGTCTGTATGTTCTGTTTGAAAACTGCAGATGAAGGGTGCTGATCCCACCTCTGATCGGCCTGGTTTCGTTTGTTTGTTTGTTTTATTCTGTCTGTACCTCACTTCTCTCACCTGTAAAATGGAGGTAATAACAGCATTGACTGTAAAGACCAAATGGGTTAATATGTGTGAAGTAGTAAACTGTGCCCGATACCACAGACTCCTTCTGTGAATGTCCGCGTTGCTGTCTGTCTGTTTGCTTGTTTTTGTTGCTTTCTTGATGATGTGGGAGGACAGCACCATCTCAACCCGATCACGGCCATCCTGGGGAGAGCTTTGATTTGCATCGTCTCAGTCCCAACCCAGAGCAAACTTGACCTCTGAACACTCGCATATCATCTTGCTTGTTGCCCAGGGACCTTTCTGGGTGTGGGTGTCAGAGGCAGGCTGAGCTCCTCTGATCACTGCTAGAGGGATTCTGAGAATCCAGCTGGTCTCTGTGGGGTGGCACCTGCAGGACAACTCCATAAATTCGACTTGCAGGCATCCAGGCAAATCAACCTCCACTACTTCTTTTTTTTTGAGATTAACAATGAACCATTATGAATGAGGTGAACCAAACTAGCTAATATTTATTGAGGCTTGTTAGGTACCAGCTGCTATGCCATGCACTGTTTTATTTAATTCTTAGCCCAACCCATTTTACAGAAGCGGGCTCAGAAAAGTCAAGTAACTTGCGCAGTTACAAATCTTGTAAATGATAGGTCCAAGATTCGAACCCTGGCTGTTTGACTCCAGTATATTGTCATTTTTGTAAACTTTTGTTTTCAAAACATAATCTACATCTCGAAAAGAGCACAACTGATAAGTGTACGCTTGAAGAATTTTCACAGAGTGTATGCACCCACCCTAACCAGAACCCAGAACAAGAAGCAGAACATCACCACCCACCCCCGCCCCTCCGAGAAGACTCCCTGTGCTCACTTCTGGTTAGCCCCTCCAGCTTGTCTGACTTCCAATCATAGATTAGTTCTGCTTGGTTTTGAACTTCATGGAAATGGAATCTTACAGATTCCATTTGCTGCCTGGTTTCTTTCACTCAACTATGTGAGGTTCGACCACGTTGTCTGATGTAGCTGTGGTTCATTCATTCTCACTGCTGCATTGCTTTACACTCTGTTATCTATTCCTGCAGAACAAATTATGGCAAACTTAACGGATCCAAAAAACACACACTTATGTCACAGTTTGTGTGGGTCAGGAATCCGGGCACTGCTTAGCTGGGTTCTCTGCTCAGGGTCTCTCCCAGGCTGCAATGAGGGAGGTGGCCAGGGCTGGGGTCTCATCTGAGGCTCAGCTGGGGAAGGCTCCTCTTTCCAGTTCATGTGGTGGTTGGCAGGATATACAGTTTCCTGAGGGTTGTTAGTTAGTCTGAGGGCCTCGCCTCCTTGCTGGCTGTTAGCCAGAGATCCTGCACTGTTTCTTGCCATGTGGGCCTCTCCATAAGGTGGCTTGCTTCATCAAAGCCAGTGAGAGTCCATAGAGAGAGTCTCCAGGCAAGATGGAAGTTACAATCTTCTGTAACATAATCACAGAAATGACATGCCCATCACCTTTGCAGCATCTACTGATTAGAAATAAGGTACAGTCCTGCCTACTCGCAAGGGGAGGGGACACAGAGGTGTGAACACCAGGGATAATTGGGGGCCGTTGTGTATGCCTTTTGGTCTGCACATGTGCACATATCTCTTGGGTATATATCTAGGAGTAGAATTTCTGGGTCACACATACGTCCGGCTTTACGAGATTCTGCCAAACATTTTTCCAAAGTGCAGGTACCCTCTACACTCCCTCAGCAGGCTATGAGCTTCCCAGTTAGAGCACATGATTTCAATACACTCCTCCCCTCTCTCCTTACAGAAGGGGTGTTTGAGCTGGGGCTCTTTGGGACGACAGGTCCTAATTCTGGCCCCATGTCAGAATCACTGAATTCCCGGGCCGCTTCGCCAGACATTCTGATCATTTGAGGGCTCAGATACAAACTGGAAGGTCCACTCCATGAGGCGAGGATCCCTGTACCCTTGGTGCCCGGAGCAGTACCTGGCAGCAGTACCTGGCAGGTACCAGGGAGCTGGCACTCAATAAATGTTTTTTTGATTAAGTGAATGAGTTTAGGAAATATTGTTCAAGAGATGGGCCCCAGGGCGGGTATAAGCCGCTTAAACGGGAAGGAAACTTTGTTGTGACTGAGGCTGTGTTCATTTTTCTGGGAAGAGGGCTCAGAGCCTCAACCAGGTATGTCCCCAACAAAGGTTAAAGGCCGCTGTGATTGGATACTGTCCGGCTTAGGTATTTTATCACATGAAGAAAGAATTGTTCCCGGGGTAGGTGGCATGGGAACTGTGGACAAGGTCCCATGGTCCTTAGAAGTAAAAAGTGAGACAGTGCTTGCCTGGGGTGGCTCATAAACTGACACCTTGCTTGTTTTGACCTTTGACCCATGGTAGCTCTTTTGGTACATCTAGCCACTGCCTGGCCTCCTGGGACCCTCCCTGTGTCTGTCTGTTGAACAGAAAATTCCAGAAGGCCTCGGTGCCCTGAGTTTCCATCAGGGGCAAGCCAACATGAGCCCTAGCTTTTGAAAAACCCCTTTCAATCCATAGAAAGCCTCCCAGTTTATCTGGTTTGAGATGACCTCATCCTTTGTCACCTTCTCTCTTGTTTTCTGGAGGTTGCTCAGCGTCTTGCTGCTGTCTGCATTCTTTTCTCACATGAACAGTGCACCTATTTTGGGCATTTTGTCGTTGTTGTTTTGGGTCATTCCCGTCACACATTTTTTGTATTCCTTTCCAGTCAGATCAACCTCATGCCTCTCTAGACATTTCTTCTCAGGTTTCCTCTGAATCATTTCGTTTGGTCTAAATATGTCCAGTGTTTCCTCCTTCCTCACTGCACTCCACATAGACCCTCTCTTTTCCCCGGAACAACTGTTCTTTTCTTTCGAATCCCTGACCCAAATCCTCATCTTTCACCATGTTTTCTGACTTCTCCTAAGAACTGATTGTTTTTTGAAACTTAAGCCTCAAATATCATCCCTTCTAATCTGCGTCTGAATTTGGATCATGGTCAAGAAGCAGGGGAGACAGGAACGTGGATGCGTAATTAGGATCCTCAGCAGAAGGGCTGAGTGTTCATCGGTGGGGGGGGGCGGTCAGAGGGGCCTGGGGATGGAGGGAGAGGTATCTTCTTCTGCCTCGGGTAGGGCTTAGGGTGGGGTTGTCAGGAAAGCGCTAAGAAAAAAGGACCCATTTGACTTGAGTTCTGAAGGAAGAGTAGGATTTCCGGAGGTAGAGCAGGGAGAGCAGAGGATGGTCCAGGGCAGAAGCAGTGGGAATGGAGGCTAGAAGATGAGTCATCAGAGAAGCTAGGGACAGGAGTACAGAAGGAGAGGGGTGGCCAGGTGCTGAGACCGCACACTGAAGGTCCATGGTCAGCCCTCAGATATGTTTGTCTGGCTTTCCCAACGTGTTAAAAGACTTTTAATTAGTTGCTGAATGGAGAGGCCTCTTTCTGTGGATTGACAGAGAAACCTATTCAAATTGTCTTTAGCATGAATGCAAATTCACTGATTACCAAAAATGAAAATTCTAGAGGGAACCTCTGGGTTCAGGCTCAGATGATTTCATGAGGCCTTGGCCTCTCTCCAGCTCTCAGGGATTCTTTGAACCATGTGGATCCAACCTTAGACAGAATCTCTGTATAATGGTCACAAAAAGGCGGCCGAAGCTCCAGCCCTTACATCTTCTCAGCTTTGAATTCCATAGGGAAGGATAAGAGTCTTTTTCCTAAGCTTCCCCCAATGGCCTCACTGCTTATCATTTTCTCTGGGTGGGTCACAAGCCCATTGCTGAGCCAATTATTGTGGCCCAGGAGACTGCTCTCATTGGCTGAGCTTGAGCCAACATGCCCATCCCTGCAGCCAGAGGTGGAATCAACAGCGTCTCTGAGAAACTGGACTGAGACTAGGAGAAAGGTGTTGTCCCCAAAGGGGGATCATAACGCCATAATATTTTAGAAGAGAGGTGAATTGTTATTAGGTGACAAAAACCAGATGTCTACCACAGTAGCCAACATGTACAGATCATTAACATCTGGATTTATGCCTTTTTTTGCGAAAATGGGAATATCTGGCAATACCTGGACTCTCTTCTTGTATATAGATCAACAATCTGCTGGGGCTGAGTAGAGGCTCCCTCTTTAGATACAGCCTATGTTCTGCCTGCCCAATGCACTGCTCATATTTCCTCTCTGGCTCCTGGAAGTACTTGAATTTTTATTGCCAGCATAATTTGATTCTGTAAAGAAATCTGTTTTTCCCACCAGAATGGAAGAGCCAAATGTACAGGGGTCAAATAGCTCTCCTGTGCTCCCACAAACTCCTGAGGACAAATGCCTGGCCATTTTTGGTAGTCTCATTCCTTGCTCATTTTAAAAGCCTTCTTTAAAAAAAATATTGAATACATAGTGATTTTAGAATCTGTTATCTGATAATTCCAACATCTGAAGTCTTTGGGTGGGAGTGGCAGAGGGGTGGTGTCTCAATGTCTTGTTTGTTGTTTCTGCTTACTCTGGCTCATACTGACTTATTGCTTGGATGCTTAGTAATTTGACTGTGATCTCATTCTTGATTGAACTTAATCTGTGGGAATCCTGAGGGGTCTGATTCCTGGTTGCTTTGCTCTCGGAAGTCTTTTTTGTTTGTTTCAGCTGGATGCCGGGGATGCTAATAACCTCTGAACACTGACATTTATTTCCTCAACTTGGAGTTTTCCCACTGAATACATGGAGTATAAACTTGAGCCCCAGAACGACGTGGTTACAAACCTTCAGGGTGATCATCATCATCATCAGTATTGTGGCCATTATTAGTTTTCCCCTCCAGAGCCACATTGAAAACTACAGGTTTTCATAGGCTCTCCTTTCTGAAAGTCCAGAAAAAAAAATTTTTTAAGCCCTCCTCTTGCCAGGGTGTGGAGCATCTTTGAGGGTGCCAGCTTAATACAGGCATCTTAGCCTTGGTTAGCTCATCTTGCAAAGGCCCAAGGCATAATCTCCTGTTTCCTGCACTTACTAAAGGCAAATGGCTTCCTCATTTGCTTATGCTTTGGTTGTAGCTCACTCTGTTTGTGTGTGTGTCTGTATGTTCCTTTGAGATTGCCTACATAAAAATTGTTTTTTATTCTGGGATTTTGGAAACACACACAAAACTAGAAAAGCCTGCGATTAACTCCATGTATTCATCATCCAGCTTCAACATTTTCCCAGTGTTCTCTCATTCTTTTTTCTTCCTTTTTGAGTTTTTTTCTAGGTTAATTTAAAGCAAGTTGTGTCATTTCACCCATAAAGACATCCTAACTGAAAGGACTTTTTTTTCCTTTACATTATCCCCACCTTGACATGATCACAGCTAAAAATACTTATAATCATTCCTGAATATCATCTAATATTCAGTCCATGCTCACATTTCCTTGATTCTCTCAGAGATATCTTTTTTACTTTTATCTTTGTTAGAATCAGGATCCAGACAAGGTCCACACATTACACTTGGTTGTTATGTCTCTGAAATGTCTTTAATTCTGTAACAGCAACACCCCGCCCCTGACTTTTTTTATCCCCCAGCCACTGATTTGTTGGAGAAACTGGGTCTTTTGTCCTGGAGAACATTCACATCCTGGATTTGGCTGATCACTTCTTCTTGGTTTCAGTTAACTTGTTCCTCTTTTCCCCATGTTTCCTGTAAACAAATAGTTAGATCTAGAGGTCTGAGGAGATCAAAGTCTTTTTGTTGTCCAGACGCCTTCATAGGTGGTACTGTGTGATCCATCCTGCATCACACAGTGAGCACATAATGTCTGGTCATCCTGTTTTTAACGATATTGAGATTGAATGGTAGGTCCAGTGGTAACAGACTGAGCCATCCATTACAAAGTCCCCAACGGCTTTTTTTCCCCCAATAATTAACATTTTTAATTTTTAATTATGGTAAAATATACATAGCATAACATTTACCATCTTAACCATTTAAAAATATACAGTTCGGGCTTCCCTGGTGGCGCAGTGGTTGAGAGTCCGCTTGCCGACACAGGGCACACGGGTTCGTGCCCCGGTCCGGGAAGATGCCACATGCTGCAGAGCGGCTGGGCCCGTGAGACATGGCCGCTGAGCCTGCGCGTCCAGAGCCTGTGCTCCACAATGGGAGAGGCCACAACAGTGAGAGGCCTGCGTACCGCAAAAACAAACAAACAAACAAAACACACAAGTGGCACGGAGGAAGCCAGAATCTTGAGAATACCTGGGCCCAAGGAAATCTTGGAAGATAGTGAGTTAAAGAGAATAGTGAGGATAATGACGATGGTAGGAGAGCATGTATGCTTTGTGGTCCTATGTGCTAAGGCTTTTGTATACAAGCTCCCATTGGGAAGGCTACGAGCTAGGTGCCATTTTTATTCTCGTCTTAAAGAAGAGGGATCTGAGCTAATTAAGCAGAGGGAAGGTTAGGGGCTTTTCCTGGCTGAGACCACAAGACAAAGTGGTGGTCACGCGTCCTAGCCAGGACTTGATTGGCTGGAGATTTGATTGGCAGGAGAGCTGAGCGGCTTCTCCTGCCAGAAGCAGCCGGTGCCCTTCAGTCTTTCTTACACTTCAAGCCCTGAGAAAGGACTTGCGTGCTTCCCAAGTGGCAACTTCTGTGCGTTTAAAAATTTCCTCTTGAAAATCCCAGCCTTAGCCCATTCACAAAAGGTATCTGGGTCCTTTCTTGGCCGTGGCCCTAGTCGTATTCACCAAAGAGAAGAGCGCGTCCCATAAGAGCTGGCAGCTTTGGGAGGACCGGGGAAGGCGTCAGCTGGCAGGAAGCTCCCTGAAAGAAACAGAGGAATCCCCACCCATCCATGAGCTGCCTATTCTTCACCCTTAGAAACAGGGCTTGTGATGTACCAGGCACTGCAAGCATTTTGCCATTTAACCCTCCCGCTGCCCCACGGAGTAGGCCCCTTGCTAACAGTTTTGGTTGCTTTTGTTGAGGAACCTGCGATACAGAGGTCAAGCCACTTACTCAGGTTCATTCGGGCCAGTGGTGGGGCTGGACCCCTATTTGTTTGACTCCAAATCTGGCCTCTGAACTCTGAGAGACACTGCCGGCTTCTCGAGGGATGTGGGAAGTGGATTCGAGTGAGCAGGGCCTGGGCCGCGGTTCCCGTCCCTCTGCCACATGGACAGAGCCACAGGCCCAGTTCGCTGTGAAGGCCCAGCATCTTATACCAAGTCTCATTTTCACAGCCAGAGATATTAGTGTGGAAATAGGACTTTTGATTCTTGAAAGGTCTGCTTGGTGAAGAGATGGTCAAACATTAAAACTACAAACTCCATTTTTTTTGGGGGGGGGGCAATTCTGAAGCTTAAGATGTGTAATTTCATCTCAGTGCTTCAACCTTGCCACCTCTGTGAACGGGTGAAGAGTTTCAAAGTTTTATACAGGAGGCTAAAAAACTAAGGCTCCTTGTGAAAATACTAAGTGTAAAACTTAGAAAAGAGGAATTCTGCTTTCTGTTCATTTCTGCTTAAAGACAACGAAGATATACTCCCTGGAAGGAACGGATGCCAAGACAGATGTATACAAGTGCCCTTTAGGATCCAGCAAAACTTTAAAATGTATTATTGTTTTCTTCCTGACAAACAGGCTGGCACGTCCCTTGCATTGTATATGAAGGAGGCAGCCCATGAATAATGCATGTGAAGCCTGATTATGTAAATCCTCAGGTTTTCAGTACATGACAATGGCTTTTTTGGGGCCCTTCGCTGTCCCATTCTGTGGTCTGGTGTCTCTGCTTTGGGGCCTAGTCTGCCAAGCCCTGGGGGTGGGGGGGGCACTTCGGGGAGGGGTGAGCTCTGCAGAGGGCACATCAAAGGGAAAGTCACAACTCTGTCACTGGCCCAGCTCTCCCTGGCATTGCTTGGTGTGAAAGGAAACTATCCTCTGCCTGAGGCAGCCCCATGACATATGCAGACTAAGGTCTGTGATGTTTAATTCACAGCAGTGAGCACTGGAAACACTTCATCCAGGCTCCCTCAGAGCAGGACAGCCACTTTTCATTTCTGGGGCTCTAAGCCAGACAGACTGCTGTCTGGAAACCTATTGCCTGGAAGGTTCGCAGGATGGGGGGCAGGCTTCTGCAAGGAACTATCTGACCATCACCTCCTGGTTGAGCAGAAGGGCACCCTTCTATGACCTTGGCCTCCTTAGAGCTCATGCAGGCAACAAACACACACATACAAATACACACACATGCCAACACACAGCACATACTCACATGTACACACATACACGCAAGCATGCGTGTACAAATACACAGCCCCAAGTCAGAAAGACTGGCGTACTATTCTGGCTACTCAGAAGAGCAAACCCAAATCTTTATTCTCAGAGAGTTTATTCCTCGGTGTATCCCTGGCATCTGGCAGAACAATGAAAATCAGAATCGCCGCCTTTAAAAACACTCGGGCTGTTCACTCAACCAATTGTGGTCATCATTTCAGGAGGCAGGGAAGTCAGATCATGATGCTGGACACCCTTAAGCTCAGTACAGTGCTGTGTGTCAATTATGTCTCAATAAAACTGGTAGAAGAAATAGTTATCTGGATAGAAAGAACAAGATAAAATACACGAATTATCAAAAGTTAAAAAAATACAGACGAGCTAGACTATGAGTCTCACAAAGCACTGTTCACAACAGCCAGGACATGGAAGCAGCCTAAATGTCGATGGAGGAGTGGATAAAGAAGATGTGGTACAAATATACAGTGGAATACTACTCAGCCATAAAAAAGAATGAAGTAATGCCATTTGCAGCAACATGGATGGACCTAGAGACTATCATACTATGTGAAGTATAAGTCAGACAAAGACAAGTATCATATGATATCACTTATATGTGGAATCTAAAAAAAAATTATACAAATGAGCTTATTTACAAAACAGAAACAGACTCACAGACTTTGAAAACAAACTTATGGTTACCAAAGTGGAAATGTGGTGGGGAGGGATAAATTAGGAGTTTGGGATTAACATATACACACTATTATATATAAAATATGTAATCAACAAGGACCTACTGTATAGCACAGGGAACTCTACTCAATATTCTGAAATAACTTATATGGGAAAAGAATCTGAAAAAGAATAGATATATGTATATGTATAACTGAATCACTTTGCTGTACACCTGAAACTAACACAACACTGTAAATCAACTATACTCCAATATAAAATAAAAATTAACTTAAAAAAAAAGAAAGTTTAAAAAAATAGAGGCAAGCTAGACTATGAGTCTCAGAGAGGTTAAGCTGACATATATATATAGAATCTAAAAAAAAAAATGTTCTGATGAACCTAGGGGCATGCCAGGAATAAAGACACAGATGTAGAGAATGGACTTGAGGACATGGGGAGGGGGAAGGGTAAGATGGGACGAAGTGAGAGAGTGGCATGGACATATATACACTACCGAATGTAAAACAGATAGCTAGTGGGAAGCAGCCGCATGGCACAGGGAGATCAGCTCCGAGCTTTGCGACCATCTAGAGGGGTGGGATAAGGAGGGTGTGAGGGAGACACAAGAGGGAGGGATGTAAGGATATATGTATGCATATAGCTGATTCACTTTGTTATACAGCAGAAACGAACACCACACTGAAAAGCAATTATACTCCAATAAAGATGTTAAAAAAAAGCTGCCTGAAGTCACACAGTAAATGGCAGAACAAGAGTCTAAACCTAAGTCTGCCTAACGTTAAAGCTATTCTGCCACCTTCCTTTGCAATGAGCGAATGCATTCTGTGCTGCCTGGATCCCACTGGGACCTCAGTTGGCTGTTTCTAAAGGGAGCTGAGGGGCAGCCTCAGAGGCTCTGCTCCGAGCAGGGACCTCTCACCTTCTGCTGCCTGATTGCCCTGGTGACCCTCTTCTCCTGGTGCAGCCGCTCTTCCATGTGCGCCAGGGCCTCCTTCAGCAGCGCCTTTTCTTCGGCCTCTCTGGAGATGTCCTTCAGCTTTGCCACCTGTGACTGGTACATCTGAACCGACACTTTGCTCTGCCTGAGCACACAGGAGAGACAAAGTCTCTTTTCTCCTCAGCTTTCTCACTCACCACCAATGCTCCCGACCTGGGAGATCCTCAGAACACTTCCATATATGCCTGGCTTCACGGTTTCCTTACAAGTGGGGGGAAGGCTGAAGATGTGGGGACTAGAGGGCAGAATAAATAGCCCATTGGCTGTGGACGTGCAGCACGAAGGGGGCAACGGTTATGCTACCAGCCCCTCCCAATTTCCCAGAGAGGGTGGGGGAACGGATACCACTGAAAATAGGATGGAATTACGAAAAGCACACACATGGTGAAACATCAGACACATTTACAAAAGGTGCACCTTATTCCTTAACAGTAGGGTACTTTAACTGCTGCTTTCTTGCCCAGAGACTTGGGTCCATCAGGCCCTGAGTCACCATCCCGCCTCCCCCCTCCACACCCAGGCCTCTGTCCTCTTGTCCTGGTCCCTACGGGTCTGCAGCTGCACCGAGGTTTAGCCTGGAGAATGGAGGCCTGGGCCTTTTGCCGGGGACACGGGCCATACTTGAGCCGTTCAATGTCCTTCTCGTATCGTCTCAAAAGCTCTTCTTTTCTCTGCAGCTGGTTCTTGAGTAGGGTGATCTTATCAAACACCAGGTACAGGTCTCTTTGTCGAAGCTGGTAGACTCTCTCCCTCTCTTTTGGGGAGAGGTGTTTCATGGACACGTGACCTGACATATCTTTGATGTTCATCATAGTCCCGAGGGTTTTGCTCATATCCAAGTACTACGAGAAAGCGTTTCACAGGTAAGAGGCCTGGCCCAAGACAGCTGGTGGCCACTTTGAGGAGGCAAACATCTAATTCTGTTTCATTCATTTTCTGCAGTTGCAGAGAAGAAACACATGCTTTGCAAATGAGTGCATTTGGGGTTTTTAGTAGGACTTTCATTTTCCCCCGCATCCATTTACACTATGCCTTTTTGAGAATTGGGGGGAGGGGTGGAGGGGGAATGACCACAGACATAAACATTCATTCTTACTACCCAGTCTTCCAAGGAATTGGGCTCTGCAATTTCTAGCCCATGCTGGGATAGGAGATGGGTCTCGTGGAGCTACTGTAACAACTAAACATGTATGTGGCGTTGGTTTTAAACTATCTGCAGGGCACACAGGTTTGGACAGGAGGGGACTGATGCTGGGTATACCTACCAGCTTTTCACTAAGATCTAAAGCCTCAGCCACATCCGTTTTCCCTAACTTCTCAGTGGCCATGATGGACCCTGGGCTGGAAAGGCCATTTTGAGGCTGAAATAAAACAAAAGAAAGAAACTCACTTGGCATTCCATTATGATTTTCTACATCCAGAAGAATAACCCAAGGAATAATGGAAGAACTGGAAAGAATAATTTGAGAGAGTTGATTTTTTATATCATCTTTATTGGAGTATAATTGCTATACAATGGTGTATGTTCGTTTCTGCTGTATCAAAAAGTGAATCACCTATACGTATCCATATATCCCCATATCCCCTGCCTCTTGCGTCTCCCTCCCACCCTCCCTATCCCACCCCACTAGGTAGACACACAGCACCGACCTGCTCTCCCTGTGCGATGCAGCTGCTTCCCACTAGCTATCTATTTTACCTTTGGTAGCGTGTGTGTGTATATGTGTCCATGCCAAGAGAGTTGGTTTTAAATCCATTCTGACTCTGTGAACTGCTTTCTTTATGACTGTGTTCCTACCACTTCAGAGCATGACTGCCTTTGAAATGATGCATCACTTGTGCCGTTCTTTGGCCACCGTCTCGTCTATCTTCCCTTTAGGCCAGTGGTTCTCAACCGGGGGTGACTCTGGCCACCCTACCCCCTCCAGGACATTTAGCAATGCCTGGGCACATTTGTGGTTGTCATAATTGCTGCTGGCGTCTAGTGGGTAGAGGACAAGGATGCTGCTAAACACCCCACTATGCATAGGGCAGTCTCCCAAACAAAGAGTTACCTGGCTCAAAAAATTAGTACTGCTGATGTTGAGAAGACAAGCTCCAGAAAAATGGGGACCATGCGGCTTTTGCTCACTATCTCCCTCCTTGTGCCCAGCATGGCACCTGGCAACGAGTGGTGCATAGTGGGCATGTTTGTTGAATGAAAGAATGAAGGTTAAGTGGATAATAGCCTCCCTCCTTTTTATTAAAGGAATCTCATTTCTGTGCAGCAGAAACCATACCCTCACAAAATTTGGCCCAACCTTCTCCTAGCTCTGGAACCTGGTGGGTGGGCATCCCTTCAGAACCTTTCCAGAGACAATGCAGATAGTGTTTGCAGCTTCATCTCCCTAAGACCCCAACCAGCCAGCTGGCTGCTGGAAGGCCAAATGACTGCATGGAATGGCCACCAGTCTGAATAGGTTACCCGATCTGAACGACTACAAATAACCATAATAAGCCTCCTTAAAAAATAAATTGGCTTTTAATGCTTGCCATGAGCACCTCTTAGCCCTAGCATTTGTTGGCACTACCCTGAAAACCTCTGAGATTAAAAACAAAACAACTAAAAAACTATAATGGCCCCCAAAGTGACTGTGATAGATAAGAGTGGACATATTTGTCTATGTATCTATGGAGATGAGAATAAAAGAGGGTATCTGAAGATGACAATAAACCGGGCAGATCTGCTGCAAAAAGAACCTGAGATGCTGCTCAGTGTCTTCAGCTACCCTGAGCTGCATCCTCTGTACCTCTCCAGACGCCCCCTCTTTTCCTGAGGGGAGGGTCACTAAGGAAGAGCCTGGGCTACAGGATCCAAGCACACAGTCCCCACCCAGTCTCTGCAGGCTAGCAGACACACCACCAGGGACACACCGCTGGTGTGTCTTCAATCATTATTCTGTGACCTTGGGTGAGGTACTTGACCTCCTGAAGCCTTACTTTTTCTTATCTGTTAAATGGGGACAATAATAGTAACTATGACACAAGGCTGCTACGATGGTTAAATGACATAAGGCATGGAGCCAGCTGAGCTCAACGCCTGGCACACAGTAAGCAGTTCACAGATGTCAGCTATTCTTCCTCCTGCTCTTTCCTTTAATTACTGCCAACCTTGGAGGATTGAGAGTTGGGAGGTTTCCTGCTCTGTGGTGTCAGTGGTGGGATGAGGGCTTGTTGCCAAGGGGAAGGTCAATCTTGGAAGCAGGACCATCAGGACGTGAGATCCAGCTGAGCTCCCCACCTGGAGACGGTCCCTCTACTCCCAGCCTCAGAGAAGGAAGGTTCGATTTTATCAGGAAAACCAACACATTTCTGAAGACTCACATCTCTAGACGTGTGAGCAAATGTCTAGAAAAATTGTAGGAGAAAATGCTGGTACAGAGAGGATGGCTTTATTATGTTTTCCAAAAGCTGGTTTAGACCAGCTGCCGCAGCAAGCCACGCTGGCCTGAGCTGTCCATTGTCATGTGTCAATCAAACACCCGATCAAACATCCATTTAGGATACAGGGCACTTTCAACCTAACAATCAAAGTACTTCTGAAAATCCTGGAAAACACAAACTATGCTCCCTAAGAAAGGAAGGTTTTCTTGGATAATACTCTTTAAATACTGTTTGACAATAATAACTATCATCTATTAAAGTGCTCGCTATGAGCTAGGCACTGGGATAAGCACTTTACATAATGATCTCCTTTAATTTTTCCATCATCATTTTACAGCTGGGAAATTGAAGTCCCAGAAAGGTTAGGAGGCTGCCCAAGGTCACAGAGCTTGCAGAGCTGGGATTAGGACACAGGTCTCTGATTCTAGAACTTGTGTCTTCTTAATCATCATGGCTCCCTTCTGCTGCCCTTTATGTGTTCATGTTTTTCAGTTTATAGCAAAAAGCAAATGTTAGGCAAGTTCATGGCATAATGTTTTACATTAGCTTGTTGAATCTTTTCTGCAGAATATAACATGTGATGTGAAAAGGAGGGCCCAGAGATTGACCTGGCCAGCATCATTGCAATGTTATATCATGCTGTACACGATGGGAAACCGCCTTTCTATTCAAACATTGGATCACTGGTACGGCCACGCACCGACCAGTCCATACAGGTGTTAGCCCATCAGGGAGGATCTGGCCTCAAACCAATGTTGTATACAGTGGTGCCAGGGCACACGGCTAGTGTCTGTCCTCATGCCCACCCTCCCCACGTGTCAGTCAATGCAGAGACAAAGTTTCTTTGGTTACCATTCCGATCTCTACTCTTAAAAAAGTTGGCAAGTCAGGTTTTGCATCCAATATTTCCCGAACATGTTTTTCCATCCCGAGGGTCTTTAAGTCTAGAAATGATCCATCCATGTGGTCCTTGTGATCTATAAAAGAAATAATTTACACTCAAAAGAAAGGCTCAGGAAGAAGTTACTGCATGTAAAAGTCACAGCTGCTATTTACTGGACCCTTACCACAGGCCAGTACTAATTAGCTCACCATCCTCCCTTGGCAGGTGAGGCATCGAGGCCCAGAGAGGTGAAATGACTTGTCCAAGGCCACACAGCTCATATGAGGCTGCAGCCTCCCAGGGCGGGGGCACTGAGGGGGAACCTTCGGCCACAGGTGTGAGGATGGACTTGAACCCAGGCTTCTGTGTCCTAGCCCAGGGCTCCACCCAGCAGCAAGCTTGGCTTCTTGAAAGCCCTATTCCCTCTAAACAGGGTATTTATCCTGGGAAGTTCCCCAAGGTTGGTCCTTGCACAGCATCCGTCTATGAAAGAGTTTCCACTGGGCCACAGTGAAATAAGAAAAAGAAGGACAAGGTTCTGAGTTTTTCATGAAATCCTGTTTATTTAATATCAAGGCCTGCTCTTGACTCTGAGCTCATGCCTACACATCTATTTTTTTCCTGCCCATCTTTTTTTTATAACTCTGTTTTTTTAGTTATGAAATGATGGGGATAGAAGATGGTGGTCCTGGCAAATTGGTTAGTCCCTAAAGTGAACCCTCAAGTCTGGGGCCCATGGTTCTCAGCACAGAGGGGTGACTAGGCAGGAGGAAACTTACTTGACAAGCAGGCCTTCTCAAGTTCTTTAATTCGTGCACGAAGCTCAGATAAAGCCTCTTTCTGACGCTGAATGACTTCCTCATGTCGGGACGCTTTGCACTTGGCCCCTAGATCACTGAAGGACTGCTCCTGTGGCCAGAATGGTGAGGACAGCAGCTTTATCAGTGATCACAACCTCCCTCTCTTGTATTTGAAGAAACATGAACAAATCATGGATTAGCAGAAACCCTGTCACTTACTTAGTACCTTGGAAAATATCATTACAGGGCTTCAGCAGAGAAGGAATTAAAACATTTCATTTCGAATGCAAAGTCACATCTAGGAAGATTTCCAACTTTCCTACCGACTTAGCATCACTATAAATAAGAGATCCCCCCTGTGTTCCCTCCCCACGTTTTCTTTCTCTTGTTCTTCTAATGCTCTTCTAAGCTGGGGTTTCCACTTGTTCTCATTCTGGTCTCATCTCTGAACAATCACATCAGATTTGCTCCTGGAGGGGCTTTTTTTTTTTTGCCGGCACCATGCGGCATGCGGGATATTAGTTCCCTGACCAGGGATCGAAACCGCGCCCCCTGCAGCGGAAGCACAGAGTCGTAACAACTGGACCGCCAGGGAAGTCCCTGGAGCCGCCTTTTTTTTTTTTTTTTTTTTTTGCGTTACTCGGGCCTCTCACTCTTGTGGCCTCTCCGGTTGCGGAGCACAGGCTCCGGACACGCAGGCTCAGTGGCCATGGCTCACAGGCCCAGCTGCTCCGCGGCATGTGGGATCCTCCCGGACCGAGGCATGAACCGGTGTCCCCTGCATCGGCAGGCGGACTCTCAACCACTGCGCCACCAGGGAAGCCCCAGGTGATTCTTATCGGCCAACTTGGGGAAAACCTTCTTCTAAGACTTTGTGGCTGAAAATGTAGTCTGCAGAGCTGTGCTATCGGTACCAGCTGGGAGCTGTTCAGAAATGCAGAATCCCAGGCTCCCCCCATCCAAGACCTGCTGAGTCAGAATCTGCATTTCAACAACATCCCCATATGATCCGTGGACACCTTTGAGTTGAGAGGTGCCACTGTTAACTATCCTGTAATTGGCTGGTTTCTGGAAAAGTAACTAGCCGTTTTGGCCATGTGTTTCCCCTGATATGCATGAAGAGAAAGCAAAAGACTGAAATACTATTGGTTGGTCTTGCACACACTTAGACACAAACCAGGACCCGCAGTAACGACTGGGATTTGTATCAATAAAATCGGCTGCGGTATATAAACAAAGTACCATTTCTAGACATTTCAATAAGCTTGCCTCTTCAAGTTGATCTTCAAGTTGATCTCTGAGTTTTAGGATTCAAGCTTCATGTTAATTCCTCCTACATCATTCACCCTCTTTAATTAATTTAGCTCCCAACAAGGAGTTGCTGAGATTCCTCCATCTAAGTATGCGCCCTCTGTTTCTCATAGGAAAGCCCATTTCATCAGTTTCCAGTAGTAAAGAGAAGGACGGGGACCACCTTACCGATTTCTCTTCCATTAGCCGCTTGACTCTGGCTTTCAGCTTCTCCTCTTGCTGTAGCCTTTCCTCGGTCAGCTTCTCCTTCTCTGCCAGATGCTGCCGTAACTCTTCTCGCAGCAAATACTGCTGAGTTTCCCGAGAACTGTTGATCTTCATCTGAAATGAGGGGAAGGGGAACTGCAGCTGATGGGGGACAGGACTAATGCAGGAGTCATTTCCACTACCTTTGGGGGCGGGACAAAGGTTCACGAAACTTTCTTCAAAACACAGAAAAACGATGCTTAGCATAGTAACTAATAGCGAAGTAGTAGAGCATCGTGGTTAAGAGCTCAGACTCTAGATCTAGATAGAATCTCAGCTCTAGTTCTTTCTAGACACTTCTTCGTATAGAAAATAAGCGGGTGAACTAAGGCAGGCCGTCTTCCTCCTCATTCATCCCTGCCGGCCACTTGCGTGCGGGATTCTGTGGAGAGCACGGGCCCGTGAAGGGGCTCTGCAGCACGCCTACCTGACCTACTGCCCTTTCCAAATAGGCTTTAATGTGGTTTGCTCTGTTCCTCATTTCTTGCAGTTGAAGCAATTTCCTTCTGGAATCCTCCCGAAGCTTCTCTTCAACCTGAAACGATGATGAAACCGAGGGCTTGCTGCTAAGGTGATCATCATGCCCTCTGGGAAACTCTTCTTGGGGGGTGCTATTGGCAGTGGGGGAGTCCCTGAGGGGTAGTGACAGCTGCAGACCAGCAGCCGGGGTCACAGGCATGCACAGGGTGGAGGCAAACTCACAGGGAGTTGCCCCCTAAGGGAAAGGGCCGAGCTCTGCACCCGGGGCTCAACTATGTTCTACCGCACACTCCCATCCCAGCTCGGTCCCTAACAAGCCGTACGACACTCGGAAAGTTATTTCACTGCTCCGTGACTCAGTGACCTCATCTGTCAAATGGGGATGATGATACTAGTATCACTGCATAGAGTTATTGTGGGGATTCAATGTTTGGAATAGTGCTTAAGGGCTCTGTGAGTGTGTTAAGTACTGTTGTAACCTAGGAAAGGTGGACGGGAATGTCCGCCATACAGTCTCGTTCTAATAACTCGTGATGGGTACTTGGAAATGTTATGATTGGGTTTATTATCATAACTGTTTGTCGTTACCACTTTGAGCACACTCACTGGTGGTAACCTCTCTGGAGGCTTGCTAAAGCAATGTCTATTAAGAATTGCAGCCTGCAAACGAAGGCATTTAAAGTGGAGAAGCTTGCCTACTTTTCCCCCTTTACTTGGGTAACAGTCAACGCACGGTAAGCTTGGGAGTGCTCCACGCTACCCTTGGCTGGCCAGTGTAGGCCTCGCAGCTGCTCAATTCTTGGATGCACCTGCTGAGCCCTGGGCCCTGGCACTAACAGGAAATGAGGCAAACTCTCATAAATAAATGGAAAGTGTTTGTGCTGAAACAAATTCACAGGCTGTTTTTTTAGGGATCTGAAGAGGGGGATCACAGGGATCTAATAAAAGACCCAGAAAAGCCCTTAAGAGCTTTCTTCTGAGTAGTGTGGTCCAGTGGAAGAGCCTCTACCCAGCTCCGTTACCTTGGAAAAGTCATCTAAGCTCTCTGGGCCTTAGTTTTCTCCCAGGTCTAAACATGCTCGGACTTCTATGTCAGCAGCCTGTTTCATGTGCTGCAAAAGCCAAGTCCAGCCTTGGACTCTGCCCCTGTCTGTGTTCTGCATGAACAGCCCCCGTTCCCAGCCCCAAGCCTCAGAGTCACCTTCAGCGGCCGCCCTGCTCCCTCTCTCACACTCGGTCGTCTCACGCCTGTCCTCCAGTCCCTCTCACATGCAAGCTGGACTGTGACAACTGGCCTCCTCGCCTCGAGTTTAGTTTCTTCCAGTGCAATCTTAACGGTACTCTGAGAGTTACCCAGCTGTAAGGCAGCTCTGTCCAACAGGACTTTCTGCAATGGTACAGGTACTCTGAGCGAGGCTGTGTTGTCTAATACGGCAGCCACCAGCCACATCTGGGGATCAAGCACTCGAAATGGGGCTGGTGTGACGGAGGAACTGAATAAATAATTTTAATTAATTTTCATTAATTTCAGTGTAAACAGTAGCATGTGGCTGTTTGCTACGCCAGCGTCACTGAAGTCAGACGAACCTGGAGTCAGACAAAACCGACTGTGCCATTGGGCTAGTTACTTTACTAGTAACTAGTAGCCTTGACTTTCTCATCTGTAAAATGGAGAGGATGATTTCTAGATCACAGCGCTGTTGTGAAGATGAAGAGATGAAATGTTCAGGGGAACGCCTAGTACCTGAGAAATTGTAACTATCATTTTCACCCTTATTACTGTCCACGAATGTCTTTCCATCAGTCACTTGTTTAGAAGCCTTAGTAGCTCCCCACTGCCTGTGTGGTACAGAGCCCAAGCGCCTGAACTAAGGCAAAACACCAAGCCAGGGATTCAAGAAGCCCCTACAAACTCTGAACGAGGTAAATAAAACTGAATCCACACCTAGATAAACCATAATAAAACTGCTGGAAATCAAGGGAAAAGACAATCTTAAAAGCAACTGGAGAAAAAGACAGATTATGCAAAGGTACAACAGTTAGGCTTACAGATGACCTCTAAATAGAAATAATAGGAGCCACAAGACAATAGTGACATATCTAATGTGCTGAAAGAAAAGAATTGCCATTGTAGAATTCAATACACAGTCAAATGTGTTTTAAGAGTGAAGGTTAAATATACATCTCCAGGCAGACACACAGGCACATGTGAGAATTTGTCATCCGCAGAGCCACAATGAGGGAAAACATTAAAGGGTATTCTTCAGACACAAGAAAAATGAACCCAGGTGGGTGATCAGAGATGCAGAAAAGACAAGCAACATTAAGGGTAATGTGTGGATATGATACTGACTATAGAAAAACACTAATAATGTCTTGTGGGGTTTTAAGTATCAATAGGAGTTTAGAAAATGACAACAATGGCTTATAAATCTGGAGGGGGTAAGTGAAGTTAAGGTGTTTGAAACTCATTGCACTGTCAAGGAGAAGGGCATAATTATCATCTACTATTGCCACTTGGTAAGTTAAGAATGCAGGGCTTCCCTGGTGGCGCAGTGGTTGAGAGTCCGCCTGCCGATGCAGGGGACATGGATTCGTGTTCCGGTCCGGGAGGATCCCACATGCCGCGGAGCGGCTTGGCCCGTGAGCCATGGCCGCTGAGCCTGTGCATCCAGAGCCTGTGCTCCGCAACGGGAGAGGCCACAACAGTGAGAGGCCTGTGTACTGCAAAAAAAAAAAAAAAAAAAAAAAGAATGCATATTGTAGTCTTCAGGATGACTACTAAGAGAATAGTAGAAGAGTGAAAAACTTAATTAATGTGTGATTTTGGTGAGTCAAGGATGAATGCTATTGTCTTACTATTACTAAAAGAATAGTAAAAAAGTGAAATATTTCCAAGCTAATAGAGGGCGAAAGTGGAATAAGAGAAAACCATCCACTCAGAAGGAGGCAAGAAAGGAGAGAAAAAGGAACATAGCACAGATGGTACAACTGGTATTGAGCAAGAAGGTAGATTTAAACCCCAGTACACGAGTAATTACATAATATAAATGGACTAAAAGTCAAAGATTGTCAAACTGGATTTTGTAAAAATGATACGCTATTTGAAGGCATATGTCTAAACCTTAAGACAAAAATTGACAGAGAACATATGAAAAAGATATGGTATGAAAACTCTAACCAACAGAAAGCCAGTGATGAAGCTAAATGACAAAGGAGACGTTAAGGGAGAAACACTACTAGAGATGAAAAGGGACATTTCATGATGATCTAAAGTTTTGCTCTACAGGAAGTATTAGGATTCTAAATTAATATGCACCTAGTAACACAGCCTCAAAATATATAAAGCAAACATCGTTCATATTAAAAGAAGAAACACACAAATGACAAACATGTTGAGATTTTTAAAAACATTCTCAATGATGGAACAAAAAGCCAAAAAAAAATCAATATGAGAATTTAAGTTGGAACAACATCATTGGCAAACTTGGTTTAATGGATCAATTCTTTCGTAGATAATTTCACAATTAAGATCTGAAGGCAGGCTAGGGTTGTGGTTACACACAGGAGCTTTGGAGTCAGGCAGACCTGGATTCAAGTTCTGCCACAACTACTTTATGCAAGTGAACTTGGATAACTTCCTTCACCTCTGTGAGCCTCAGTTTTCCCGACTGTAAAGTGGGGTGAATACCAGTATAGACCGCATGGGGTCATTGTGAGGATGAACAGAGATGATGCAGGTGGAGTGCTGGCCCCAGAGTGGTTCCCAGGGCGACCTGTCCCTGCCATACCTTGCTCTTTTCCCGCAGCGTCATAGAGATCAGGCTCTGCTCGGTACTGCTCCTTTTCAGCTCCACCCTGAGCTTCCTCATTTCTTTTTCCATGTCATGGATTTGCTGAAAGAGTTCCAACAACAGGGAAGTCAACTTCACAACTCATTTCATCCGGTTCATTAAGGCAGAAACCTAGTCTGGGATTCGCTTCATTCCTTCCCTTGGGGGAAAATTCCACATCTTTGAGGCAAAGTGGACTTTCTTTCAACGGATGCAATGAAAGGGCTGGGTGAGGGAAAATTTCAGTTTCTTTTGAAGATCAGCATGGATCCTGGATTAAACAGTACAAGATACCTATCCACTCATTAGAGTCTCTTTCCTTGGGGCACATTTTTGAGTTCAATCTAAATAAGAGCTGTTTGGAAGACACAATGGTCACAGTTTGGAAGCAAAGAACAATGACATTTTTCTTTTTTCTCATTTGAGGCAGAGAAGTGTGCTCCTGACAGAGAGAAGAACACACGTCTCCTCCCCCCGTCCCAGGCACCGTCCTTCCCAACCGATGGAAAACGTATGCCTGGTGATGTGCACGAGGGTTCGGGCCTGTACAGGGGGTGAACATTTACATTAAGTGGTCATCTTTTCACTGTATTGATTTTTATGTTCACCTTCCATACAAGGCCAGTGATACATTTGCTTTTTATTTTGTTTTTATGAATTGTTGTAAAATTGAATGTATTTAAGCAAAAATACTTCAAGAAGAGTTGTGTTAATAACAGTGCTCAGGGCTATGATAAAACTTGTGACAGTGGATCATGAAAGTCTGGGCATCACAAGTCCAGGGGTAGGGACCACGGTGAATTTCTAGCAGCATATGGTGGCCACCTCCCGTCCCTTTCCCCAGGGGAAACCTGATGTGGGGCCTTGAGCCAACTGCCCAGAAAATCTGGGGAGAGTGTGTTTTCCATGGTCTTTTCACCCATCTCTTTGAGGCCAGCAAATCAAAGAATTAGGAGACTACATTAACAGACAAACACCCAGAAAGCCCCAGAGCTTGTGCTAGCTAATGGGCCAAGGAACCCCTCCAAAACCCTCAAGGCCACAATCTAGGCTTTCAGTGGACACCTAGGGGGCAGGAGGTTCAACGCACGGTTTTGCAGAGTTTTAACTCTTTCTCTTGGGCTTCCCAGTTCTCCTTCTGGGCATCTTCCTTCTGTAACTCTTCTTTCAGCACTGAGCACTGTGCATAAAATGGACAAGGCCACGGGGGCTTGGCTGGGGGTCCCAAGTACCTGTGTTCACGCCCAGGAGTGTTTCCTGCTGTATAACCCAATCACACCTCTGAATTCTGAGAGACGAGACCATTTGTGTGATGGGAGCACGGGATCCTGCAGTCATTCCCAGTTCACCCTCTCATGAGTTCTGAGGAATAGAGCACCTAAATTCCTCTTCAAAAGCCAGCAAACTTCACTGCAGGCGAAATCCAGCTTTGTAGAGTCTGGGTACTTAGGGTGAAGGAATTGGGATGTTTTCACACTGTGACTGGTGAGGGTGCAGGGGGCCGAGCCAGAGAGCTGGGGTCCATCTTAGGGCTTTTGTGCAGGTTGCATCTCAAAGACACAACTGCCCCGACTGGTGTGGAGGGGTAAACGGAGCTGTCTTGCTCGAGGGCGGCTTGGCAACAGGCATTAAGTGCATAAGGATGGATGTGCCTTCTTTTGACCCAGCAATTCCCACTTTAGGAATGTACCTTAAGGACAATGACTGTAGAAATAAGTAAATCTGTAGTTTCAAGGATGCTCTTCACAGAATAGTCAGTAACTGTGGAATAAAAATAAAATGAGGAAACAACCCAAGTGTTGTTTAGAACAGCAGACCACTTTAAAACACTGGGTACATCCAGGAGAAAGTATGTAGCTTTTAAGACGAATGATAAGAGCGCTGATTTATTAGCACGGGAAAATAGTAAGTATTTAAAAATTTTAAAAAGGTGCATAGTATAAATTCACTATAAAATGATTGATTGATTGATTTCTAGGCAATATATAGAAATAAGACTGGAAGAACATACATGAAAATATTAACACTGATTTCTCAAGGTAGCATTTCCTCTCCTCTCTTTTTATTTTTTCTTCTCAATGTCATCTACTTATTTTTCTAAAATTAACACACATGATGTATGTCATTTAAAAAAAAAGGCATCTCAAATGTTCACAAGAGCAGTACCCTTGGTGGTGACGAGCCCTTGTGCTACTGGCCAGCACAGTCTAGAGGAGAAGGGACCTCATTCCGAGGTCAACAAGGAAGGGGAAACGGGGACATAAATCATCCAAATGCACTTCAGGAGGTAGAAGAGCCAAGCAGGTGCTGTCTTTGCAGATTCCTTCTACTTAGCACCACCTCTGCATCCCCTTCCCGTCCCCAACACACACACACACACACACACACACACACACCCCACATAAAACAGCTATAGCACATGCCTCGGAAGACACTCTGCTTGGGAGAAACGAATGCAGAGGGCTTGGCCAGGCAGCCAACCCAGGGCAGAGGCAGAAGAGCACAACTAAAACCAGCCTCCCACTTCTCAGAAAACGATTTTGTCATCCCCATTTCACAGATGGGGAAATGGAGGCCAAATAAGTTACAATGAAAGAAAGCTCTGGGATTGGACCCTGGTCTGTCTGATCCCAAAGCTCGTGCAGTGCCTTTCACCAGCTCCAAACTGGGTATGGTACTATGTACTAGGTATTACTTATTTTGCCTTTTCCTTGGAACCTCAAGATCTGTCCCCCATGCAGACCTAGCTATCGGGTAGCCTCTGGGAATCTCTGAGTTGCCACCTGAGATGAAAGCTTTGAGGTTTTACCTTGACTCACAGAAACAGGCACATCATACAAATACTGAGAAATCGTATCCTATAGAGGCAGGATTCTAAAGTTAGCATTGAAGGCAAGAGTTGCAAATAGTCAGTTACATGTAAAAAGCTCTTTGCTTGCCTACCACGTTCATCTTCCATAGAGACATTCTACACACTAAAGTCTAAGGAAGAAATGAGAGTCTGCGTGTTTGCATCTGGATCTTCAGATATTCTGCTTTGAAGACAATTATGAGAACCAGTGGTGCTGGGACCATGATGCAGCCGTGTGGTCATCCTTGCTCACAGATAGATCGTATTCTGTTTAATGTTAAACTTTGTACTGGCAGTATATGCTCATAGGTGGGTTTGTTGCTGGGATTAAACAAACTCATTTATAATAGGGGTTAGAAAATGTTTGCTGGATTTGAAAATATATTATGCTTCTTCTGAGCCACATACACACTGTCCTTTGAAAGGCTTCAGAAGAGTTGGCCACCTGCCCAGCAGCTACCCTCCCTGTGTCCTTGGGCACTGGCCTCATCTTACCACCGTGTGTCATGTGACTCCACTGTGTCTGCTTTTCGCAGCTACAATTTTCTGATGACCCGACACTCACTCTGGAGCTGAGGGCTTCGAGCTGGTGATCCTTTTCTTTGTTCTCACTTTTCAGTTGATTCACCTCCTGTTGTAGTTGTTGAACTTGACCATCCTTTACTAACACGTCTCTTTGCAAAGATGACACCATCTCTGTAAAAGAACCAAACCAAACCAAAACAAAAGACTCATGGAGGTCAAAGAGGCACGAAGGATTATTGGCAACACCATGGCTGTCAGCCAACGTTTGGACAAGACCTTCCAAGTCTGACCCACCACCGGTGCCCTCCTAGAACTGGGGAGGCTTTTTCCAAGGGTCCCAGAGCAGGAATGGGAATGAGAGCAAAGTCCACGGAACAGGGTTTGAGGCTTCAGTGAGAATGAGGGGCAGTCGGCACCAGCGAGAGGAGAAACCTGTGGGGGCCCCTTGTGGGCACAGGCCAGGCAAAGCTGGGAGGAGAGGGCACACCATGGGCCTGGGGAACAAAGGCCCAGCACAGGGAAGGTCCAGGAATTCTTCTCCAGAGGCCAGGAGACGGCCGTGTGGCAGAGGGCACTGCTGGACACTATTGATGGGGTGGTTGGTTTCACAGTCCTCTGAGTTTGGACCCCTCTCTACCACTTATTAGCTTGGTGGTGTTGGACAAGTTATTTCACCTCCCACTGTCTGTCCCACACAGAGTTATTGTAAGGGTCAAATGATGCGGTATGTCCCAAGAACTCAAAGTGGCTAAATTATGTTTGTTACAGGGCGCCTATTATTTTTCTCGGCAGCCAGGTTCCAAAATGGCCCCAATGATCCCTACCACCTAGAATTCATGCCCTGTGTAGCCCCTCCCACCCTGAATAGGGCTGCCATGGGTAACCAATATGATACTCTGGAAATGATGGAATATTTCCTCCCAGGCTGGGTCATAAAATACACTGTGGCCTCCTCTTTGCTCTCTCTCGAATCAGTCACTCCGGGGGAAGCCAACTGCTGTGTCGTGAGGACACTCAAGCAGCCCTAGAGAGAAGCATGTGGGCTGAGGGACTAAGGCCTCCAGCCAATAGCCACATGAGCAGCCATTCTGAAGGGGGATCCTCCGGCTCCCACCGAGGCTTTAGATGACATGACTTAGGCCCCTGCCGACATCTTGACTGCAACTCATGAGAACTAAGTCACCCCCCGCTCAAATTCCTGAACTACAGATACTGGGTGAGATCATAAATATTGGTTGGGGTTTTATCCATTACATTTTGGGGTAACTTGTTATGCAGCAATAGATAACTACTCCATTACTGTAGTATCATTTTTTTAAAACATCTTTATTGGAGTATAATTGCTTTACAATGGTGTGTTAGTTTCTGCTTTATAACCAAGTGAATCAGTTATGCATATACATATCTCCCCATATCTCTTCCCTCTTGCATTGTAGTATCATTTTGAATAAAAGTGGGAAGAAGGGTGCATAAATGCAGTGGTATTGGGTTATCTCCTATGGTTCTTTTCTTGAAAGAACATCAGGCCCAGTTTTAGTGGTAGATATCAATCAAGAATGTCTATGAAATAAAGCACAAAATGCTCCAGAATTTCAGTTTAAAAATGAGCTTTGCCTCCAGGACACAGTTCAGTTACTTGGAAATCCCTCTGGGGCTTGCCACACTTTGAGTGGGTCCAGCCCATCTCAAGCGTTATCCCAACCCAGGTCTGTCCGACTCCCTGATCGGAGAAGGTGGGATCTGAGACAGGCTTGATGCTTGGATGAGGTTTCACTGGCCGACATACGGGAGGAAGGTGAGGACCAGCGAGTTCATCCTTCCATTCCTGGTGCCCAGAACAGCACCTAGCCTGGGGGAGGTGCTCAGAAAATATCTGAGGACATCCCAAGTGAGGGAGGAGCATAAGCAGAGACCTGGGGGCAGCAGGGGGTGGGGCTGGGTGTGATTAAGTTGCAGAGTGAGGCAGAAGAAAAGCACGGATTCATACAGAGATGGGGATTCACGTGCGACTCAATGCTATGTCTGGCTTCTACAGCTGTGGGCATGTTTCCTGTTACGCGCCGACTGCTTTCAGAGTGATGTGCCCCTCCGAGGCTCACTGCCTCCTCCCTGTCACCTGCTTCTCTCCCTCCCCTCGTCTGTGAGTGGTCCCATCCTCTTCAGGTCTCTAGGCATGTCAGTTTCTGCTTAAAAACCTCCACTGGATTCCCAACACCCTTGGAATAAAAACCCAGACCCCCCGACCCTGCCCAGCCCCACAATCCCCTGTTCACTCCATGCAGCCTCTCTTGCCCTTGGCTTGTCCTTGCTCACGTGAAACAGGTCCTCTCTAAAAGAAGGACATAGCCGTGGAGGATACAACATAAACTGGTTAGAATCAGCTAGGTCCAAGGGGGCGTAAGATACGACTTCCAGGGGGACTGGAGCCTCATTACAGACTCATTGTAATACATGAGCGAAATGACACACCCACCAGTACCAGGACAGTTCCGAGGCTGACCATAAAGGTCAAAAAGTGGGTGGTGGGGCTTCCCTGGTGGCGCGGTGGTTGAGAGTCCGCCTGCCGATTCAGGGGACACGGGTTTGTGCCCCTGTCCGGGAAGATCCCACATGCCGCGGAGCGACTGGGCCCATGAGCCATGGCCACTGAGCCTGTGCGTCCGGAGCCAGGGCTCCGCAACGGGAGAGGCCACAGCAGCGAGAGGCCCGTGTACAGGAAAAAAAAAAAAGTGGGTGGTGGCCCAATTCCTGGAAATCCCCGCCCCTTCCCCAAAATATTAGAGTTGTCACAATCCTCCCACTCATTAGCCAATAAAATTACCCACCCCATAAAAACTAACCACCCCATATTTAGGGGCCTCTAGCCTTCTGAGATAGCCCACACTCTGTCTGTGGAGTGTGTTTCTCTCTAAAGAAATCCACTTCTTACTTTGTCTCTCACTGAATTCTTTCTGCATGAGACATAAAGAACCTGAGCTTTATTAAGTCCCGAGACCACATGCGTGATCTCGATTAAAAGATAGTGGGTTCTGACTGGGTTCGAGTCCCAGCCCACGGGTTCAAGTCCCACCTGAGTTCCATGGTTGCACACCCACTAAGCTGGTCCCCCTTGGCCTCCCCGCTTGAAGCGCTGGCCACCACGACACACAGTTTATTTTCTCCACAGCACCACTGCTCTCTGAAGTGGGCTTGTTTATTCATCCGTTTACTTTTATTGTCTGTCACCCCCTCCCGAATCTGTGAGTACAGGAATCTGACTGTCTTGCTTGGCTCTCCCTCCCCGGAGCCTGGAATGGGGCCTGACACCTAGTAGGAGCTCAAGAAACATGTTGAAGCAATGAAGGAATCCAGGGAATCAAAGCTCAGCCACAGCTGTGCGTTGGCTGCCCCTCTCCCAACCCAGGCCCTTTGTCAGGTAACCACCTCTGATCAAATTAGAAAATGGTTTCCCTTGGGCCCAAGTGCACTCGGCTGAAATGGGTGAGACAATGGGTGCCTTAAAGGAGTGACCCCATTTTGTCCACGCTCTAGTTTGCACTCAGGCTGCTTTGTGGAACCACCCAAGCCACAAGGCGACCTGTGTTCTCCCTGGTGGGGCCAGTGCTCAGGAGACCTTGTAGCCAAGAGATACCATTCTCTCAAATATTTACCAGGCCCTGCCCTCGGAACTGGGCGGCAAGAAACCTCCACTGAGGGAGAACTCTAATGCACCGACACGGGTGATCCCTGAGGCTGCACCCATGTCACGGGCACAGGTGTGCTGGTTGACTGGTGATGTCTGCAGGGGGAGGGCAAAAGCTCTGAGGCCTGAATGCAGAAGGGCCTCACCTGACGTAATGGCGGTCTCCCTCCTTAAGTTCTCGGCCTCGTGCTTCAGGGAGGTGATTTCTAAGTTTCTCTCAGACAGGGTCTGGCACAGCACCTGGTTGTAGCCTTGCTGTAGGGCACTGATCTGTGGAAGGAGGCAACACACAGTCAGAGGGGGCCAGCCAGGCCTGCAGGACACGCCGGTACTCCTCCAACATTGGGCAAAGAGTCGGGTTGATATTGGATCGGGGTGTTGGGGAAACCAAAGTTTTCAGTTGTCACTAGTGGAAGGGGCAGGAGGGGGCCTGTTCCTTCAGTGACCACCATGTCATCGGTCCTCGAGACACGAACCTTATCTTTGTGGCCACCCAGGGGCTCGGGTGCTGCTGTCTTCCTATGACCTGTGGGTTTTCAGCCATAAATAGACCAGCTGTTGGTTCCAGATCATCCAGCACTGACTGGATGCACAGCAAAGTTCAAGAGCCGGGAGCAGGTTATGAAATGAATTCCCTCTAATGAGAATAGAGGGTAGTTTATACCTCACAGAACACTCCAGAGTTTACAAAGCCCGTTCACACATGCTACACTGATACTCGTCACAGCGTTGCTGAAGGCTGACGTTCCTATTAATGTGCCCATTTTGCAAGGGAGCCAGGTTGAGACTCAGAGAGGCGAGGCCCCCTGCTCGGGATCACGCGGCTGGTCAGACGTGGAGTGTGATTCAAACCCAGTCTTTAGTTGCCTGGTTCCTCCTTCCCAGGAGGCTCTAGGTTTGAGCGTGAGAAGTTGGAGGCTGTAAAGCATGGCATGGACTCGGGAGCCGGACTGTGGCCTTCAAGTCCTGTCTCTGCCAGTTAACGGGCTTTGTGAACACAAGGAGGATACCATATTCTGTTTCCTTTTGTTCAGTCTGTACGCGGGGTGATGGTAGTCCCAACCTGATAGGATTGTTAGAAGTATTTTAATAAGTTAACATGTGTACAAGTGCTCAGATCATGCCTGGCACACGGCACAGGGGGATGAGCTGTGACGGTCCTCTCCTCTGACTACCCACGGGGTGTTTTTTTTGTTTTGTTTCGGGGGTATTTTGTGTTTTTTTTTTTGCGGTACGTGGGCCTCTCATAGTTGTGGCCTCTCCCATTGCGGAGCACAGGCTCCAGACGCGCAGGCTCAGCGACCATGGCTCACGGGCCCAGCCGCTCTGCGGCACGTGGGATCTTCCCGGACCGGGGCACGAACCCGTGTCCCCTGCATCGGCAGGCGGACTCTCAACCACTGCGCCACCAGGGAAGCCCTCATGGGGTGTTTTAGCTTCAGCTTCCCTCGTCCGTCTCTGGGGAAGGTAGTTGGTAATCTTTATGTGTGCATTTGTAATCCTTGCCAGGCTCACTTAAACGCCAGTGTGGTTGTTATTAAGAGGAAATACAGGGGCTTCACTGGTGGCGCAGTAGTTGGGAGTCCGCCTGCCGATGCAGGGGACATGGGTTCGTGCCCCGGTCCGGGAGGATCCCACATGACACGGAGCGGCTGGGCCCATGAGCCATGGCTGCTGGACCTGCGCATCTCGAGCCTGTGCTCCACAACAGGAGAGACCACAACAGTGAGAGGTCTGCATACCACACACACACAAAAAAAAATTAGGAAACTCCATTTTGCTGGTGTAGAGAGGAAGGCTCAGAGGGATCCAATTATTTGCTCACGATCATCCTTCTAGGAAGCAGCAGTGCTTGGATTAAAACAAAGTCCTCCCCAGTTGAAAGCCCATCTCTCGCCCTCTGTGCTTGCATACAGAACAGGGGCTGTCCTTTTGTACCTCCACACTTAAATACTCAGTACAATTTTTCCTAGGAGCTAAATGGGCCTGGCCAGGGCCCTTAAGGCAACAAATGAGACCAGTAATCCTCAGAAGGGCTCTTCGTGTACTGCCCATTTATGGCCTGTGGTTTGATTGATCCATCCATTTCCAGGGATAAAGCTGTGTCCCATTTTCAGTTTTGCTCCACAGTTGTGGGTTTAGTTTAGATTTCCCATCTCACACGTGTTCATCCAGAGCCAAGGCGTCTCAGAACATTTGGCATCAAGCAACAGAAACCCACTGCAACTCATTTAAGCATAAGATAGGACTTTATTGAAAGTAGCCTGGGGCATCCTATAGGACAGTGAGTGAGGCCAGGCTAAGGAGAGCCCAGAACTATCTCTTTCTACGAAGGACTGTTTTCTCCGTGAACCTCTGCTTCATGAGTCTCCTCTTGCAGACCAGCTTTCTCTGTGCACGTGGCTCCCTGGTGGCTTTCAAGTTGATTAGATCCAGGGCAAGTAGCCAGTCCAAAATGACCATGGTCATTGTCACCCAAGGCCACGGGACCCACTTTGGGAAACACTGTTCAAGCAAGGACCCTTCCCATGGAGAGAGGGGCTTCATGCTTTATCCCCAGAACCCAGAACAGTACCCTGGCACATATCTGTGGAGCTCCATACTTATCTGTGGGTGGATGCAGCTGACTTAGCTGCACACACACACCAGGCAGCGCTCTGCACTGCAGTCACAGTTGTGCTCCAACACGATCTTTTATCTCAATCATCTGCTTGTGGCTCCCCTTTTCAGAACTGTAACTGGTCTGAGAAAAGTGAAAATCAAAATTGAGACCAGGTGGAGTATCCACTGTGGGCCCAGCACTGCCTGATATGATGCAAAGGCAGGGCCCGCCTTCAAGGACATGGACTACATTTAGGATCCGACCTTAAAAGGGGAATTTATTGGGAGGACACAGCATTTCTTGTGGAACCCAGGGGCAGAAGTACAGCTGGGCTTTCCAAGGCATCAGGACCAAAGACCAGAAAGTCATCAGGACACAGCTATGTCTGAGGTCTCATCCTCATGTCGGCCTCTTTCAGCAGTCACCTTCTCTCTGTGCTGAGGTACGTCCCCTGCTTCACTCACCTGTGGCCCCTTAATCCCTGATACCACATTGCCCAGCCCAGGACCTGGGAGAGATGAGCCTAGCCCAGCCCAGCTTCTGATTGGTTCTCCTGGGTCAGGTGAACACATACCTATCAGCTGTGACTTGAGAGGGTGGAGGTCACATGGCACCAATATGGCTGCTGAGATTCCTCCTTTTGGGTGGGGGGGGGAGTGCTGGGGGAATTTTCTTTGCTCTTTCATAGCCCTGGGGCCAGTTAGGGCCCAAGAACAGGTGAGGTGGGTGGCTTTTGATTTTTCTCCCCTGTCTCTGCCTCTCTTATATTTAGTCTAAGAACCAAAACACGGCGGAGAGGAAAGGAAGGGCCAGGGTCTTTCTTCTGGTTTTTACCTTTTTAGCTTTTTCCGTAGTGAAAAGATAGAGAGCTCTGAGACGTCTGAACCAGTGAACAAGCAGGACGAGTGTGCCTTCGGGAATTTTGAGGTGAAAGTGACCTCCTGCTTTGGTTTTAATTTACTCTTGCAGATAACTTCCTTGTCTTCCTAGGCACGATTCAGGGCTCCAGTCTATTGCTACCATTCCCAGCTAACATTCTCCCTGCCTTCCTTTTAGACGGAGGTGCATCCATGCTCCATAGTTTACGTACTAAACATCCATGAGCTATTCTCTGAACAACGTGAATAATTTTCTGCTTGATTGTTTCCGCACATACAAAACAACTAAGGTCCTTTGTGCAATTCCCACAGCACTCCTGCCGTATAGGAAGAGTCCAGAAGTGTTCAGACCAAAGTGGGGGGCTGGTCTCTAATGAGTTGAAGATTGAGCCCCGTGTTGGTTTGCTAAACACAGTGATGAATTCCCACAAGCTTAGTGGCCTAAAACAACAAACGTATTCTCTCATGGGTCTGGGGGGTGGAAGCCCCAAATCAGCATCAGCTGGGCTGCAATCAAGGTTTTTCAGAAGGACCAAACTCCCTTGGATGCTCTAGGGAGGAGTTCATCCCTTGCCGCTTCTAGCTCTGGTGGCTGCTGGCATCCCTTTTTTCTTTTTCTTTTTTTTTTCTCGCTATGTAGGATTCCCATCTAGGGAAATAGAATAATTTATATGTGCATTTTCCTGTTGATGGACATTTAAATTGTTTCCAATTTTCAATATGATTTATTTTAAAAAAATTTTTATATACTTTTTCAAGGTTACTTTACATTTACAGTTATTACAAAATATTGGCTGTATTCCCTGTGTTGTACAATACATCCTTGAGCCTATCGTACACCCAGAAGTTTACATCTCTCACCTCCCCACCCTGTATTGTACCCTCCTCCCCCTCCGCGCTGGCAACCATTAGTTTGTTCTCTTTATCTGTGACTCTCCTTCCTTTTTGGTATATTCAGTAGTTTGTTGTATTTTTTACATTCCATATATAGGTGATATCCTACAGTATTTGTTTTTGTTTGACTTATTTCACTTACCACACTGCCCTCCAAGTCCACCCATGTTGCTGCAAATGGCAAAATTTCGTTCTTTTTTAAGGCTGAGTAGTATTCCATTGGTTATATGTACCACATCTTCTTTATCCATTCATCTCTCTTAAATTTTTTTTTTTTTTTGCGGTACGCAGGCCTCTCACTGTTGTGGCCTCCCCCGTTGCAGAGCACAGGCTCCAGATGCACAGGCTCAACGGCCATGGCTCACGGGCCCAGCCTCACCGCGGCATGTGGGATCTTCCTGGACCAGGGCACAAACCCGTGTCCCCTGCATCGGAAGGCGGACTCTCAACCACTGCGCCACCAGGGAAGCCCCTATCCATTCATCTCTTGATGACACTTAGGTTGCTTCCATATCTGGGTAATTGTAAATAATGACGCTCTGAACATTGGGGTGCATGTATCTTTTCAAATACATGTTTTTGAAAACACGTGTTTTTGTTTTTTTTGGATTTATACCCAGGAGTTGAGTTTCCAGGTCATATGGTAGTTCTATTTTTAGTTTTCTGAGAACCCTCCATACTGTTTTCCACAGTGGCTGTGCCAGTTTACATTCCTACCAACACTGTACCAGGGTTCCATTTTCTCTAAACATTGTAAATTTTCTTCCTAGGGGTAATTGAGATGGTAGTTCAATAATAACATAAGATCAGGTGAAGTCTAAAGAAATTTTAGAAAACCTGGATAAAGTAAGAAAACATCTGTTCGCTGGCATCTGAATGTTAGAGAGACACCAAGACATGTGGGCCAAGTTCTGGAGAGAAGGGAAACACAGACGCAAGCTTGACATTTGGTGCAGCTTTTCTCCTTGGGGCATTTGCGGATTCAAATCTTACAGCCTAGGAGCTGAAAAGCCAAGGAGTTCAAAAGACTCTAACCACAGAAGCTGCTGGCATCCCTTGACTTGTAGGTGCAGCACTCTAGTCCTGCCTCTGTGGTCACTGCCTCCGCCTCTTCTTTGTATATAATCTCCTCCTGTCTCTCACTTATAAGTACACTTACAGATGGCACTTAGGGCGAGGATAGTCTCAACTCAAAATCCTTATATCCGCAAAACTTTACCTTGTAAGGTAACATTCTCAGGTCCCAGGGATTAGAGCCTGAGATCTTTGGGGCCACCAGTCATCCCACTGTAAGGCCTAAACGTCTTCTCTCCTGAGGAAGGTCTAGGCTGGGCTGAAACCCCGACAGACATCTAACAGAGGCCAGATTGAGAGCCCTTTTAGAAGGTCATTTCTCAGCTCATTTGGAACCTTGCTATTGCCCTTTTTTTTTTTTGCTTTTCTTTTCGGTACGTGGGTCTCTCACTGTTGCGACCTCTACAGCTGCGGAGCACAGGCTCTGGATGCACAGGCTCAGCAGCCATGGCTCGCGGGCCCAGCCGCTCGGTGGCATGTGGGATCCTCCCGGACCGGACCACGAACCTGTGTCCCCTGCACTGGCAGGCGGACTCTCAACCACTGCGCCACCAAGGAAGCCCTGCCCTTTCTTTTTTCCTCCTGTTTGTCCTCAACAGGGGGAAGCATTAAGAGTAAATGAGGGGCTTCCCTGGTGGTGCAGTGGTTAAGAATCCGCCTGCCAATGCAGGGGACACAGGCTCGAGCCCTGGTCCAGGAAGATCCCACATGCCGCGGAGCAACTAAGCCCGTGCGCCACAACTACTGAGCCTGCGTTCTTGAGCCTGCGAGCCTCAACTACTGAAGCCTCCATGCCTAGAGCCTGTGCTCCGCAACAAGAGAAGGCCATGAAATGAGAAGCCCGCGCAACGCAACATAGAGTAGCCCCTGCTCGCCACAACTAGAGAAAGCCCGGGAGCAGCAACAAAGACACAAAGCAGCCATAAATTAAAAAATGATAATAATAATAAAAAAATAAATGCATTAGCAGATTTTGGGTTTCCTCTCATCGTTAGTGTATTGCTTTCATTCCTAAGATGCTAAAAAATTGGAAACCACTCCACTTACCAGGAACACACTTTGCAACACGGATCCAGGGGAAGCTCTTTTCTTCCGTAGACACTTCATGACCCCGGTTTCCACAACAGCAGGCACTGCTGGCTCTGCCAAGTTGCTGGAGAAGGGCACCTTATCTGCAAAGCCACGAATCCAAATGGGCCCCCATTGCCAAGGGTGGAAGGAAGTTGTTTGGCTTAGCTTCTTGGGGGATCAGAAGATTGGGAGTTCTGGTGGGGGGACTGCAGGTACCTTGCTGTCCCTTGGTACAACGTCAGGGGAAAGAAAGGTCGCTGGTAGCTTCTCAGAGCTACCAGTTGGGGCTGTGCAGAGCGTCTTAGTAAATGCCATTTTGGTTGCAAATAACAGAAACTCAAACCGGCTGAAGCAAAAAAGGGGACATCTACGGGGAAGAAAAGATGGCTCCTGCCTGTCCAGACTCCTCCGCTTTGCTTGCCCGTTGATTCTCTAACCTTCCGCATTTCCTTTCAGTAAACTCCTTTTCTCTTTAAGTTAGCCACAGGAGATTTCTGTTGGTTGCAACCAGAGAATCTTGAGTGATACAAAAAGTCCTAGTGGAACCCAAGGGCAGGCATTGGAATGGGCCTTTCCAAGGAAAAAACCAGGAACCAGAAAGTCATCAGGAATCAGGGCAACTTTCTGCATCAGTTGGAAGGCCTTCAGCTCTTTTTTTTTTCCTTCATGGAGCTCATAATCCATTCATTTATTCAATAAATAATTATTGAGTGTCTATCCTGTGCCAGGCACCCTGCTAGGTCTTAGAGTTCCATACAGGTGTAAAATATGCCAAGACCCCTGCCCTCAAGTAGCTCACATTCTAGTGAAGATAAGACATGTGAGCACATAGAGTATATTCACAACACAGAATATGAAGAGCTATGCCATGGACACATATACACCAGCAAACATAAAATAGATAGCTAGTGGGAAGCAGCCGCACAGCGCAGGGAGATCAGCTCGGTGCCCCGCGACCACCTAGAGGGGTGAGACAGGGAGGGCAGGAGGGAGGGAGACGCAAGAGGGAAGAGACATGGGAACACATGCACATGCATAACTGATTCACCCTGCCACAATGCAGAAACCAACACACCATTGTAGAGCAACTAGACTCCAACAAAGATGCAAAAAAAAAGAGCTATGCCAGAGGGATGAAGCATGACTGTCTTCATAGACCTAGAAAGCCCAGATGCAATTATCCTGGTAGAGAGGGCCTGGGCAGAGAATCGCAGGTAGGTGAACCTGTGTGCACAGAGAACATGGTATGTATGAGAAGCTGCAAGTTTTCAACATCCGTGGAGCAAAAGAGTTCTTGAAAAAGTAGTGGGAGACGTGGCTGAAGAAATTGGTTGAGGATGAAGCATAAAAACCCCACTGAAGTGTGATCTTCTTTTCCTGAGGAGGCATGGGGGAGCCATGGAAGACTTTAAAGCTGTTTGAGTTCATGGTCAATTCTCTGGGTTTCAGAAAAGTCCCTCTGGAGTCTGGGATGTGGTGAAAGTTGGGCTGGACCTTTCACCAGCGGGCATGCTCAGTGGCTCAGGAAAGGTTTTCGCTCTGCCTTGGGAAATTTTTCACGCCGCTCTGGCAGCGGAGCTCGCCCCGCCCACGGCTTCTCCTCACTGGATTGGTTGAACTCAGGGAGGCTACCAGGAGGCCCAGTTGTCCTCCCAACTCCACACCCCCACCCCCGCCCGTTAACGCTCTGGGCGCGCGCTGCCTTCAGCTTTAAATAACAGAAACCTGGATGTGGGTAGATGGTAAAAATTTGGAGCCCCTCCCAAATGAACTCTAGCCATGTGGCTTGCTTTGTCTGATGAGATGTTGGCAAACACATGGCAGGTGGAGACTTGAAAAGTGTGCTTTGCGGCTTTCTCTCTCCTGTTGCTCTTGGAAACCTGTACCCACCACACGTGGCCTGGTCTGGCCTGCTGGGTGATGAGGGACCACACCGGGCAGAATCAGACGTCCCAGCTGAGGCCTTTCTAGACCAGGGTTTCTCATTCTCGGTACTATTGACATATTGGATCAAATAAGTCTTGGTTGTGGGCAGCTGTTCTGTGCACTGCAGGATGTTTAGCAGCATCCCTGGCCTCTACCCCTAGATGATAGGATCACCCCCAACCCAGTTTAACAACCAAAGTGTGTCCAGACATTGCCAAATGACCCCTGGGTGGCAAAATCGCCCCCAGTTGAGAACCACTGTCCTAACCCAGCTTGCCTGGCAATGACCAGGCAGGCATGTACACGAAGCCACCCTAAACTAGCCCCAGCCAAACCAACCAGACCAGTACAAGGGGCCAGCTTGACGCCTGGAATCATGAGAACTAATAGTTGCCATTTTAAGTCACTAACTTTTGAGTGGTTGGCTCCACAGCACAAACAGGTACATCTGACTACAGTGGCTGAAACTGATAGGATTGATTTATTTATACAACAGGATGTACAGAGGTAGGCAGTTGAGGTACAGTGCAGAGCACAGTGATGCCACTAGGCTCCCAACCAGGCTTTTCATGTCTTTCCACTCCACTGTCCTTTGAGGTGGGCTTTGGTCTGTTACTTGTTACCTGGTGATCCCCAACATGGCTGTTCCAGCTCCAAGACTGAGCTCCAGGAGAGGAAAAGGAGACAATGCAAAGGGACAAAGAGAAAAACTTTCTCCTAGCAAAGCCTTGTCTTTAATTCCAGAAGGGAAGCCCTGCCCAGGGCCTTCACCTGCATGTCACTGGCCAGAACTGAACAACACAGCCAGGTCTAGCTGCAAGGGAGGCTGGGAAATGAGGGCATTTCGCGTGCTGCTTATACAGTAGAGGGGGGCAATGACTAAGGGGCTTGTAGTGTCTGCTGCACTGTCTCTCTGGGGGTCGTCTTGGTTTCTTCTTCTTCTTTTTTTTTTTTTGCCACACGGTGTGGCTTATGCGATCCTAGCTAACTGACCAGGGATTGAGTCCGGGCCCTTGGCAGTGAAAGGGCAGGGTGGACTGCCAGGGAATTCCCTGGGTCTTGGTTTCTTGTCTCTACCTGTTGCTTATCTATCCTGGCCATCTCTTTCTAAGACTGGCTTTGTTTCTCCAAACACAGTGGGAGAAATGGCCACCCCAGCTGGGAACTGCATCAAGACTTTCAGCTCCGGACCCTTAATGACCTGTGTGGTAACTCCGTGTCCCACTTCCAAATATCAAGGGCACAGGTGCTGATTGGCCCAGCTTGGGTTAGAAGAGAAACCTGATTGGTCTGGCTTGGGTAGAATATCTACTGATCAGCCAGTCAGGTGTGGCCAAGAGAGCAGCAGTAGGTAGGGTAAACCTGGTTGGGGAATGTGCATTCTCAGAGAAAGGGGTGTGTGGCTGAGGAGACACCTAAAGAACCATCTAGTTCAAGGAGTGAAGAAAGGACATTGCCATTGTGGGTTGCAATGTTGATACGATAAAGATTAACACGTCCTTTGAAAGACCTCAAATACAGTGGAGTCACATAGGCATTACATTTAACTTATGCAAATTCAAATATTTGTATTCAACCAAAGTAGTTTTTTTCCCACACAATTTGGCTTTCAAACATGAGCCAGCTACTTAACTACTGCCTGACCAAGTGATCTTCTCTGGTGCTGGAGATGGCTGTTTTGGATTTGGGGGATATGGTACAGTATAAGTAATATGTTCTTTATGGAAAACTGCTGGGATTTTCAAGATTATTTTTAAGGTCAGGTGATGCTCACCCTTCTCACTGTGTAAGAAGCACCTTTAGTGGAAGATGATGCAAATCATTTTTCCCATTTCCTTCTAGTTTTAATCAGTATAAAGAATGCATTTGGTTTTAAAATATCAAAATACTTTTATTGTGGCTTTTTAAAAATAAAAAATAAATGATATTCATGGCTTCTGGCTCTTCTTCCTGTTTTATTTGGTGGTCTCTGGCCGTACAAGAAAGGCAGGGAGAGAACAGATGGCTGGAGAGAAGGCAAAAATGAGGGTCTCTTCAAACACCACGGGAAAGGGGTGTGTCCACCTGGGCAGTGTGTGTTCTTTGATGACTGGGTACTTGGTCCGTCCTGATGGCCTGGGACTTGACCTACTGGGCTGTCTTGGTGCGGCAGAATGGGCAGCGTGAGATGGAGTTAGAAACCTGGGTTCCAGACCCAATTCTTGAATTTACTAGCTGTGTGACTTTAGACGGGCCATTTAACCTCTCTGGGCCTCAGCTTCCTCATTTGTAAAATGGGGAACATAATGCTATTTACCTCCCAGGGCTTGAGAGAGGATTAGACGAGAAGTGTTTTGAACACCGCAGAGCGCCATATAAACATGACTCACTGTTATGGAAGCGATAAAACTGGTTGCTGTTCACATTTATTATAATCAATTCAGATATAAATGCACTATACCATGGCCCCAACAGCCCTGAGGTTACCATTCTGTCCTGTGGCCCCAGTACACGCCCTGGGTTTTCTCAACTGCGGGCTTCTCAGAGCTCCTTGGAGGTGTGACATTTGGGTTTGTCACTACCCAAACACATAATTGCATCTACCAGGCCTAGGAGTCTGAATTTCAAACTTATTCTTCATATGCCTGCGTATGTTTACATTCATAATATCTGTGAAAAGAACCCCTCTCCTCACACACTCCAAAATACAGTATTGTGCAAAATACCAGTCTAGGAAGCAACACACTAGGGTAGCAACCTTTAATGTCCTAAAAAAGCATCTTAGTAGTTTGACGCAGAAGAGTTACACTGACTCACGGAGGATCACGCGAGGCCCAGCGGGACGACGTTTCTAGTTCCTTCCACCAGGTTTAGAAAACAGAAGGTTCTGGCTGGATTTGCTGGACATTTCTCTCTTCAGCATCTCCCTTCCTTGGTCCATCTTTGGGGTGCCTTTTCTGGCTCCAACCTACAACAAGCAAGAGCAACAAATGCCCAAACTCTATAATTGTAGGGAGATCCCCAAATATTTCTCAAATGGCATTTTTTTTTACTGAAAATAAAATCTTTGTTGTAAAAAGTATTTATATACACACATAGACGTGAGCAAAACGAAGGTAAAATGATCCACCATTATCACACTACCCACAGGTAACCTTATTCACATTTTGGTGTACACTCTTCCAGATACACAGATAACGTTTTCTTCTTACATTTGCATCTTTTTTTGAACCAGGAGTTTCTGATGATAGGCAATTTCATTGGGGTGGACTTTCTCTCGAAAAGCTGTTACTGAACTGAATGCCTTATGTCTCTGATGTCTTAGGAGGGTAAAATGCAGCATACTCTAGGGGGTCTGTCTAACCCTTTTCTGAGCACTACTCCTGGATCCAGGCAGCCATGTGTGTGACTCTGTCCCTGGTCATAGCTGATCGGGCACATGGCACGGGCTGGGCTTTTAAGATGGTCACTCCCAGGATTTGGGGTTATGGGCTCTAAGATGCTACTTGCTTCCTGGGCTGGTCCTTTGAACTGGGGGACCATGAGGTCATTCCTTCCTGTCACATGACTGGAGAGAGCAGAGATCAGGGGAGCCACACAGAGACACAGAGAGGAGATACGGCCTGTGTGTGCATGTGCGCATGCTTGTGTGTGTGTAAAAGAGATGATGCCTGAGATCTGATGGCTTACCAGTTCTATTTCGAGGCCAGGCTCTCTTTCAGCTCCCAGTTTTTATGAGGCACTCACCCCTATATCCTTAAAAAAGCCCCCTCCACTCCCCTTTTTTTTTGCGGTACGCGGGCCTCTCAGTGTTGTGGCCTCTCCAGTTGCGGAGCACAGGCTCCGGACGCGCAGGCTCAGCGGCCATGGCTCACAGGCCCAGCCGCTCCGCGGCATGTGGGATCTTCCCAGACCGGGGCACGAACCCGTGTCCCCTGCATCGGCAGGCGGACTCTCAACTACTCTGCCACCAGAGAAGACCCAGGTGGTTCTTATCGGCCAACTTGGGGAAAACCTTCTTCTAAGACTTTGTGGCTAAAAATGTAGTCTGCAGAGCTGTGCTCTTGGTACCAGCTGGGAGCTGTTCAGAAATGCAGAATCCCAGGCTCCCCCCACCCGAGACCTGCTGAGTCAGAATCTGCATTTCAACAACATCCCCATATGATCCGTGGACACCTTTGAGTTGAGAGGCGCCACTGTAAACTATCCTCTAATTGGCTGGTTTCTGGAAAAGTAAGTTGCAGTTTTGGCCATGTGTTTCCCCTGATATGCATGAAGAGAAAGACTGAAATACTATTGGTTGGTCTTGCACACACTTAGACACAAACCAGGACCCGCAGTAACGACTGGGATTTGTATCAATAAAATCAGCTGCGGTATATAAACAAAGTACCATTTCTAGACATTTCAATAAGCTTGCCTCTTCAAGTTGATCTTCAAGTTGATCTCTGAGTTTTAGGATTCAAGCTTCATGTTAATTCCTCCTACACCATTCACCCTCTTTAATTAATTTAGCTCCCAACAAGGAGTTGCTGAGATTCCTCCATCTAAGTACGTGCCCTCTGTTTCTCATAGGAAAGCCCATTTCATCAGTTTCCAGTAGTAAAGAAAAGGACGGGGACCACCTTACCGATTTCTCTGCCATTAGCCGCTTGACTCTGGCTTTCAGCTTCTCCTCTTGCTGTAGCCTTTCCTCAGTCAGCTTCTCCTTCTCTGCCAGATGCTGCCGTAACTCTTCTCGCAGCAAATACTGCTGAGTTTCCCAAGAACTGTTGATCTTCATCTGAAATGAGGGGAAGGGGAACTGCAGCTGATGGGGGACAGGACTAACGCAGGAGTCATTTCCACTACCTTTGGGGGCGGGACAAAGGTTCACGAAACTTTCTTCAAAACACAGAAAAACGATGCTTAGCTTAGTAACTAATAGCGAAGTAGTAGAGCATCGTGGTTAAGAGCTCAGACTCCAGATCTAGGTAGAATCTCAGCTCTAGTTCTTTCTAGACACTTCTTCATATAGAAAATAAGCGGGTGAACTAAGGCAGGCCGTCTTCCTCCTCTTTCATCCCTGCCGGCCGCTTGGGTGCGGGATTCTGTGGAGAGCACGGGCCCGTGAAGGGGCTCTGCAGCACGCCTACCTGACCTACTGCCCTTTCCAAATTGGCTTTAATGAGGTTTTCTCTGTTCCTCATTTCTTGCAGCTGAAGCAATTTCCTTCTGGAATCCTCCCGAAGCTTCTCTTCCACCTGAAAGGATGATGAAACCGAGGGCTTGCTGCTAATGTGACCCTCATGCCCTCTGGGGAAACTCTTCTGGGGGGGCTAATGGCAGTGGGGGAGTCCCTGAGGGGTAGGGACAGCTGCAGCCCAGCAGCAGGGGTCACAGGCATGCACAGGGTGGAGGCAAACTCACAGGGAGTTGCCCCCTACGGGAAAGGGCCGAGCTCTGCACCCGGGGCTCAACTATGTTCTACCGCACACTCCCATCCCAGCTCGGTCCCTAACAAGCCGTACGACACTCGGAAAGTTATTTCACTGCTCCGTGACTCAGTGTCCTCATCTGTCAAATGGGGATGATGATACTAGTATCACTGCATAGAGTTATTGTGGGCATTCAATGTTTGGAATAGTGCTTAAGGGCTCTGTGAGTGTGTTAAGTACTGTTGTAACCTATGAAAGGTGGACGGCAATGTCCGCCGTACAGTCTCGTTCTAATAACTCGTGATGGGTACTTGGAAATGTTATGATTGGGTTTATTATCATAACTGTTTGTCGTTACCACTTTGAGCACACTCACTGGTGGTAACCTCTCTGGAGGCTTGCTAAAGCAATGTCTATTAAGAATTGCAGCCTACCAAGGAAGGCATTTAAAGTGGAGAAGCTTGCCTAGTTTTCCCCCCTTGCTTGGGTAACAGTCAACGCATGGTAAGCTTGGGAGTGCTCCACGCTACCCTTGGCTGGCCAGTGTAGGCCTCGCAGCTGCTCAATTCTTGGATGCACCTGCTGAGCCCTGGGCTCTGGCACTAACAGGAAATGAGGCAAACTCTCATAAATAAATGGAAAGTGTTTGTGCTGAAACAAATTCACAGGCTGTTTTTTTAGGGATCTGAAGAGGGGGATCACAGGGATCTAATAAAAGACCCAGAAAAGCCCTTAAGAGCTTTCTTCTGAGTAGTGTGGTCCAGTGGAAGAGCCTCTACCCAGCTCCGTTACCTTGGAAAAGTCATCTAAGCTCTCTGGGCCTTAGTTTTCTCCCAGGTCTAAACATGCTCTGACTTCTGTATCAGCAGCCTTTTTCATATGCTGCAAAAGCCAAGTCCAGCCTTGGGCTCTGCCCTTATCTGTGCTCTGCATGAACAGCCCCCGTTCCCGTCCCCAAGTCTCAGAGTCACCTTCAGCGGCCGCCCTGCTCCCTCTCTCACACTCAGTGGTCTCACGCCTGTCCTCCAGTCCCTCTCACATGCTAGCTGGACTGTGACAACTGGCCTCCTCGCCTCTAGTTTAGTTTCTTCCAGTGCAATCTTAACGGGACTGTGAGAGTTACCTTGCTGTAAGGCAGCTCTGTCCAACAGAACTTTCTGCAACGGTACAGGTACTCTGAGCGAGGCTGTGTTGTCTAATACGGCAGCCACCAGCCACATCTGGGGATCAAGCACTCGAAATGGGGCTGGTGTGACGGAGGAACTGAATTAAAAATTTTAGTTAATTTTTATTAATTTCAGTGAAAACAGTAGCATGTGGCTGTTTGCTACGCCAGGGTCACTGAAGTCAGACGAACCTGGAGTCAGACAAAACCGACTGTGCCATTGGGCTAGTTACTTTACTAGTAGCTAGTAGCCTTGACTTTCTCATCTGTAAAATGGAGAGGATGATTTCTAGATCACAGCGCTGTTGTGAAGATGAAGAGATGAAATGTTCAGGGGAACGCCTAGTACCTGAGAAATTGTAACTATCATTTTCACCCTTATTACTGTCCACGAATGTCTTTCCATCAGTCACTTGTTTAGAAGCCTTAGTAGCTCCCCACTGCCTGTGTGGTACAGAGCCCAAGCGCCTGAACTAAGGCAAAACACCAAGCCAGGGATTCAAGAAGCCCCTACGAACTCTGAACGAGGTAAATAAAACTGAATCCACACCTAGATAAACCATAATAAAACGGCTGGAAATCAGGGGAAAAGACAATCTTAAAAGCAACCAGAGAAAAAGACAGGTTATGCAAAGGTACAACAGTTAGGCTTACAAATGACTTCTAAATAGAAATAATCGGAGCCACA